>NW_027361878.1:2507500-3177500 GCF_039654945.1 Dendrobates tinctorius
ACAAATTGCACAATAACTTTTAGGGTCCTGTTACCCTTGGAAAAATAAAAATTGGGGGTGAAAAGATCATTTTTGTACGTTATAAACTTCTGTGAAGCCCTTGTAGGTTCAAAGTTCTCACCACAAATCTAGATAAGTTCCTTGGGGGGGTCTAGTTTCCAAAGTGGGGTCACTTGTGGGGGATTTCCACTGTTTAGGTACAGGGGCTCTCCAAACGCGACATGGCATCCGATCTGAATTCCAGCCAATTTTGCATTGAAAAAGTCAAACGGCGCTCCTTCCCTTCTGAGGTCTGCCATGCGCCGAAATAGTGGTTCCTCCCCACATATCAGGTATCAGCGTACTCAGGAAAAATTGCACAATAACTTTTGCAGTCCAATTTCTCCTGTTACCCTTGGTAAAATAAAAAAAATTGAACCTGAAGTATTTTTTTTGTGAAAAAAAAGTTAAATGTTCATTTTTTTTTTAAATACTCAAAAAATTCCTGTGACACACCTAAAGGGTTAATAAACTTCTTGAATGTGGTTTTGAGCACCTTAAGGGGTGCAGTTTTTAGAATGGTGTCACTTTTGGGTATTTTCTATCATATAGACCCCTCAAAGTGGCTTCAAATGTGATGTGGTCCGTAAAAATAAAATGGCGTTGCAAAAATGAGAAATCGCTGGTCAATTTTTAACCCTTATAACTTCCTAACAAAAAAAAATTTTGGTTCCAAAATTGTGCTGAAGTAAAGTAAACATGTGGGAAATGTTATTTATTAAGTTTTTTGTGTGCCGTATCTCTGTGATTTAAGGGCATAAAAATTCAAATTTTGAAAATTGCGAAATTTTCAAAATTTTTGCCAAATTTCCATTTTTTTCACAAACAAACGCAAGTTATATGAATGAAATTTTACCACTAACATGAACTACAATATGTAACGAGAAAACAATGTCAGAATCACCGGGATCCATGGAAGCGTTTCAGAGTTATAACCTCATAAAGGGACAGTGGTCAGAATTGTAAAAATTGGCCCTGTCATGAACGTGCAAACCACCCTTGGGGCTTAAGAGGTTAATTGCGGAAATAAACTGAATAATAATAATAATAATAATAATAATAATAATAATAATAATAATAAGTTAGCAGCGTTCGGATTACAATATAGTGGTTTTTTCAAACCACTATAAAAATGAATCAGCACAACATGCGGTAATGTTAATAGGTGGATGTTCACCTTATGGTGACCATCTAAGAATATCTACTGTACAGTGTTCACAGAATTTATTATTTGCAATAATATATTTTTTACCTTTTTTTAATATTTAACAGCATCAAGTTTGTGGACTCTGCGGAAATTTCGATGGCAATTCCAAAAATGATTACAGCACTAGATCGCACTGTAATGTAGAAGACGTGCTCGAATTTGGAAACAGCTGGAAACGTGTACCATCATGTCCAGATACTGAGGTCATGGTAGAACCCTGCGAGATTAACCCCCACCGAAGGTCGTGGGCTCAAAAACAGTGTGCCATTATTTTGAGTGATACATTCAAATCCTGCCGTTCCAAGGTAATTTTAATGACACCCTATTTAACAGTTTGACATTTCAATGACAAATAAGTGTCCTAAAATATATGCCAAAAGATGCAACGTTCAACCATTGATTGCTAGAACAAAAAGATTTGTGCAAATCTAAAAGTGCATAATGTTGCCTGGCTTAACAATACAGACTGCATACATATGTAAAAAGATCTCTTTGACCGAAGGAAGCAGATGTACTTGCAGTGAAAATCCATGTTTCAATGACAGCATAATCCTTTTTTTTTAATTATTTCTGTCTGCTATGAAAATGGAAAGTTTTAAGAAAATCCAGGATTGTGCTGTGTAAACTGTCAGAAGCACGATGTAGGGATAGAGACCCTGTTTCCAGAGTTGTATCACAGTATAAGGCCGGGGTCACACTAGAGAGGAATACGGACGAGTGAGAGGTGTTAAAAGCATGCATTACACACGGACAAATGATTCTCTATGGGGTACCTCGCACCAGCCGTATATTTCTCATCCGTATTCTACGGTCCGTGCCAATCGCAGCATGCATGCTGCAATTGTCAGCGTACTACAGCCGTAGTACGCCAATGCAAGTCTATGGGTGCGCAAAAAATACGGATTACACACGGACCACACGTGTGACCTGCGAGAAATACGCAGGTCTTTTGGCTGCTGGCAGGAAATGGCCCAATCCATCATCAGGAAGCTGATACATGCAAATCACCTCAAATAGCGCTCCAGACATCCAGGAAGTACGCCTCCACAGAGTACAGCAGCGTCATGGCGACATTTTATCTGAATGTGGAAATGCTAATTGTCCTGGTTCAGGAGCGTCCCGAACTATGGGACCAACGTGATTCCCATTATGCCAACCGGGCAAGAAAGGAGGCGTCATGGAGGCGCATATGTAGGCAGATGTTCCATGACTTTGGTGATCGGCCACGTGAGGAGCAACAGAAACTGAGTAAGTACAAGCCAAAAAATTAGTAAAATTACCGCACAACAAAAAATGAATATAGATTCAGCACCCCCCTTCCTGTGCTTGTACTTTTTTCCTCATGAGGCCGTTAGATTTTGATGTGACACGTGGTTTGACACTGCCATAATTTGGGCCAGGCCACAAGCTCCTCATCCTCCTAGCCAAACAAGTTATTAAGTGTAGTTACTTGATACATCAACTAATGTTACCCTGTGTATCTGGCCTGTATGCCCCAATTAGATATGCCACCATGGGTAGAAAGCACACCCCAGAAGGCCCCATGCCAAGACTACTGGTAGCAAATGTGACCTATCAAATATGTGAATTTGACAATATTTCCTGTCACATTGCAGTGGAAGATGTGATGAGACGCTGGCGAAGCATCTGGGACCAATACCGCCGGGAACGTCAGCAGCGGTCCAGGAGTGGGGATGCGGGCTACGTCAAGAGAAAGTACATATACTATGACCGCCTCTCCTTCCTCGCCCCAATTCTGGATCTCAGACCGTAAGTAGATACCTCACACCACATTACACAGATACTTTGCAGGGCCAAAAATATTTAGTTATTTTTGTCTCTGTTCTATTTCATAACAGAACTCAGTCCAACCTTACGGACAGAGGAACTGGCTCCGAAACCGACCCCATCATCGATCCTGTGTCTGCAGGGGAAGAGGTGGCTGGCCCATCTTCTCCACCTACTAGGAGCATGGCTGAAGATTCTAGTCAGGAAGTGCCACTGCCTGCACCCCAAAGCCCACCACCAGGACCATCTGGTGCTGCTGCAGCATCAGCAAGAGCAGAGGAGCTGGGCAACATCAGCAGCAGCCCAACTGGCCACATCCGGGGCTCCCCACAGCCTGCTGCCACATCCCGGCGAGGAAGAAGCCGAAGGCGGCAAATACCTGCCACTGATACACGCACTAATGTGGACACTGGGGTCCTAAATTATTTATCCAGAATAAATAGTGATGATGGGGAGGAGGCATACTCACGCAGCCTGGCCCTTTATCTCCGTGCCCTTTCCCGTGAAGTCAGGCTCCGTATTCGAAGATGTTTTCAGATCCTGCTTGATGCGTGCACATACCCCAATACCCCCTACGAATTATTTAAATATATTGAGAGGTGGCAGCTTTCCCCAAGAAATCTCATGCGCCTTAGGCACCCCCCACAAATGCATGCTCAAGCAGGATCTGAGGCTCCTCAAATACGTGGGCCTACACCTCATCCCCTTCCTCCCACTACGCAACCTTCAATACAGCAGCCACAAATGTCTGCCTCTAGCCAACCACACCAATATGGCCACTTGTTCCCACCCAGTGTTGGAGGCTGGTCCCAACCTGGTTGGGGACGATATGGCTATCTTGGTGGGTATGAGACACGTGCCTACCACAGCCAACAAGATGCCCCTCCTCATAATTACTCCAGCCAGTACCACCAACAATCACAGGAGGCAGGACACTACCCACATCATGGGCAACAGTATGGCCCCACACAGGGCGATTTTGGGCAGAGTAGCCAGCAGCAACCACAGGCTGCTCTTCCGCCTTCTCCTTCCCCAACTTATGAGAATTTATAATTCTGTGTCCACAATCAGTCTGATGCCAGGAGATGTCCAGTGCGGTTTCACTGGTGATACAAATACCAATCCAAAGGAAAAAACAGGTGGTCTCCATCACCAAACTTTTTGAAAAAAGTGAAAACTCATTTTTTTTTAATGTTTTCCAATCATATTAATAATCCACCATGACAGGCAAGGCTACCTTACGCCTTTCAGACATATTACATGTCTGTACAAAAGAGAATATTTAACCATGCTATACTGGTCAAGTGAAAGGATGAAAATACACTACTCACTTGTTAAGACATAGAGAGAGCGTGATGTTCTTAAGGCTGGTCGCCTTGATTTGTGACTATAGATAGCGGGCAAAAAAATTACTACTTCACTAAGGCCAGCACGCCTTTCCTAGGCATTAGCAAGTGAGTAGTGTATTTTCATCCTTTGACTTTACAGTATAGCGCGGTGAAATATTCTCTTTTGTCTGTAACATGTAATATCTGTCTGAAAGGCGTAAGGTAGCCTTGCCTGTCATGGTGGATTATTAATATGATTGGAAAACATTCAGAAGAAATGTGAGTGTTATCTTTTATCAATAATTTTGGGGCTGGAGACTACCTCTTTTTTCCTTTGGATTGAAAATTTCTAATGTAGCAATGTTGTTATTGCATAATGTTATTTTGTGTTCTGTTTGAAAATGTTACTTTTCAAAAAAGTTTTCTTATGCAAAAAGGGCAATTTGGCCCATTGCCACAGTTTTCATATGGCAATAATATGTTTGCCTTTAAAAAAACAAACAAAAAATGGCAAAAGTAAAAATTTGTCTACTACAGTTTACGTATCTGTGTGATTTCTCAAAAACAGTGTCAGCATACTAACATACGCTTAGCAATGCAATAAAACAGTCATAGTCTAGAATCAGAAGGGGTATAAATATATATATTTAGACACACATAAAACCAAAAATTATAACATAGACACAGCATGCTCTTGCCAAGAAGTTTCCCCCTCAGGTGAGATAAAGTAATTAGTGAAAATATCACGCACTTTGAGCCCAGAGAGCGGTCTACGTTGAGGGTTGATATGTGGTCTCACCCTACGCACATTGTCCGGCCTACGCACAACACGAGCCGAGGAGGAACAGTCATGTATCCTGGTGAAGTTATGAAGAACCACACAGGCTTTTACAACTTCATTAACATTTTTTTCACTTAGCTGAATGGCAGACTGGAGTACCCGCCATTTGGCACAAAGAATGCCAAAGGAACACTCCACCAGTCCCCTAGCACGTGATAGGCGCAAGTTAAAAATTCTGCACCTGTGGTCAAGGTTGCACCAGGGATATGGCCTCATGACATTGCACGTTAACTGAAACGCCTCATCTGCTGCCACAAGGACATAAGGGACTGATTCTTCAGTGGAGCCTGGTAGCTGGCGTGGTGGTGGTAGACCCAACTGGTTGGTGCGTAGCCGCCGAGCCATTATGGAAGTATTGAAGACTCTAGAGTCTCCCGTCCTTCCATAGGCCCCAATGTCAACAATTATAAACTTGTATTGAGGGTCTGCCAGAGCCAACAATACAACAGAAAAGTATTGTTTATAATTGAAGAATTGGGAGCCAGAGTTCGGCGGCTTACACACCCGGATATGTTTGCCATCAATGGCCCCAATATAATTAGGAAACTGGCATTCCTCCTCAAAGTCCCTTGATATCCTCAACCAGTCTTCCATCCTGGGCTCGGGCATGACGACTTGATGGAGTCTTGTCCAGATTTCTATACATGTTGACCTGACTATGCCAGAAATGGTAGATCTTCCAATGAGAAACTCATGGTGGAGGGCGGCATAAGACAGGCCAGTGGACAGGAAGCTGAAGAACAACAGAAATGGATAATTTTAGAATGCAGAAAGTCCAAAAAAATTAGTTACATGCCGACCAAACTTGGTAGGAATTGAGATAGACTAACACACACATATTTGGTTGCACAATGACTAAGTGAGACTCAGTACACATTGGACCTAACATTCTGGTCTGTAAGTTTAAACATATGTGGACAAAGATGAGGGCATTAAACTTAGTCCAATAAGCCAAAAAAAAAATACTTTGGCCCACACATTATGAACATAGAGAATGTGGTTGTGTAGTACATACCGTATTGTGAGTAGAAGTCGCTCCTCTGCAGATATAGCTTTGCGCATCCTTGTGTCCTGAAAGGTTATCCCAGGGCGCACTGTCTCCAAGAGTCGATCAAATGTGGCAATGCTCATGCGACAGTATTGGTAAAATTTAACAGGATGCTCCCGCAGAGAAGAATAGAGGCGGTGAAAATGACCTCTTGTGAGTCGTTGCCTCAAAAGTGGATGGACCCACATGCGTCTTCTCCTCCGCGGATCCACTATCACTGGGTATGGGTGACCAAAGCAGCGTGACAAAAGCCAGTTGAAGAGAACCTGCTCAGTTGTGTTGAAACTCAGACCCTCTGCCATTTTGCACATACAACACCAGCACACCTAGTGAAGGCAAGGTCACAAATGGACAGAATGGAGGCAGCCACCTGTTCCTGAGGCAATAAATAGGGTGCAGGCTAATTATTTAAATACAGTAGTTAGCAGGCCTCAAAACCATTAAATGTCCATTTTGCTAGGCTGCGAGAAAATCTCAGCATACGGATTGCATACGGATGCCATACGGATTACATACGGATGCAGACATGCGCAAAATACGCAACCACACCTTGCTTACGGATGACATACGGAGCACTATTTAGGGGTCATTCATCCGTATTACGCCTGTAAACTACGGACCGTATTTTGCGTCGGTTAGTGTGACCCAGGCCTAATGGGTGCAGTAGTTGTGATAGATTCACAGTTTTCTCTGCTGTAAGATCTGACAGTTCTTTGAATGCTGAGCTTTTGCTATGTATAACCCTGTGCACACCACTGATGGGCAGCTTGTTGTGTGCAATGTACAGTATATTGAGAGAAAGCTGCTAATCAGTGCTGGTTGATATCAAAAAGGTAGATCCACTGAGAGTAATAACAGATGTCACTGGGAAATACATAGAATCAAGGGTACCACCACCAACATATCATTCATGTGATAGTAGGAATACACGTGACAATCAAATAAGTTTAAAAACAGAATTTTATTAGAAAAATAGATAAAAAGAGATAGATACATAAGCAAAGTGCCTCAGAGTGTGGGGGACATCTGACGGGAGCAGTAATAATAGGCCAGTCACAACACCAGTGAGCAATGCTCAAATAGTATACAGTACAAATTAAAACAAATATTATAGCAAAAAACCCAGACACTACAAAAAAAGTTTTTTCAATATCAAAATAGTGTATACGTATGGTTTATGGGTTAATAGTGTGCCCTCAAAGACCAAGTACCTAAAGTGCAAGTGCCAGTGTGCAAAGAGGAATCAGTGGTATGACTCAAGGGGTTAATGCCATAAGAAGAAATCAGAGACCAAAGTTGGCAATTATAAATAAAGACTGTACCTGTAGTACAGATGACTGCTGGGCTCATGCTGCTGCCGTCAGACGTCCCTCCTGCCCGACGTACGTTTTGGAAATCCTTCTCCAGTATTTTACATTTTACTAATTAAAGACCTGAACAAATAGAATTTTCCAAATCTGATAGTTATATTTATTCTACTCATTTCATGTTTTATTTTTTTTTTATTTAATTCATGAAGGTACATACCATTATGTATAAATGATTTTCCACTATTATTGCTTCAGGTTGATCCTCAGAGCTACTATGAAGCATGTGTAAAAGATTCCTGCGGTTGTGATGAAGGAGGAGACTGTGACTGCTATTGTACAGCTATAGCAATGTATGCTCAGGCCTGCATCTCCCATTGTTCCTGTGTTGAGTGGAGAACACCAGATCGTTGCCGTAAGTATCACTGAACTTAAAGATTTATTCTCAAGACTCCAGTTTAGGAGTACACTGCTCACCTGCATCCAAGCTTCCTATTTGCCAAGGGACAGTACTCCCCTAATAACTGACAGTTCAAACCAGCAGCATGGCTGAACCATTGCCTCGAATTGTGTGCTCTACCTTGTTGCAAGCAGAGGCAGTTTTGCCTCTGCAGTATAGGAGAAGAGAGGCTTTGAAGCTAGTTGGATCCAGAAATTCAGCAAGCTTCAGAGAAGAGCTTGCAAGCTCTATATCAAAGAGCTTAGAAGTACACACTTCTTGCCTAGGATATCGACTAAATCAGGTTGACAACAAAGGTGGCTGGTAACCAAGGCAACATGTTATACACTATAAAAATATAAATCCCACTGTTCTTTAGAGGTAAATTACAAAGTTGCTTCTCCTTACAAATACGTTTCAATTTTATGATTTATGAATATTTATGGTGGAATTAATAAGTGGATTTCCAAGAATTAATTTTATTTTTCTTAACAGGCTCCCACTACCCTACCTTGCTTTAGTTTCCACTCTTTAGCAATGTCTTTGAAAGGCTACAGTGGTGATGTCACAGCAACAGTGCTGCAGCCAATCATTTGGCTCAAATGGCTCAATGTAAAGGTATGAACTACTGAGCCAAGTGATTGACTGCAGCACTACTGATGTAATGTCACCACTGCAGCTTGTCAACAAAGACCGGAAGCAACGGTGAAGAGTATGAACTAGAACAGGGAATGGCAAGTAAAGCTCTGTTTTATTTTATTATCAACCAGTAGAAATCTATGAAGTAAAATAATTCCTTGAAAGCCACTTTAATCTTTCACAATGGAATTCTTCCCACTGGAGAGTAAATTCCATTTTTCTAAGATTACATTTGCTCATGTAGTCCTTGTTGTCTTATTTGTGCAGCTGTATTCTGTGACTATTTTAACAAGAATGGGGAATGTGAGTGGCATTACAGAGCTTGTGGAGCAGTCACTATGAAGACCTGCAAAAACCCAACTGGAAACAGCACTGATCCAGCTAAAGTGGAGGGTAAGTGGGTCCAAGACCAGTTCCAGTCAGTTCTTGATTGACTTCCAAGATGGCATCCGATATTTTTATAGTGACTATCAACAATAAATCGTTTGCTTCGTTTAGGTATTGAGCCATTAAGTATTATTTGAGTAGGGTTTAATTTATGTACTGGTCAAGGAACCCTTTGATGGTTATCCATTATTAAGCCCTTAGCCCTCATCCTTTTTCGATTTCTTTACCCAAATCCCTTTAATAAATGTACATACACAGTTCTTGACAGTGAAATAGAGTAGGCTCCTTTAATGATAACAACATATTTAACATGCAATTATATATAAACATTTTATAACTAAATAACATAACCATTCATGAGTGGAGGTCACGGAAGGCTTTGATTAGCAGAAGCTAAAATCCATCTCCACTTGCATCAACTTTGGGCTAACAAACTGTCACAGTACCACAATATTGCTTCTGCATGACCTACTATATGGGACCGCATCCAGCGGTAACTTCAAAACCCCACCCAAAATCAGGGTTTCCTTACCACCGATGGACTCAAACCCCTTTTAGTAAGACCCATCCAACATCTCCTCCCCAACAAGCTGCACTGACAAAGATGTTCCTAATTTACAAGCCATTACTTTTACACTAAGCATCCATCAGACCAGGCAGATGGACTATCACTCTTGTGACTTCCTCTAACTCAATCCTGGTCCATCTTACCAAACCTCCACTTACTTCCCCTATTAACCTCTGTCTGTCTACTACAATGCCTCTTGTATTGTGGTCTACTCTTGGCCTTGCCTCACCCTGGATCCTTTCTTTAGTTAGTGTAATATGTCAGCAAAAGTGGTCAAAAATAGCAGATTATTTTTTACATATTCTGAAACAAGAGCCACGCAGCTGTGTAACTTGGATCAGTATCATAACACATTGCATGGACTGGCTGGTGGCACTCCCCACCCAAGAGATACAGCTGCAAGCTGGTTGGGAGAGCCTCTGGACAGTCTAAGATTTGAAGAGAAACTGGGAAAAAGAAAGGGCAATAGGGTCTTATCCAATGACAAAGGGGTGTCAGGAAAAGGGGAGAATTCACTTACCTTGATTACTTGCTGAAATGGCCACACATAACAGGCATATAACAGCTGCTGCACAGATACCGGTCGAGCAAACGACTACAGACAATGAGAAAAGAAGTGGAGGTATCACTTATGTGCCGCTGAAATAAAATCATTGTTGAAATTAAAACATTTATTCAAAAAGTTTAAAAGTCAATGCGTTTCGAGGTCATGCAGGACCTCTTCATCAGGACAAACCTAGTGAGACTGTATGGCATAGCTGTCCTTTATGCTGCTTTTCATAAAAAAGACTGCCAAACTGGGCACATGGCATGTCAAAGTTCAAATGTGTCACGAGTATGAGGGTGGATGCCAGTCAATTTTCAAACTTGGAAAACACAATTAAATTGACACCAGAATAGTAGTATGCATTTCAATTATGCTTGCAGAATCCAAGTGAAGAATAATGAAATAAATATGCATTACAAATAATAAATACTGTAGAAAAAACAATGATCAATTAAAAATGTATATAAAATTCAAACTTATGAATGAGCTATGCATTGCAGTGACTACCACATCAAGGATTAATGTGGTGTGCCACTGCAGCGCGTCAAACCCAGTGACTGAGTGAAGTATTTGTGGATCCAGTTTTGCACTTTTCAAATTTAAAAAAAAAAAAGTGTCTTGTAAAACTTTGTTCCATAAGAATGTAGCATAAACAAATCTATAATAAAAAAATATTAATTCAATATTCTAAGAACGTGAAAAATGGAATAATCTTGAATATTTGTAAAAACTAAGTTCTGAAAGACTGGAATATCATTATTAGGGATGAGCGACACTGCCTTTTTAGGGTTAAGTCGGGTTTCATGAAACCCGACTTTCTCAAAAGTCGAGTCGAGCGAAATCGACCCACTATCGGGAAAAGTCGGAGGTCCAACTGAAACATGAAATCCAATGCAAGTCAATGGGGAAGCAAAGTTGGCAGGGAGTGGAGGACACCTACATGCCAGACCGCATTTTTAAAGTGCGTGAAATCTCTCTCTCTCCCCGGATGCTGCACATGATATCTGTGGCCCACAGTGTACGTCCTTGCTCATTTTCCTGAAAAAAAAGCCACGTGCAAGCATTCTGTGAAATCCGACTTTGGCGCTCGGGTCGCCGACCTCATGGCCGACCTCACGCTGACCGAAACCCGACTTTGCCATAAGTCGGTGACATATGAATCTGGCCGACCTGTTTCGCTCAACTCTAATCATTATCAATTAATGCTGTGTATGTGGACATAGTGTAGAAAATAGTAGACTGAGACAGTCTATGAATACAGTTACTATTTTTATTATATTTATAAAAAGATGTAGGAAAAATGCTCACATATTCGAGTATAGAAATAATTCTACAAAAAAAAAATAATATATATATATATATATTAAAAAAATCGGAATTGCCTTGCTGACAGAATATGTCGGAACAGCACTGGACGCGAACTAGTGAAGGTTTGCAATCTAAGCAAGAATAGCTGAGTAAATAATGGAGTTATGGTCTGCTAATGAACCGAGCTTGTCTGAAAGTAGTAGCTACTTTCATAAAAACAACTGATCAATGTTAGATCCATTTAATAATAATGTAAAATTACTTAAAATTTCTTTGAAAATATTTTCTTTCCTTTGCTTATGCCACTTTTAGTTATTCTATATGTATGTTTCCTTAGGTTGTTATCCTAAGTGCCCTGATGATAAGCCTTTCTATGAAGAAGTTACAATGAAGTGTGTAGCTGTGTGTGGCTGCTATGATCAAGTTGGTCACTATTATAATCCAGGAGAAAAAATTGTATCCTGCACCAATTGTGAAGTTTGGTGAGTAATCAGAATACAGTTCTTTTTGAAACACATAAGTGATATATTAATAAGAAGTGACATAACCAGAGCCCTATAGGCCAAGGGCAAAATTTGATCCTTTTTCCCCACCAACATGTTGCTCAGATGCATGGGCCCCGATAACTTTGATAGATACACTCTATAAATCTGAAGGAAAAATACCGCAATAAGGTCATTTTCCAAGTAATTATTTTAAATAATAGTTATATATTACCAAATAACAAATAGTAGCTCCTTACTATTAAACAAAGTCCACAATACCAAGACCAATGTACCAATACCATACCATGACCATATACTGCTACCAAATTGTGACCGAAAAATATCAATTTACCGATTATTAATAAAAACCGCAGTACTAACACTGATATTACCCCCAAGCAATGACTGTGTAGTAGATGGTATCAGTATAAACAGTATAGGTAACTCCAGATACTCACCATTGATACCTCCAATTGAAGTACAGCAACTAATTTTCGCTTTTCTTCTTCATCCATCACAGATCGCTATAACTTTACTCCAGCCAGACTTGTTTCTGCAAAATAACACACAAAGCTCTATGGCTAATCATTTCTTTGGTTTCCTTTGCCCCACAGTAAAAATATCCCCCAAAAAGCCTGAGTCCCACATAAAGTAATAAAGTCCCCCCATGTGACCACCATACAATATAGTGTCCCCCTTTGTGGCCCCATATAGTAATAATCTCATCCTATGTGTCCCATATCTATTTATATAATTGCCTTGTAATGTTTTCATTTCCTGTTCTGTCCAGATGTCACCG
Source organism: Dendrobates tinctorius (assembly GCF_039654945.1). Classification (NCBI taxonomy): domain Eukaryota; kingdom Metazoa; phylum Chordata; class Amphibia; order Anura; family Dendrobatidae; genus Dendrobates; species Dendrobates tinctorius. Next base: position 2,520,231 of record NW_027361878.1, read on the forward strand.
TATCCCAGAATTCCAAGCGGAGGATTTCACTGACCGCCATATTGGGACACCCAATTGATGAGTGTTTCAATATGGAAACCGCTGCTGGTGCCAACCTATTGCACGGTACCACCAGCAGAACACCATCACAACACACGCACACTCTATACGCCGTACTCACCACCCACACACACTCACACACCCACAATCATACACTCACACTCACACTCACATACACTCACACTCACGCAGCCTCTTGATCGGTACCACCAGCAGAACACCATCGCACTGCACCTGTGCGAGTTCTGGGCAGGCACAGTGAATCATTCAGGTGATCTCAGCAGCAAATGCACAACATGTCTACAGGCAAAGGAAGCCGGACACATTAAAGGGGTTTTCCCACGAATGAACGTTCATTTTAAAAATTGTCTGTGTCTGACCGTGTACGGAGCATACCATATCTCCTGGGCAGGGGAGGAAGCAAAAGACAATACTGACATTACAGCAGGGGATCACAGAGGATTCATTTTGTGAGGTAAAATATTTCACTGACTGTTTTTAAACAATATTTTACCTCACAAAATGTATCCCTATATTGCTCCCATACATTAATGTCCCCCTATGTGGCCCCATATAGTTTAATGGCTCAATATGGGACCTCATATAGTAATAATGTCCTCCTTTGTGTTCCACATATAGTAATGATTTCTCCTACGCGTGCCTCCATACAGTTGTACTCTCCCTCTATGTAGCCTCTAATATAGTAATTATGTTTTCCTATGTGGCCGTAAATAGTATTATTGCTCCCTGTTAGTTAGTATTAACATACACTTTTTGTGGCAATCTGAACCTTCTAGATTCTACATTTAATTTTTCAGTGAATGCACAACTGATGGCATCAAGTGTGACTACTCTGTGGACGGTAAGTTCTAAGACTTTTGTGGATCTGTATGCAATTGTGAAAACTGGAAATTGGGATTAATTAGTCTGAATGTAGTATGTTGTAGCTGTTTGTTTTGGCTCAAAGTCAGATTTCAAGATCACCGGTGAGGTCAAATTATAGGACACTGCCTTCTCCGCCACGAATGCTTGAAGAAAAGAAATGCACACCAATAGTGAGCATAACACTTCTGTTTATTAGCCCTTGAGTAGGATTCCTATACCATTTACAGACAAATGTACTGTAGTTCCCACTGGAAATTCCCATCAACTGCCTCCTTCTCACAAGCATGTCATGAGATTTTTAAGCTATTACAGTATGTCTTTCTCTGTATACTACCCACAATACATAGTTTTCTCAAAACATTGCATACAAGATAGAAAAATATTAGGTGAAATGTAAAACTTTAAGAAAAATATTTAACAAAAAACAAGACTATAAAGACTTTGAGACTAATTAATACTAAAAAAAACTGAATATTGGAAAAAATATCAATATCAATATAAACAATATTTTTCATTAACACTTGGAAGCACCGCCATTTTTTGTCTTTTTTCTTCTGTTTTTTAATTCCAGTTTTTTCAAGATGCATTTTTTTTTAGCTTTCCTTCAACATGAGTGTTTGGTTTTTTTACAGGGCAAGTTGTAGTTTTGAATAACCCCATTTATTTTACCATAAAATGTATTGAAAAAGAGAATATAATGACAAATGGTAGAAAATTTGCAATTATACTGAATATATTTAATGATTTTTCATTTTTGTTTTTATGTTGTTCACTTTGAGATTAAAATGACTTAGAAACTTAACTTTATTCTAGGTGTCAGTAATGTTATGGTAAAACAGTGTTTAATGGGAAATTATTATTTTTTTTCTTTAATTTTTACTGTTCTTTTACATTTTTAATCAGTCCCTCTAGGGAACTTGACCATATGACCACTTGGTCACCCATGCATCACTTTAAAATTCACAATCTCCATTTGAGTCATGGAAGCCTTTTGTAGTTTTCCAGTCTCCATGGCATCCTGTGGACCCCTGTCATCATGTTAAGTGGGGGCCTCACAGCTGATATAATAAACATCTGCAACATGTCTGAAAGTGGCATCTAAAAATTTAAAGAAGTATTCCAATCAAAGTTTTTATCCTCTTAATATATTGCAGTCATATTATATAGCACAGTGTGCCTACAATTGCTCATTTTGACCTTCTGCCAAGTTAATTGTTCTCTTTTTCATTAGGTCTATGACATCATGTGATCATGTGATTAAACGGAATCTGTCACCTCATTTTGGTGGGCTATGTAAATGACTTGTGTCTGGTCCGATGGGCGGTCTTTGGGCTCCTTTCCTCCACCCCTCCTTGGCCACTGTCCGTAATATTTCTGGGAATTTCTGTACTTGTCCTCCATATTCCGCACTTGCGCTTTGCAATCTGGGCTCGCACACACGGAGTATGCTTTGCCCAACTGCGGGTAAAGCCAAAAAGCATTACTGCACATGCACCGGTGAACTATGTCCTGCAACTGTCACGTCTCCGTCAGATTTGGGGCCTGCTGTTCCGGTCGCAGCCACTAGGAAGCGCCGGACCGCCACTTCGCCGTCAGACTCGGGGACGGCTGTTCCTGCCTCGGCCACTGGGAGGCGCCGTGGTTCGCCCGTGAGTTATGGTGGTGACAGAGAAGTGGCTCCTGCGCAGGCATCTGGTGGGCGCAGGCTCCGCCCCTCTGTCAGTCATCAGGGGGTTAATGCATCACCATCTAGCCTGGTCCTGGGGGCGGCCCTAATGACATCACCAGTCCAGGAACCTGTGAGGGATGACCTGATCCCTCAAATACCTTGGGACTGGTCTTGCAAGCCGCCAGATATATTCTTGGTTCCCCTGTGCGCTACTTAGTGATTGATTTCTGTTTGACTCTGACCTCAGCCTGGATTTCTGACCCCTCTATTGCCTGACGATTTTGTACTTCTGCTACTCTCCTGGTTTGTGACCTTGGCCTGGATATTCTGACTCTGCTACTTCCTAACAATTCTGTACCTCTTCCGCCCTCCTGATTTTTGACTCTGACCTTGGCCTGAATTTGACTCTGCTATTGCCTGCCGTTTTTGTACTTCCCTGATGACCGTCCTGCTCTGGCCGCTGCTCATATTCAGACAGCTACCTCCTGGGCTCTGTTGTAAATCCAGATCCCTGTATAGGGGTAAAGGGTATCAGTGTTTCTCGGGGTGTTGTCTGGCTGCAGCCCAGAACCGCAGACGGACGTTACAGCAGCACAGCGAAATACTTCCTGGACATACAGTACAGACCAAAAGTTTGGACACACCTACTAATTCAAAGAGTTTTCTTTATTTTCATGACTATGAAAATTGTAGATTCCCTCTGAAGGCATCAAACTACGAATTAACACATGTGGAATTATATAATTAACAAAAAAGTGTGAAACAACTGAAAATATGCCTTATATTCTAGGTTCTTCAAAGTAGCCACCTTTTGCTTTGATTACTGCTTTGCACACTCTTGGCATTCTCTTGATGAGCTTCAAGAGGTAGTCACTGGAAAAGGTTATCACTTCACAGGTGTGCCCTGTCAGGTTTAATAAGTGGGATTTCTTGCCTTACAAATGGGGTTGGGACCATCAGTTGTGTTGTGCAGAAGTCTGGTGGATACACAGCTGATAGTCCTACTGAATAGACTGTTAGAATTTGTATTATGGCAAGAAAAAAGCAGCTAAGTAAGGAAGAACGAGTGGCCATCATTACTTTAAGAAATGAAGGTCAGTCAGTCTGAAAAATTGGGAAAACTTTGAAAGTGTCTCCAAGTGCAGTGGCAAAAACCATCAAGCACTACAAAGAAACTGGCTCACATGAGGACCGCCCCAGGAAAGGAAGACCAAGAGTCACCTCTGCTGCGGAGGATAAGTTCATCCGAGTCACCAGCCTCAGAAATCGCAGGGTTAACAGCAGCTCAGATTAGAGACCAGGTCAATGCCACACAGAGTTCTAGCAGCAGACACATCTCTACAACAACTGTTAAGAGGAGACTTTGTGCAGCAGGCCTTCATGGTAAAATAGCTGCTAGGAAACCACTGCTAAGGACAGGCAACAAGCAGAAGAGACTTGTATGGGCTAAAGAACACAAGAAATGGACATTAGACCTGTGGAAATCTGTGCTTTGGTCTGATGAGTCCAAATTTGAGATCTTTGGTTCCAACCACCGCAAAAAAGGTGCACGGATGGACTCTACATGTCTGGTTCCCACCATGAAGCATGGAGGAGGAGGTGTGATGGTGTGGAGTTGCTTTGCTGGTGACACTGTTGAGGATTTATTAAAAATTGAAGGCATACTGAACCAGCATGGCTACCACAGCATCTTGCAGCGGCATGCTATTCCATCCGGTTTGCGTTTAGTTGGACCATCATTTATTTTTCAACAGGACAATGATCCAAAACACACCTCCAGGCTGAGTAAGAGCTATTTGACCAAGAAGGAGAGTGATGGGGTGCTACGCCAGATGATGTGGCCTCCACAGTCACCAGACCTGAACCCAATCAAGATGGTTTGGGGTGAGCTGGACCGCAGAGTGAAGGCAAAAGGGCCAACAAGTGCTAAGCATCTCTGGGAACTCCTTCAAGACTGTTGGAAGACCATTTCCAGTGACTACCTCTTGAAGCTCATCAAGAGAATGCCAAGAGTGTGCAAAGCAGTAATCAAAGCAAAAGGTGGCTACTTTGAAGAACCTAGAATATAAGACATATTTTCAGTTGTTTCACACTTTTTTGTTAATTATATAATTCCACATGTATTAATTCGTAGTTTTGATGCCTTCAGAGGGAATCTACAATTTTCATAGTCATGAAAATAAAGAAAACTCTTTGAATGAGAAGGTGTGTCCAAACTTTTGGTCTGTACTGTAGTTCACCGACACATGCATCTGTTGGAAAGCAGTTCTATGAAATGGATCATGGCTTCCAGTCTAAGCAGAGGCAATGTCACCATACAATCTGCACCTAAGTTTGGTTTCACAGGTAACGTTTTTCTGAAAATGCCCCCTTTCTTAGTGTTTTTAATAGTGCTTTCCATTGCCTTTGTTTGTGCAGTTAGGTAGCAGATCATAATGAAATATAAAGCACACATTGCATTTTATTTAGTGGCGGTTTGTTGGTGATTTTTGCCTTTTTTCCTCAAATGCAACAATCTTGGTATTTTATCAGCTTGAAATCCATATAAAATGTAATCACTACGTATACAGTACATTGTAGGATTACTTATTCTCACCTTGATATCTGCTCCTTCTGCAGCTTGTTATTGCGAATACAATGGGCACTTTTATCACTACAATGAAACAATCGAAGTGATCAAGGATGGCAGAGGATATTGCACCTACCATGTATGTGGGGTCAATGGTACAATAAATACATACACGATTCTTTGTGAAGGTCGGACAAGCACCACAACTCATACATCCACAGTAACTATAACTTCTGAAACAAGCACAGCTACCTCCACATCACTGTCCACAACAAAATGTTTTTGCCTATTTAAGGGGTTAAAATATCGGCCAGGTAAGATGTTTCTAGTATGACCCAATTTTACCTAAAATCTATCAACTGCTGCAGTGATTTTATCATAATGCTCTTATTCTCTTATGCAATTCTTTCAATAAGCTTTAAGATGTTGCCTGTTGGCTTTCAACTTCATGAAAAAAGAAAAAAAAAAAAACAGTTTTGTATTCCATTAGGTTACCCGAGTACAATTGTACAAAAATTTTGTGACATATCAAAAACTGTCATATGGTCAATTAGCCCGAACATCTTGGCAATAACAACCAAAACCACATTGTTGAACAAACTTAAAAAATTCAAGAGGGACGGAAAAATCTATAGTAAAAATAGCACAGAAACCATAATACATTTTTAATAAATACATAAAAACCAAACTTGTAAACATTTTCAAAAAAATTAAGGATCAGGACAAACGAATAAGTTCTGATCCATGTACTATTTTTCAGCAAAATTTATAGATGAGATAGCCATTTTCAAGTTTCAGTTGAGGTTGAATGTCACTAAGTTCATACTACCTTAAGGTGAGCTGCATGAAGTAGTCATAGATATTCTGGTTTTAATGCTCACTCAGTGCTAGTCGTTTGTGAAAAACCACATATTGATGAGCAGTGGGATACCCTACAGTATCACTACTAATTGACAGCTTTCTCTATATTCTGTATATGAAAGACAGGTATCAGTCAATGGTGGTAGAGCAGAGGAGGCCACAGCTCAAGAACGTAGTAGACTCCACAGTGTGCTCCTATCACTGAGCAAACTCCAAATCTTGGTTCACACTAGAGATGATAAACTGTGATTTCACAAATACTGATACAAGAATTAAAGTGACTGAGGATCTTACTCAGGGTGCCCCTCACTTGTTTATGCTGCCCTCAGACAAGGCACCAAAAATCTGAGGAAAGCACTGTGTTGCTCTGTTGGAGCAATAGGTGAATTTAATATCTATTTTTATTTCTGACATAAATGCCACTAATAATATGGTATTCTAGCAGAACAACAACATTTCCAGCCGTTTCTCCATATCTTCCGTGACATACTGCACATATGTTATAACTAGTGATAGGCGAAAGTGATCGGATAACGTATTATCCGAGCAAGCTCGGGTGTTATCCGAATATCTTGGGCGTGCTCGTATATTATGTTCGAGCCCTTGTGGCTGCATGATTTGTATCTGTTAGATAAGCCTCAATCCATGTGGGGATTCCCTAACAAACAGGCAATCCCTACATGTGTTGTGTCTGTCTAACAGCAGCAAATCATGCAGCCATGGGGACTCGAACATAAAATACAAGCACGCCCAAGATATTCGGATAACACCCGAACATGCTGGGACAAGACGTTATCTGAGCAAGTTCGCTCATCACTAGTCATAATAAGTCATTAATGGGTCGCTAGAAGAGATTCTTCTCTTGAGCCATTTATTTTTTCCCCTGCATGACATTGCCCAATCATAAAAAGGCAGAGTCATGCAGGAAAAAAAATGAAAACATCCCCAGACTGAGCATAGGCCATCAATATTAAAGTGTCAGACAACGTCCTTAAGTAGAAATAGGTGTGATACCATGACTTCTGCTAGTAGATTTATATATATATATATATTATATATATATACTGTATATATATACTGTATATATATATATATATATACGGTATATACTGTATCTATATACAACGCTCAAAAAAATAAAGGGAACGCAAACAGCCTGCTGCAAATGGAATAGTGTTCCCTTTTTTTTTGAGCAATATATACAGTATATATATATATATATATATATATATATATATATATATATATATATATATTCAGTACAGCCTGTAAGTTAAATTGTTATATTTACAATTTAATAATTTATAACATAAGTATAAGACTTTTTTATGTCTTTGTTAGGTGAAAAAAACATTTATCACCTATCCAAGACAACTTGGTCAGTTCAAACCAATGGTGACCCTACTGTTGGGATGCCCACTCATCTACAGAAGAGGTTGAATTCCCCAGACATCTAACAGCTGTCTTGTTAATAAGTAGTAAATATATTTAAGTATTTTAACTTATGGCTGTTTCATATTGACAAATTTGAAGAACAACTGTTAAAGAGGAATTATTTAGAAGTTTGAAATCTATAATGTGTGGGCTTTGATTTACACAGGTCCTGACATACATCTACCTGTAGACTCCAGTCTACTTCTGTCTACTCATTGTCTGCAGTACCTAGGATTTATTGTACATTCTCAGCTCAACATTCACTTAATTTACTTATAGATTACTTAGATTCAATAAAGCTCCTAAAAAAAAAACAATTTTTTAAAAATTAGCAGCAATGTCTGCTCATTCCAAATGACATGAATATATGATAGATTTATTAAGTGTTAGAAAACATTATAAAAGCGTTCTTTTTAAAACGAGATGCATACTTGCAAATGTTTCATCATCTTAAGAAACCAAGAAACAATAAAATGTTTTCCACAAGATCCAACAGCAAGTTTGCTGGATGCTGATAAATGTTATACTGTATGTACTGTTTTGTCCAACCTAAAAGATATGCCATTTGCATGCAGCAATGATATGTAATAGACAAAAGAAAGCCAAACATTTCAACTATGCATATTTAGAATTTAAATGTGGATAAGTGCCGTCTTCAAAAATCTAACTCATGTGGCCTATCTTTTAAGGACAATTTTATATTTGTATTATTCTAACAAGAACTTCAATGTCTACTTTATTTTTGTAGATACTATAATATATGAAAACTACAACAACGAAAATAATATGGGCTGTGGAAAAGCTATATGTGACCATCAATGCCAAGTTAAAACAGAGTCATTTCCATGTACTACTACACCACATTCTACAACACATTTTACTACAGTTAGTAGTACAGTAACACCAACCACATTTACAACCGCAAAAACATCTACTGCACCAACAACCAGTACTACATCAACATCCACTTCTACTGCTACAACAACACCAACCACTGTGACCACTACAAGTACAACTCCATACACTACCTTAACCAGCACCTCTACAACCACAAAAACATCTACTGCATCAACAAGTAGTACTACATCAATATCCACTGCTACAACACCAACCACTGTGACCACTGCAAGTACAAAAACCTCTACACCATCAACAACCAGTACTACGTCAACATCCACTGCTACACCAACCACAGTGACCACTACTAGTACAACTCCATACACTACTTTAACCAGCACATCTACAACCACAAAAGCTTCAACATCCACTTCTACTGCTACAACACCAACCACTGTGACCACTACAAGTACTTCTACACCATCAACAACCAGTACTACGTCAATATCCACTGCTACAACAACACCAACCACTGTGACTACTACAAGTACCTCTACACCATCAACAACCAGTACTACGTCAATATCCACTGCTACAACAACACCAACCACTGTGACTACTACAAGTACCTCTACACCATCAACAACCAGTACTACGTCAACATCTACTGCTACAACAACACCAACCACTGAGACTACTACTAGTACAACTCCATACATTACCTTAACCAGCACATCTACAACCACAAAAACGTCAACATCCACTTCTACTGCTACAACAACACCAACCACTGTGACCACTGCAAGTACTTCTACACCATCAACAACCAGTACTACGTCAACATCCACTGCTACAACAACACCAACCACTGTGACTACTACAAGTACCTCTACACCATCAACAACCAGTACTACGTCAACATCTACTGCTACAACAACACCAACCACTGAGACTACTACTAGTACAACTCCATACATTACCTTAACCAGCACATCTACAACCACAAAAACGTCAACATCCACTTCTACTGCTACAACAACACCAACCACTGTGACCACTGCAAGTACTTCTACACCATCAACAACCAGTACTACGTCAACATCCACTGCTACAACAACACCAACCACTGTGACTACTACAAGTACCTCTACACCATCAACAACCAGTACTACATCAACATCTACTGCTACAACAACACCAACCACTGAGACTACTACTAGTACAACTCCATACACTACCTTAACCAGCACATCTACAACCACAAAAACTTCAACATCCACTTCTACTGCTACAACAACACCAACCACTGTGACCATTGCAAGTACTTCTACACCATCAACAACCAGTACTACGTCAACATCCACTGCTACAACATCACCAACCACTGTGACTACTACAAGTACCTCTACACCATCAACAACCAGTACTACGTCAACATCCACTGCTACAACAACACCAACCACTGTGACTACTACAAGTACCTCTACACCATCAACAACCAGTACTACATCAATATCCACTGCTACAACAACACCAACCACTGTGACTACTACACGTACCTCTACACCATCAACAACCAGTACTACGTCAACATCTACTGCTACAACAACACCAACTACTGAGACTACTACTAGTACAACTCCATACACTACCTTAACCAGCACATCTACAACCACAAAAACTTCAACATCCACTTCTACTGCTACAACAAAACCCACCACTGTGACCACTGCAAGTACTTCTACACCATCAACAACCAGTACTACGTCAATATCCACTGCTACAACAACAACCACCGTGACTACTACAAGTACCTCTACACCATCAACAACCAGTACTACATCAACATCCACTGCTACAACAACACCAACCACTGTGACTACTACAAGTACCTCTACACCATCAACAACCAGTACTACGTCAATATCCACTGCTACAACACCATCCACTGTGACTACTACAAGTACCTCTACTCCATCAACAACCAGTACTACGTCAACATCTACTGCTACAACAACACCAACCACTGAGACTACTACTAGTACAACTCCATACACTACCTTAACCAGCACATCTACAACTACAAAAACTTCAACATCCACTTCTACTGCTACAGCAACACCAGCCACTGTGACCACTACAAGTACTTCTACACCATCAACAACCAGTACTACGTCAACATCCACTGCTACAACAACACCAACCACTGTGACCACTGCAAGTACCTCTACACCATCAACAACCAGTACTACGTCAAAATCTACTGCTACAACAACACCAACCACTGAGACTACTACTAGTACAACTCCATACACTACCTTAACCAGCACATCTACAACTACAAAAACTTCAACATCCACTTCTACTGCTACAACAACACCAGCCACTGTGACCACTACAAGTATTTCTACACCATCAACAACCAGTACTACATCAACATCCACTGCTACAACAACACCAACCACTGTGACCACTGCAAGTACCTCTACACCATCAACAACCAGTACTACGTCAACATCCACTGCTACAACAACACCAACCACTGTGACTAATACAAGTACCTCTACACCATCAACAACCAGTACTACGTCAACATCTACTGCTACAACACCAGCCACTGTGACCACTACAAGTACCTCTACACCATCAACAACCAGTACTACATCAACATCCACTGCTACAACAACACCAACAACTGTGACTACTACAAGTACCTCTACACCATCAACAACCAGTACTACGTCAACATCTACTGCTACAACAACACCAACCACTGAGACTACTACTAGTACAACTCCATACACTACCTTAACCAGCACATCTGCAACCACAAAAACTTCAACATCCACTTCTACTGCTACTGAAACACCAACCACTGTGACCACTACAAGTACCTCTACACCATCAACAACCAGTACTACGTCAACATCCACTGCTACAACAACACCAGCCACTGTGACCACTACAAGTACCTCTACACCATCAACAACCAGTACTACATCAACATCCACTGCTACAACAACACCAGCCACTGTGACCACTACAAGTACCTCTACACCATCAACAACCAGTACTACATCAACATCCACTGCTACAACAACACCAACCACTGTGACCATTACAAGTACCTCTACACCATCAACAACCAGTACTACATCAACATCCACTGCTACAACAACACCAACCACTGAGACTACTACTAGTACAACTCCATACACTACCTTAACCAGCACATCTACAACCACAAAAACTTCAACATCCACTTCTACTGCTACAACACCAACCACTGTGACCACTACAAGTACCTCTACACCATCAACAACCAGTACTACGTCAACATCCACTGCTACAACAACACCAGCCACTGTGACCACTACAAGTACCTCTACACTATCAACAACCAGTACTACATCAACATCCACTGCTACAACAACACCAGCCACTGAGACCACTACAAGTACCTCTACACCATCAACAACCAGTACTACGTCAACATCCACTGCTACAACAACACCAGCCACTGTGACCACTACAAGTACCTCTACACCATCAACAACCAGTACTACATCAACATCCACTGCTACAACAACACCCACCACTGTGACCACTACAATTACCTCTACACCATCAACAACCAGTACTACATCAACATCCACTGCTACAACAACACCAACCACTGTTACCACTACTAGTACAACTCCATACACTACCTTAACCAGCACCTCTACAACCACAAAAACATCAACATCCACTTCTACTGCTACAACAACACCAACCACTGTGACCACTACAAGTACCTCTACACCATCAACAACCAGTACTACGTCAACATCCACTGCTACAACAACACCAACCACTGTGACCACTAGAAGTACCTCTACACCATCAACAACCAGTACTACATCAACATCCACTGCTACAACAACACCAACCACTGTGACCACTACAAGTACCTCTACACCATCAACAACCAGTACTACATCAACATCCACTGCTACAACAACACCAACCACTGTTACCACTACTAGTACAACTCCATACACTACCTTAACCAGCACCTCTACAACCACAAAAACATCAACATCAACATGCACTTCTACTGCTACAACACCAACCACTGTGTCCACTACAAGTACATCTACAGCAACCACTGCCGCTAGCACAAGTACTCCAACAACTACATCAACTTTTTCAACAAGAGGTAAGTCTTAATGGAATTGTGACTGTTATGACTAGTTTCCTTGAAGAATATAATACTATTAATTAAGAATGACTTAAAGAGGTTCTTTACAAATAGAAAGAAAAACAATTAATCATATACATTCTATTTGCAAAAGGAAAAATTATATATGCATATTTATGCCATATATATATATATACTATATATAGTGTGTATATAAGTATATATATTTTTATATATTTTATATATTTATATATATTTCTATTTTTAGAGATTGCTTAAAAATAGAAAGAAAAAACAATTAATAATGTACATTCTATTTGCAAAAGAAAAATTATATATGCATATTTATACTGTATGTATATATATATACATTATATATATATATATAGTGTGTGTGTGTGTGTATAAGTGTATAAAGTGTAAACATACTGTATATTTATGTATATATATATCAATTAATAATTTACAAACTGTCTAAGAGAAAATTCTTGAACAAAAATGTAAATGCTGTGACGAAGTGTCAGCTTATGCTGAGTCGTTCTTCTTTGAAAGAGTGGACCCTCTGGGCCGTGGCACCCACCCACCTAGGGCGAGCTGACCTAGTGAGAAGCCACCCCCTATACAGGGAGTGTCAGGGGCAAGACCAAGGGGGTGAGCCACTACGGCTGCTGGACCAGACGGCCGGCTCAGGGAAACAATACAAGGCAAGACGAGTCGTTAATTCAAAGGAACTTCATTAAGGAAGACTTCAGGTACAACAGGTGCAAAACGTGAACACACAGAACATAAGACAAGGTGCGTGCAATGGCACGCCGAGGTCCAAGACTTGAGGAACTCTTCAGGGTGCAACAGGAGCAAACGTGAACACACAGAGTTCATGAAACAGAGTGCGTGCAATGGCACGCCGAGGTCCAGGCATGGAATGTGCAGATGGTACACGGACATCGGGCTCTGGACAACAGTCCACGATCAACCAGGGCATCATGGTCTGTAGCTCAGAGGGTGATCGGCAGAATCCGGACATCCAGAAGTTAGCCAGGGTTCCATGCAAGGAAACAAGAGAGTTAGTGACATGGTGCATGTCAAGAGACACGCCAGGATCAAGTTCACAGGACAGAAACCTACGCATGCCGAGGGTCATGCCACGGACGGGTCAGGTTCACAGGACGGTGGCATCGGAATCCAAATGCTGGCATTGACCGACAGGGTCCAGGTATCTGGCTACGGACATCAGCTCCGGACATCAGGCCGCAGTCATCTAGGTCCGGACCTCTGGCAGCGGTCGGCAGGTTATGGAATCCGGCAGGCAAACTAGAGTACAGAAAGGAGCAAAAGGAGACAAAGGCTTTGTGCAAGAGTAGCACGAAAAGGCACAGTGCGAGAACCAGCGTGAGTGCAAGTGAGCACAGAGACCACGGCTGGGAGCACCGGCAGGTGGTACCGACGATGGCAGTTGCAAGCGGGCACGACTAGAGGTGGCACCGCTGCGGGGCCATGCAGCCAGACCACTATAGCACTGGACGGGGCACAGCTGAGGCACACAGGCGAGCATGGCTAGAGGGACAGGGACAGTCTAGCAACGGAGCGTAGGCCGAAGCCCAGACCTGGGCCAAGGAAGGATCTTGGGACTAGACAGAGCACAGAGCGAGGCCTGCACGTGTAGAGACATGCCAGGGAGAGGTTCAGAGCAGAGGCCTGCATGTGTAGAGACATGCCAGGGACAGGGACAGTCTAGCAGCGGAGCGTAGGCCGAAGCCCTGAGCCGGGCCAAGGAAGGACCTTGGGACTAGACAGGGTACAGAGCGAGGCCTGCACGTGTAGAGACACGCCAGGGAGAGGTTCAGAGCGGAGGCCTGCACGTGTAGAGACACGCCAGGGAGAGGTTCAGAACGGAGGCCGGCGCGTGTAGAGACACGCCAGGGAGAGGTTCAGAGCGGAGGCCTGCACATGTAGAGACACGCCAGGGAGAGGTTCAGAGCGGAAGCCTGCGCGTGTAGAGACACGCCAGGGAGAGGTTCAGAGTGGAGGCCTGCACGTCTGAGGAGACACGTCAGGGACATGGTACAGAGACGGAGACCTGCACGTGTAAGGACACGCCAGGAACAGAGACAGAGGCAGGATACCTGAAGCCACAAAGCAGAGCGAGACAAGACACGAGGACAGAAACACGGAACAGAATCAGAGCAAACAAGGACTACAAGGCAAAGCAAGGCAAAGCAGAGCAGGGACAGAACATGGCACGAAGGACAAACACTAGACAAGACACGAGACCAGAGACGGAATACGAGCACGGAGCATGTGCAGAGATGCATGACAGAGCAGAGTGCAAGGGCACAGAATAGAGGGAGCGCCCCACAGACCAAGCAGCCATGCAGGGACACCACACAATACTCAGGCCCTGAGCATAGGAAGGGCGACCTGATATAGGGCATAACACCTCCTCTTCCAGGTCAGGACCAGGGGAGCACTTCCGGGTTCAGATCCACAGGATAACAGAGCGTAGTCACATGATCGGAGTTCCAGACGTGACGAGTCGAATGCAGAATCAGTGCTGAAACCTAGACAGGTCACATGATCAGAGTTCTAGACATGACGAGATGATTGCCGAACCAGATAGTGCAGGATCTTTAGGAAACGTCACATGACCAGCGTTTCAGACATGACGAGATGATTGCAGAACCAGACAGAGCAGGATCCAGGAAACATCACATGATCAGCGTTTCAGACATGACAAGATGACTACAGAACCAGACAGTGCAGGATCCTAGGAAACGTCACATGATCAGGGATTCTAGACATGATGAGAAGATCACAGAAGACAGAGCAGAAACGCAGGCATCCTGCAGCTCAGACATGAGGTGAGTGTGTACACTGCTCTAGGGAACGAGCAGGATAGCAGACAAGATATGCGCATGCACATTGCTCCAGGAGTTCTTGAGAGAAAACAGACATGGCAGACATGACAGACATGGCGGACATGACAAATGCCTCCTAATTTGCTATTGCAGTTAGATGCCTGCCCAAGGCTATATCAGGTCATGACTAAAGCTGAGCTTATTCCTTCATTACCAACTTGTGTAGGAAGAGAATTGGCTTGGCACGCTAGTACACATAGAAACCATGAGCATGTTAAATTGCATGTTTTACGATCTTTCAATAATAGTGCATGATTGCTGAGACTTGTAGTACCGTATTTTTCAGACTATAAGACTCACCGGACCATAAGACGCACCTAGATTTTAGAGAAGGAAATTAGGAAAAAAAACTGAAGCAAGAAATGTGGTCAATTCTATACTTAATATCCCCTATTCTGCTATATATGGTCCCCTCATCCGCATCCTGATACATATGGCCCCCTCATCCCTATCTTGGTATGTATGGCCCCCTTATCCCTCTTCTGGTGTGCATTCCCCCTCATCCCTATCCTGCTGTGCATGGCCCCCTCATCCCTATCCTGGTGTGCATGGCCCCCTCATCCCTATTTTTTTAGGAATGGTCTCCTCATCCCTATTCTGGTAGGAATGATGATCATCCTCATCCCTATCCTGGTATGCAGGGCCCCATCTTGTCCTAGTATGCATAGCCCCATCCCTATCCTGGTATGCAGGGCCCACATCTAATCCAAATTTGCATGTCCCTATCCATATCCTTTTTATGCAGGGCCACCATCTCATCCTAGGATGCCTGGCCCCATCTCTATTCTGGTATGATTGACCCCAGTACCGGTCCTGGTATGCATGGCCTCATCCTTATAATTGTCCCCACCCCCATCCTGGTATGCATGGCCCCATCAGAGAACAATAAAAACAAACCCATTACACTTACTTTCCCGATGCTCCCTCACAACATCTTGTTTCAATGCCAGCAGCGGCTTTATGCTTGTAAGCAGTGCATAGCAGGGACATCATGCCCTGCTTGCCAGCTGAAGGGCAGCTGCGGGAATACTACTGCTCTGCACGCGAAGACTGTGTGCGCAGAGAGCAGTGAGTATTCATTGCTCTATAGTGATGCTCACAGTGTCAGCCAGAGGATTCCTGCAGCTACTGGGTGGTCACGTATGCCGCTACTTAAGAGAAATGAATATTCACCTCTCTGGGCATGGAGAGAGGTGAATATTCATTCATGATATAGCCCCCTGAGGAAGCCAATGTGAAATGCACATTGGGGCTTTGTGTCGTGGCACCTTAAGCACCAGACCATGGGTAAGAACCTGGAGGGTGTGGGATGTTCATGTGTTTCTGCGCCGGTATGTACTCTGCACTTTATTTGTGCCTTGTAATGATGTTTACAGTCCCACTACCCAGTAGACCTCTCAGGTCTAAAATTGCACTATGCACTTTACCATATAAGTGTCTGATGTGTTAGGGTGTACATGCCGCTACCCACTCGATCTCAATCTTTGAGTGTCTCTTGTACTGTTTGTAAAATCTATTAATATGAAAAATGTAATTGTTTATGTGAATATAATTTCCTGTAATAAAATTATACAATTTGTATGATTTAATGGATATTTTGCTCCAGTTTTTTCTGTTATATTGAGTTTTGGAGCATCCCCTCTCTAATGCTCTGCATAGGGTAACACCATGGTAGGTGCAACCCTTGGTGTAAACCAACATTTATGATTTTTTGTATGGTGTTTATTCATCTCACAGTAAGAAAAAACCTGACAGTGAACTGCGGTAAACTCATCTAATAGATGCACCTTTTCAGTTCAGCTGCGGGCTGCTATTTTTAGGCTTGGGGTCCAGCATTCATGGCCCCTTACCAGCCTGAGAATACCAAGCCCCAGCTGTCTGCATTAGCTTGGCTGGTTGTCAAAATGGGGAGGACCCCACGCTGTTTTTTTAAATTATTTAAGACATTTAAGAAATGGTGTGGGGACCCCTTTATTCTTGATAACCAACTTTGCTAAAGCTGACAGCTGAGGTTTGCACTGTTTGCCATGCAAATGACAGCGTGGCAAACACTTGATGTTCTGGCCCCCCATTCACGTGAATGGAGTCCGGGATCGGGTACTGTTCTGGTACTCAAACCTTTTTTTTTAACTGTTTGTCAGACCCGCCAAACACGAACATCGAGGTGTTCACTCATCTCTAATGCTAGATTCCATCCTTTTTTTGTATATGTAAAAGGTATAGCCACTTTTCAGTGACAGGGTGGAGGGTCGTATTAAGGCTGGATACCGAGTGTCATCTTGGCCTGTTATGCAGCCATATCATAAACTATTCAGTTCATATAACAGTCAGGGCAGAGCAGGCAGTTTATAGTTTGTAGCACTCTTCTCCCCACTTACATGAATTGTCTACTTTTACCTTTTATTTAGCCCTAGGTTTGCAGATCTTTAAATCACAGCTGTTACATACCCTCTGCAGAATCAGTGCTGCCTCTCCGCCACTGCTCCAGTCTTTGTAGGTGTACTGTAGTGGTGAAACATATTGCTAATTTTTACTGCCCTTCCCACTTTTAATAAGTGGCTGTAATCTGTTTGTGATTAGTTATGCAAATAAGGTTAATCTAGATTTAGTAATGGGAACTTGTTAATAAAAACACACAAAAAGTAGCAAACTCACTCCTGTAACGGGGTAGAGTAAGTCCTGAAAAAACAGGTCCAGACAAAGGTTTCATATATCATTTTGTGACAATTTGCTAAATTTAAAACCAAATGAATGAGCTGGAACACATGTTGGTATAAGTGCAATGTGTAGGGGCACGTTCACATTACCAAACATTACCTAAGATACAAACAAAATGAGCAAATACTCTGCAGTAACTGAATGAGTGAGCAAAATGCAAAAGTACATTTAAATTTCATAGGGTACTTAGCTGATTCTATTTTGATCAAAAAAAGCTTAATAGTATCCCACTATGACAAGTTATAACCAATCACAATGGGCCTATCTCTAATGTAAAACCTCTCTATGTGCCAGAAAGTCTCAATAAATGGAAGCAGAGTATGACTGAGGCTTGACTATATAGACGCCTGCCTGTTGAAAGCTATACAAATTAAATGCACAGCCCAAAAAGAGGGAGCCACACCCCTGTATGTACAAAGTACAAAAAAAAGAAAAACCAAAGAAATGAGCCTGCTGACACATAAAAAGATTTAATATTAGAGACATGACCATCCTGATTTGGTACACCTTGCTGCGATGGAATGTCATTTATACTTTTTTTTATAAAAAAAAGCGTCAACTGAGTGCCCTATGTTATTCACATGCACTATTATTTTTTAGTTCTTTATTTGCTTATTTCAGCGTATTTGCTCATTTTGTTTTTATCCTAGGTAAAATTTGATAAATTTGACACAAATAACAGCTAAGGCTACTTTCACACATGAGGTTTTCGGCGTCAGGCGCGATCCGGCGTCGTGCCGGAATGCCGGATCCGGCAAATGTTTTGTAAAACCTGATGTGTCGGATCCGGTTTTCTGCCGGATCCGTCTTGTTCTTGACAGACAAAACCGGATCCGTCTCATCCGGTTCATCTGTTTTTCTATCCGTTTTTCGACGGATTACGCCGGATCTGGTTTTTAAAATTGACCCTTGTGGCCTTCCGAACGGGATTGGCTACTGGAAAACTATATATAGCATGTTCCTACAGCCCTTCTTTGACAGGTTGTAGAGGAGAAAGTGCAGGTTGGAGAGAAGAGCAAGTTACTGGCGAAGATGGATGTTGTCATTGGAAATATTACCACTAGAAGTTCTGTGACGGTTTCAGTAATGAGGGACAATTTTGCACTATACTTTATGTCACCTCAAGGCTGAGTACACTGGCAGGATGACAGAGTGTGAAAGATTTGTGCCCTAACCAAACTTGTGTACCTTCTGGACCAACAGTATATACCTTTGCCAACCAAAGTTGGCTATCTTGTCATGGTCTTACTATTTTTAGCTTTAGGCCACAGGTGTGTACCTGGTTGTGTTTTATGCAAAGTATTTCACCTTTTAACAAAAGTTGTGTACATTGTTAGGAAATCACCAACAATAAACACAACTTTTCAGGTGAAATACTTTGCTTCAAACACAACCAGGAACACAACTGTGGCAAAAAGCTAAAATTTACCCACAGTTATATACCTGGTTTTGAATACCTTTTTACCTTTTAAATACCCTGTATTTAACCTTTATTTTAAACATATTTCGCCGCAGAAAGAAATGACAGACAACCAGTGTAAACAATAATTTAACTTTTATTTAAAATATTTTTTTTTGTGTAAACTGTTTTTAAAGTTAAAAAAACTTTTTTAATAAAGGTTTGAAACCAACCAAATGGGCATTTTTATTACAAAAAAAACATTATAACTCGGTGTAGTGTGGGGTGGAAATACTGCTGGAGGGGCTGCGGGACACTTCGACAATGGGAGTGTGGAGAGAGGACTGGGATCATGGTGGGGAAGGAACAGTTAGAGGTGATGGTGTGGAAAAAGCTACAGAATGGGTGGACATGTGGGAGGCAGAAGAGGTGGTGGGCGGTGGAGTGGAGGGTTGGGCAGGGACTGTAGGAGCAGATGATGTTGATGGAAAGTTGTATGGGGAAGGAGTTTGGTACGGGGAAGGAGTTTGGTACGGGGAAGGAGTTTGGTACGGGGCAGGTTGCTGGAAGTGGGGAGATGTCTGGTACTGGGGAGGTTGCTGGTACTGGGAAGGTTGCTGGTACTGGTGAGGTTGCTGGTATGTAATAGGAGGGGGAGGATGGAAAGTGGCTGGAGGGGGTGCAGATGTAATAGGAGGGGGAGGATGGAAAGTGGCTGGAGGGGGTGCAGATGTAATAGGAGGGGGAGGATGGAAAGTGGCTGGAGGGGGCGCAGATGTAATAGGAGGGGGAGGATGGAAAGTGGCTGGAGGGGGTGCAGGTGGAGGAACTACAGTGGTGGGAGGTGGAGGTTGGGAGGTAACCTGCTGTAGAGCACCGTGGCACGAATGCATTACATGCATCTGCTGGGTAGGAGATAGTGTTGCCATGCGCTCCACAACAGACCTGAAAAAGGTGTGGTTTGGCGAAGATCTTGCTTCTGAATGCATGGTTTGCAGAAGTGTCTTCACCTCCAGAATGCTGTAGTTGATCTGCTGAAACCTGCGGAGATTTGCTCTGACAAGACTTTTAGACAGTTCTGGAAAGATGCATTCAGATGCAAGAACTCTGGCGCATAACTCTTTTCCTGACCCCTCTGCCGCTGCCGCCCAGTACCCGCAGGTGTACTAGAGGTGGCAGGGGCAGAAGGGTGGGGTAAAGGGAAAGCAATCTCCTCACCAGCAGCTTCATGTAATGTAGGCGGCCACGATGCTCCTGTGCTGGTGGATGGGACAGATGGGTCAAATGTGTGGGAAGGCTGGGAAGGTGCAGATGTACCGGGGCGGTCGAAGTGTCCCTCGGTGCCGGTCTCCTCAGGGATCGCCTCAGAAGGGTCCAATCGTGCAGGCTCCCGAGTGCTGCTCACCGTGCTGTGGAATAAAGAGAAAAAAAAACAATTAAAATACTGACATGGTATGGCCCTGGCTGAAAAAAAAAAGTTACATCTAACATTTTTTTTCACATGTGGTGTGTAATATTTACCTTCTAGTGACCATTGTTTCCCGGAGGAAAGACAGGGCTTGTGCGTACTTGTACTTGCTCCTGCGTCCTCCAGATCCACTCGGGGCCCGCATCTCTTTATTGAACTCCTTCTTGAAACGATCCCTCACAGACCGCCACTGATTCACAATTCTGTTCCCTGAAACGAGAAAGGAGTGGTTAGTATACAACATCAGTGTTTCACAAACTCCAGTCCTCATGGTCCCCAGGGGTCATGTTTTCAGGATTTCCATAGTGAATAGAAATCCTGAACACATGATCCGTGGGGACCACGAGGACTGGAGTTCGGGAAACACTGGTTTACATCAAGCAACCGGTACTGTATATACTTACGCTCTTTAATCTGGGCCCGAACATCGAGGTCCTCCCAGCGGCCCACAAGGAGCGAACAGATTTCCTCCCAGAGTCGTCGGGTAACGATAAGGTCAGCGTGGCGGCGGTCAGCCATATTCCAGAGCGGCTCCCTTTCTCTGACGAGATCGATGAGGTGGTCCACATCGAGTCCTCCATCCTCACCGTCAGAGTCGGGAGCACGCTGTGAAGGCTGTTAAAGAAAAAGACAAAAATAACATAATTAGCCTCCACAAAAGAAATGAAATAAAAAGTGCAAAAAAAAACAAAGCAAAAATATTTATACTTACACGCTGGTGACCGCCGCGTTGCTGTCGCCGACGACCCTGGGAGGCACTGCGAGGACCTCTTGGCCGAGCACCAGATTGGGAAGACTAGAGAAGAAAACAAAAAATGTTATGTCTTTGGATGTAGGCATTTGTTTGCTGTGTGTGGTCTGCAGAACATTGTTTTCTATGTGTTGTGTGTAGTGTGATGTTGTGTTTCTGCGTTTGATGCAAAAAACTTACCAATTGTGAGCCCACTCCAAGTGTCTGTCCACCCCTTCCTTCTTCTTCTGGGAGCTCCTCTTCATCTTGTGAATCCTGTTTTGAAATAAAAGACAATGAATAGACATATATTACAGAGATGATGGATTTTGGAAATAAAAACTTACCGTCAAACGCTGACGATGCGAGGGAGGGCTCCCAGAAGATGATGTGCTGTCTTCCTGGTGGCCACACTCCATGCCTGTGGGTGGTGTTCCAGCTGCTGCCATTGCTGCTGCTGCTGCATCTATTGGGTGGCTGTTGAATAAAGAGAAACAAAGGGCCAATGAATATCTTGATATTCAATAGCCCTAGTTTGGAGGAATGGGGGATTTGATAATTACCGTCTCTCATCTGCTGCTGGCCTCCCCTCCTCAGCATGTTCCATTTGCTGCTCCATTTGGGGTGGTGGTGGTGCTGATGGTGCTGCAGTGGTCTCCTGCCTTCTCCTGCTGCGCTTGGTTGCTTTCTTGGGTGGCATGTTGGGTGTGGCTGTGGGTCCCACTGTCTTGCTTTTATATATGTCTTGTGGGCAGAGCTACTGAGCATGCTCAGACCAAAAAAAACGGATCCGGCCACCGGATCCGGCTTTCGCCGGATCAGGCGCATTGCGGCGCTCATAGGCTTTCATTGTGTGAAAAAGCCGGACGCGCCGGATCCGGCGTGTCCGGCTTTTTCGCCGGAGACAAAAAACGTTACAGTAGCCGTTTTTTCCAGACGCCGGATCGCGACACATTGCCGGATCCTGCGAAAACCGGATGAAACGCATGGCCATCCGGCGCAAATGCAAGTCAATGGGGGGGAAACCGGATCCGGCATTGCATTTCGCCGGATCCGGTTTCTGTCAAAAGCGCCGGATCGCGCCTGACGGCGAAAACCTGATGTGTGAAAGAGGCCTAAAGCAGCCAAAAACAAAGCGGACTTTAAAACTTCCCCTCTTGACAACCCTTCCCCTACCAAATATTTATAAAGGCTTTCATTTTTAAATGTTATGGAAAATATGCTTGCGTGAAGAATTTTAAGCGTTAAGTATAACAAATTCAAAATCTCAACCATAACAGGTACATCAAGGTCAACTCCTCAGACTTCAACACTTCAAAATTTTACGAAGACCACATATTCACCAACAGTAAGTATATGCTGGCATACTATCTACCTTAAGTCATAGTTGTGACAACTACCATTATATAGTAAATCTGAAAATTAGTATTGTAAAGCACATCAAGAAAAAGCTCAAAAATAACTTTTTTGAATACTCTATTTTTCTTCTCTAATATTCCCCCAAAAATTGTTACACCACAAGTTGAAATATAGCAATGGTTTGGGAAATGTAACCTTCGTCAGGCAGTTTATAAATCAAAATATATCATATATACATGTTAGAATATGTACCTTTCATAATTATTATAATAACACATATATGGTATTAGCTGGAGACAATATATAGCTGATAAATGCAGAAAAAGAAGATCCATACCCCTAATAGTATTTACAAGGTATATAACTGATTCAAGACAGGTAAGTAACATATACTAAGTAATGATTTAAATACATGAAACGTGCATAGTAATCATCTGATGTCAGCAGAGATTTACAAATGGGTTCCATAAGATGTTACTCCCTATGAATGGGATATGTGTAGAATGCCCTTGTTGGATAAAAGAAGGAAAAATCCACTTGTACCTGAAAAGAACATCAGCAGAAAAGATGTCATAATAGATAAAGGGGTTGTCTACTACTAGGACAACCCTTTCTCAATCTGAATGTTTGACCCTGTGAAAATAAAAACACAAAAACACTTATTCTCACTTCCGGTGCCGGCGTCGTTCCATCGGTGTCGTCACTCGCATTCCCGGGGGGTGATGTACAGTTCTTATGACACGTGAACCCTACGTCCAATCAGCGCTGGCATCACTGTCCCACCTTCAGACGTATATGTGATCAAGTGAAAGAGAGAGACCACCCACAGCTCTCACTGCAGTGGGGAAAGAGACGCCAGCGCTGTCATAAGAAACTATGTGAGCCCTAGGAATGTGAGTGCTGACACCGCAGGAATGGCAACGGCACTGGAAGTAAGTATAAGTGGTTTATTTTCATGGGGGGGCAAATATTCAGATATAGAAGGGTCTGTCTAGTATTAAACAACCCCTTTGAGGCAGAAATATAACAATAACCAATTACCATGACAGGTAATACACCAGTATATGGAAAAATGGAAATGCTAGACTTCATAGGGATCCAGAGAGGCAGAGTGTGGAAAATTGCTATTATCCATGGCAGAAGTGACCTAGGAGATAAATTATGGATACCTGAAAGGTATCAGTCAATAGTGTAAAAAAGGAACTGTAAAAAGGTTCTAAAAACAGTCATATTCTGTAGACAAGCAGAAGAGTAGACAGATAAAGTTAATCCAAATTCCTGGTACAACTGAATATTCGCACTGCGCCGAGCACACAAAAATGCAACACGGTGCGTTTGGCGTAAGTCGGCGCAGTGCCAAAAGGGCTCATGTGCCGGCAAAATCATACCAGCACACGGCCAGCATACCCAATGCTAAATATAGGGTACGCTGATTGCATGCAGCGTCATGCACCCATAGGAGGAGCTGACTGGAGGAGGCGTGGCTGGGGGCAGAGCTTAGCGGCGGCCCTTCGCTGTGCCTTGTAATGCTAGTCTGAAAGTAGCCTTACCCAGTTAAAAAAATGTAAAGTTTTTCAGTACATTATATGGTAAAGTAAATAATGTCATTCAAAGTTATGTCAGAAGAAAAAATTAAGATAAAAAAGGAAAGTGCAAACATAAAAAGTGGTCACTTCAGGAAAGGGTTAAAGGTCGGGATGCACGGACCTGTGGAAGTTCAGGTTCGTTGAGTTAAACCTGTAGTTCAAAGTTCGGTTTGGGTATTTGAACTGTACCCAAACTTGAACCTGAACTAGAATCCCATATAAATCAATAGGGACCTGAACTTTGGAGCTGGAAAATATCTCTCTCTCTTCCCGGAGAAGTTAGTGTTTGGAGTTGAGCACCGGACACTAGGTGCCCAGAACAAACCCCCAACTTTAGGGTTCGCTCATCTCTAGATAAAGAGGTTGTCTCTCCTGAACACCTTTTCATATGTCCTATTAGGGCACATGGTTTTTCTAGACGGGTCTCCTTAATAATGCTAATGGAAGTTGACCAAACATTATTGGCAAGGAAAAGTTCACTTTTCTAGTTGAATTTTTCGAATAAAATATCTGTGTTATCTGCATTTTTCTAAAATAAATTCTTGACACATTTGGGATCTGTAACATTTGGTAAGTAAGGTTATATGTATTAGAGAGAGTTTTAATTGCTATTTTTTTTTATAGACGCCACATACATGTGGAGCTGTGAGTTGTCCAGCAACGTCAATGCTCAATCTCACTGAGCTAGACTGTCCACATTTGGTGATGCCCACGTGTAGTGAAATAATTCGGGTATATGATTCAAAGTTATGTTGCTTTATTTACGTCTGTGCATGTAAGTATATATCCATTTAAATCCTAAATTATTTTTTTTCAATTTTATAAATACATGTGAGAATAAAGGATATAGTAGCTTCTATATAGTGAAAAATATTGTAAGTTCTTTTTATACACCATGGGACCATGCAGTGAGCGGTGCACCACATTATCAACCGGCTTGAGCCACAGTGACAAATTCTGTACATTTAGGGCCTGATTTACCATTTGCATTTTTTTCAGTCACTTTTCTTTTTTGTCTAGCTGCTTCCATTTTTCTTTTTTGTGCCAAAATCTTCACAGTGAGAATGCAGTTTATGAACTGTGCACAAAATAAAAATAGTCTATATTTTTGTTTTTAGTTTTTTTTTTGCACATTTTGTAGAGCAAGAAAAATATGTTTTTCTAAAATGGCACAAAATTGTGTACAAAAATATCAGGCATACATAAAACTGGGGTACGTTCACACAGAAATTGAGCAACTTTATAAAAAGCTGCAATTTATGAATTGGCTGCAAATATCTGAAAAGCTTAAAGCACACCGACATTCATGAGTAGGGATGAGCGAGTATACTCGTTAAGATTTGGTACTCGGCGAGTAATGCGGTACTTGCGGTACTCGCATGCTGGCGAGTATTTCACTACTCGCCTCGCAATATTAGGCACCGCCCGCACAGTCCCCGCACAGCCCAGCACAGTCCCCGCATAGCCCAGCACAGTCCCCGCACAGTCCCCGCTTAGCCCAGCACAGTCGCCGCACAGTCCCCGCATAGCCCAGCACAGTCCCCCACAGTACCTACACAGCCCAGCACAGTCCCACACAGCCCGGCATAGTCCAGGCACAGTACCTGCAAAGCCCAGCACAGTCCCGCACAGTACTTGCACAGCCCAGCACAGTCCCACACAGCCTGGCACAGTTCCGCACAGCCCAGCACAGTCCCACACAGCCCGGCATAGTCCCCGCACAGTACCCGCACAGCCCAGCACAGTCCCACACAGGCCAGCAAAGTCCCACACAGCCCAGCATAGTCCCAACACAGTACCTGCAAAGCCCAGAACAGTACCGCACAGTACCTGCAAAGCCCTGCACAGTCCCGCACAGTATCTGCACAGCCCAGCACAGTCCCGCACAGCCTGGCACAGTCCCGCACAGCCCAGCACAGTCCCACACAGCCTGGCACAGTCCCTGCACAGTACCTGCACAGCCCAGCACAGTCCCGCACAGCCTGGCACAGTCCCGCACAGCCCAGCACAGTTCCACACAGCCTGGCATAGTCCACGCACAGTACCTGCACAGCCCAGCACAGTCCTGCACAGGTCAGCAAAGTCCCACACAGCCTGGCATAGTCCCCGCACAGTACCTGCAAAGCCTAGCACAGTCCCGTACAGTATCTGCAAACCCCAGCACAGTCCCACACAGTACCTGCACAGCCCAGCACAGTCCCGCACAGCCCGGCACAGTCCCACAGAGGCCAGCACAGTCCCACACAGCCCAGCATAGTCCCCGCAGAGTACCTGCAAAGCCCAACACAGTCCTGCACAGCACGGCACAGTCTTTGCACAGGCCAGCACAGTCCCGCACAGCCCAGCACAGTCTTCATACAGGCCAGCACAGTCCCACACAGCCCGGCACAGTCCCACAGAGGCCAGCACTGTCCCACACAGCCCAGCATAGTCCCCGCAGAGTACCTGCAAAGCCCAGCACAGTCCCGCACAGCACGGCACAGTCTTTGCACAGGCCAGCACAGTCCTGTGCAGCCCAGTACAGTCTTCACACAGGCCAGCACAGTCCCACACAGCCTGGCACAGTCTTCACACAGGTCAGCACAGTTCTGCACAGCTTGGTACAGTCCCTGCACAGGCCAGCACAGTCCTGCACAGTCCGACACAGTCTTCGCACAGGCCGGCACAGTCCCACACAGCCCGGCACAGTCCCACAGAGGCCAGCACTGTCCCACACAGCCCAGCATAGTCCCCGCAGAGTACCTGCAAAGCCCAGCACAGTCCCGCACAGCACGGCACAGTCTTTGCACAGGCCAGCACAGTCCTGTGCAGCCCAGTACAGTCTTCACACAGGCCAGCACAGTCCCGCACAGCCCGGCACAGTCTTCACACAGGCCAGCACAGTCCCGCACAGCACAGTCTTCACACAGGCCAGCACAGTCGCGCACAGCCCAGCACAGTCCCTGCACAGGACAGCACAGTCCCGCACAGCCCGGCACAGTCTTCGCACACTCCCCGCCCAGCACACAGCCCATTAATTGCATTTCCCATAGACTTACATTGGACTCGCTACTTGGTATGAGTACCCGAGCATTAGGAGGTACTCGTAACGAGTACAGCGAGTCCGAATACTACACTAATCGCTCATCCCTATTCATGAGCATAAAAATAAAATGATCATATGTAATACAGACAGCAAAAACACACAAGTTAAAAGAGTTTGACTCAAATAAAAAAAATTGTCTAAAACACCAAAAATTAGACAAAAAAGACACAAATATAATAAAATTAGTAAGAGGCACATCTTTTTCCAGAAGACTTTATATTAAATGTGGCTTAGGCCGGGTTCAGCTTTTGGCTGGTCTGCGTAGGGCTGCATACTTCTTTCTCATGCATCCTGCGTATCTATCTTTAACATTGGGTACGCAGGGACATGCGTTGTATGAGGATGCGTCTGCGCGCATCATTTTGACGTGCCGGCCAAACGCACAAAAATGCAACATGTTGCGTTCGGCGGGCACATCAAAACGATGCAGGTGGACGCATCCTCATACAACGCGTGTCCTTGCGTACCCAATGTTAAAGATAGGGATGCAGGAGGCATGCAGAAATAGGCAGAGCGTAGACGGAGCTTAAGGGGAGAAGTACGCAGCCCGACGCACTCTACCCAAATGCAAGTGTGAACCCGGCCTTAATGACAACAATTCACAATTGCTACCATAAGTTAGGAATCCTGTTGCACTTTGTGCTTTTTAATTTTGTAAGGTATTCTTTTCAATTATTTATAAGATATAATAAAAGTTTCATTTTATGAAGCAGTCCTAAGTATAGGAGTCATTTTGCCGTTGGTATCCTTGGTAGTTTGCAAGAGAGAAGTCAGGGAGAAGCGTTTCTATTATTTAATAGCAAATACGGAAAATGTATATATTCACCAGATAAAAAGAAACACTTCTAGGGAGTAAATAAATTTGTAATGAATGCTGAGAAGAGACAATGATTTTCAACCCCTTAGTCTGAAATTACTATTATTACTATTTTATTTTTATATAATAATGATAAAATAATAGGTATAGAAATAATGATAATACTGTTGAGGTATAGCACTATTACGCTATATCATAGAGGTACTACTCTAATAAGAATAAATCATTGTGGTGCAAAGATATATATTATAGAACACAAAATTATAAACTGAATTTAATTCTTTTCGAAGTGTAAAATAGACGTCTGCTGCAACACCAAAAAATGTTGACATATTTTATTTGGAAGTGGTCACATGTTGCGGTCAAGATTTTCATAAAAACGTAGCAAAATCCAATGCAAAACTGCAACTAATTTTAATAAAAATGACCTAACAGCACACACAAAAAGAAAAAGTAGCGCAAGTAATGAAAAGTAATGATTATTTATAAATGGTCACCTATACACTGTTAGAGTTGAGTCATTTTGTTGGTTTCTTGGAAACCTTTAAGTGCTTTGAAAAAGTGGCACGATAATAATTTTATTTGTTGTTTTTTTCTTATAGACTGTAAATCTATATCAGGAAAGGAATACGAGGTACATTTCATATTGTATATATTTTTTATTTAAAATAGATTTAAAATATTTTCATTATAAATAATACAGTAAAGCATTGTAAGGCGGTAATGTTACCTGAAACTAAACAAATAGGTGCCCCCAGAAGAAGCACGGTGAAACAGCATCAGGGTAGTGGGATACTGTGTCTGGGACCCCACTGGCAGCTATTTGATGAATTTCACATAACATTACTTCTGCGATATGCTTTATTGTGTGGCTGCTAATAGGTCTTTAAGAAACTGGGGTTCCAATTAATCTAGCTTCAATTGTGATGATAGCTTTGTACCCAATAACAGCTAGCACTTGCACTTTATTATTCTACACCCCTAGCTATTTTATGTGATCTCATCTTATGTCTTACATCATTGGTTTCTACAGACTCATTATGTGCCCCTAACATGAGATGTGTCTGTTATTTTATGGATTTTTAATGCACTTTTTTAAATATAATTATATTTTCAATGTTAAGAATTTTGGTATAAATCTCTTCTTATCCTGGGATTAAAATTAATTCCTAGGTGGTGGTTATTATACACGGTGGGCCATTTATATATACCGTATACACCTGGGTGGGCCATGTACACGGATACACCTAAATTAAATGGGAATGGTTGGTGATATCAATTTCCTGTTTGTGGTACATTAGTATATGGGAGGGGGAAAACTTTTCAAGATGGGTGGTGACCATGGTGGCCATTTTGAAGTTGGCCATTTTGAATCCAACTTTATAAATGGCCCACCCATGTGTATCCATATAAATGACCCACCCTGTATTTTCAAAGGAGGCGCATTCATTTATGCTGAGTATTGTATATACAGAACATGTTTTTTATAGGAAGAACTAAAGAAACTTCCTAAGACTTTTACATTTGTAAAGCTAGATTCACACTTATCCTGTGCTCTATACTGAGCACTACATCACTGCTTTCCTTGGAACCCATGAAAAATTGTATTCCAATGGGAACCCCAATATAAGGCTGAGTACTGGAATCACCTTTTTGCTACGTGTTGCACTTAGCCTTACAGAGAATGTAACAATAAAAGTTCCCCATTATACTGATTGTTGCAGGTCCCAGCGACACCCACAAATCAGCAAGTTATCACCTATCTAATATATAAAGCTCAAAGTGTGTATGTATGTGTGTATGTATGTATGTGTGTGTGTGTGTGTGTATGTATGTGTGTATGTCCGGGATAGGCATCCGCACCGTCGCAGCTACAGCCACAAAATTTGGCACAGTCACATGTCTGGACCCCGAGAGCGTCCTAAGCTATGTTGTGAGGCGAAATTTTAACCCCGCACGTTCCAATTCACCAAACAATTTTGCCCCATCTACATACTGGGGGGAAAAGTGTGCGCGCGTCAAGCCCCGCCCCTCATTATGATGTCACAATTCCCCTATTTGCATACTGGGGAAGCAGTGTGTGCGTGTCAAGCCCCGCCCCTCATTATGATGTCACAATGGTTGCCATGGCGACGCTGATGTCATCAAAGGTTGCAAGCTCTGCCGCCGCTCATTATGATGTCATAATGGTTGACTGTGAGATGGAGGATGTGTGATGGGTATATGGGCACTGGACTATGGGATGGAGGATATGTATGACGGGTATATGGGCACGGGACTATGGGACTATGGGATGGAGGATGTGTGATGGGTATATGGGCATGGGACTATGGGATGGAGGATGTGTGATGGGTATATGGGCACTCGACTATGGGATCGTGGATATGTATGATGGGTATATGGGCACGGGACTATGGGATGTAGGATGTGTGATGGGTAGAATCATAGAATCATAGAATCATAGAATCGTAGAGTTGGAAGGGACCTCCTGGGCCATCTGGTCCAACCCCCTGCTCAAAGCAGGATTCGCTAAATCATCCCAGTCAGATGTCTGTCCAGCCTCTGTTTGAAGACTTCCATTGAAGGAGAACTCACCACTTCTCGTGGCAGCCTGTTCCACTCATTGATCACTCTAACTGTCAAAAAGTTTTTTCTAATATCTAATCTGTGTCTCTTCCCATTCAGTTTCATCCCATTGCTTCTAGTCTTTCCTTGTGCAAATGAGAATAAAGTTGATCCTTCTACAATGTGACAGCCCTTTAGATATTTGTAGACAGCTATTAAGTCTCCTCTCAGTCTTCTCTTTTGCAAACTAAACATTCCCAAATCCTGCAACCTTTCCTCATAAGACAGGGTTTGCAGACCGGTCACCATTCTGGTCGCTCTTTTCTGAACTTGCTCCAGTTTGTTGATGTCTTTTTTAAAATGTGGTGCCCAAAACTGGACACAATATTCCAGATGAGGTCTGACCAAAGAGGAGTAGAGGGAAATAATGACTTCACGTGATCTAGACTGTATGCTTCTGTTAATACATCCTAGAATTGCATTTGCCTTTTTTGCTGCTGCATCACACTGTTGACTCATAGTCAGTCTGTGATCTATTAGTATACCCAAGTCTTTTTCACATGTGCTGTCACTTAGCCCTATTCCTCCCATTCTATATATGCTTTTTTCATTTTTATTGCCCAGATGTAGTACTTTGCATTTCTCCCTGTTAAAAACCATTCTGTTAGTTGCTGCCCACTTCTCCAGTTTATTTAAATCTTTTTGAATCCTCTCTCTCTCTTCTCTAGTATTAGCTATCCCTCCTAGCTTTGTGTCATCAGCAAATTTAATCAGTTTACCCTCAATTCCTTCATCTAAATCGTTGATAAAGATGTTGAACAATACAGGGCCCAGGACAGAGCCCTGTGGTACCCCACTTGAGACATTCTTCCAACTGGATGTGCAGCCATTTACGACCACTCTTTGGGTCCGATCACTAAGCCAGTTATGAATCCACCTAACAGTTGCCTTGTCCATTCCATACTTAGTCATTTTTTCAATAAGGATTGTATGAGAGACTTTGTCAAATGCTTTGCTGAAGTCAAGATATACTATATCTACAGCATTTCCTTGATCCACCCAATCAGTGATACCGTCATAGAAGGAAATTAAGTTAGTCTGACATGACTTATTAGTTAGAAACCCATGCTGACTCTGTTTAATCACTTCATTCTTATCCAGGTATTGACATACATGTTGTTTAATAATTTGTTCAAAGATCTTTCCTGGTATAGAAGTCAGACTCACCGGCCTATAGTTGCCTGGGTCCACCTTCTTCCCCTTTTTGAAGATAGGAACAACATTTGCTCTTCTCCAGTCTTCTGGCACTTCTCCTGTTCTCCAAGAATTTTCAAAGATTATGGAGAGGGGTTCAAAAATTTCTTCTGCTATCTCCTTCAGTACTCTGGGGTGTAATTCATCTGGACCTGGAGACTTGAATTCATTTAGGTTAGCTAAGTGTTTCCTCACTATCTTTCTGTTTATAGATATCCTGGATTCTTCTATTCCCTTAATAGGACAGTGAATAACAGTTGATGTTGCATTTCCTTTCTGAGAGAAAACAGATGCAAAATAGGAATTTAAAAGTTCAGCCTTCTCAACATCCTGTCTTACCATTTCATCATTTTCATCCTGTAAAAATCCTATAGCATCTTTGACTTTTCTTTTACTTTTGACATATCCCCAAAATCCTTTATTATTGCTTTTGACATCTCTTGCAAGCCTCAGTTCATTTTCAGCTTTAGATAATCTGATTTGTGCCCTGCAGGTTCTGCAGACAGCATTATATTCTTCTTTAGATATGCCTCCCTCTTTCCATTTTATAAACATTTTTTTCTTCCTTTTTAGCATGTGCTTAAGTTCTGTGTTCATCCATCCTGGTTTCCTTAAATGCTTCCTATTCTTCCCTCTTTTCGGAATTGTTAACAACTGTACTTTGAGAATTTCATTTTTCAAGATTTCCCATCCTTCCTGGACATTTTTGTCTTTAAGGATATCCAGCCATTGGATCCCTCCAATTCTCTTTCTGAATCCCTTAAAATCTGCCTTTCTGAAATCTAACCTTGACGTCTGAGTCTTCACAGGTCTTCCACCTCTAGTTATCCAAAATTCTAAAATAGCATGGTCGCTACCTCCTAGGGTCCCAGCCACTTTTACCTCCTCAACCATTTCCTCCCTGTTTATAAGGATTAGATCCAAGGTAGCAGTTCCCCTTGTTTTCTCCCTTACCTTTTGGAAGATAAAGTTGTCAGCAAGAGAGGATAAGAATTTCCTTGACCTGTTAGTTTTGCCTGAGAGAGATTCCCAACAAATGTCTGGATAGTTGAAATCTCCCATGACAACTATGTCATATTTTTTGGAGAACTTGGCCATCTGATGCATAAAGAGTTCATCTATATCTTCGGCTTGCACAGGCGGCCTGTAGTAAATGCCTACAATGGTGTCCTTTCCATTGTTCTGTCCTTGTATTCTTACCCAAACAGTTTCCACAGAACTCCCAGTCTCTGAAGCTTCAATCTCTGTGCAGATATACGCGTTTCGAACATACAATGCGACACCCCCTCCTCGTTTATCAAGTCTGTTTCTTGCAAATAAGTTGTATCCTTCTAGTCTTGTATTCCAATCATGTGTATTGTCCCACCAAGTTTCAGTGATTCCAATGACATCATATTTCTTTTCCTGTGTTAGTAGTTCCAATTCTCCTTGTTTGTTGCCCATGCTTTGTGCATTAGTATAGAAACATTTTAGTTTGTGATTGGTTTCTCTTTCTCCAATATTTTTATTAATTAGATTCTTTCGTCTTTGTTCTTCCTTTCCACTTCTAATAGCAGAGTTCTCAATAGCATTTGTCAGGTGTATGGCTTTTTCTGGTACTTTGCTTCCCTTCCCATGTTGTTCTAGTTTAAAGCTCTCCTTAGGAGAGCTTTAAACTAGAACAACATGGGAAGGGAAGCAAAAGACCAGAAAAAGCCATACACCTGACAAATGCTATTGAGAACTCTGCTATTAGAAGTGGAAAGGAAGAACAAAGATGAAAGAATCTAATATGTATATGGTATATGGGCACGGGACTATGGGATGGAGGATATGTATGATGGGTATATGGGCACTGGACTATGGGATGGAGGATAATTATAATTTGCTATAACTAACCACAGTTAGTAACTATGCCCGGGCAGCGCCGGGCTCTTCAGCTAGTCCTTTATATAGGTGATAACTTGTTTTTGTTGGACAACCTTTTTAATCATTCTTAGAAACTACTGAAGACTTCTTGCACATGGACTCATCAGTTGCTGCTCGCTTTTCAATGCTACTGGGTCCCAGCTAGTTTCTAGTTCCTTGTTCCATCTGGATGAGCAAGAAATGTTAGAAAATGGAAATGCCAATCAATCAACTGTTGTTTTTTTTTCATTTTTTTTTTAAATCTGCTGTGTTTGAAGAAAGTATTTTCCCACTTGACAACCCTTTAACACAATTTGTGTAACTGCATAAATTTCAGGTTTTTATTATAATCACATGTAACTTTAAAGAGATTTTATATGTGTCCGTTCAACTTTTTTGTTTATTAGCCTGATCAAAAATGGACAGAGGATTGCCAGTTCTGCAAATGTACAAAAACTGCTGAAATTGCGTGTCGGCCAACTAATTGTCCAGAACTCCCACTGCCAGGATGCACTGGCCCAGGATATGAAATTGTCATGGTTAGAGATCCTAATGATCATTGCTGTTTCGTACCCAGATGTGGTAAGTACATGGAGAAAAATTAAATTGCAACTTTTTTCTATTATTAAAGGTTCACAAAGGTTCACAATGTGGTCAAAAGCTAAACCAATGTGTAGTTTTCCAAACTGATTGTCACTTTCAAAGTCATGCTGACACGAACAATCTGATATTGGTCAACTTATCCTAATGGTTTAAAGGGAATCTGTCAGCAGGTTTTTGCTGTCTCAATTGAAAGCAGCATGATGTCGGCAAATATACCCTGAATTCAACGATGTATCACTTAGTTTACTGGGTGCAGCAGTTCTGACACATTCAGGGCATTTAGATTTAGCAATGTAGCAGAGCTGAGAAAGCTAATCCCACCCAAACAAGGCTCTCAGTGAACATAGCAATAGACCTTGAGCTGCTTATCAAAGGAGGGGGCGGAGTCAGACTACCAGGCATGCACTGCAGTGTCCCAACAATGATAAGCTCTTGGTGCTAAAACAATCATTACAAGTAAGCAAAACTTCAGAGCTTGATAAGACAGGCATTGCTGCAAGCTGTGTTTTAACCCTTACATCATGCTTTCTTCAGATTACATAGCAAAACACTGCTGACAGATTCCCTTTAATAGATATTAAAAAAAACAATTTGCAACAAACACGCAAAATGATGAACATCTAATACATAAATCTCAATGTGGGTGTGTATGTATGTATGTATGTATGTCCGGGATTGGCATCCGCACCGGCGCAGCTACAGCCACAAAATTTGGCACAGTCACACGTCTGGACCACGAGAACGTCATTGGCTATATTGTGAGGCAAAACTTTAACCCTGCACGTTCCAATTCACCAAACAATTTTGCCCCTATCTACATAATGGGGAAAAAAGTGTATGTATGTATTGGCATCTGCACCGTCGCAGCTACAGCCACAAAATTTGGCACAGTCACACGTCTGGACCCCGAGAGTGTCATAGGCTATGTTGTGAGGCAAAATTTTAACCCCACGTGTTCCAATTCATCAAACAATTTTGCCCCTATCTACATAATGGGGATAAAGTGAAAGGAAAAGTGTTGGAGGCAAATTGACAGCTGCCAGATGTGAACAAGGGGGACTTAAAGAATGAGAGCGATGGCGCCAAAGAGTATATACCGTACAGTTGCTAAGGTGGGGCCCTGACATGGGATACTCACCACACACGGGGATATAAACATACACACAAAATGTGCCACACACTACCACGTGATTCAACGCATATACCACCCTCAGCACACATTTCACCACACATACACCAACCTTACCACATAAAAGTCGAAACACAAAAGTCGCCACTCAAAACGCCGTCCCAGAGCTGTTTAAAAGATGAAAAATGAGCTGTGATTGGTTGCTATCAGCAACAGTTTTCTTTGTAGACAGTTGTGGTAACTGAGGCCTATTATTCTTATCATTTCTATGGTGTTATCGTCCTTCTGTAAAGCTGGAAATAACACAATTTATTACCGTGCCAACACAGACCACCCTCTGACACAGACTGCAGGGGGAGCCCAGTATCACACAGGATAGGATTAGATACATGGCTCAGCAGTCAGTATCACACAGGATAGGATTAGATACATGGCTGAGCAGTCAGTATCACACAGGATAGGATTAGATACACAGCTCAGCAGTCAGTATCACACAGGATAGGATTAGATGCACAGTTTTTATGTGCAATATAATCATTATAATTTGTTATAACTAACCACAGTTGGTTACTATGCCCAGGCAACGCTGGGCTCTTCAGCTAGTTAATAATATATGTGTAACTGAGCAGTGGGCAAATGTTAAAGGGGAATCTATCACCATATTTTTCCACCTAATCTGAGGGAAGCATGATGTAAACACAGAGATCCAGATTCCAGCGATGTCACATACTGAACAGCTTAGTGTTGTTTTGATAGTCACAGTTTTATCAGCAGTAGATCATCACTAGAGGACTAGTAAACCTGCTGCCAGGTAGTTCTCCACATTCATGAGCTCTGTTTAACCCCGTCCACTCCACTAATTGTCAGCTTCCTGTGTACACTGTGCATAGGCAGAAAGCTGCTAATCAGAGGTGTGGGCGGGGTTATACAGAGCTCAGCACCAGAGAACTGGTAGGTATGCAGTAGATAAAACAGTAATTTTATCAAAATGACAGAAAGCAGCCTAGTAAATTTCTCATTAGTGGAATCAGGGTTTCTGCCCCTACATTATGCTGTTATCTGATAGGGTAAAAGAGCCTGGCTACAGATTCCTTTTAAATCTATCATCATTATAATATCGATTTAATTGTCTATTTGCTATCTTTGAGATGGTTGCTGGCATTTTGTGCAGTTTTGAAAATACATCTTCAGCAACATGAACGATTTTATTCAGATGTGGCCGAATGTTACAGTCAAGATTTTCACAGAAATGTAGTAAAATGCAGTGTAAGACTGCAGCTTTGTCAATAAAGCCTTAGGCTAGTTTCACACTAGCATTACCGGGCGCAGCGCACGGCCGCCGCTAAGCTCCGCCCCTGGCCGCAACCCCTCCGGTCAGCTCCTCCTCTGATCGCATGATGCTGCATGCGATCAGCATACCCTATATGTAGCATTGGGCATGCTCGTCATGCACTGGCATGATTTTGCTGGTGCTTGCGCCCTTTTGGCGCTGCGCAGAGTGCACAAAAATGCAACACAGTGCGTTTGGCAAACGTCGGCGCAGTGCAAAAAGGGCACATTCACCGTCAAAAGTGTACCAGCGCACAACCAGCATACCCAATGCTAAATACAGGGTACGCTGATCGCATGCAGCATCATGCGATCAGAGGAGGAGCTGACCGGAGGGGGCGTGGCCGGGGCAGAGCTTAGCGGCGGCCCTGCACTGCGCCCAGTAACGCTAGTGTGAAACTAGCCTTAAAAGGGTATTCTCAAGATATAGAGTAGCTCCAAATAATACTGTCCCCTTAGTCTCCTTACTACATGGTTTCTGGCTGGGTGGGCTCTCCTTGAGTGATAGTTTAGGTGAGTAGCAGAGTTGCAGTATTAGAAGGACTGTAAAGCTCAGCACAAGTTCTGCTGTAACACATTCACCCATCAGCTGTTTTTTCTTGAGTCTACACTGCTGTAACTATATTTACAAAGAGAGATATCAGGACATTTGAACAAGTGCACAGGTGATTACAGTGATAGCAGAGTGCTAAGATTAGCAGACTTGCTATGAAAACTGTGGGTTGGTGATTTTTAAAGATTTAGATCAGCAGTTCTTCAGATGATGAGAGAGAAGGGGATGGGAGACGAGCAGCTAACTGCAGTATTGTACTGAATGATCTGTAAATAAAATAAAAAATTCGTCTTTCATTAAAGTTCTTTCAGACTTGGTCGCTGTTTTCGAACAGTACATTATACTAATAGATCACAGACTGAATATGAGTCAACAGTGTGATGCAGCAGCAAAAAAGGCAAATGCAATTCTAGGATGTATTAACAGAAGCATACAGTCTAGATCACGTGAAGTCATTATTTCCCTCTACTCCTCTTTGGTCAGACCTCATCTGGAATATTGTGTCCAGTTTTGGGTGCCACATTTTAAAAAAGACATCAACAAACTGGAGCAAGTTCAGAAAAGAGCGACCAGAATGGTGACCGGTCTGCAAACCCTGTCTTATGAGGAAAGGTTGCAGGATTTGGGAATGTTTAGTTTGCAAAAGAGAAGACTGAGAGGAGACTTAATTGCTGTCTACAAATATCTAAAGGGCTGTCACATTGTAGAAGGATCATCTTTATTCTCATTTGCACAAGGAAAGACTAGAAGCAATGGGATGAAACTGAATGGGAGGAGACACAGATTAGATATTAGAAAAAGCTTTTTGACAGTTAGAGTGATCAATGAGTGGAACAGGCTGCCACGAGAAGTGGTGAGTTCTCCTTCAATGGAAGTTTTCAAACAGAGGCTGGACAGACACCTGACTGGGATGATTTAACGAATCCTGCTTTGAGCAGGGGGTTGGACCAGATGGCCCAGGAGGTCCCTTCCAACTCTATGATTCTATGATTCTATGATTATCCGTGCGCACATTAGACAGCACACTGACTCAGCAATAATCTGCGGGATCAGCTAGCCACATGTAACTAAGGTCTGTGTTAAACAAAAAAAAGTTGCAGCATGTACTGGTCCAGACTTCAACATAGACACCCATGCAGTGTCCATCACCAGAATGATATGTATAGAATAACCATCATTTATTTATTTTTTCACAGGAATCAACATTAAATATGAAAATAAGAACTGTGTATTGTATCCTATCAGATAAATCTTAAATGTTCTCCTCCTGGAGTCTTCTTTTATTTTCGAAATTCTCAATTCATGAATAAAATCTGTTTTTAATGAATATAAATGTTACCAATACTGAGATAGGAGGTGACACTTGGTGCTCATAAAGTTCTATGGAGAACTGTAACTTGCAGATGCCTGTGCCTTTCTCTAGCTTCTCCTCCCTCCCCTCTTCAGAGAATTTTAGGAGCACTGTCATTTCCTATCTCAGTAATGGGAAAGTCTGTCTTCACTGAATACAGATTTTACAGACTTTACCTGTGAATATAGATTGAAAGAAAACTTGAAATAACGGTTACTATTTAGGCAAGTTTTATAGATTTTTACACTTAGATGCAAAATCGTATGAAAGTGCCTCTGAGTGTTAAGTGCTGAGTGCTACTTTCACAATGTGCCAAGGGCCTTCATTCAATAAACATATTGGGTATAATAATCTTTATTTTATAGTTTAAGCTTTGTGTAAACAGTAAGTGAAAAATTGGTTCCCGCAACAAAAACATTTACTCATATGTGGCTCAAAATTTAAATTGTTATTGTAGCGAGAATCGAGAAATTTCAAGATAATAATGACATTTCTTTCTTTTCTTCATAGTGTGCAATGTTCAAAACTGCAATCCAATTATTCACACATGTCCGTACGGCTTTAGACCTGATTACTCCTACACTGACTGTTGTGTCACTGTTACTTGTGGTAAGCTACTATTGTGATTTATTTCTGCTTCTATACTAATACTAATGTGTTAAATATTATTGTAGAACTTTTTTTTTAAACTTTTTATAATTCACTGTCTTCTGTGTGTTTATGGCTATGAAAGATAAATAGCGTGTGTCCACATATGATGAATGCAAAGATCATTTACATGCCGTGTAGAAAATGTCTCATTATTTCTGGCAGAGAAAAATCCATATTAAAATTCTGGAAAAATGTAATATCAAAACCAAAGTTAGAGTATTTATATTTTGCTGACGATTTTTTGGAAAAGAAAACTTCTACCACATGTAATATTATCTTTTGTGAGGTTCTGTTAGTACAGGGGTAAAGTTTTGGGATCAGTGGACCCATGGAAACTTGGCTTCAGGTATCTGACCCAAACTATATTCCAGATTTATTCTCTCTCACTCACGTATTTCTCCTGGAACTCCGAACATTGCAACGGACTTCTGGGAAAAGTCGGTGTTTGGCGTTTAGCTTCGGACACTAACTGCCCCGCACGAACAGGGCCGGACTGGGACTAAAAAGCAGCCCTGCCACACAAACCCCACCAGCCCACAAACTATAACACTCCTCACCCCGATCAGTGAATTTTGCTTTACTTTGTCGTGCCACTCACTCTCCTAAAAGGAGATATTTGAAGAGCCACATGTGAATGGCGCCACAGTGCGCATGATCGACCACAGCTGTATTTACATGGTGCTCTACAGAGCTCCGATTTTGAGGATCATGGGGGTCCCAGCGGTCAGATCTTCAGGAATTGGAAAGTTATCCCCTATCCAGAGGAGAAGGGAATACTTGGGATAATCCATTTAAACAAATTTCCAATATTTTATTTTTATTTGGCCACAGTAATACTGAAAATACTAAACCAATATTGACCCTCCCAAAGTCCAATGTCGCCTCTTCGACAACAGAACATGAGAAGTGATGCTGTGCAGTGCATACAGGGCCGGCTCCAGGTTTTTGTGGGCCCCCTGGTGAAAGTCTCAGTGGCTCCTTTAACACATACCACAATTCATAATGCACAGCTACAGCAGAGAAATATAGGTATAGTACAATTGCCAAAGATTTCACTTCTTACCTTACATGAGTGATAACTATTGTAAATTGTACAATAGGTCATAAGTCAGACAGTATAGTCCTCCGTACAGTATTATGAGCACCACATAGTGCTCCATACAGAATAATGAGCCCCATATATTGCTCCATACAGTATAATGAGCCCCATATATTGCTCCGTACAGTATAATGGGCCCCATATATTGCTCCATACAGAATAATGAGTCACATGTATTGCTCCATACAGTATTATGGGTACCACATAGTGCTCCATACAGTATAATGAGCCCCATATATTGCTCCATACAGTATAATGAGCCCCATATATTGCTCTGTACCATATAATGAGCCCCATATATTGCTCCATACAGTATTATGGGTACCACATAATGCTCCATAAAGTGTAATGAGCCCCATATATTGATCCATACAGTATAATGAGCCCCATATATTGCTCCATACAGTATAATTAGCCCCATATATTGCTCCATACAGAATAACATGCCACAAATATTGCTCCATAGAGTATAATGAGCCCCATTTATTGCTCCATACAGTATTATAGGTACCACATATTGCTCAATACAGTTTAATGAGCCCCATATATTGCTCCTTATAGAATGCTCCTTATAGAATAAGCTCCATATAATGCTCCACACAGTATTATGGGTACCACATAGTGTTCTATACAGTATAATGAGCCCCATGTATTGTTCCATACAGTTTAATGAGCACCATGTATTGCTCCACATAGTATAATGAGCCCCATATAATGCTCCAAACAGTATAATGAGCCCCATGTATTGCCCAATACAGCATAAGAATCCCCATATATTGTTCCATACAGAATAATGAGTCCCATATAATGCTCCATACAGAATAATGATCCACATATATTGCTCCATGCAGTATAATGAGCACCATATAGTGCTCTAAATAGTATAATGAGCCCCATATAATGCTCAAAACAGTATAATGCACCCCATATAATACTCCATACAGTATAATGAGCCCCATACCTTGCTACATACAGTGTAATGAGCCCCACATATTGCTCCGTACAGTGTAATGAGCCCAATATATTGCTCCATACAGAATGGAAAAAAGGAGCTAAAAGGACTAAGCATAAGAGGCACACACCCAAATGAGAATATATGGTACAAATATATATAAATTTTATTAGAGAACAAAAAACTCACAGTAAAAATACTTAAAAGGCAAGATGCACACCCCTATTAGTCCCAAACAGGTGACACAGCAAATATCATATAACAAAAACACATATATCAGCATTTAAGACGTTAGCTTATATGCACATAATACTACATAAGAGCATGACCCGCCAAACCCCAAATCTGGGTGTCCCCAGAAAACCAATGGCACACAAACATTTACTCCAAGAGGCCTCAAAATACAGAATAATGAGCCACATGTATTGCTCCTTACAGTATTATGGGTACCACATAGTGCTCCAAACAGTATAATGAGCCACATAAATTGCTCCATACAGTATAATGAGCCCCATATATTGCTCCATACAGAATAATGAGCCAAATGTATTGCTCCATACAGTATTATGGGTACCACTTAATGCTCCATACAGTATAATGAGCCCCATCTATTGCTCCATACTGTATAATGAGCCCCATATATTGCTCCATACAGTATAATAAGTCCCATATATTGCTCGCTCCATACAGAATAATGAGCCCCATGTATTGCTCCATACAGTATAATGAGCCCCATATATTGCTCCATACAGAATAATGAGCCCCATATAATGCTCCATACAGAATAACATGCCCCAAATATTGCTCCATAGACTATAATGAGCCCCATATATTGCTCCATACAGTATTATGGGTGCCACATATTGCTCCATACAGTGTAATGAGCCCCATATATACTCACACGAGCCTCTAGTATCAACACCCGGCATTGCCACCGGCACTTGGGACCAAAGCATGCGACTGCATAGAAATACATGCAGCCTCACGCTCCAGTCCAAGTGCCGGCGGCAGTGCCGGGTGTTGATGCGATAGACTCGTGTGAGTTTCTCACATCACACACGCTAGTGTGAAACCAGCCTTATAAATACAATATATGGGTGATACTGCTGTACATATGTTACATAGGCTTATATGATACCGCAACAAAGGATTTTTTATTGTCCACCACTGGTTTTTTTATTGAGCCATAATTATTTCAATTTTGAAATCCGCTATTTCTTGCAGAGGAAGGGTATCAGCATGGGGGCCATATTTTCCCCCATGCTGGCAAACTTAGTAATGGCTAAATGGGAAGAGACATACCTTTACACTGATTATCCATTTAGAATGAATATAGTATGGTATGGTCGATTCATAGACAATTTATTATTTGTCTGGAAAGGTACTAAGTCAGAGACTGTAGAATTAGTAAATTACATCAATTTGAATAAATTTAACCTTAAATTCACATTTTTTTGATAGTTCAAAAGTTAATTTTTGGGGTTTAAATCTTATATCTCAAAAGGAACAATCAAAGGTATCAATCACCCCTTATCGCCAACCTACTGCAAGCAATAGTATTCTGGCAGCTAATTCATGCCATGCACCAGGAATAAAAAATAATATCCCCTTTGGAGAATGAACGCGTATTGAACACAATTGTTCAGATCCAGAGGTTTTTCTGGGGGAAAATAAAAAAGTATGTGACAGATTAATGGATAGGCGTTATCTTGAATGGACTCTGAACAAAGCCAAAGCAAGAATTAGCAGCATTGATCGCAACACATTATTGTTCAATACCAACAGCAAAAATAAAAATAAATCAATGGAATGTATTACGTTTTCCACAGAACATAGCCCACAGTTCAGAGACATTGTAAACCTTATAAGAAAATATATCCCTATTTTATATCAGGATGATAAACTCACACAGATAGTCGATAATGAAATATGATATGTGGCAAGGAAAGCCCCCACGTTGGGATCTTTATTATCACCGAGTTTATTCAGTAGCAATCAATTAACATCAAGCCAGGGGAAAAAAAACATGGTTGTATCGGAAAGGTTTTTTCAAGTGTAGAGCACAACGTTGTTTGGTGTGCAAATTTGTGTTGAAGCTAACAAATACCAATCGCATAGCAACTTAAGGGGATATCATATTAAGGATTTTATAAATTGCAATGACACATACATAATGTATCTAGACATTTTTCACAAGTGCATAAGGGGGGCACATCGGGCTTTGCTTTTTGCGGTATAGAAAAGATTAATAAACATTATAGAGGTGGCAATCGCAGGACGAAACTTTTGAATAGAGAGTCCTTCTAGATCTTTACCCTCGAAACAAGAACA
This sequence comes from Dendrobates tinctorius, assembly GCF_039654945.1. Classification (NCBI taxonomy): domain Eukaryota; kingdom Metazoa; phylum Chordata; class Amphibia; order Anura; family Dendrobatidae; genus Dendrobates; species Dendrobates tinctorius. Next base: position 2,564,489 of record NW_027361878.1, read on the forward strand.
CCACATCGATTAAACCATGACAAGATCTAATTCCACAGTATTAAACCTGATTTCTCTTTATATGGTCTTTCCACTTTCTCTTATATTTATGCTTTTAACTGTTTGTGATATTTTTGCATATTGTATTTTTTGTAACCATGCGTTTTTTGTCATATTTTTTAATGTTCTTCTACTTGCAACTAGGCGTTAATTTATCTACCTAGTGAGATTGTGAGTCCCAGCAAGAATAATTAGTTTCATTGAAATCAGCTGGGAATTTGGTAGGACGAACTATAAGAAGCAGTTTAGCTTCTTTTGTCTTAAGCCATGATTAAGACCTATGTCGAAACGCATTGGTAAACGCAGCGTTTGTACATATATTTTTTAATTCTGGAATAATAAATATTGAATTTTTAAAAATCCTTGGTTTCCTGCTGGAATTCATTTGTTTCTTGCAATCTTTTTCTACAGACATTAGAAAAAGGACAAACCCTAAACCAAGTTTCAAAATAAATACAAACGCCTTAAACCCAAACTAAATACACACCTTAGAATACAGACCTGGGCATGGGAAGCTACCTCTACTTTTACATATACTTTATATTGTTTTTGCAAAGTAAAATATAAATATTCCTCAATATGTAAGGAAATATTAATTTTGTAGAATTCATAGAATTCATGTACTTACAGATCTTGCTTCCTATTGTGTTTTTCAGTCCCCATTTGTACACCCGATTGCTCCTGGTCACCCTATATTGATGTGTCTCTTCCTACAACTCAAAATGAAGGAGATTATGAGACGTATGATAACATCATCAAAGCAGGAGTAAACATTTGTGAGAGGCCACTGAATATTTCATGCAGAGCAAAAATCCTACCACAGATTCCACTTAAAGATCTGAGACAGAATGTGATATGTGATGTCTCCACCGGACTCATCTGTAACAACTCCGATCAGGTCACGCATTATTGCTTTAACTATGAGATCAGCGTTTTTTGCTGCAATCCTTTACCGCATTATTGTTTATCTACAGTCCCACCAAAAATCTCAACTACTAAAACTGTGCCCAGAGTTACAACTACAGGTAAATGCAGAATTAAAATAAGTCATTTTAAGACATTAACAATCTGCAGGGAGCAAAGATTCAAGTTTTTAGGGCTTTTTCACCCATGGTATTTCTTCAGTTGTTTTAACCAAGGCCACAAAATTTTAATTTTTTAAATTCCTTTTTGACGAGCATTTTGTAGATTTATTTCTTTTTGTTAATATGTCACATTTAAAACATACATTTTCTAGAGAAACCTATGGAAAACTTGCCAAATATGACATAATCAGAGCATGTTTCACTTTAATTGGAATTAGTCGGCAGGTGTCTGCTACCTCATTTGAGAGTAGCATGATGTAGACTTAGAGACCCTGATTCCAGTCAACACCAGGCGCTCTATGTAAAAAGTCTATAGCGAGTGAGCTGCTTATCACAGGAGGGGGTGGAGTCAGACTAACAGTCATGCAGCTGCTGTAGTCCACCAATGATAATCACCAGGTAATAAAACCTTCAGTGTAAATAAACAACAGCGCACAGCCTGATATCTGACACATTGTTGAAGTCAGTGATTTAACCTTTACAGCATTCTGTGTACACTGTGCATAGTCAGACAGCTGCCAATCAGTGGTTGAGGTGTGGCTGGACTACATGGCAGCAAGATTACTAGTCCTCTAGTAATAATCTCATGCTGATTATAGAGTGATTATATAAAAACTTTACTAAGGAGCACAGTAAGTGACAAACCACAGGAATCAGGGTCTCTGCCACTACATTCAGCGCTGAGATCTCATCTCCCGAGATCATGGTGCCGAGATCTCCATCTGCACATGTGCCACCTCCGTCAGCCATTTTCCCGGAGTCCACCGCATAGGAAATAGGGGCTCTGGCCTTTCACAAAATGTTGACAGAGCCCCCTCAACACCGGACACCCGCAGCGGCGCCCCACACATCCGAACTCCCCCTCATCCTAGCCTGCGACCTGCAGCAATGCTCCACTCTTTCTTGCTCCAGCAGGGACCCTGCTCCACCGTAGTCAGTAAGGTATATCTGCATTATAAGACACATCCCCATTTTCCCCCACAAATTTTGGTGGAAAAAAGTGTGTCATATAATCCAAAAAATGACGTGCATTTTTTCTTTTTGGTTTATTCACTAATCTTGAGTAAGTATGATTATTGTTCTTCAGTGAATATCCATATTCATGTTATGATGATATTGTGAACTAGTCTTACTTAGGTGTTGTATTATAGGTTGTGATTCAGTGTTATGCTGCCATCTGGGATACATATTTTCAGTAATACAAATGTCAGTCTGCAAACTATTGTCATGTCAAAATCCAGCGGGCATCCAAAATCCATGAAAATAAGATCCACAGCATTCTAAATTTGATGCAGAAAAGGCGTGCATTTATCTTAGGTACATATAATGTTTCAGTCATATTTGGTCTCTGTCTTACTTGACAAAGACCTATCATGGGTGAAATATCGCGTGTGAATAAACACCTTTCTGCAGCCAGAATTGCTGTTTTTGAGTCACCTCCTTTCAAGAATAAAAAGCACTCAAAAATTACATGAATCCACAAAGTCTATAATGCACCAAAATATAAAATTAGTAACCAATAAAATAAGTATAAAATCAATAAAATTAGTTATCCTTTCATTGAACACCATAATAAAAGTAAAATCCAAAATTGTCATTTTCTTAGTCGTCTTGCTTTCCAACAAATGGAATAAAAAGCAATCAAAAAGACACTTGTACTCTGACATGGTACCAGTAAAAATGACATCTCACCTTGCAAACAAGCAATCCCTCATACACAACCATAGACAAAAAAAAAACAGAAACAGTTATGGCACGTTTTGTAAAGGGATTTTATGACACAAAAGTAAGAAATCCTAAAATGATACATAATTGATATTACAGGATCTGTAGCAACCTGAACTTTAACTTCATCATGTAGTGTATCCTGGCTGGTGAACATCGGAATATTCAATACCAGTAAATTAAATGGAAATAAGCCCTTATACAGTTGTAGGGTCGTGGGCCGGGCTGGGGGGTGGTCCTTCTGGATACCGCGCAGTGACGTACAGACACAAGATAGAGGCAGATTTCGGGTGCAACAGGTCCAAGTTTATTTCCCGCTGTTCGACTGACGGCCCTCACGATACACTGCAATTCTCTTCACGGCCCTCCATGTCCAGGCCCCGTCACACACACACACCGTACTTCTCTCCAGGGACGTAAATACACGTACCTTCCCTTCTCGCTTAATGACGTTCCTGTCAGCTCGGTCACTGTGGCCGTCTTAGGCCCGTACACCAGCAGTAATTTCTCTGGTCAGGTATCGTCTTCAACTCGGTATGTGTTTCCCCTGGGCCTCGTCTGTACTGCGGTACTTCATGTCAGGACCACCCCCCTGACTTCCTCTCTCCTCAATCCCCTGGCTCAGCTCTCCTCACAGCGCACAAACTGTCACAGACTTCTTGTCTTTTCAGCACCTCTCAGAGACTGGAACTTTCTGGAACCCTCCTGCCAAATTTATAACTTTCCCGGTTCACTGTAACTCCGCCCCCCCATGACCAATGGTTTCTAAAGCCCTAAGCTGCTGTCAAGTCCTGAACTCACACTCCTCCCTGCCATCTAGTGGTCAACCCAAGGAACTGCATGTCATCTACACTTTCCTAGCTGTTTCCCCTCTGTCATAGCTGCTATCTGCCTAAACTGTGCAAACCCTCCTTTCTTCTTACTAATAAGTCCATCCGTCAGGTCACCTTCCCTACACTCTCCCTTCCTTTGTCTATTGTCATCCTCGACAATCGTCATCCATGCCTTAGTCGTTCTGAAACTTCCCCTACTTTCTGTTGTCGGACCGGTGGTTGGGCCATACCCACCATCTGCGGGGGCTGAACCAAACCTGGAGCACCATGCTCCGAGCAGCCTACTGCCACTCACCAGCACGCATGCCACATGACAACTCCTTTCAAGTTGGGCTGGGTACACCCGGATTCTGTCTACGGTGTGCACCTTCCCCTACTCTCCCTTTCTGGCACCTTCCACTATCCAGTATGCCATGATCGAGGCCTTACACCTACCAGATCATTGTCAGCGTCCGCTTTCTCCTTCAGGAATGTCCGTGGTGTTAGGCACCTGACTTGGGACTTCTGTCCGTCTCACATCTTCCATCTCTTTACTTTCCTCTTGGTAACAAGTCATGGTCGGCGTCTCTGTCACACAGACCCTCTCAACTCGTAGACCCTTTTGGTCTCACACTTCCTTCGGTCACACAGACCTTCCCGTACCCGGACCTGTTGCATTTTACTTTGGCATATTATACATCAAAACAACTTTATAAAAGCACAAGTTCCCCTTTTTTTCTTATATTTTTTTTTCTTGGTAAAACCACCATAAAACAAAACAAAAACATACAGTTTTTTTTTCTCTCCCCCCTTCCTTTGACATGGACACTCCCTCTCTTTTTCTTTGCATCCCCACTATGTCAGGCAATACATTAAACCATTACTCTCATAAAAACAAACTTACAAAAAAAACATAAACAACATTTTCTATTAACCAGGACGCCAACTGTCCCGATGACCTGCATGACATAGCAACGAATTCCCGACAGTCCACGCCATCTCCTGGTGGCCGGTAGCAAGGGACCCCACAGCCGTGGAGCTCCCGGGATGCAGGGAGTGTCCTTAAAGTCCTTTCTACGGGGGTTCGTGATCTTCGGGTTCAGCAAGCACGGCTACTGCATAGTAGTTGCGAGGACAATATTCCTTGTAATAGGAAACCAAGTCCCCCTCTTGCAAGGCCCGGCCATGGCGGATCGATGCCACGTTGATGTATACTTTCTGGCCGGTCGCAATGCAAGCCGTCCCAGAGATCGTGTCGCCGCCATGCCAGCCTCTCCCCTCTCATGGAGCAGGTTCCAAATTTCCTGCTCTCTGGCCTTTTTCTTTTTGATGACCTCCGCGACCCAAATGGAGGATCCGGTATAGGCTCATGAGTCCGGTGGGGAGGACTCAGCCGGGGTCGAGTGCGGGGCAGAGGCGGCCGTAGATGTCAGCGGCCCAGCAGCCGCTGGGGCCGGGCGGTGGGGAGGAGCAGCCGTAGTTCCTGCTGAATAGGCCGCAGAGCTTGACAAATAGGCCGAGGCCAACTTCAGTGATGACACAGATGCAGCCGCGGGGTAGGCCGCACTCGTAGTTGCAGATGGGGTTGGAGCAGCGGCCGGTTTCATGGACAAGGTGGCTGCTGGCAGGGGGAATGCATCAGCTCCTTCCGTGGACAGACTCCGCACTAGTGACCCCGGGCGGGGTGGTTCGGGGACAGAAGCGGGGCCTTGCTCAGCTCAGCATAAACCGTAGGGCCCTCCACGGCCAGGCTTTCAGGAACGCAGGGGGTCACGTGCTGCGGCCGAGTGGTGGGGGCCGCCTGCGGAGCCACCAGTGGAGCCGGGGGAACTCTCACCTTCCCCGGCGTGGCAGCCTCTGACATAACATCTCGTGGCTCCTCCTGCAGTCTCCATCCTTCACCCCGCCATTTGGCGGGGCTAGCCTCCAGGCTCAGGGGTTCCGCGGGGAGGGACTCTGCTGTCACCATTGACGGCCGCTTCCGCGGGGCCAGCAATTGCTCCGCTTCTCCGCCCGTGATCCGGATGTCTGCTCGTGGCTCTGAGGGATAAGTCTTCCAGCGAGGCACGATCTCCCAACACCATTGCCACTCCAGGCGCCCGATGCCTCCGCAACCACAGCATCGCATCCCGTCCAGTGGACAGCAATCAAATGGTGCCAAACAGCCGCAGCCAATCTTTTCCTTGGTGCCACTCCTTCTGCTGGGTGGGGCGATGGCAGGCTTTTCCACCCAGCGGCCTGGGTCCAGTATGTGAGAGCATCGGCCTCCGGGTTCATATCGCTTCCCCCAGGGGTACATTGCAGGGGGTCCCAGTCCATCCAGAATGTCTGCAAACACCCGGACCTCTCTCCTGCGTTGGAGTAACACCGCCATCTTGCACAGAACCTGGTGCCGCCCCAGATCTTCCGCCAGCACCACAGATCCGCCACAGCGTTCCCAATTTTTAATCCACAGGTAAGCAATTTGTAATCCACGGGTGTTTTCAATCCAACCAGAGGAGTCCAAGTCCTTCTCTATTCTTCAGAGGCAGGCCTGCCGCAGAAGATATCGTATTAGCGGCGGTGATCCTGCCGACTATGCCATGTGTAAGGTCGTGGGCCGGGCTGGGGGGTGGTCCCTCTGGATACCGCGCAGTGACGTACAGACACAAGATGGAGGCAGATTTCGGGTGCAACAGGTCCAAGTTTATTTCCCGCCATCTGAATGACGGCCCTCACGATACACCACAATTCTCTTCACAGCCCTTCGTGTCCAGGCCCCGTTACACACACACCGTACTTCTCTCCAGGGATGTAAACACACGTACCGTTCCTTCTCGCTTAATGACTTTCTTGTCAGCTCGGTCACTGTGGCCACCTTAGGCCCGTACACCAACAGTAATTTCTCTGGTCAGGTATCGTCTTCAACTCGGTATGTGTTTCCCCGGGGCCTCGTCTGTACTGCGGTACTTCATGTCAGGACCACCCCCCTGACTTCCTCTCTCCTCAGTCCCCTGGCTCGGCTCTCCTCACAGTGCACAACTGTCACAGACTTCTTGCCTCTTGAGCACCTCCCAGGGACTGGAACTTTCTGGAACCTTCCTGCCAAATTTATAGCTTTCCTGGTTCACTATAACTCTGCCCCCATGACCAATGGTTTCTAAAGCCCTAAGCTGCTGTCAAGTCCTGAACTCACACTCCTCCCTGCCATCTAGTGGTCAACCCAAGGTACTGCACGTCTTCTACACTTTCCTAGCTGTTTCCCCACTGTCATAGCTGCTATCTGCCTAAACTGTGCAAAGCCTCCTTTCTTCATGCTAATAAGTCCGTCCGTCAGGTCACCTTCCCTACACAGTGATGACTCCAGAATATCACAACACAAAAATGATTTTATTTTTTATAGTAAAATATGAATAAACCTATAGACAGACAAAGAGAATGAAGGAGAATAAAGTTAATAAGGTACTTATACCACAGGCTACTCAAATTTTAGAAAAAAATCACATTTAGATGCTGTCATTCAGTTTTATGAACCACAATATGCCACCAGATGGTTAAGAAAAATTTAAAAATCCTCAAACTGGCCTCACGGCTAACCTCTCCAGCCCCTCCGCTACTCACAATCACTCATCCTCTCTACATCTTCCAATCCCTCATTGCTTGAGTAGACATTTTTGGTCCTCTCATTCTACACTGGATTTCCAGGTATCATGGCACCTAGGATGTTTCTGCACAGGCACATAGGCTGTCAACAGCGGGATGGATAGTGGTGAGTAGCAGAGGGGCCAGATACATGAGCTTTGAAGTGAGTATTAAGTTTTTTTTTTTATTTTTTAGTAACCTGATGGCACATTGTGATTCAGAAAAATGATGAGCAGCATCTGAATGCAAATTTTTGTAAAATTTGAGTAGAATTCAATTTGACTTGAATTTATTCGCTCATCTCTAATGTTGAGCCAGTGGTATAACTACCATATTAAGTTTATTCTCCTTTAACAGTTATTACGTGCTAGGTCTGAAGAGACCCTGCTTAATTAATCTCTCCACAAATTAATTTCTCCACAAATCGAATTTCCTGAATTCCCACAAACAGGTAAATTTGAATTTTGCCTAATCTGCTCATCTCTAGTCAATACCATAAAAAATACATATTAAACATTTAGGATCAAAATACTTACTGTACCTCTTGATACCTGCCTTCAGGGATTCAATTTCATAAATGGATCACATTATTAGGGTTTCATTTACTTTTCACTTTGTCTGCCAATGGTTTGTAAATCCTCAAATTAGAACTCAAAAACATATGCAACCCTTTACTTCTCAACTGTGTTGAATGTCCAGCCAAAATCTTAGTGTCACACATAAAAAAACCAGGATACACAACATAGTGTTTAGAGCTCTGTCCTTTCATAGCTGCGCAAATTGGTCACAAAAAACATGGGGTTCAAATTGCATATCTGTGAAAAAAATTGAAATCTTCAGGATCCAAAATCCATTCTGAACAAATACCTGGAGAACACTAGTGGGGTCAAAATAGTTACTAAATCTCTTAATAAAACCCTTGAGGGTGTAGTAGACAGAATAAGCTTTGATTTTTTTTTAACACTAGAGCCACTGAAAATTGGATGAGTGCTATATGTCATTTTGATGAATAGCACTCATCTCCATGTTATTTTATGGCCAAAAGAGAAAAATCAGCTCACCACTTCTATTGCTCTGGGTGGGAATGGGGTCCTGGCACGGAACCACCCTGGTACGGGTAAGGCAAATAAAGGGAATAGAAATGGTCCAGTGATGGAAAGGTAAATATAAACGTTCCCTTTTTTTACAGTGATTTAAAATTTTGAGACATGTCACAGAGGTTAGGGCAGACTGACACCATTCAGCGTTCAAGCCTTAGTCATTCCTGAAATCTATCTGCGCATGCGCCACCACCAGTCCCATTTTACTGAAGCCTGCAACCAGATCAATCTGTGCAAGCGCCGCCTGCAGCGAGGATGGCAACATTTTAAAAATTATGAAGGTACGAACACCAGAGGCAGCGGAAGGGCCGCTCTAGATAAAAAGACCCTACACACAGTCCCACCCAACCCCCCTAGAAATGTTTATTCTGCTCGGCAGCCACTATTACATTGTATGTCCATATCCAGTTTATGAAGCATTTTTACAAAATATTTCACTGAGCAAAAAAAATCTAACAAAACACCGAAAGTAGAATTGCTAAGTATATCAACTTTGCAGCAAATAGCTGTAGATTTTAAAGGGGGCATATCACCAGGTCAAAAGTGGCTAGGTTTTGCTATTATTTTATTCCCACTGCTCTTGTATATATTTATTTAGTTCTAATTTGCCCTATAGTTAAAGCGATATGGGCCTTTTTGTTTCGGGCTAATATTTATGGCATATTTATGGCATTTTCCAAGGGAGGCATGTCTCAAAAGATTCTCTGTTTTTAAACTGTTCTGTGTAATCGCCCTATAAGCCGCCCCCCTTGGTAAAGACTGTGAAAATTATCCCTAAATAAAAAGGCTCATATTACTTGTATCGTATGATGGATTTACAAAAAAAAAATAATAGATTACTTGCAGGAGCAGCGGTAGAAAAATAAGTGCAAAAACAGGTGGCAGGTCTTTTCTAAAGTAACGTTTAGTTGCGATCTCTTTGATCTGATTAGAATCCATTAATAATGCCAATCAATATTGATAGCGTCCCCCAGAAATATTACCAAGGTGCCCCATATTCAGTGTTAGAGGGTGTGTCACAAAGTAATGATAAAAATGTCTGATTATCCTAATACTCATATTGTAACTACTCTTGACATATATTATCACTGGAGAAAAAAAACGGACTACACACAAGTATTTGCACTACGTCCCTACATGAGAAGATTGAGGTTGTACAGCTGCAACTTTCACATGATTTGCATACAGGCTTTCTTCACCAAAGTCTAGGGCCACACAAGCGAGAGAATTGGTCCCGTTATGCCAATCACACACTGGTCATAGTGTGATCACAGTGTGCTCTGATTTTCGTTGATGAGAAGATGGGCAAAAAAAATTTCTCCATCTTCTCAATTGTTGATTTCCACGGGCTCATTGGCTGGCCATGGAAAAATATGATAAAAGCAATATGATAATCGGATCCAACGGACATTTCAAACATGTGGACGGCCCCATAAAATAACAGAATTACATAGCTAAGATTTCCCTTGCATTGAGGGAGGCCACATCCATTAGAAGGTTTCTGCTCGGAAGTATACATGCCTCATATTTGATCACCATTTCTGGGCAGACACCAGCAAACCCTGGAAGAGCACAGCGCGAAGATTCAAATGTCTGCAGTCACAAAGAGTGACTGCAGACTAGTCATTTTAAGCAGAACAACCCCTTTAACCATGGGCCATTGTAACATTTTGGCGCAGGATTAAAGATCGAACTCCTGTAATCTATCAGGAGCAGGTGAGGTCACTCCTACTGCCAATCACAACTCAGGACCTCAAAAAAAGACAAAAGTGGTTTATTGCTGAAATCAGGCCCTTAGCGCAGCACAATTTAATAAAAAGAGCACTGAAGTCATTGATACTTTTCTTTTACTGACCCACAAAGCAAGAAAGCGTAGTCACCACATTTTGTGTATACACTAGGATGGATAAATTAAAGTGTTATGTTAAGTCAAATTTATGTCACTTTTTTTAAATTTAGTTTGATGTATATCTTTTTGCTGGACTTTGAGAGATGGAATGCATAGCATAACTTGATGTTCCGTCTGCCAAGATATAGAAGCCAAAATTATACACTTTTGGGCAATATCTGGCAATACAGCCCTTTGGACACATTTAGCACACTCTTCTGGAGCTTTCCTATTATATATGTTAAAGAAACACTAAAATCGTGTTGTGTACATGATCTTAGAGTGTTGCAGGAGTTAGTGTCCTGTTGATGTGATATTCATATCAATTTGATTTAAAGGGAACCTGTCACATCCCAAAACGCTATTAACCTGCAGATATTGGGTCGGTATACAGGTGAATAGCATTCTTATGTCATGTGGCTGCTGCACTGAAAGTGTGGCTATCAGGAGGAAATTAACTTTTTCTTCCCTGCAGCCTCCAGTTTTCAGTCATAGAGGCATGGCCGATGAAGCTTCAGTCACTGCTCCACACCTAGTGTGTGGCAGCTGTAACCACAGCCCGACACTGACTGAAAGCTGACTCTACAGAGTATCAGTGCTAAACTGGCTGTCAATCAGTATTGAGATGTGGCTACAGCCAGCCACTCCCTATGTACTGAGCTGTGACTGAAGCTGTGCTGGCCACGCCTCTATGACTGAAAGCCAGAGACTGTTGAGATGAATAATGTTCATTTTCTCCTGGAGTCCTCAGTGCAGTAGCCATGTGGCTATAGAATGCTATTAAATTGCAGATTAACCCCATGTCTGCAGGTTAATAGCATTTGAGGCATGACAGGTTTCCTTTCAGGCAATTTATACAATATTAAGCCTTAAGTAAGCAATTTTTGCTTGGCAACAGGTTTCAGAAACACATGTATTATTTTATGAACAGGAAAATTCATTTTTAAATTGTTTACATTTTCTCTCTTTTTTTTCTGAAAGGAGTATGTGTGGAAAATAATGTAGAATATTTGGTAAGTCTCCACATAATATTATTTTCAATATCATTTAAGTCAGTATATTATAACTATATAATTCATTCTTGCATAAAATGTATGTCTGTGACATGCTCATGTCGATAATACCTTAAAGGGAATCTATCAGTATGATTAAACCTCCTAACCTATCTACATGGGCATGCAGGTCATAGGAAGCTGAATGAAATGATACCTTAATATTTGTGATCCAATGCTTTATTCCAGAATAATCAACTTGTTGCGTAATATGTAAATGAGCTGTCAAGATCTATGGGCAGGAATAAATCTCCCTTAGAATCTGCCTCCAGAACTTATTTGAAATGAAATGGGGAGATTACCAGTGTGAGACATGTAATGACTGTCAGTCTGCTCTACCGATCTTCATGTCTCACATTGGTAATGCCCCCATTCATTTAAAATAAGTGCATAGATCCTAACAGCTCATTTACATATTAAGAAAAATGTGGATTTCTCTGGAATAAAACACCAGATTGCAGGCATCAAGGTATCATTTTATTCAGCTTCCTATGACCTGTATGCCCATATAGATGCATTAGGAGGGTTGATCCCACTGACAGATTCCCTTTAAATCTATTTTCTTGTCAATGCTAAGGTTTAGCCTTTTTCATTATAGATTTAAAGGAACCTGTCACCTGATTCATGAAGCATGAAGCATCTAGCATGAATCAGAGCCCTGGACACAGCCAGGTGTATTTTTCTCTGAGTTCTGGTATTTCCAAGAAAATATACTTTAAAGGTCTTGCCAGGAACGATAACCAGGGATGAGACTAATCTGGCTGCAATTCAGATACAAATATACCTAGCTGCAATTGTGTAACCAGGCTTTGATTCATGCTGCCCGAGGTTTGGGCAGCATGAATTTGGTGACAGGCTCCCTTTTCAAGGTTATCCTTAAAATAACAAATCTGTACATATACTTTGTTATGGCATGTGGGCCAGAAAGTGAGATCTGAGTTGCTTCTCTCATAAAAATCACATCAATACTTTACTAAGGAGTCTAATATGATGTACATCATAAAGTGGTCCACTTAAGACCTTTATCGAAAAGTAAGAGTATTGAGGCACTCTTAATTCGTGGACCTAGCCTTCCTCTCAGTCACTTTAATGGCCAGCATGTAATACTATATTTTCCTTGCATCCATATCCAAAAAGGACCTCCCTAGAAATAATGTATGATGGCAAGCTGGCAAGCAATCAGATAAGCCACACAAGAAGATCTCAGCCTATCATTTTGCCGCTTCTGTTTGATAACGAGTTGTCTTAATGAGCAAGATGAGACAACTGACTAGCAAATTAAAATTTGGTAGCATCTTTTAAAGAGTTGTCCTAAACTGGGCAACATCTTTCCACATGCTATTCGAAAGTATATTGACATAGAGAAGGAGACCCTACTTTGAATGTTCAATGATACCCATAATGTGGCTTACAAGAATTCTGCAAATGTTCATGCCTGTATTAGTTTAGTCAACACAGACTATAGTATAGGTATTATATTGTAATTTGTAGTGTATTCAGTTTCTTTTGTTTATCTTTTTATCTATTCAAACCTATCCTACATAGCCTGGCTACTTCGTACCTTCTCCTCCTGAAAGCTGCACAGAGTGTATTTGCTCTCTGATTATCGATCCCATTACTCAGAAGAATAAAGTGAGATGTACACCAATACAGTGCAATGAATTATGCGGAGAGGTATGCAACTTGTATATTACTTAATTTTTCTATTAAATTTTTTAATAAAATTCTATTTAGTAAGTGGCTCTAGATCTGGAGCACCTTAGTGGTCTTTAGCCTATTAATAGATATTCAAGTTGATTTAACCTTATATATGTTAGAAATGTTAAATAATAATAATAATGCTAAAGAGTTTTTATCACTGTTTTGAGTTCTAAAAATATATTTTTGTGTGTTTTATTCTGAAAAAAAAAACAATTGTTACATTCTGTATAAAAACCTAAGTAGATCTCCAAATGACAGAAAAGGTAGAGTATGACAGAGTATAGATGTCAGGCTTGGACTGGCCCACAGGAGAACAGGACAATCCTCCGGTGGGCCACCACCCTCTTATATGAGCAGTACTTGGCACAATATACTTGAATCATTATGTACAGACAAGGGCGGCATCATATTAATTTAACAACCTATCCAGATCATTGTTAAGTTAATTTGTGATTGAGGATAATGTCACTTTTTCATGTAGCTGAAAAGGGGGCCTTGGAGCTGATTACTGGTGGGCCCTTGGCACCCCAGTCCGACACTGGGTGTCTATGAGCGCAGTATAACTCTGAAGTTGTATGGACTTGGGCATGAACATTAAACTAAAGATTTTCAGTGATGCCTTTAACAAATCTTATATTCTGTCTGTTACACATTGGCCAATGGCTTAATCCCTTTACGAACTTGCGATTTTCTGTGCTGCTTTTTTTTCCCCTCCCCTTCTTCCAAGAGCCATAACTATTTTATTTTTCCATCCATTGTTTATTGCAGGATGAATTGTACTTATCAATTAAATATTTTATTTTATCATATGATGCACTGGATAGCGGAAAAAAAATCCAATTGCATTGATATTGCAAAAAAAAGCACAATTCCACAATGGTTTTTCTTTTATTTTTTGTTTACCATGTTCACTATATGGCAACACTGACTGGGAAACATGACTCTCCAAGCCAGTTCAAGTATGCAGATACCAAACATGTATAGGTTCTTTTTTTCATTTAAGTGGTGAAAAACAATTCAGAAATGTGTAAGAAAAAAAATTTCACTTGCGTTGTCACTTCCGAGACCCGTAACATTTTTTGGGGATCTTGAGCTGCGTGATGGCTTATTTTTTGCTCCCTGAGTAGTAGTGATACCATTTTGGGGTAGATACAATGTTTTGATTTCCTCTTATTGCATTTTATTGCAATGTTGCTGGATCAAAAGCAACGTAATTCTGGTGCTTTTATTTTTTCTCATTAAGCCAGCTACCGATCGGATCAATTTAGTTTATATTTTGATAGATCGGACATTTGCGAATGCAGCGATACCAAATATGTGTATTTTATATTTTTTTAATTGTTTTATTTTTACTTTTGTGTTTTTATTTTTTTTCATATTTAAAAAAAATAAAAATGTTTCACTTTTCACTGTCCCTTTTACTGTCTCCTAAGAGGACATGAAGCTGATCCCATGCGTCCTAGCACTGCTATGTATGCTATGTATAGCTAAAGCCATGCCCTCCTATGAACGTCAGCTATGGGCTAGCTTTCACAGAAAAATCATAATAACAGGCACGAGGGTCTTTAGCAGACCCCTGGCCATCAAGGCAACCCATCGGTGTCCCTTTCTGCTGGTTCTGAGTTTTCTATTGCTTTGCTTTCTGGCTACACAAATATAATTTACAGAAGATCAATTGTTTCTTCTAAAAGAATCCTCCAGAATAAGCTGAGTACCTCTTTTTTCCTGTAGTACATAGGGTTGAAAGAAAGGTTATAGCTTGTTAAACTAGTCTGTTTGACGGTACGTTTATTCTTAAACAAAACAAATTAACATTTATTCAAATATAATCATGTCATCACACATAGACTGCATATACATGTGCATATATACAAACACGCTGCTCATACACAGGAATATACACACACATACATTGCACACACATATTGCACATACATGCAGATGTAGATGCACACATTGCAAATACATACACATGTATACACACACTGCACATACTTGCCTGTCTCCTTTTCACTCCCTCTAGGCTCCCGTAGTTAAAGGACCTTTGTGACAACGTGGTCACTTGACCGTGATGTTACCAAAGGTCCTTAAGCAGTCTTAACCTCAGAATAGAAACGTTGGGACCCCTAAGAGAGTGGGGGCCCTGAGTAGATGCCAAGTTTGCTTCCCACTTAACGCTGACCTTGACTCTAACCAAAACTTATTTTTTGGAGTACGGCTTATATTTTAATCACATATTTCAAAAATTCTGTAAGGCATATGTCTTATTTTCAGGAAAACTCAGTATGTGTGATAGGCTTTGGCTTACTGCCCACCTGCTGACATATCTGACATAACAACACTTTCAATTCTATATCCTTGTCAACTCCAGTCCACACTTGTTTGCTGCACATGAATTCTTGATGTCGATATGGACTAATTGCCGTTTTTTTGGCAGTTTTTTAAGCATCAAGATTAGGTTTCCTTGCAGAACTAATTGTCGTGCAATAGATTGCTCATATTTAACGCTTTGATAAGTTGGATCATAAAGACTGATTCCTTAAACATCGTCTCAACTAAAATTTCTTGATCCACTGCAGAAATTTCTTTGACCTTATACGATGTCAATTAATGAAGAAAGTCTTAGCAGAAATAAAGTAAATATACTACTCTGTTAGGTTGTATGATAGCGCAAAACATCCAATGATATTTCTCACGGCAGAGCCATGAGTCAGAGTGGTCAGGTAGTCCAAGGTCAGAAGCCAGGAGGGTACATCAGAAACAGAAGGAAGAGACAAAGCATAGTCAGGTAACGTTCCGGGGTCAAAATACCTGGAGGTTAACGGATCAGAACTGAAGGGGTTAAACAGGCGGATGATCAGAACAAAGTCCAAAGTCAGGCAGCAGATCAAGCAAATAGAATGCAAGGCATAGAGAGCACAGAGCACAAACCTCACAAGATGAATGTAAGTCTAGCAGTGGTCTGGGAGAAGCTGGTCAGTTAAGTAGGCATTGCAATTACCCGGGATAGTGAACACCTGAGACATCAGACACCTCCCAGTCCCAGATTGGCTAGTCGAGCTATCAGTCAACACACTGACAGCTCAGCACGCCCCTGTACCAGATTGGATGGCCATGCTGTCCGTCAGAGTACTGACAGCTTCAGCACACCCCTGAATCGGATAGGATGGCCGAGCTGTCAGTAACTGCATCCCAGACACCCTGAGGGGTGGAACCGTGACAGATATGCAACTCAAATCACCTGACTGCTGCTGCCAATCACTGGTAGCAGGGCTACTGCTTCTGGTGGAATAGTGATGTCTCCTTTTCAGGGCACCAGTAGTTGAGTATCTCTTAGTTTGTCATTTTTTACAAATTTAAAAATGTATGAATATTTTATTTCTTTTTGCACAAAGTCTTTAACTTATGTTGACTCTTTGTTTCCAATATGTAAGCCCAATATCAGTTTAACAGTTCTTGCAATGTCCTGTGGACTGGAAATTTTCAGATCATCCTAATTCAGAGTTGAAAAAGGTGCATTTCTCAATAACATGGTCTGATTATTTACTCAGTTACTGTTTCAAAATTACAAGATATTTTAATTTGGTCACAAAACGGTCAATGGTTTTTCCTCTTTGTATAATCTGTCTAAACTTAAATCAAAGTACGGATGAGCGAATCTGCCAAAATATTAATTTGGAAAATTAACTCAACATTGTGAAATTCAATTCACTGATTGCTGTTAAAAAATTAGTTTATTATGCTCTTAGGTCTCTCAAACCCCAGAGCACAATAAACAGATGGGTTGGTTAACAGGTTAATAAACAATTGAAAAATTATTGTCACCTTTTTACAACTAACACCTTGAGGTTGAAAGGCGTCAACTAATTATGCTCACCTAGCCATTCAGCTGCCCCTGCCGCTACAGCTTCCTGACAGTCCCGTACTGGCCTCCTAGGTCCCTGCTCTTCTCATTAATGGGTTTTCTTTTCTATTTAGGGTGAAAAATATCAAAAGATACCAGGTCAGTGTTGTGGAAAATGTGTGCGTGTATTATGTAAAATTACAACACCCGATGGACAGAAGAAAGTGCTAATGGTACGTAACAATAATTAAGCATTAATAACTCATCTTGTACCCATCCATACAGGGAAACAAAGCCAGGAAATGCGTTAGATAACCGAACATTTCCGATTATTGCGCCTGCTCTAGTGATTAGAGTGAAATCTGCACTTCCAAGATTTGTTGTATAATCTTACAGTCCGATATAAACACATACAGCAGCAATTTAGAAAAATTTACATTTATACATAAAAACCTGATTTAACTATTTCTTTTACAACTGATCGATCTAAAAGTTCTATATTTGTTTCTTCTATTTAGATTGGAGATAGTTGGATTCCAGGCAATGACCTCTGTACAATTTATACATGTAGTGAGCTGGGAAATGGAGAGCCATATACTACTGTGTCAAATGTATCCTGCACATATAAAAGTGCAGATGACTGCAGTCCAGTAAGTAAAACATTTCAGTTGTGACTGTTTTATTGGGAACTGTAGGTGATAAATATGGGTTCTGTATTTGGGTTCTGCTTTCATAGCCTAATAGTAACTGGTAACTTTTTTCTCTCTTTTTTTTTTTGTAAACAGGGTTACGACTACATACAACCTTCTGGCAACGAATGCTGTAGTAGATGTGTGCAAAGGAAATGTGTATTAATGATAGGTGGCTCAATTGTGACCCTCGGGGTAAGAAACTTAGAAATGACTTTTTGAAGAGTCAATGACTTGGTCTTTGATGTTTAATGTTAGTTACCAATATATCTAAAAGATATCAAGTCAATGAATTAAAGATTTATGTCTTATAGATATTTTTAGTTTTAGTTATTTTTTTAGCGGTCAGCATAAATTCTTAAAAACATTCCTTTGGTGCATGTATAGTGAGAAGAATGCTCATTTAGTATAGTGTAATGTGGAAGTACAACCTAATTGAATGGAAATGCAGACCATATACTTTTGCTTTGTGTGCCTTCCCATTGGCTCATATATCATTTCTCATTTTCTACTTACGTTTCTTCCCTTTTTATGTCTAGGCCATTTCTCAGCACTCCACTTCTAGTATTTCAAATCTGCATACATGCAATATATATATATATATATATATATATATATATATATATATATATATATATATACACACAGTTATGCTCAAAAGTTTACATACCCCGGCAGAATTTTTGCTTTCTTGGCTTTTTTCAGAGGATATGAATGATAACACCAAAACTTTTTCTCCACTCATGGTTAGTTGTTGGGTGAAGTCATTTATTGTCAAACTACTGTGTTTTCTCTTTTCTATTTTTAAATCATAATGACAACCCAAAACATCCAAATGACCCTGATGAAAAGTTTACATACCCTGGTGATTTTGGCCTGATAACATGCACAGAAGTTGACACAAATGGGTTTGAATGGCTACTAAAGGTATCATCCTTACATGTGATTTGTTTGCTTGTAATCAGTGTGTGTGCACAGTGTGTGGGCATACTGATGCAGCAGTAGTGACAGCGACATAGAGGGGCATCACACAGGGAGGGGGCCCACTGCGCGCTCCCATCAGAATAAGGTGATGTTATTGCATTGTCCTGACAGTCTCCATGGAGAACAATGACACTAAGATGGCTGTGGGGTCCTTCCGGGTCCTGCGAGAAGGCGGTTTGTGAACGCCTGCTGAGAGCAGGCATGCCTCCTTCCCTGCCTAGATCCTACAGTGCAGAGTATCATATCAGAGATCTGATGTTATATAGTAACGTTCAATACTAGGACAATGTATATAAGTAAAAAAAAAAATTGCAAAGTATAAAAATATTTTTTTTAAAAATCCCTAAATTAAGAAAAAATAAATATTTTTCCAATAAATACATTTATTTATGCACAATAAAAAAATAAAAGTACACATTTGGTATCGCCATGTCTGTAACGACCCGCTTCTATAATATTGTCCCACTAGTTAACCCCTTCAGTGAACAAGAGGCAAAAACAATGCTTTATCATCATACCGCTGAACAAAAAGTGCAATAAAATGCGATCAAAAAGACAGATGTAAATAAAAATGGTACTGAGAAAACATCATCTTCACTCGCAAAAAACAAGCTGCCACACAGCTCCTTCAGCAGAAAATTAAAAAGTTGTAGCTCTCAGAATAAAGTGAAGCAAAATAATTTTTTTTTTTCTATAAAATAGTTTTTATTGTGTAAAAGTGCCAAAAAATAAAAAAAACTATATAAATGAGGTATCGCTGTAATTGTAGTGACCCGAATAATAAAGCAGCCTTACCAATTTTACCACACACGGAACGGTATAAAAGAAAAAAAAAGGCAATTTCTGAATTTCTGTTTATAGTTCATTCTGTCTCCCAAAAATCAGAATAGAAAGAGAACAAAAAATGTCATGTGCCTGAAAATGGTACCAATAAAAAAGTCACCTCGTCCCTCAAAAAACAAGACCTCACATGACATTGTAAGCTGAAATATGAAAAAATTATAGCTCTGAAAATATGATGAGGCAAAAACTAGTTTTTGCAATAGAAAGCATCTTTTAGTGTGACAGCAGCCAAACATAAAAACCCTATATAAATTTGATATTGCTGTAATCGCAACGACCTAAAGAATAAAGTCACTAATCACTTATACTGCACAAGAAAAGTATAAAAAATAAATAAAATTAATTCTTCACATGCTGTTGATTCTTTCATTTGGCATTCCAAAGATCGCAGTCAGGCTTGGCCCACATTTATCCTGTGCTCTGCGCTGAGCACTTACACTGGGGTTTTCGTGTAAATCCCTGAAATACGCAATTCAGACAGCCGCTGGCAGAAAATTCCCTATAATGAGGTAGATAGAGGCACTGTAGAAGCTGTCTGACCTGTGATCCGGCTGTGTCTTTCTTTTTAGAATTGCATAAAAGTGCCACAGTTTTGTGCACTTCTGAAAAGAACGACACCACAGAACAGAGGCATGATGGATTACAAAGTAACTCTGCTGCCTCACTATTGTGAATGCATCCATCAGGGGAATCATCTGAATCACATCACTCAGAGGTTTAGATGGAAACCCCAATGTAAGTGCTCAGCGTAGAGCGCCGGATAACTGTGATCCCAAAGGTAATGTAAAATGTTCCCAATAAAAGCTTCCACTCATTCCACACTTCTTCCACGTTACTGGTAGCATAAAGGCTATGGAACAGCGAAATGGCTCCTCACCCGCCAAATGAAATTCAGCAAATTCTATTCTCCCAAATCCAAATGCTCCCCTCCTTCCTAAGCCCCAGTGTGCCTAAACAACATTTAGTGCCCCCATGTTTGGCATTTCTGTAATGATAAGAGCTGCCTAGTTTACAGGTGCATATCTCCAGAAGCATGAGCTGGTCATAATGTACTGGTCACTACAACGGCAGTTAGCATTTTTCACTCAGCAACATCCACCGCTGCCTGTTTCTGGAAATTCACCCATGGAGTCAAAATTGTCACTACAGCTATAGATAAATTCCCAAAGGGTTATAATTTCCAAAATGGGGTCACTTGAGGGGGAATTCTGCTTTTCTAGCACTTAGGGGCTCTTTATATATAATCCTCAAACCAGTCTAGGAAAATCTACGCTCCAGGAGGCAAACAACACTCCCAAGTCACTCTGTATGGCAAAGTAGTACCGTACAGCCACAAATAGGGTATTTCTACAGTCAGCACAAATTGTGCTACAAATTCTGGTGACAATTTTACCCATTTCCCAGTGTGAAAATGTAAAACTGGGGGCTAACACACAATCTTAATGGTAAAAACGTTTATTATTTTTTATTCACTGCCCAATGGTATAAAAGTTTGTGACACATCTCTGGTGTCAATATAATCACTGCAACCCTAGATGAATTCATTGAGAGTTATAATTGGTAAAATGGGGTCACTTATGGGGGTTCTGCTGTTCTGCCACCTCAGGGGCTCTGTCAATGTAACATGGCACCCTCAAACAAGTGCAGCAAAATGTGCACTGTAATATGGTGCTACTTCCTTTCTGAGCTTTGTACTGTGCCCCAAAAGTAATTTTCGACTACATAAGGGGTATCAGTGAGTTCAGGAGAAATTGCACACCAAACTTTGGGGTCCATTTTCTCCTTTTGCCCTTGTGAAAATCCAAAATTTTTAACTAAAAAAATAAAAAAGCTTTTTGTGAGAAAAATGTGATTTTTTTTACTTTCACGGCTTAATGTTATAAACTTCTGTGAAGCACCTGTGGGTTCAAGGTGCGCAAATACATATCTGGATAAGTTCCCTCAGTGGTCTAGTTTCCAAAATGGTGTCACTTGTTTGGGGTTTTCACTGCTTAGGCACATCAGGGGATCTTCAAACGCGACATGACGTCCGCTAATTATTCCATCAAATTTTGCATTCAAAAAGTCAAACGGCGCGCCTTCCCTTCCAAACCCTGCCATGCGCCTAAACAGTAGCGTTCCCCCACATATGGGGTATCAACGTACTCAGGAGAAATTGCACAACGAATTGCATGGATCAATTTCTCCTTTTACCCTTGTGAAAATGCAAAATAATGGAGCTAAAAAAGATTTATTTGGGAAAAATGTGATTTTTTTTATTTCCACGGCTCTACACTATAAACTTCTGTGAAACACCTGTGGGTTTAAAGTGCTCAATACACATCTCGATAAGTTCCCTAAGTGGTCTAGTTTCCAAAATGGTGTCACTTTTTAATGGTTTCCACTGTTTAGGCACATCAGGTGCTCTACAAATGCGACATGGCAAATGCTAATTATTCTAGCCTATTTTACATTCAAAAAGTGAAATGGCGCTCCTTCCCTTCCGAGCCCTGATGTGTGCACAAACAGTAGATTTCCTCCACATATGGGGTATCGGCATGCTCAGGAGAAGTTGCACAACAAAATGTATGGCCCATTTTCTCCTGGTACCCTTGCAAAGTAAAAAAAATAGGTCTAAAGAAACTTTTTGTGAAAGAAGAGTAAATGTTTATTTTTTCCTTCCACATTCCAAAAATTCCAGTGAAGCATCTGAAGGGTTAACAAACTTCTTGAATGTGGTTTTGAGCACCTTGAGGGGTGCAGTTTTTTTTAGAATGGTGGCATTTTGGGGTATTTTCTGTCATATAGGATCCTCAAAGTCACTTCAAGTTTGAAGTGGTCCCTAAAATAAATGGTTTTTGCAAATTTTGTTGTAAAAATGAGAATTTGCTGGTCAAATTTAAACCTTATAACTTCCTAACAAAAAAATTATGTTTCCAAAATTGTGCTGATGTAAAGTAGACATGCAGGAAAAGTTATTTATTAATTATTTTGTGCGATACAACTCTCTGATTTAAGGGCATAAAAATTAAAAGTTTGAAAATTGTGACATTTTCAAAATTGTTGCCAAATTTCCGTTTTTTTTAATAAACAAATGCAAGTTATATCAAAGAAATTTTACCACTTTCATAAAGTCAAATATGTCATGAGAAAACCTTCTCAGAATCACCAGGATCTGTTGAAGTGTTCCAGAGTTGTGACCTCATAAAGGGACAGTGGTCAGAATTGTAAAAATTGTCCTGGACATGAAGAAGAAAACAGGCTTTGGGGCCAAGGGGTTAAAGGGTCAATATTGACTCTCTGAAGAGATGAGAAAATTTGCATATTCCAATACAGAAGGACACTGCAAAGAAACAAATATGTACCAAGCTAGTGCAGAGCAAGCTAGAATGCATTGGGTAGCACGAGGAATCCAATCAAGCCTGTTCACTTGTTAAAATGAGGTCTTCATGTCTTTAATGTGACTTTATTAAAAGTTAATATTCTTATGTTAGGTTAAATAATTTATATATGTGTGTTTTTCTCACCCCATTGGTAAACCAGTCTTAAAATAATAAAATCATCTGTTAATCACCCGCCCAAGATCATTGCTATTCCTCGTTGGCTGCCCCAATAATTTTCTACAGGTTGTAGCAGTAATGTCATGATTACAGCTCACATGACTGCTGTAGTCAATCAATAGGCTCCTCAGCCATGCTGGGGCAAACGGCACGAGTTGCTGACCTCATTGATTGGCTGCAGGGGTTGGGTGATCCGTATCTTTCATAATACCCTAGAAGCTTGTATGAAATATGAGTTTGTATGTTCTCCCCGTGTTTGTGTGGGTTTCCTCCGGGCACTCCGGTTTCCTCCCACACTCCAAAGGCATACTGATAGGGAATTTAGATTATGAGCCCCATCGGGGACAGTGATGAAAATGTGTGCAAACTGTAATTTGTTAGCGCTATATAAAAAAATAAAGATTATTATTATCATAATGATGCAAAGGCCATCAACTATTTGGACCTGGACAACCCCTTTAATGGCTAACACATTTTTCAGATAACGACATGGTCATTTATAACTAATTTTAAAACTATGGTGATTTGAGGGAAACCTGCATATCGTTGCTGTATTAGGCCAAAATCACTAAGGAAAGCTCTGAAGTAGCCACCTTTACGAGCCACAACGGTCAGCTTCTAAGTCTCAGTGGCTTGGCTCTGGAAGACCTAGCCTATCCATGTATTAAATAGACACTAACTGATATGTATGACATGGTGTTACTAAGCCAGACTGATGGCAGGCGATGCCTGCAAGAAGCAATAGTAGTACCATTAGCAGCAAACAATAGGTAAGTCCTAACATTCAACCATTCTGTTTTTTAGGTAGGTCAAGCTATTCCTGCCACTGAAAAATGTTCATATTACACATGCGAGCTGTCATTTGGACTATATACTGTGGTGAAAGACACAATAATCTGCCAAATTAGCAGTGCCCAGGACTGTCATTATGTAGGTATTAAATTAACCTGATCTGTGAAAATGCATCTTTAGACCTCCTTGATACATGTGCTAAAAAAATTTGTGTGAGATGGTCTGTTTTTACTACTCGGATGGTTTTGTGTCTGCCATCCGTGTGTCCCATTTGTGTGACATCTGTGTGCCACTAGTATGTACATGTGTACCATTCGTGTGTCCTCCATGTGACATGTACTGGAATAGAATGCAGAATTGAAATTACAGATTTTTATGTGATAAAGCTGTACAATGAACAACATAGATAAATAGGTAGATAGATAACAGATACAGTAGATAGATATCGATACATAGACAGATAATAGATAGATAGCTAGATAATAGATAGATAATAGACAGATACACAGATAGATAGCTAATAGATAGACAAATAAATAAATAGATACATTTATAAATGGCTAGATAATATATTTATAGATAGATAGATAGATATGAATATAGATAGACAGATAGATAAAAGGAAGAAAATTAGAGCAGCACAAAGAAGGAAAGAATACGGGTGCAGAGCCCCCCAGGCAAATACCAAACCTTGATTATAGAAATCCAGGAAAAATTGGAGGCAGCACACTGTAGTGAAAAAAAAAGCTATTTAATAAGCCCAAAAGGCGACGTTTCGGTCCAAACAACAGGAACCTTTCTCAAGCTTGAGAAAAATTCCTGTTGTTTGGACTGAAACGTCGCCTTTTGGGCTTATTAAATAGCTTTTTTTTTACTACAAATGGTGTGCTGCCTCCAATTTTTCCTGGATTTAGATAGATAGATATCTGTGAGATATATAATTGATTCCTTGCTCGTGTAGTTTACTGTACATGTATTAACCTAATAAATGAAAAAAATGACATAGGGACCCCTCAATTTTTGCAACCAGCAAAGGTATAGCAGACAGCTAAGAGATTATATTATCATTACAGGAAGGTCCATGGTTATTGGTCCTTTCCCAGCCAAAAAATACCAGTCGGCAGCCACCCTGGAAGTGGAGCATATTACATGAGATTCTCCAATTCCGGCATTTTGCCTTTACTCTTCTCGATTGCCCTGGTGCTTTGGCAATTGGAGTAATGGTAGTTGGATTGATGTCAGCTATGAGTTGTACAAAAACACAGCTGACATCAAGCCATGGTGTTAGTAATGGAGAGGTGTCTATCATACTCCACCATTACTAACCCAGGAAAAAAAAGAAGAAAGGATAACACACAAAAAAAATATTTTATTTAAATAAACACTCCACAACACTTTCCCTGGTTCAACATTTTATTTAAAAAGAATCTTTTTTTTCCTGGGTTAGTAATGGGGGCATCTATCTGTCTATCTTTCTATCTATCTATTTATCAATCTATCTTTGTGCACATTTTTAACAGATAAAAATCAGTCCTTTCTATTTTCCCTTCTAATCCGGTATGTGTCACACGAATGGTACATGATGTCTTCCGTGTACTGTTCGTGTTAGCACGGACCCATAGACTTTAATTGGTCATCGTCATCTGTGCTGCCAGAAAAAACGGACATGTCTACATGTGGGTTACATGGACACACATTGCATGTGAAAGCATGGACATATGGACATATGAGCACCCCCATAGATTATAATGGGTAAGTGTGGATATGTATCTCCCATACATGTGAAAATGGATGCCACACATACCGGAGACACGTATAAATGAAGGAGGCCTTACACTGATTTACTAACTTATATTGATCTATATTAATGACTTTTGTACTTAGGATGAAGAGTTTGAGCCATCTACTGTTGACAACTGTTGTGGACTGTGTATCCAGAAATATTGTGTTATTGTTGCCTTAAATGGAGAAAGGACACGTATCACCGTATGTTAACATATGTTTGTTTTTTAATTGTAGACCATTGTCTTTTACATATATCAGAGACCCAAATATTTTAAGTCTAAAAACTAAGTATAAAAATATACAGCTGAAAGTTTTACTGACAGTTGAGATATATGTGATGGATAGGCTGATTTGGGATTCCTAGGGTACTGGCTCCAAATGTAAAGGATTAAAGAAGTTGTCTCTGGTTCAATCTTCAGTAGCATAACACTTCTTTGCTTCCTTATTACCAGAGGGCAGTGCGCTTCTGATAATTGACATTGCTGTGCTGCCGATCCAATCTATGTATCGGAGGAGCGCAGGGGCGTGGAAGTTGGCTGGATCCAGCGCTCTGTCCAGCTTCAGTCCAGTGCTTAGAAGATCTAAAGGAAAAATCATTCAAACATACAATCTTAGGATACTGTTACACTTAGCGATGCACCAGCGATCCCGACCATGATATAGAATCATAGAATCATAGAATCGTAAGAGTTGGAAGGGACCTCCTGGGCCATCTGGTCCAACCCCCTGCTCAAAGCAGGATTCGCTAAATCATCCCAGTCAGATGTCTGTCCAGCCTCTGTTTGAAGACTTCCATTGAAGGAGAACTCACCACTTCTCGTGGCAGCCTGTTCCACTCATTGATCACTCTAACTGTCAAAAAGTTTTTTCTAATATCTAATCTGTGTCTCCTCCCATTCAGTTTCATCCCATTGCTTCTAGTCTTTCCTTGTGCAAATGAGAATAAAGTTGATCCTTCTACAATGTGACAGCCCTTTAGATATTTGTAGACAGCTATTAAGTCTCCTCTCAGTCTTCTCTTTTGCAAACTAAACATTCCCAAATCCTGCAACCTTTCCTCATAAGACAGGGTTTGCAGACCGGTCACCATTCTGGTCGCTCTTTTCTGAACTTGCTCCAGTTTGTTGATGTCTTTTTTAAAATGTGGTGCCCAAAACTGGACACAATATTCCAGATGAGGTCTGACCTAAGAGGAGTAGAGGGAAATAATGACTTCACGTGATCTAGACTGTATGCTTCTGTTAATACATCCTAGAATTGCATTTGCCTTTTTTGCTGCTGCATCACACTGTTGACTCATATTCAGTCTGTGATCTATTAGTATACCCAAGTCTTTTTCACATGTGCTGTCACTTAGCCCTATTCCTCCCATTCTATATATGCTTTTTTCATTTTTATTGCCCAGATGTAGTACTTTGCATTTCTCCCTGTTAAAAACCATTCTGTTAGTTGCTGCCCACTTCTCCAGTTTATTTAAATCTTTTTGAATCCTCTCTCTCTTCTCTAGTATTAGCTATCCCTCCTAGCTTTGTGTCATCAGCAAATTTAATCAGTTTACCCTCAATTCCTTCATCTAAATCGTTGATAAAGATGTTGAACAATACAGGGCCCAGGACAGAGCCCTGTGGTACCCCACTTGAGACATTCTTCCAACTGGATGTGCAGCCATTTACGAGCACTCTTTGGGTCCGATCACTAAGCCAGTTATGAATCCACCTAACAGTTGCCTTGTCCATTCCATACTTTGTCATTTTTTCAATAAGGATTGTATGAGAGACTTTGTCAAATGCTTTGCTGAAGTCAAGATATACTATATCTACAGCATTTCCTTGATCCACCCAATCAGTGATTCCGTCATAGAAGGAAATTAAGTTAGTCTGACATGACTTATTAGTTACAAACCCATGCTGACTCTGTTTAATCACTTCATTCTTATCCAGGTATTGACATACATGTTGTTTAATAATTTGTTCAAAGATCTTTCCTGGTATAGAAGTCAGACTCACCGGCCTATAGTTGCCTGGGTCCACCTTCTTCCCCTTTTTGAAGATAGGAACAACATTTGCTCTTCTCCAGTCTTCTGGCACTTCTCCTGTTCTCCAAGAATTTTCAAAGATTATGGAGAGGGGTTCAAAAATTTCTTCTGCTATCTCCTTCAGCACTCTGGGGTGTAATTCATCTGGACCTGGAGACTTGAATTCATTTAGGTTAGCTAAGTGTTTCCTCACTATCTTTCTGTTTATAGATATCCTGGATTCTTCTATTCCCTTAATAGGACAGTGAATAACAGTTGATGTTACATTTCCTTTCTGAGAGAAAACAGATGCAAAATAGGAATTTAAAAGTTCAGCCTTCTCAACATCCTGTCTTACCATTTCATCATTTTCATCCTGTAAAAATCCTATAGCATCTTTGACTTTTCTTTTACTTTTGACATATCCCCAAAATCCTTTATTATTGCTTTTGACATCTCTTGCAAGCCTCAATTCATTTTCAGCTTTAGATAATCTGATTTGTGCCCTGCAGGTTCTGCAGACAGCATTATATTCTGCTTTAGATATGCCTCCCTCTTTCCATTTTATTAACATTTTTTTCTTCCTTTTTAGCATGTGCTTAAGTTCTGTGTTCATCCATCCTGGTTTCCTTAAATGCTTCCTATTCTTCCCTCTTTTCGGAATTGTTAACAACTGTGCTTTGAGAATTTCATTTTTCAAGATTTCCCATCCTTCCTGGACATTTTTGTCTTTAAGGATATCCAGCCATTGGATCCCTCCAATTCTCTTTCTGAATCCCTTAAAATCTGCCTTTCTGAAATCTAACCTTGACGTCTGAGTCTTCACAGGTCTTCCGCCTCTAGTTATCCAAAATTCTAAAATAGCATGGTCGCTACCTCCTAGGGTCCCAGCCACTTTTACCTCCTCAACCATTTCCTCCCTGTTTATAAGGATTAGATCCAAGGTAGCAGTTCCCCTTGTTTTCTCCCTTACCTTTTGGAAGATAAAGTTGTCAGCAAGAGAGGATAAGAATTTCCTTGACCTGTTAGTTTTGCCTGAGAGAGATTCCCAACAAATGTCTGGATAGTTGAAATCTCCCATGACAACTATGTCATATTTTTTGGAGAACTTGGCCATTTGATGCATAAAGAGTTCATCCATATCTTCAGCTTGCACAGGCGGCCTGTAGTAAATGCCTACAATGGTGTCCTTTCCATTGTTCTGTCCTTGTATTCTTACCCAAACAGTTTCCACAGAACTCCCAGTCTCTGAAGCTTCTATCTCTGTGTAGATATATGCGTTTCTAGCATACAATGCGACACCTCCTCCTCGTTTATCAAGTCTGTTTCTTGCAAATAAGTTATATCCTTCTAGTCTTGTATTCTAATCATGTGTATTGTCCCACCAAGTTTCAGTGATTCCAATGACATCATATTTCTTTTCCTGTGTTAGTAGTTCCAATTCTCCTTGTTTGTTGCCCATGCTTTGTGCATTAGTATAGAAACACTTTAGTTTGTGATTGGTTTCTCTTTCTCCAATATTTTTATTATTTAGATTCTTTCGTCTTTGTTCTTCCTTTCCACTTCTAATAGCAGAGTTCTCAATAGCATTTGTCAGGTGTATGGCTTTTTCTGGTCTTTTGCTTCCCTTCCCATGTTGTTCTAGTTTAAAGCTCTCCTTACAAGTGTAGCAAGGCGACTTCCAAATACATGCTTTCCAGTCTTCGTAAGGTGCACCCCATCTCTAGCAAGTAGTCCATCGTATAAGTAGTTCACTCCGTGATTCAGAAATCCAAATCGTTGCTGACGGCACCATCGACGTAGCCAGTTGTTCACCTGCAGAATCTTATTCCACCTCCTTGTTCCATGGCCATCCACTGGGAGGATGGAAGAGAAGACCACCTGCGCTCCCAGTTCTTTCACTTTCTTGCCTAAGTCTTCAAAGTCTCTGCAGATGGTTTCCAGGTCGTTTCTTGCGGTGTCATTTGTCCCCACATGTAGTAGCAGGAATGGGTAGTCATCTGTAGGTCTGAAAAGTCCTGATATCCTGTCAGACACATCTTTAATTTTTGCACCTGGAAGACAGCACATTTCTCTTGAAGTTATATCCGGTCTGCAGATAGCGGCCTCTGTTCCTCTCAACAGGGAATCCCACATGACCACCACTCTCCGTTTCTTCTTCACAACATTTTTCTTTCTCCATCCAGGAGGACTCTGAAGGCGTACAAGGTTGCTGTTTGTTGGCAAAGTCTTATCCTGATGTATTTCTTCATTGTTTTCCTACGTGACTGCCTGGTACTGGTTTCTGAGCAGTATGGGTGCTGACTGCCTCCTGATCCTCCTGCCTCTCTGGGTCACATGTCTCCATTCCTCTGTTTCTTCAGGTGCACTTCGAATTTCTTCTCTTTCTGTAACATGAAGAGATAATTCCGCTCTGTCCAAGAACTCTTCACCTTCCTTAATGATCTTCAACGTAGCTAACCTCTCTTCGAGATTTTGCAACTTTTCCTCCAACAGGGACACAAGCTTGCATTTGTGGCATGTGAAGTTTGGCTTTTCCACTGGTAAATCTGTGAACATGTAGCAAGAAATGCAGCTCACCAAATGGCTCCTGGCCTCTTCCATCTTGAGATTTCTTAAAAACGATGAAAGATGAGCCAACATTTTTCCGATTTCCTCTTTTCGGCTGCAACGGCCAAAACCCAGTGATCGTTGAGCTCGCGGAGACTCTTCACTTATCCCAGAATGTGCTGGGAATATGCAAATGATCTCCTCAAGACTCTTCCCCTGGTTTTATGACCCAGTCAGGATCGCTGGTGTACCACTAAGAGGTCGCTAGTGAGCTGCCAAACAGGCAGATCTCACCAGCGACATAGCAGTGGTTGGGGGTCGCTACTTACCTGTCAGACGAGGCGATGAAGACGTCCTCCCGCCCGCGTCCACGCATCGCTCATCGCCACAGCAGGAAGCCCAGCAGAAAGTGGTTGACGAGAAACGGCCCAGGACGTTCTCGCACGATCAGCGATAATCAGCGGGGGAGCCGGTCGGAGGTAAGTATCACACATAGCGATATCGCTAGCAATATCGCTGCTGCGTCACAAAACCAGTGATGTTATAGCGATATTGCTAGCGATATCGCTTAGTGTAACGGGCCCTTTAGCCTTGGAGACTGCCCTCCTCTGATAGACTGCGTCTGAGGCCGGTTACCTAAGCAATGGGTGGTAAACTATAGAATTAGAAAACACTCCATTATTGAGAGCTAAGTTACAAAGTTTTTACATGCACGTTGCGATTTTACTCATTTAAGAAGAGAACGTTAAAGATTTAAGAATGCAATATCGAGCTTCAAATCACTGGCAACTTCTTGAAATAGATGTTCTTCCTGCATTTATCATATACAGTATAAATGGCAAAAACGTATGTAATGGGAATTTATTGAATTGAAGAGTTTTACCAATGTTATCTTTTGATATATGTCTGACAATTTAAATTTGCATTTATAGAAGGAAAAAAACTCACTCCCCTTCTATTAATGTCATAGCCATGTATCTGGCCTTACTTAAACGTATATATTTTTCGCAGGGAATTAGAGGTCTATAATGCTGACCTACATAATAGCACTTTAGAGTAGTGACAAGCTCCACTGGTTTCAGGAGTCTGTCACTTATTATGTTAATCTACAACAGCTTTAAGAACTTGCACCTTAACCTTTGAAGGTCAGCCATTGAGAAGTCTACTGTGAGACAATTGGTGGCTGGAGTGTGGTGGGACCCTGCATTCCATGAATATCTCAGACTCCTGCTTCATAGTGGACTCCGCTGGTTAAGATGTCAGTGCTAATAATGACTACATGTTAACAGAAATCAGCGTGTCTGTCACCACATTAAAGTGCCCTCAGAGAGGACAGCATAATAGACCTGGCAGGTTGTCTTTAACAAAACATGTAAAGCCCTCCATACACATCAGTCTAAAGTCGGCCAAATTCATTGATATTAATGGACTCAGCTGACAATCTAGTGCGACAGTGTATTGGGGTCACCAATCAACTAGCTGTTGAGGGAAATTTTTGTAGGGAAGGTGACCTGACGGACGGACTTATTAGTAAGAAGAAAGGAGGGTTTGCACAGTTTAGGCAGATAGCAGTTATGACAGTGGGGAAACAGCTAGGAAAGTGTAGATGACGTGCAGTACCTTGGGTTGACCACTAGATGGCAGGGAGGAGTGTGAGTTCAGGATTTTTAACAGTAGCTTAGGGCTTTAGAAACCGTTGGTCATGGGGGGCACAGTTACAGGGGACTGGGAAAGTTATAAATTTGACAGGAGGGTTCCAGAAGGTTCCAGTCCCCGGGAGGTGCTCAAGAGACAAGAGGTCTGTGACAGTTTGTGTGCTGTGAGGAGAGCCAAACCAGGGGACTGAGGAGAGAGGAAGTCAGGGGGGTGGTCCTGACGTGAAGTACCGCAGTACAGAAGAGGCTCCGGGGAAAAGCATACCGTATTGAAGACGATAACTGACCAGTAAAAGTGCTGATGGTGTACGGGCCTAAGGCGGCCACAGTGACTGCACTGACAGGATCGTCAGTAAGTGAAAAAGGGACGGTATGTGCATTTACGTCCTTGGTGAAAAAGTACGGTGTGTGTAGCAAGGCCTGAAAGTGGAGGGCCGTGAAGGTATTACGGTGTGCTGCTGAGGCCATCAGTCGGACGGTGAGGAATAAACTTGGACCTGTTGTACCCGAAACCTGCCTCCATCTTTTGTCTGTGACATCTCTGCGAGGTATACAAAGGGACCACCCCCCAGCCCGACCCACGACCCTACACTTGGCGTAGTCGGCAGGATCGCCGCCGCTAACACGATATCTTCTGCGGCAGGCCTGCCTCTGAAGAATAGAGAAGGACTTTGACTGCTCTGTTTGGATTGAAAACACCTGTGGATTACAAATTGCTTACCTGTGGATTACAAATTGGGAACGCTGTGGCGGATCTGCGGTGCTGGTGGAAGATCTCGGGTGGTACCAGGTTCTGTGCAAGATGGCAGTGTTACTCCAATGCAGGAGAGAGGTCCGGGTGTTTGCAGCTGTTCTGGATGGACTGGGACCCCCTCCAACGTACCCCTGGGGGAAGCGATATGAACCCGGAGGCCGACGCTCCCACATACTGGACCCAGGCTGCTGGGTGGAAAAGCCTGCCATCGCCCCACCCAGCAGAGGGAGTGGCACCGAGGGAAAGATTGGCTGCGGCTTCTTGGCGCCATTTGATTGCTGCCCACCGGACAGGATGCGACGCTGTGGCTGTCGAGGCATCGGGTGCCTGGAGTAGCGATGGCATCGGGAGATCGCGCCTCGCTGGAAGACTTATTCCTCAGAGTCACAGGCAGACATCCAGATTGCAGAGAAGCAGAGCAATTGCTGGTCCTGCGGAAGCGGCCGTCAACGTTGACAGCAGAGTCCCTCCCCGTGGAACCCCCGAGCCTGGAGGCTAGCCCCGCCAGACGGCGGGGTGAAGGACGGAGACTGCAGGAGCCGCGGGATGTTATGTCGGAGGCTGCCACGCCGGGGAAGGTGAGAGTTCCCCCGGCCCTGCCGGCTGCTCCACAGGTGGCCCCCACCACTCGGCTGCAGCAGGTGGCCTCCTGCGTTCCCGAAAGCCTGGCCGCGGAGGGCCCTATGGTTTATGCTGAGCAAGGCCCCTGCTCCTGTCCCCGAGCCACCCCGCCCAGTGTCACTAGTGCGGAGTCTGTCCACGGAAGGCGCTGATGCGCTCCCTCTGCCAGCAGCGACCTCGTCCATGAAACCGGCAGCTGCTCCAACCCCGTCTGCAACTATGGATGCAGCCTACCCTGCGGCTGCATCTGTCGTCACCGAAGTTGGCCGTGGCCTATTCAGCAGGAACTACGGCTGCACCTCCCCGCCACCCGGCCCCAGCGACTGCTGGGCCGCTGACATCTACGGTTGACTCTGCCCCGCACTCGACCCCGGCTGAGTCCCACACACCGGACTCCGGGGCCTATACCGGACCCTCCGTTTGGGTAGCTGAGGTCGTCAAAAAGAAAAAACCAGGGAGCAGGAAATTTGGAACCTTCTCCATGAGAGGGGAGAGGCTGGCATGGCGGCTGCACGACCTCTGGGACGGCTTGTATACACCAATATGTCAAAGGGGTACGGGCTTATCAAAGACTTTGCGACCGGCCAGAAAGTATACATCAACGTGGCATCGATCCGCCATGGCCGGGCCTTGCAAGAGGGGGACTTGGTGTCCTATTGTAAGGAATATTGTCCTCGCGGCTACTATGCAGTAGCCATGCTCGCTGAACCCGAAGATCACGAACCCCCGTAGAAAAGACTTTTAGGACACTCCCTGCATCCCGGGAGCTCCACGGCTGTGGGGGTCCCTTGCTACCGGCCACCAGGAGATGCCGTGGACTGTCGGGAATTCGTTGCTATGTTATGCAGGTCATTGGGACAGTTGGCGTCCTGGTTAATGGAAAGTGTTGTTTATGTTTTGTAAGTTTGTTTTTATGAGAGTAATGGTTTATTCTATTGCCTGACATAGCGGGGATGCAAAGAAAAAGAGAGGGAGTGTCCATGTCAAAGGAAGGGGGGAGAAAAAAAACTGTATGTTTTTGTTTTGTTGTATATTGGTTTTACCAAGAAACAGAAAGAAAAAAAAATAGAAAAAGGGGAACTTGTGCTATTATAAAGTTGTTTTGATGTATAATATGCCAAAGGTAAAATTCAACAGGTCCGGGTGCGGGAAGGTCTGTGTGACCGAAGGAAGTGTGAGACCAAAGGGGTCTACGAGATGAGAGGGTCTGTGTGACCGAGACGCCGACCATGACTTGTTACCAAGTGGAAGGTAAAGAGATGGAAGATGTGAGACGGACAGAAGTCCCAAGGTAGGTCCCTAACACCACAGACATTCCCGAAGAAGAAAGCGGACGCTGACAATGATCTGATAGGTGTAAGGCCTCGATCATGGCGTACCGGATAGTGAAAGGTGACAGAAAGGGAGAGTAGGGGAAGGTACACGCTGTAGAGATAATCCGGGTGTACCTAGCCCAATTTGAAAGGAGTTGTCATGTGGCGTGCGCGCTGGCGAGTGGCGGTAGGCTGCTCGGAGTATTGTGCTCCCAGTTTGATTCGGCCCCAGCAGATGGTGGCTATGGCCCAACCACCGGCCCGACAACAGAAAGTAGGGGAAGTTTCAGAACGACGAAGGCAGGGGCGACGATTGTCGAGGAAGACAATAGACAAAGGAAGGAGGAGTGTAGGGAAGGTGACCTGACAGACGGACTTATTAGTAAGAAGAAAGGAGGGTTTGCACAGATTAGGCAGATAACAGTTATGACAGTGGGGAAACAGCTAGGAAAGTGTAGATGACGTGCAGTACCTTGGGTTGACCACTAGATGGCAGGGAGGAGTGTGAGTTCAGGATTTTTAACAGAAGCTTAGGGCTTTAGAAACCATTGGTCATGGGGGCGGAGTTACAGGGGATCGGAAAGTTATAAATTTAACAGGAGGGTTCCAGAAGGTTCCAGTCCCCGGGAGGTGCTCAAGAGTCAAGAGGTCTGTGACAGTTTGTGTGCTGTGAGGAGATACAAACCAGGGGACTGAGGAGAGAGGAAGTCAGGGGGGTGGTCCTGACGTGAAGTACCGCAGTACAGAAGAGGCCCCGGGGGAAAAGCATACCATATTGAAGACGATAACTGACCAGTAAAAGTGCTGATGGTGTACGGGCCTAAGGCGGCCACAGTGACTGCGCTGACAGGATCATCACTAAGTGAAAAAGGGACGGTACGTGCATTTATGACCCTGGTGAAAAAGTACGGTGTGTGTAACGAGGCCTGAAAACGGAGGGCCGTGAAGGTATTACGGTGTGCTGCTGAGGCCGTCAGTCGGACGGTGAGGAATAAACTTGGACCTGTTGTACCTGAAACCTGCCTCCATCTTTTGTCTGTGACGTCTCTGCGTGGTATACAAAGGGACCACCCCCCAGCCCGGCCCACGACCCTACATTTTGATAGCTTTCTTCTCCTTGAGATAAACTTACTGCACAGATGTCTGTTCCGGGGCTTTCTCATTGAGAATGCAGGAGTGCTCCTGTCGGTGGGAAAGATAGCCAAGATGTCTGTCGGCAAAGTATCTTTCAGCCAATTGCCATCTGATGTGTATGGGGGCTTTAACAAGGTTTAATGAAGAAATATTCCTTTTTGTGGAAAAAAATAAAATAAGTTATATTTTCAAGACCTGGACAAGACTCTACCTCATGGGGTCCTCAAATGTGTCCTCTTACAAAGTTCCATATATTACAAACCTTTCTCAATTACAAATCAGTAATATCACAGATACATGTTCCCAGAAGAAAATGAAACAATCCCATGCCCCATGCTTCCAACTGGCTGTCATGAGCTCTTTGCCTTATTGATGCTTCCACCAGCTCATTACTTATTTATGCTTCTTTTGCAAAAAAAAGAAAAATGATTGAAGTTTACCAAGTCTAGCACTTGTCAAAACAAGGCAAGTAAACTGTTATGAGTGCACAGGCACATACACATGGGCAACATACAATCCAGGGAAACTAATACATTAACCTGACAGATCTCTGTCCAGACGGGTTAAAACCCTACTCTGACCCTGGTCTGTCCCTACCTGACCACAGAGGTTGGCACCCTAACATAATGCAATTGCGCTCGCACTCGACGATGGCTCACCCTGGATGTCCTTAACAGCTCCTGTTATTGCTAAAGTAGCAATATCCTAAAGAACAAAGGAAACCCACACAAAACAGTTACAACCAACAAAAACTACAGCAAAGTGACTAAATCCCAAAAAGTCATACTCTGACAGGTAATCCTTGGCACTGAGGATGAAACTCATTAGAAAAATACACCAGGAATGAATATAACCAGTAATCATAGCTGGAAAAGGGATAGTATATACAGTATAGCAACACCCAAAATGTGATTGTACAGAGACAATGAGCAATAGAACAAAGGTGATAACCGCACACTATAAGAAAAGAAGCAAATGTGAAGGTAAATAGAAATTCAGCAATTGGACAGGAACTGACCAAGCTGTAGCTGAACATAAAGGAAATTAGACCACAGAACATAAGGTCACTGAATAAAACCCCAAAGACATAGCAGGAACCAGTAGCTACAGGGAAAACACTATACAGTTGACCGCCATTCCTTCACATTTTCCTACAGTTATGCAATAATGCATATGAAGGACTGTAAAGTCAATGAGCTACAATAAGTCTGTCTTAACAATCATCTCATTTTGGTTTTCAGGAAGGCCAATCTCTCCCTTCACCTGATGACAAATGTTCTACTTATAAGTGTTTGATGTCAGAAGGCGTACTTCGTACAGTGGAAATAATAGAGAGCTGCATACATCAAAGCTCACAAGACTGTGCATTGGTAAGAAATCAACTCACCTGTCCTATAAATGTATTATATTATGTGTCAAGATTGATATACATTTTTCAACTTTTATATTTAGGGTGAAGAGTATGAGCCACCAACTGACCAGTGCTGTGGACAGTGTATCGAGAAGCATTGTGTTTTCATTGAACCAAATGGAGAACCTAGAATTCTGAATGTATGTTGACATTTTAGTTATTTCATTATAGCTAAGGCCTCTTTCACACTTCCGTTTTTTACAATCAGTCACAATCCGCCAGGTTTTGAAAAAAAACGGATCCTCAAATTTTTTTTGAGGATCCGTTTTTTTCCCATTGACTTGCATTAATGGCGGATTGTGACGGATTGCTGTCCGTTGCATCCGTTTTTTGTGAGGATCCGCCAAAAGTTGCTGTCCGTCACCATCCTCAAAAATTTCAAAACGGAGCTTGTAACGTTTTTTTCTCTGGCGGATCCTGCAAACACTGATTTAACCCGAATTTCTTTCTGGGTGCCGGACAAAAAAAAAAATCTCTCTCTCTCTCTCTCTCTCTCTCTCTCTCTCTCTCTCTCTCTCTCTCTCTCTCTCTCTCTCTCTCTCTCTCTCTCCCCCCTTCCCGGCCAGCGATTTCTTAATTTTCAGGATCCGTCTGAAAACGGATCCTGTGCCATCCGTTCACATCAGTTGAGAACGGATCCGCTTGTCCGCCTTTTTGGCGGATTATAACTGATGCAAAAAACTGAAGTGTGAAAGAGGCCTAAGGTGTTTAAATGCGTTTTCTGGGATTTTTTTAATGGTATGTCAGGCAGTGACAGGTATTATATGCATGGGACGCTATGTATCCCCCAGGATGCGCATAGAAGCGAATTAAGGCTCCTGGAGTGCATTGCAGTAACAGATATAGCTGTGGTTGCAATGCAGAATAAAAGTAAGTGTGGTCTTGGACAAACTATTTGCCCAGGACAAATTTAAGAAAACCCGTCATGGGCTTTTATTTTTGGATGAACTACAGGATGGTAGTGGTGCAGTTCGCTCCCTCCAGACTGAGTCTTACAAGTGGCCCATGGCCACAGATTCCACTAAAAAACCCTGCAGCAAAGGGTTGGGTGTGTCAGTCTTGGTCTGCAAACTGCAGAGCAAGTGGCTCTGCAAGATTTGGCTGGTGTGAAGCAACACAGAGCTAAGAGGAGCGAAAGCACCTGGCACCCCTCAGCATGACATGATGATGCAGTTGCCCATGACTGGTCTCGGATAGAGACTGTCTTGATGCCCCGGCTGCAATCCAGAGGATGCCATTTGCTTTCCATTTGTGAGTAACATTAGACATTAAAGATAGTTTGTTTGAACTTTCCTGTGGTCACTGCCTATCTGTCGCACTGCACCAACCCCGTTGCGCTACACATGGTGGAGAATGCGGACAGTGTGAACTGAGGCATAACCAAAGCCTGCTGACAAGATATTGAGGCAGTTGGTCCTCACTCAGCAACGGCAGCCCGAGCAGCAGGAACAGCAGCAGGAGTATAATCAGCAACAGCAACATACAAATAATCTGTTAATGCAGCAGATTGCGGCTTTGCGAGAGGCGGTCCCACAACCAACCCCAATTTGTTTGGAGGCCCGGTGCAAAGTCCAATCAGTGCTGAGGAAGATGGGGCCTGAGGATGATATGGAGGCCTTCCTCACTGTGTTTGAGTGCAATGCAGAGCGGAAGAGCTTGCTATTTTCCCAGTGGGCTGAAGTGGTGACCTCCTTCCGATGGGAGATGCCCAGAAAGACTACTTGGACCTCAGTCGGGACAATGCCCTGGTCTATGGGAAACTGAAAGTTGAGATTCTTGCCCGACGAGGTGTCAGCACATATGTACGTGGACAACGGGTGTTCCAGTGGTCCTTTGTGGAGACTCAACCAGCAATGTCTTAGGCATAAGACTTGTTGCAGCTGGTAAAGAAATAGCTCCAATCTGAGACTTTAACCCCTTTCCAGATGATAGAGAGGGTGGTCGTTAAACGGCTGATGAGGGTTCTGCCCACAGCCATACAGCATTGGGTGAGGCAAGGGGACCTGGGCTCTCTGGACCAGGTGTTTGGGCTGATTTAGCGGTATAGGGCCACTCCACTTTATACGAGACACTGTTTCACTTCGGATGTCACATCGGGCCTCGCCAGCTGGGAAAAGTCCACAGCCCTCTGCTGGGGCTAATCAGGACCGAGTCCATACTGAGGAGGTACCTTGAAGTGAGAGTGACAAAAGACCCATTTCCCCTAAACTGATCCCAGGGTCCAGTCGTGCCGCAGCTATTAGATGTTGGCTGTGCCAAGGGTCAGGGCTGCCAACTGCCCCCTGACAGCTGAACACATGGACTGTGGGTTTATGCGCAGGGTATCCATGTATGGCCAGTCAGTCTGCACCGCACTGCATACAGCAAACCCCAACTGTGCCAGATACTCGCCAACTGGTTCCAGACAAAGACTCTCTTGGACTCAGACAGATTAATGACTCTGAGTCATGGGTCACTTGTTGCCGGGGACAACCCAAATGGATGGAAAGTGGGGGTGGTATTTATATGGGGTACTCCGAGAGTACCATACCATGGAGGTTACATTTTCAACCACATGTGGGGAAGTGGTGAATACCCTTCCATATGGTACTTTGTTGAGAAGAGACTTGCTTCTGTTTTGGTCCCTGTGGGAGAACCGGGTTAACCCTCTGTGAGGTAGCGCTGTTATTCAGATAAGGGACACTCGCTTGGCAGTCACAAATCTAGATCCGGCACGGCTTTTCCATAAAACAAGCATAGTCCATGCGGTTTATTCAACACCATAAACCTACAGCAGCAACTGGAAACAGCATATAAACAGCAGAGTGTCCATGACAAAGCTTCACTCTGTAAACCCTGTGTTCACACAGGTTGTACAATGTCCAGCACACAGGCTCTCTTAGCCTCACTTATCTTACCCACATCCAGGTTTCCTTATGGCTGCTTCCGCTTACTGCAGACGTTCATTCCCTCCCCTGGGAACTCTCAGACACGTGCAGCCATTCACCACAGCCACTTCATAGGCTGTTAGCTAGGAAGCTCCATGTCAATGAGACCTTCCACACTGGACCAATCGAGTCCCAGCATTCACCACATGTGACCTACCCTGGCCACATTATATGGTCCATAGCCACGCCCACCGGGTCACATGACTATGTCCTCATCACAGGTCCTTCAGGCATTTACACACTCTTTACAACAGTGCTTTAAACACAACCCCTGGGTGGGTTTGCAGGTAACCAGGCCCGCCCATCTCTCTAGATACCTGGAGACTTTTCCCTTACACATTGAAACAACACCTCAGCAATATCATTGCTGAACAACAAATAAGTCTCCATCTCAAGGCCACCCACCTTGAGATACATAATGGTCCTTCCATATTCTGCCACTCATCCTCTCTTGGGACATCCACACAGCGCCACCTAGCGGAAACAGTGCTCATTACACCACATACCTCCCCCCTCTGTTCAAACTTGTGGGGTTGAACACACAACATTACATCAGGCTCTCGAGACCGGGCACTCATTACACCTTGCCCCACAGGTCGAGAGAACCGTCTCCATCTATCATACGGCCTTATCTCTACATTAGGCCTCCCCCGCCCCCAGCGGTCAGAATACCAGCCCTGATCTTTGGCCCTCCAGTTACTGTCTGTCTGCATCATCAGACACTGTCTAGTCACCACATTCCTCTCTCTGTTAGTTCCGTTCCCTGACCAGCTCCCCCGGTTGGTACGGTCATCAGTCCTAATTGGGCTTACTGTCTGGCCTGAGTCTGACCCATTCAGGGTTTCACAGGAACTACGGTCTCTCAACGTCGAACGGCCTGTTGAACTGCCACTTGCTGACATTCCTCGGCCATCTGCCCTGTCACTTCTTGGCGGAACCCTTCGGGTCCTTACATCTTGGGTTGCAGGCGGCAGCCACCTGGTATTCCGTACTTCTTTATTAATTTGCTGGTGGTCCAGCCTCAACTGCTCAAGTTCTTGCAGGTACCCCACTCGATACTCCAAGAGCATCCGGAAGTCTCTCAGGCTTTCTGCGTAGCCAACCACCATGATGGGAATCCTACCCACTTCACTGGATACCTGGTCTTCATCATCAGGAGGGATCCTCACCACACTGGAGATTTTCACAAGGTCTTGCATTACCTTCCCGAATCTTCCAATGATTCTCCCAATCAGACCTTTGGGAACCGGAACTACATCTTTCCGCAAACCCAGCCGATCCATAGCCTCTCTTGCTGACTCTAGGCATCGAGCAGCTTTCATATTACTCCGCCTAACCAGCTGCTTGGTGTGAAGACATTGCAGATGCAAGTTTTTCAGGACAGCCACCCACTTTGCTGCGTTTTCCCTGACTGATATCACCAACTGCTGAGTCCAAGGCGCCCAGTGTACCTTACATGCTTTGACCGCCTCTTTGAAAGCCTCATGCACACCTTCCTCAGCACAGGCTTCTTGCATGTCTTCTGGCACATCAATCACAAACTCGAAGGTCGTGGCCTTGCTCTCTTCCAGACCAGGAGGCTCTGGCTTTACCTCGGACACCTCCCTCACTACAGTTGCCCCTACCGGGTGACT
Organism: Dendrobates tinctorius; assembly: GCF_039654945.1. NCBI lineage: Eukaryota > Metazoa > Chordata > Amphibia > Anura > Dendrobatidae > Dendrobates > Dendrobates tinctorius. The sequence goes on from NW_027361878.1 coordinate 2,606,001, forward strand.
GTCTTCTTCAGTTCTCAGCTCTTCAACCTCACGAGATCTAATCTCTTCACAACTGTCTGCCAAGAAGGGCACCGGCAGCTCCGTTCCACCACCAGTCGGACCCGGCCGCTGTTCATCACTGTCCAAGTTCTTCTCCCGCAGAAGACCATTTACAATTTCTTTGAGCTCTAAGACCTCTTTCTCGAGCTCCTCAACCCTTTGCTCGGCCATTTGTCTCAGAACTCTTTCCCATTTGACATGTTCGTCCACTTCTTCTCTAAGCGTCTTGTTCAGGTTTTTCCACCTTGACAGGTGACCTCTGAGCTCAGAGACTTCCTTCTCTAGCCCTTCCATTCTATGCTCTCTTTCTCTCTCAGAGCCACAGTCACCCCCAGAGTCTGAGTCATCCCAGCCTGTCGAGTAACCCTTCCAGTTACCCACTAACCGTGTTTTCCCCCGAGTCATCTCATCTCCCAGCCCACCATCCTTCATATCACGAGACGTCCGGTGCGTAAGTTGGGCAGATGTACTTCTTCTTCCGGTCAGTTCTACCTCTGACCTGTCCACGTCAGGAGCAATCACCGTCTCAATATTTGTTAGCCCAACAGTAGAAATGTCTCCAACCTCCTGCCATGTGTCATCAAATGCGACAAAGTCCGGGCCCCTCTCCAAGGCATAGACTAAGTCCCGTGGTATCCCGCTCCCTTGGCACGCACAACCTATGGGCCCCTCAAACATCACTCTGTCTACCGTATAGTTCACCGTGACCCCATGTTTACAGCGAACCTGGACCATTCTCTCGGTCAGACAGAAAGTGAGAGGGGATCCTGTCAGAGTCACCTGACACTTTGAGCCCAGCCGACCCGAGACTCCATCTCGGTGCAGCATTACGGTACACACCTGTGGCCTGTCATTATCTGGAAAGAATATTTCACACTCCTCAAAACTCATACAGACACACTGCGGTTCCCCAGACATACCCACTGAGGCAACCAGTGCTGCTATTTCCTGAACCATCCCAATTTGGGTCACCACCCCCTCCTGGGACTCCACCCCTTTTCGGGTTACCACCCCAATTTGGGTCACCTCCCCCCTCTGGGACTTCACTTCTTTTTGGGTTAAAACCCCCTTCTGGGACTCCACCCCCTTTTGGGCTACCACCCCGATTTTGGCCACCGCCCCCTTTCGGGATTTCCCCATGTCCATTATACCGGTCTCCATAGACCACCGTTCACAGAACACAGTTTATCTTTTTTAATGATACCACACAAGTCCTTGCTGTCACCACCACAGCTCCAGCTGTCACCGATCACCGACACCATCGGCTGCTGTTCACACACACAGTGGCTGGTGTCCTCTTCGTAACCGCGCTGAGTTCCAGGAAGCCACTTGTCCCCTTCCTAACCCCGCCGAGTTACTGGAAGCCACTTGTCCCCTTCGTAACCACGCAGAGTTACAGGAAGCCGCTTGTCACCTTCTTGACTTCCACTGAGCCACCGCAGGCTGAGTTGAGAAAAGAAGAAAAAAAAGCAAAAACACCACAAAAAACTCACGTGTCATGTCTGTGTGCTATTCAGGATGTACTGTCTCCGCCTGTGACCGTCCAACACACAGGGTGCACCGGGTGCTATTCAGGGAGCAGCCCTCCTCCCAGGGTTTTTCCAACACACTGGCTTCACCAGATCCAGGGGCTTAGCGGGTGCTCTTCAGGACATCCGTCTCCGCCTGAGACTGCCCAACACACACGCCTCACCAGGTCCAAGGTCATACCACTTGCTCCAGGGATCCAATTCTTCTCCTAGAATCTCCCAACACAGACCCTCCAGGACCTTGCTCACTGAACCCTCCAGGTACACAGTCTTTATCACTGACCCCGGTCAGTACAACACAAACACCTGTCCATTACCTGTGTCGGCCACACAGATCCTTGGGTACCTCTTATCCGCAGAGGCACCCTAGCAATCACCAGTCTCTTTCTCACTGACCCCGGTCAGTACAACACGGTTTTCACGACCGTCACCTGCAGGCCGCGCAGGTTATCGGACCCCTCTACCGCAAAGGTATCCTATAAGTCTTTTTCTCCTGGGGAAATGGCCGCCCTGGGCTCACCAATCAGGACAGTGCCTTACTCACTAGGCTGCCCCACGGTTCCAGAACCACAGCCAGGCAGTGGCTTCCCCAACCGTCAGCCCTACTGGCTCAGCGTTGCCCTTTGCAACCGACTTTGCAGTCCTCTTCCGTTGCACCCAGCAACAAGGCTACAACAATGCCCGCATTCTCCACCAATTGTGAGGTAGCACTGTTATTTAGATAGGGGACACTTGCTTGGCAGCCACAAAGCTAGATCCGACACGGCTTTTTCATAAAACAAGCATAGTCCATGCGGTTTATTCAACACCATAAACCTACAGCAGCAACTGGAAACAGCATATAAACAGCAGAGCGTCCATGACAAAGCTTCACTCTGTAAACCCTGTGTTCACACAGGTTGTACTACGTCCAGCACACAGGCTCTCTTAGCCTCACTTATCTCACCCACGTCCGGGTTTCCATATGGCTGCTTCCGCTTACTGCAGACATTCATTCCCTCCCCTGGGAAGTCTCAGACACATGCAGCCATTCACCACAGCCACTTCACAGGCTGTTAGCTAGGAAGCTCTATATCAGCGGGACCTTCCACACTGGACCAATCGGGTCCCAGCATTCACCACATGTGACCTACCCTGGCCACATTATATGGTCTATAGCCACGCCCACCTGGTCACATGACTATGACCTCATCACAGGTCCTTCAGGCATTTGCACACTCTTTACAACAGTGTTTTAAACACACCCCCTGGGTGGGTTTGTAGGTAACCAGGCCCATCTCTCTAGTTACCTGGAGACTTCTCCCTTACACATTGAAACACCTCAGCAATATCATTACTGAACAACACATAAGTCTCCATCTCAAGGCCACCCACCTTGAGATACATAATGGTCCTACCATATTCTGCCATTCATCCTATCTCTTGGGACATCCACACAGTGCCCCCTAGCGGACACAGTGGTCATTACACCACACCTCCCAGGGTAAATGTCATTCCAGGAGCAGAACCCAAAGATCCTGAGTAAGGGACACCTGCCGTAAAGGTCGCCAATCTAGGGACAGAGTGTAACCCCGAGAGCTTTCCCCTAGAGATATTGGCAGGAGAAGTCGAGGAGACCCCAACGATGACTGAACTGGAAGTATCCCCTGGCATGCTTGGGACAGCTCATCTCCAGGATCCTACCTTGGCCCTGGCATGAGAGAGGGTGGTGGAAATAAATGGGGTGGCTCAGCACCCGGGTGCAGAAATGTTTTTTCCTTGCCTGGCTGTCAACCAAGAATTATTGCATAGGGTTGATAAAATCCAAGATGAAGTGGTAGATTAGCTGGTGGTACCCAAGTCATACCGTTGGGCTGTGCTAGAGGTGGCACACACACACATGCTGGGGGGACACCTAGGGGTCAAAAAACCCAAGAACAAATATTGCATCAGTTCTTTTGGCCCAGGATTTATGCTGAGGTCCAGAGGCATTGTGAGTTATGTCCTGAGTGCCAGCTAACCTCACCCACCACAAACTACCAGAGTCCATTGGTAATTCTACCCATAATAGAGATACCTTTCTGTCATGAACCGGGGGTGTGTAGTTGCCCCCAGTTCATCAGGGATTTATCATATCCCACTTTCCAGTTCAGGCTTGGAACTTGCAGCTCTCTGTCGCCCTCAGGTCAGACAGGGAACTACACCTAGGATAAGTAGTCGCCAGAAAGGCTGCCTTGCTGTGTATTGGCTAATGAGCACTCAGCAGGGAGGGCGGTATATATATCCCCAGTCTCAGGCAGGAAATACACAAGTAAAATGTCTATTCTGTCACTGCCAGAATATCCCAAGTACCCCAGAATAAAATTTGCTGCCAACAGCTCCTGGTTGGACAATTCAAATTAATATCGGATCAGGACCCAACCCACTAGGTAGCGTAAATTTAGCCCGGAGGACGTGGCGGTAAATTATAAAGCAAGGAAAACGAAACTAGTAAATATTTATAAATTTACTTCAGAAATTTTAGGCAGTGTTTAAAAAATATAAAAGATGTTACAAACGAGACAAGTTAAAGTATATACAGGCAATTACAAAATAAAAATGGATTAAAAGATGAACTTACACCTTTCGGTCAATGGCACACTATGTGGAGGAGGGGGGAGGGGCGTCTTCCCCAAGGGAAAATGGTCTATCAGCACAGGTCCCTAGCTGGCACCCTAGGCAAATGACGTCTTCCTAATCGAACCTCCTAGTCTCATGCCTTCTCTTGGCTGACCTCACTGGGATGGTGGAGCTAGGGAGTGTACGCCTCTTTTGAAAAGTACTAGAAAACTTATAAGTTCCATAACTCTGACTGAAACCTCGGAGAGTGACAGCAGGACTATTATTTTTCTTATTACAAAATTAGCTTTCATTTGACACCAAACATTGCATAATTAAGTGTTATTGGGAAGCATATACTCGTTTCTCAGTTCCTGGTGAGCATGGACGCCCACAAGCACTGTAGTGAATAGCTTAAAGGATGTATATTCCAAAAATATAAGTTTCCCGCCTCTATGCGCTATCTGCGTTATTATATTCAAGTTTGAAGGAACAAAGGGAACTTCCAAAACCATGGGCTTTCAAAAAAAGGCTGAGCCAAACCACCTTCCCGATGGAGGGGGAAAAAGTATTATAGAATTACACAGTGCAGGGAGAGAGGCTGCAGCTATGTGCCATTCCAACAGGGTGAAAGAAGGAGGGGGAAGAGGTGGGCTGCAGCTTGAGAGGCTTTGTGTTTGCACTGTACAACCTAATAGGGATGGGGCAGCATGTCAAGTCCAGTAGATGCAGTAGAAAGTTCTGGAGGTGTAATTGGAACAATAAGAGTTACATCATATTTCCTCATACCTCCCCTTTTGGACTGCGCTATGGAGGCAGGACCTCTTGGTACTCCTCCATGCGCACTTTGGCAGGCTCGCCCCGGTGGGACAATCCATCTGCATTGCCATGCTCGCTGCCCTTCTTGTGTTTAATGGTAAAGTCATACTGCTGGAGGGCAAGGCTCCAGCGTAGCAACCTTCCGTTGGTACCAGACACAGTGTGCAGCCAGCTCAGGGGGTTGTAGTTGGTCACCATGGTGAAGGTGCGTCTGTACAGGTAGGTAGGGCTGCAATCATTGCAGGGCCCAAACCATGGCCAGGCACTCCTTCTCTATGATGGAATAGGGCACTTCCCTCAGCAGAAGCTTCCGGCTCAGGTCCAACGCAGGGTGCTCTTGGTTCCCTGAGTCGACCTGGCTAATTACAGCACTAAGGCCAAACTCGCTAGCGTCGGTCAGCTCCAAGAACAGCCTTCTGCTGTTGACCGCCTTTAGCATGGGAGAGCAGTTGTCTGTCCAGTTGACTCACTGGGGATATGGTGTAGATAATGAACATTTGCCCCAAGCTCTTTTTCAAAAACAAAATACATAGCACAGTCCTATGTAGTGTGATCTTGAAAAAGAACTCGGTGCAAGCACAAAATGGGTAAAAATAAAAACTACTAAATTGCTATTCCACACTGCATCTGCTTCCTTCATGCAGCATTAACCAACATACCACCTAACGCATAAGTCAAACATATCCATAGACCCCCCCATTCACCTAACAAAGTCAAAGAGCATATTTTTGCTTCTATTAGGCTGGTGTATGGTTTTAGTGTATAGACTGCTCCATATGTACCCTGTTACTCCACACTGCAAGACTGTGATGAGTTTGAATGGAGTTATCATTGAGCATTTGAACTGCCACTCAAATCAAAGACTGACAGGCAAACTCAGCTTAGCACAGGACTTTGCTGTATGTGTTAACCCCATATACATGAAATGAAGCACAGGTAACATGCTTGACCACCTCTCTATTTCATCTACTTTTCAGCACAAATAAAAGGGGAACTCGGGAACCACCTTCAACTCATCGGTGGTAGTCCAAGACATGGATCAACCTAGTGGTCATATATTTATTGCCTAATTGTTGATTGTTAAAAAAGCATGAAGCAATATGAAGAACTGTAATATCAACATACCAATTGAAAAGTCCTCAAAGTCTACTCATTCTGTTTTACAGGAAGGAGCATCTGTAACTTTACCAGATAACAAGTGTATATATTATATGTGTATAAAGTCAATGGGACACTTTATTGTATCTGAAATATCAGTGCTCTGCCAATATACCAATTCAAGCGACTGTGCACCTGTAAGTTAAGGACTAAACAATTCTGTGAAATTGCTTATTTTCATTGCCTGAATTATTAATTATGCCTTTTATATTTAGGGTGAAGAGTATGTGCCACCTACTAAGGACGAGTGCTGTGGAGAGTGTGTCCAAACATCTTGTGTTATTATACTAAATGGAGAAATTCAACTTCTCAGCGTATGTAAAATTTCAGTAATAGTAGTAATCATCATCAGTGCAAGGAAATTTCAGTAAGCAAGTAAAATGAGAGACAAAAGCAGAGAGGACTATGGCCTCAAATGGAGTGTGAGCAGTGGATCATTATTTACATGGTGCTAATTTGAAGTGAAGAGAGTGAAGACCATTTCAGAATCTTAGGGTCATGGACTAATGACTCTAAAAGTCGCAGAATTTCAAAGACAAACATACATGGCTGGGATGCTACAGCCAGTGGCTAATACTTGATTCCAGACAGTTTTGGTGATTGATATAGTTTTCCTATTCTGAAAACATAAAAGGCAGGTTATTCCCGGAGGGTCTCCAAGTGATCAAATGACCTAACTCATGAGAAGTACGGTATATCATGAATGTTCAGATACAAAATCAAAAGTAAATAATGTGATACTGAAAGAATATGTTTTGTATTTTGGAGGAGCAGTAATAGTTTGAACTGAAAAATTAATCACTGGGCTGATACAGGATGAAGAGTTAAGTCAAGAGGAAACAATAACAGTCTACTCATTCTGGTTTTCAGGAAGGAGATTCCGTGATTTTGCCCAATGACAACTGTACAATCTATAGATGTGAGAAGTCAGAAGGACAATTTGCTACAGTGCAAGAAAAAGTGACCTGCCAATATAACAGCCAGCAGGAATGTGCAGATGTGAGTTATGAAACAAATCAGCTCTGTGAAATTACTTATTTTAATTTGTTGAATTATTAATTATGACTATTATACATAGGGTGAAGAATATGTGCCACCTCCTGAGGAGTGCTGTGGAAAGTGTGTCCAGACATCTTGTGTTATTTTTAAACCAAATGGAGGAATTGAAGTTCTCAGGGTATGTTAAAGTTTAATACTACTAATAATAATAATAACCTGTATTTACAGAGCACAAATGAATTCCAATAAGTAAAATGAAAAGCAAAAGAATAGACTCATTGGGCACATGATGGTAATTTTGTACAGGAGACCAGTCCCATGTGTTGGCAAGTTACATGACCTTATCACCCAGCCATTATAAGAGCCATCATGTGTTTTACCGTGCAATCACAAATGTAGGAAGTCAAGAATGGAGAATGAAGACCGTTTCAGAATGTTTTGATTCATAGACTAATGACATGGACCTAATGTCACGGGGCAGTAGTGGGAAGAAAGGGGACAAGGAACCAGGGCCCCTAAACTGCCACTCAGGCTAAAGGAGGGCCCTGACTCTCCTTAACTTGGGGTACACTTAATGGTAGTGAGGCCCAAGTCTCCGACCTGTCCCTGTCTCCTGTTTAGCCCTGAGCTAAACCCCCAACCCCCTCCCCAGGAGGTGAAACAGGGAATAATGTGTACTGCACAAAAAAACAAAAGTAAAGAATTCAACAGAATGGGGTAATACAAAACGACACTTAGCTTGCTCTGCTGCAATGCTCCAGGACAGCAGAGTTAGCCACTTGAAAACAGCATAGAACTGAAGCACCACAGAACTCTGTCAGCTCCTGAACTCCAGCTTGGTTGGTCTACAAAGAGGAACAATATCACCAACAGTGAGCTGGTGCACCTGGTGAGTTTATATAGGAAGGTGGGAGTGGTTTCTACCTGCCACAACAGCTAGACCAGCCATGCAATTACACCAGCGGCCACCGGGGGCAAAAACCCACCAGCAGACTAACTAAACCTGTAGCAACACCAGTGGCCACCGGGGGCAAAAACTCATATTAACCCCCGATGGCCTGAAAGGAAAAAAGGTAATATATGAGGATCCAGATCTGACATTGATCCAAAAATAGATCATGACAGTACCCCCCTTACAATGAAGGACCTCCGGACCCTCAACACTGCACCTCACCAGAAAACCAACAATGAGGATGCCAAGATCCACCAGAGTTCACCTCAGCAAACACCTGACTCACAGGTTTATGGCAAACGCTGTTATATACAGTACAGACCAAAAGTTTGGGCACACCTCATTCAAAGAGTTTTCTTTATTTTCATGACTATGAAAATTGTAGATTCACACTGGAGGCATCAAAACTATGAATTAACATATGTGGAATTATATAATTAACAAAAAAGTGTGAAACAACTGAAAATATGTCTTATATTCTAGGTTCTTCAAAGTAGCCACCTTTTTCTCTGATTACTGCTTTGCACACTCTTGGCATTCTCTTCATGAGCTTCACGAGGTAGTCACCGGAAATGGTTTTCACTTCACAGGTGCGCCCTGTCAGGTTTAATAAGTGGGATTTCTTGCCTTATAAATGGGGTTGGGACCATCAGTTGTGTTGTGAAGAAGTCTGGTGGATACACAGCTGATAGTCCTATTGAATAACTGTTAGAATTTGTATTATGGCAAGAAAAAAGCAGCTACTTTAAGAAATGAAGGTCAGTCAGACCGAAAAATTGGAAAAACTTTGAAAGTGTCCCCAAGTGCAGTGGCAAAAACCATCAAGCGCTACAAAGAAATTAGCTCACATGAGGACCACCCCAGGAAAGGAAGACCAAGAGTCACCTCTGCTGCGGAGGACACCAGCCTCAGAAATCGCAGGTTAACAGCAGCTCAGATTAGAGACCAGGTCAATGCCACACAGAGTTCTAGCAGTAGACACATCTCTACAGCGACTGTTAAGAGGAGACATTGTGCAGCAGGCCTTCATTGTAAAATAGCTGCTAGGAAACCAGTGCTAAGGACAGGCAACAAGCAGAAGAGACTTGTTTGGGCAAAAGAGCACAAGGAATGGACATTAGACCAGTGGAAATCTGTGCTTTGGTCTGATGAGCCCAAATTGAGATCTTTGGTTCCAGCCACCTTGTCTTTGTGCAGCGCAGAAAAGTGAACGGATGGACTCTACATGCTTGGATCCCACCGTGAAGCATGGAGGAGGAGGTGTGATGGTGTGGGGGTGCTTTGCTGGTGACACTGTTGGGAATTTAGTCAAAATTGAAGCCATACTGAACCAGCATGGCTACCACAGCATCTTGCAGCGGCATGCTATTCCATCCAGTTTGCGTTTAGTTGGACCATCATTTATTTTTCAACAGGACATTGACCCCAAAAACACCTCCAGGCTGTGTAAGGGCTATTTGACCAAGAGGGAGAGTGATGGGGTGCTACGCCAGATGACCTGGCCTCCACAGTAATAAACTCATATTAACCCCCAATGGCCTGAAAGGAAAAAAGGTTATATATGATGATCCAGATCTGACATCGATCCAAAAATGGATCGTGACACCTTCTTTGAGAAATGCGTGTTAAAGTCACTTTTATAACTAGGGATGTAAGGAACAAGTCTGATTGCTATATTTCCATCAACATCTGTCTCTCCCGCTATGTGTCGCCATGTAAATGCTATAGGTGATACTGTTGATGCAGGAGACCCAATGACCAATATTTCTAAGCATTGTAGGGTCTGTCTAGCCAAGAATACTAGTGTGGCTGTAACCTCTAAAGGTACTGTCACACTTAGCGATGTACCAGCAATCCCGACCAGCGATATGACGCGGTCAGGATCGCTGGTACATCGCTAAGTGGTCGCTAGTGAGCTGCCACACAGGCAGATCTCACCAGCGACATTGCTGGAGATGGGGATCGCTACTTACCTGTCACACCAGGCGATCCTGCGTCCTCCCGCCCGGCTCCACGCGTCGCTCGTCGTCACAGCAGGAAGCGCCGCAGGAAGCTGACGACGAGAAACAGTCAAGGACGTTCTCGCGCGATCAGCGATAACCAGCGGGGGAGCCGGTCGTAGGTAAGTATCAGACACAGAGATATCGCTAGCAATATCGCTATAACGTCACTAGTTATAGCGATATTGCTAGCGATATCGCTTAGTGTGACAGGCCCTTAATGTCACAGTGTCTAGCAAAATGAGTGTGTGTGCTATCCAGCAGTTCAGCAGAAGTAATCAGCTCAATACTTTGGCCAATGGGGCAACACCACACCCTACTTAATCTAACAAACATACTGCTGAATTAGATGTTTATTGCAGTTAAGGTACTTAAGTACTTTTTATAATTAACTCAATATCAGAAATATATCAGCATTAATTAACTTTGGGTTGTAGCACTTAGCATTTTGCCTAGCTCCTTGGGGACTTATTTCTAATTAAAACCATTTGGACAAATAAATGTATCATTCATAAAATGTCAAAGCTGTATTACAGTATAGTAGAGGATATAATGACAACGTATAAATTACAATATTACAATATAAAGCTAAGAGATAGCTCAGCTTGCAAATTTACAATTTACAAGGAATGAAGTAAAATGGTTGTTTGAATACTTTATTAAATATGATGTTAGAAAGCAAGGAAGAAGCAGGCACAGATATAGCATAGTCATGTGCTCTGTTCAAATTGTTTCATTACCAGAGACAACTTCTTCTTTCCCCTGTCTGAACATGATAGATGAACTTATGCCTTTGTCAGCCATACTTAGTACTGAATTTGAGAATTTGTGATAAATAGACCTTTGTGTTAATAAAAACAAATGTGTGAGCAAGTTAGAAATTTATGGGAGCTTCAAATGTGGTTGCATTGCAAAGCCACACTCTATATATTTCCATCCAGAAAAGGCACAACTCTGTGCCATAAGAAAGCCAGAACTTTGATAGAGCCTTTCCTATAAAGTTAAAAGATCAGGTCCCAGTGAGAATGCGTGTTAAGAAGTTCTGCAGAAGATAATCTAGCCAGGAACCAAGGTAAAGATCCAGCTTCAGAGTATAAAAATTGTAAAGTCTTTAGACAATTTAAAATATGAGTTGTGTCGTTGTGACACACCAGAGTTATAGCATGGAAGGTGCATAAATAGAATGAAAGACCCAAACACATTTCAAACATTTGGCGTGTTCTTAGATTTCGTTCTTTCATTCTATTTTTGCACCTTCCGTGCCATAACGACACTTATCTGGCGTGTCAAAACTATGCTGCTCATATGTTAAATTGTCTAATAAAGATTTTGCAAGTTTTATACTCTGAAGCTGGATCTTTACTTTGGTTCTTGCGTGATATTCCCATGTCTGACAGAGACGGGATCTCATGCTTTTGGTTACGGAATCTATTGCGAGTCCTCTAAGGGTGAGCTGAAAAAATTTTCTGTAATGTATACTAACTACTGTGAAATTATCTCGAGCAATGCTTCCTACTGCACTTTCTCTCTAATATTTGTACAATGAAAGGGTTTGCCTAGTGAAAACAAGTTAACCACTAATTGACTATGGATGATAACATGATAATTGGTGGTTGTTTCCTCACTGGGACCTTCATTGAATGGCAAATCAGGAAACTTTTATCCTTAATGGGGAACTGGTATGCCTGTTACAAAATGATGCGGCAGCTCAGATGTCTGAATACTGCTTCGTTCATAAAGCCCTCTGTTCTATTGATTAGTGTGGTACCTAGCAGTCAGACTCTCACAGAGATATCACCTACATAGCAAGTGATAGTTTGTTTTTACCAGGCAATCCTTTTGCCATTTAAATGCAAGTTTCTTTCAGTTTAACAAAATGATTTCAATTTCAATGTATTATTGTCATTACCTCCGTAGGCAAATCAAGTTTAATTTGCTAAATTTAATTTTACATAACCCTGTCCTTTGCTTCTTCTTCAGCTATATCCTTTATGCTCAGCAATCAGTCCCATGGTGTATTAGCACAGCATCATATAAACACAGTAGCATTAGATTATTCTCCTTTCTTTATTCTTCTAAATTAGTTAATATATTATAAGTATACAGTCAGGAGGCTGAGGTTTGATCTCCATCTCTTAAATTAAAATTGCGTAGCAGGAAATGTGCAGTTATCATCATTATATGTGATAGGAGCTTCTTTCTTCCGCATTTATGGCGAACTTCAGTGGCACAGTCTATGCAGTTTTTATCACAAAGGTAGTTCTGGCAACCGAGATACTGGTCCCATTAAGAGAACATGTACTGTACTTCTCAGAGGTTCACCATGTGATTTCATTGCCTAAGTGACGAGAAAAATATCATGAATTTCCAGATGGAATGCAACAATTAAATAAGGTGAAACTCAAAGAATTATAGATTGTGTTCATTGCTACAGGAAGTACAGTTAATTCACAAGAAAAAAAATAGACCAGTGTTAACAATCTACACATTCTGATTTTCAGGAAGGAGAAACTTTTACTTTCCCGGATGACAAGTGTGTAATCTATAAATGTGAGAAACCAGGAGGACATTTTGTTATAGTGCGAGAACAAGTGACCTGCCAATATAACAGCCAACAGGACTGTGCAGAGGTGAGTTTTGAAACAAATCAGTTCTGTGAAATTACTCATTTTCATTTTATGAATTATTAATTTAAACTTTAATTTTAGGGTGAAGAATATGTGCCACCTACTGATGAGTGCTGTGGAAAGTGTGTCCAGACATCTTGTGTTATTTCTAAACCAAATGGAGACATTCAAATTCTCAGAGTATGTTAAAGTTTATTAATAATAATAAGAATAATAATAACCTTTAATTACAGAATGCAATTGAATTCCAGTAAGTAAAGTGTGAGGCAAAAGGACAAAGTTCTTTGCCTATAATTGGAATGCTAGGAGTGAATCTTGGGTACATAATCTTAGTTTTGCTCAGGAGACCAGCTCCATGTTTTAGCAAAATAAGAAAGTTGCATGAACTTTTCATCCAGCCATTATCTCAGCTGGAATGAATTTACAATGCATAGACAAATGTAGGAAGTCATGCACAGAGAATGAAGACTGCTTCACAATGTTTTGGGTCATGGACTAATGACGGCCGGGCCTTCCTTGAAAAATAAGTTTTAAAGTTACACTTGTAAGTGAGAGTGTAAGGAACAAGAATGATTGTTACATTTTCAACAGCATCTGACTCTGCTATATGTTGCTATACTAACTCTTTAGACAATAGTGCTTATGGAGGAGACGCTATTGCCAATATTGCTGGGCATTGTAGATTTTGTCCAGCCAAGGATACTAGTATGGCTGTGACCTGTGATGCCATAGTGTCAGATAGAATGGAAGTGTCTGTGCTGACCAGTAGCTCAACAGAAGTTTAATGCTGTGGCCATTTGGGCAATACTACACCCTGCTTAATCTCCCAACATACAGCTGGTCATTGTCAGGATGAGAGATTTAATGCAGTGAAGGTGCTTGAGTGTCTTTTATAATTTACTCAATATCAGAAAAATGTAAGTATTAGCCAACTTTGGATTGCACCAACTAGCATTTTTTGTCTAGTTCCTTTGGTTCTTTTTTCTAATTAAAACCCTTTTGACAATTAGTTCTAATTTCATTCATAAAATGTCAAAGCTATTTTACAGTATAGCAAAGGGTGTAATGACAAACAATACTATTCTATTTTACAATATTAACCTAGGAGATAGAACAGCTCAGCTCGCAAGCTTAAACTGGTTGTCCGGTCCAAACCAATAAGTCTGCAGTCACTCTATGTGATTGCAGACTTATGAATCCCCCCAGCATACGCACTGTGCACTGTGGAGATTCGCTGGTTTCTGAGCCTCTATCTCTGTACACTTGTATTAAGCGAGGCCGCCCCTCTAGTTGGCAACATTCAGACGACCACTTCACTAGTCGGAGTTCATCCGTAGCTCAATTCAAGCATATGGAGAGCTAGGTCATACTCATACATACCCTCCTGTCCCAGGTCAGAAAACAGTGAATACTTGTAATATAAGTATACAGTCAAGAGGCTGAAATTTGATCTATATCTCCTACATTAGAATTGTTTAGAAGGAGCTGTGCAGTTATCATAACTATATGTGATAGGAGCTTCTTTCTTCCCCACATATGGAGAACTTTAGTGATGCAGTAAATGCAGTTCTTATCAAATAGGTCATTCAGCAGACTGAAATTCTGACTTAATTTAGGGAGAAAAAAATGAATGTAATTTTCAGGGGGTACTCTGTGTGATATATGACCTAACTTATGAGAAGAATATTGTGAATTTTCAGAAAGTGTCAAATAAGTTGTTACTGGAAGAATTATATGCTGTGTTCATTCTGGTTTTCAGGAAGAAGAAACTTTTACTTTCCCGGATGACAAGTGTGTAATCTATAGATGTGAGAAATCAGGAGGACATTTTGTTATAGTGCGAGAACAAGTGACCTGCCAATATAACAGCCAACAGGACTGTGCAAATGTGAGTTTTGAAACAAATCAGTTCTGTGAAATTACTCATTTTCATTTTATGAATTATTAATTTAAACTTTACTTTTAGGGTCAAGAGTATGTGCCACCTACTAATGATGAGTGCTGTGGAAAATGTGTCCAAGCAGCTTGTGTTATTACGGCAGCAAACGGAGACATTATAATCCTCAGAGTACGTTAAAATATAATAGTAATAAGAATAATAACAGCTGTCTTTATTTAAATAAATGAGAGACAAGATGAGATTGGTCTTTGAATCTAAATTTAATGTGAGGAGTGGTTCATTAGGTACATGGTGCGAATTTTGTTTAGGAGACCAGAAACATGTGTTGGCAAGAGGAATATTAAAAAGTTTCATGAGCCTTTTTTACAATCATTATCTAAGCCAGCATTCATTTCATTTCACAATGCAATGACAAGGGTCAAGCATAAAGAGTAACGACTTTCAGAATGATTTGCATCTTGGACCAGTGACATAGGCCTTCCTTTAGAAATACATTTTATCCCCTTACTGACATGGCTTATTTCCATTTCTGTGTTTGTTTCTTTCCTCGCCTTCATCTATGAGCCAGAACTTTATTTTTCTCGACAAACAAGATCTAGGCACCAATTGCTGTAGCTTTGCAGTATCTTTAAGACCAACACCTCTTAAACTTCCTTTTTGTTTCCTTTCTTCTGGGTGTTGCATCCGTATAGAATATATGCATGAATCACAAGAAATGGTAAAGAATTGAAGCACTTACCTGATCCTTGCTGATGTCTTTCTTTATTCCATATTTAGGATGACATCATAAAGTGTGGTGCGCAGGTGACAGGGGAGTTTAACAGGTGAAAAAGCCTGATGGACTACGGCCGTTTTGCGCCTCTTTTGCACTTCTATTGGTCCATGCTGGTCCAGAGTGGACCTATAGAAGGGCAAAATAGGTGCAAAATGGCCTTAGCCCATCAGGTTTGTTCACCTGTTAAACTCCCCTGCCACCTGCACACCACACTTCATGATGTCATCCTAAATATGGAATAAAGAAACACATCAGGAAGAATTGGGTTAGGGCTTCAATTCTTTACAATTTCTTGTGATTCATTTTTTATTTTTCTGCACACATAGATGTATGAGTTATTTCCTTTTTTGCGGGACAAGTTGTGCTTTTGAATGAGACCATTCATTGTACCACACTGTACTGGAAAATGGGTAAACCATTCCATGTTCGGTGAAATACCAAAACTCACTGCCCCCTCCCGCCACCCACAATTCTGACACTTTTTTGCTAATTGTACATTCTGTGGTAAAATAGACCTTGCATTATGTTTTTCCTCGTCACTACGATTGCGACAATATCAAATTTGTCCAGGAAATAGTGATAATCACTGTGTTGTTTCAAACCCAGCAACAGGCTGATTTTTGCTGAAGCTCCCTGATGACAGGCAGGGAGGTCTTCAGAAGTTCCTTTCTGTAAAAGAACCCATTATCACCCCCTGTTTATATTACGAGGCAGCCAGTAAGGTCATAGAATGATGCAACCTCATTTTGATGTGCTCTTATTGCAGCTGTCAGAGATTTAGAGTGGCATTTAACTGGTTAACAGTGCACCACTCACTATTCCTGGGTGTGTGTAAGCGATTTTCTGTTGGGTATGGGGGGACTAACCCTTTGAGCCCACTGCATACTCTCTCGTTACTTAGGCTGTACATGTTAGGCAGGTATCGGTATGAGGCTAGACACACTTTTATAACTATGTAGATCAAGACTGATGCTACATTTCTAGCCAGAACTGCTCCAACAACAACTACCTCTCCCATGATGCATGGCTATATTTACTATGTGGACAATGAAGGAGAAATTATGGCCCATATCGCTGGGCTTTACAAAGTTTGTCCTGGGAGGGATACAGTATGGTTGTTATCTGTGATGCCACACAGTTAAGGCCCCTTTACATTTAGCAATGCACCAGCAATCCGACCAGCGATCTGACCCGGTCAGGATCGCTGGTGCATCGCTAAATGATCGCTAGTCAGCTGTCACACAGGCAGACCTCACAGCGATGCAGCAGCGACGCAGCGCACGATACTCACCTTTCACACACAGCGATCCTGACGTCCTCCTGCCCGCCTCCACGTGTCGCTCGTCAGCGCCAGCAGGAAGCCCAGCAGGAAGCACCCGATGAGAAATGTAGCCGGACATTCTCGCGCGATCAGCGATGGACAGCGGGGAGCTGGTCGGAGGTAAGTATCACATATAGCGATATCGCTAGCGATATCGCTATAACGTCACAAAATCGGTGATTTAGCTCAGCAGGAGTAATTTTTCCCCTAATGTGGCTAATCAGTCAATACCGCACCCTACTTAAACTCCCAGTGTACTGCTGTGAGTTGTCTGGATGAGATATTTTGTTTTAGTTAAAGAAGCACTCCCATTAAAGCTTTTATCCTCTTTATATAATTGCAATAATCATATTATATAGCTCTGTGTACTTACAATTGCTCAGTTTGCCTTTCTACTCAGTTAATTATTTTTTCCATCAGGTCTATGACATCACATTATTATTATTGTATTATACTTATTATTATTTATATAGCACCATTAATTCCATGGTGCTGTACATGAGAAGGGGTTACATACAAAGTTATAGATATCATTAACCATAAACAAATTTACAATAACAGACTGGTGCAGAGGAGAGAGGACCCTGTCCTTGCAGACTTACAGTCTACATTCTCTACATTCTACATCACATGATTACAAACAAATTAGCTGAATCCATTCAAAGCTCTATACAGAAGCAGGAAGTCTTTTTTCCCTGTATGAGTCACTAGTCACTGCAAAAGTCCTTGGTAGAGAGAGGAGGGAGCAGTTGGGTCAGGAGTTAAAGAAAGGAATGATAAATACAGGGAACAGAGACTTCCTGTTTCTACATATACCAGAGAAAAGGGAAAAATTTACAGGAAAGATAAGGTAAAATGAGCAATTGTAGGTACACTGTGCTATAAAATTATTATGATTGTGTTCACACACTCACAGGAGTAACAGTAGCGAGGAAAGAACTACCAAAATGAAAAGCCGCATCTGTACCTAACTAGTCCATGTACAGACTAATAAAAGCCCTAGCTACACTACTAAATACACCTCCTCAAACCTGGATTCCTAAAAGTCCTTCAAGGGATTTCTCTTACCTCCAGAGAAACCAAAGGAAGATAGCAACATAAATGTAACAAAGGTAGAGGAAAGTGTACAGAAAGACACAAGATCTCAGAGTGAGAAACTAAAACATGTTCACAAAGGATAGACAGGGATAAATAAGGATAGCTAAAAAGCAAACAGAATTAATGAAATCTCCCAGACCCCCAAATGTGGAGAAGAAGAAAAAGGTGCTGGGGAGAAAACAGATTTTCAGCAGGAAAAACAACTGGGGCTTACCGGACAATGTAAAACCCTAGCCTAGCAGCTGAAACCCCAAACACCAATCTCTATGGAAGTATAGCCAGCAAGTGACATAAGTGAAAGGTAAACACATAGAGCCCATCCCAAAATGTGATGGGACAGAGCTAAAGTAGAAAATGAAAAACACCTGGAGAGAAGTCATCCAAGAAAAGAATATCAAGACAAAAGAAACCAACAGCATTTGGACAGAGATGAAAAGTAATGTAGGGAAACCAGCCGCACAGCAAAAGGTCTCCGGTTTGAATCCTGAAACCAAGCCATGACAATAATTTAATGATAGCAATACATTAAGAGGATAAAATATTTGATGGGAGTACTTCTTTAAGGTGCTTGAGTATCTTTCCATGTGGTGTTTAGTATAAAGCCCCTTATGCACATTAGGCCAATATCGGCGAAACTCGACGAAAAATTACACATTCAGTCAATAGTCTAAATTGTATGGGAGCCTCTGACAATTGTTTATTGGGGAATTTTAGGATCCATCACGTCAGATTTTCGGACTACTGATCCTTTTGTTCTCTCAGAGATAAGCCTGCAGACATGTTTGCCATTGGCTCTTTCATAGGTAACACAGGAGCACAAATACTCTTGTTTTTGGGAGAGACAGCTGAAATAACTTCAAGCTTAACTTTTTTTTGGCTGAAAGCCATCTAACTTGAATAGGGGATTTAGTTTCATACAAACAGCATCTTCTCTTTGGTACAGTCTATTCTTTGTTTCTCAGAAAGAGCAAGAGACAACAAATTATTTGTATGGTAATTTACATAAGATTAGAAAAAAACACAAGCATTAGTTAACATTGGGGTGTGTCACTTAGCATTCATTTCTAGTTTCTTAGCATCCTTTCTCTAATTAAATTTAAAATTGCAGTATCTGTGCAAACAATGGAATTCTTAAAATGCCAACAGATTATTACAGTATGGTACAAGATACAGATATAACCAAAAATACAATTTTAGGTGATACAGTTTTGTAGTTAGGTATTATGGAAGATTTCCTTTAGTGCCCTAAAGCTTTGAACATTAGTGGATAGTCTTATGAAAGGCATGTGTGAGAATTGTAAAGAAGAGAAGCAGTACTAGAGAAGTCCTGGATATTGAAGAAGGTCACCGCAGAATAAAATGGCAGGTATTTCCTAGTAATGCAGAATACGCTTCTAGGCACACGAAGAGAGATAAGAGATGACAGGTTACACAAAGCCTTGAAGGTTGGATCAATGGAATTTTGGGAAAAAAATTAATTTTGGTTTAGACTGGTAACCAGTAAAGGGATGGGCTTTGAAAAGAAAATTTGTATTGTATGTTGGTTAGTGAGAAAAATAATTCTGGTGGCTGCATTAATCAATCACATCAACTGTGAATGCAGTTCTGTGAAAAAGTGTTTGCCCCCTTCCTGATTTCCTCTTCTTTTGCATGTTTGTCACACTTAAATGTTTCAGATAACCAAATAAATTTAAATACTAGACAAAGATAGCATAAGTAACACAAAAGGCAGTTATGAAATGAAGGTCTTTATTATTAACAATCTACTCTTTCTGGTTTTCAGGATGGAGAGTCTGTTCGCTCCCCGGATGAGAATTGTACAAACTATTTGTGTGTGAAGTCAGGAGAACAATTTGATACACTAAAAGAGTCAGTGCTCTGCCAATATTACAGCCAACAAGACTGTGCATATGTGAGTTAAGATTAATAAATTTTGTGAAATTGCTCATTTTCATAGCCTGAATTTTTAATTATGACTTTCATATTTAGGGTGAAGAGTATGTGCCACCAATTATCGACGAGTGCTGTGGAAAGTGTGTCCTAACATCTTGTGTTATTATGCTAAATGGAGAACTTCAACTTCTCAGCGTATGTTAAACAATAATAATAATAATAATTATAATCTTTGTCTACACACTGCATGTACATGCCTGTAAGTAAAATGAGAGCCAAAAGGAGGGTAATCTTTGCCCTTAAATGGGATGTCTTGAGGGACTCATTATGTACATGGTGGTAATTTTGTACAGGACACCAGTACAATCTCTTGTCAAAAGTTATATAAAAAGATTGTAGGAATCTGAGACAGTATGGATTTTAAGCTGGAGTCACACATAGCAATCTCGCTAGCGAGATCGCTGATGTGTCATAACTTTTGTGACACAACAGCGATCTCACCAGCGAGATCGCTGTGTGTGACAGCGATCAGTGACCGGCCCCCCTGCCGGTATCGCTGATCGCTGCAAGAAACCTCTGGACTTTTTTCTCGTCGTTGGTCTCCCGCTGGCCAGCACGCATCGCTGCATGTGACAGGCGGGAGACCAGCGATCAGCTGTAAAAAAATAGAAAAAATAAAAAATATTGTTATTCTCATCTTCCGTCGTCCCGCGCAGCCATCCCGCCTCTCTCCACGCTCCCGGTCCCAGTGATCCTTTGCACGAATGACCGCGAGACGTCACACTCCCGCGAGACCGTGACATTCTCACGGTCATTCTCGCAAAGGATCACTGGGACCGGGAGCGTGGAGAGAGGCGGGATGCCTGCACGGGACGTCGGAAGGTGAGAATAACAATATTTTTTATTTTAATTCTATTTTTTTACAGGGATGGCATCAGCACTAGCAAACACAGCGATGCCGCACGCTCGGCATCGCTGTGCTAATCGCTGGTGAAGCTGTCTGTGTGACAGATCACCAGCGATCACATAGCGACTTACCAGCGATCCTGACACGTTGATATCATTGTCAGGATCGCTGGTAAGTCGCTATGTGTGACTCCAGCTTTAGTCCCATCTATTAAAGTAGATTACCACAGAACAAAAGCTGTAATCATTATTACCTAGCAATGCAGAATGCTTATCTAAGCACTTAAAGAAAGATAAGATCAATATCTTTAAGTGGAATTGCAGTGGAGACAAGTAGCCTAACCAGTTAAGGAAGGGCCATGAAGATAAGTTTTCGTAGTTTGGTTAGTGAGAACGATAAGGATCCCGTTACACATAGTGACGCTCCAGCGATCCCGACAACAATACGACCTGGTAAGGATCTTTGGTACGTCGCTACATGGTCGCTAGTAAGCTGCCAAACAGGCAGATCTACTCAACGACGCAGCAACGATACAGCGATCTGTATAACGACCTCGGCGGTCATTGGGACCTTGTCACACAGCATCTATTCTGACGACTCAGAATATGTGTCCCTGAGTTCTGAGTCGCCAACGAGGTCGCTCGTCAGCATCAAACACAATGATGCATGCTGGCCAGCGGGACGACAGCGATCAAAAAATGGCCTAGGACATTTGCGCATGATCAGCCCGGTCGCTGCTATGTGTCACACGTAGCGAGATCGCTGGTGAGGTCGCTGTTGCGTCACAAAACCTGTGACGTTTCAGCGATCTCACTAACGATCTCGCTATGTGTGAAGTACCCTTAACTCTAGTGTCATAATCCTTCATAAACCTTCATAATCAACTGCATTAACTGTAAATACATGATGTTAATACTATCTAAAAATAATGCAGCCCCCATCCAAAAAGAAGCAACATAGCTAAAAATATCAAAGTTCTATGTAGCTAAGATATAGCATAGTCACTTGCTGTTTCTGAAATAGTTTAGCTACCAGAGGCAACCATTTCAATCTCCAGGCTGAACATGATGAATGGACTTACGTCTTTGTCAGCCACACTAAGAGGCAGTTCCACTCACCTGATGGGGTTTTGTAAGACACTGCACTTAATGGGTATTATGCAGAGTTCTTGCTGCTGTAGTTCCACTGCTTGGCAAATCCAGCAAAGGTAATGCGGGTAATTTGAGGATAGCAGGTGACATGCGCTGCTGCTGTGTATCCGATCAAGCAGTCAGAATTAGTCAAAAATATTGGTATTGGAGTTTATCTTCTGTGTGTTTCAAAGTACTTCAACTTCTTTAGGAAAAATTTCTGTGGTTCTCCTGAAGAATAAGTTTGAATACTTCCAAACTCTTAGAGAATAAACCACACTACCAATACTTTTGCCTGATTCTGACTCCTCAATCAGATACACACCAGCAGCACAGGTTTACCGCTATCTCCAAACCACCCACACTAAGTGCTGTACACTCCCTGACAGAAGTTATGTCGCTTATCCATGTTATGTAAATAAAAGCTTATAACCTAACGTTAAATTCATCCATTGGTTGTATAAATTACTCTTTTGAAAGCTGAAACCCTACGAAATGTGGTTTAGGTTAAGAAAATAAATTGGCATCAATGCAGAAATATTGATCATTTAAAGAACACAAAATGGTCAGATTTTGGCTAGACAAAAGTTTTGTCGCCTGGTCATATAATACACCCAATCCTAGTTTACATCCTCACCAATGCTCAGTAAATGATCGGTTAGTTAGTGGGTGGGTATAAAAAGAATCCCAGCACACCAGACCTTCACTTGAACTCCAACTTGAGCCCAGACAACATGCCAAAAATCCACCTTGCGACCAAAGCCTTGATTATCAAGAGGCTGAAGACCAGATCCACTGCAGAGGTGGCTGGCACCTTTAATGTGTCTCAGCATCAAGTACAAAAAATTAAAAAAAAGATTTGTAGAGACTGGAGATGTGTTTGACAAGCCCAGGTCCGGCAGACCCCGCAAGACAACTGCTCAGGAGGAACGTATGTTGGTTAGAAAATCCAAAGCAAGCCCCTGTTCCACTGCAGCAGAGCTCCAACAGGCCTGGTCACCTCAAGTCCTTGTGTCAACTAGAACAGTTTGTAGGATTCTGTCTCGAAATGGCCTCCATGGTCGAATCAGTGCCCCGAAGTCAGCACTAAACAAAAGGCAAATAAAAAACTGTGTGGCATTTGCAAAGTCCCACAGCCTGCTAAACAGATGGATGCTGGAAAAGTGGCAGAAGGTGGATTTTTCTGATGAATTTTCAGTAGAATTACACCACAGTCACCGCAAATACTGCGGGAGACCTACTGGAGCCCGTATGGATCCAAAATGCACACAGAAAAGTTAAATTTGGTGGTGGAAAGATTATGGTCTGGGGTTACACTCAGTATGGGGGTGTGCGAAACATTTGCAAGGTGGAAGGCAATTTCAATAGCCTAAAATATCAAGAAGTATTAGATACCTCTTATATCACAAATCATAAAAGGGGTCAAATTCTGCAGCAGGATGGTGCTCCATCTCATACATCCATCTCTACAACAAAGGTCCTCCAGGCAAAAAAAGATCAAGGTGCTCAAGGACTGGCCAGCCCAGTCACCAGACCTGAACATCATTGAGCATATTTGGGGTAGGATGAAAGAGGAAGCTTGGAAGACAAAACCAAAGAATCTAGATGAACTCAGGGAGGCATGTAAGACTGCATTCTTTGCTATTCCTGATGACTTCATTAATAAATTGTATGAATCATTGTTGAACCGCATGGATGCAGTCCTTCAAGCTCATGGAAGTCACACAAAATATTAAATATGACTCTAATAGCACCATAACTTCATTCACCAATGTTATGCAACATATATTTGTATTTTAAGTTAACTATTTGTTTGAATATAACATTACTTTCTGAGGGCGACAAAACTTTTATCTAGCCAAAATCTGACCATTCTGTGTTCATTAAATGATCAATATTTCTGCATTGATGCCAATTTATTTTCTTAATCTGAACCACATTTCGGAGGGTTTCAACTTTCAAAAGAGTAATTTATACAACCAATGGATGAATTTAACGTCAGGTTATAAGCTTTTATTTACATAACATGGATAAGCGACATAACTTCTGTCAGTGAGTGTATATTAATTTATTTAAATACTTACTTTATATAGTGCTATTTATTCCACAGAGCTTTAGAGACATCATCATCAAGGTCCCCATTGTGACTCACAATCTAAATCCCCTATGAGTAGGTCTTTGCAGTGTGGAAGGAAATTCATGCAAATGCAGGGAGAACATATGAACTCCTTGCAGATGTTGTTCTTTGTGGGAATGAACCTAGGTTCCCATCCCATACAAAGGTAAAATGAAATGAGGTGATAATGAAAGAATTATATATTGTGAACAAAAGAGGAGGAGTAATAGGATGAATTAAAGAATAAATCACTGAACTATTACAGGAAGAACAGTTACGTCCGGAGAAAACAATAAACCAGTCTTAACAATCTACTCATTTTGGTTTTCAGGAAGGAGACTTTGTTCCTTCCCCAGATGACAACTGTATAATCTATAGATGTGTGAAGTTAGAAGGACAAATTGTTACTGTGCAAGAAAGAGTGACCTGCCAATATCAAAGCCAACAGAACTGTACAGTTGTGAGTTAAACCACTAATCAATTCTGTGAAATTACTTACTTTTATGGCCTGAATAAGTAATTATGACTTTTATATTTAGGTTGAAGAGTATGTGCCACCTACTAATGACGACTGCTGTGGAAAGTGTTTCCGAACATCTTGTGCTTTTAATCTAACTGGAGAAATTCAAGTTCTCGGTGTATGTTAAAGTTTAATAGTAATAATAATAATAACTACATTTTTTTTATAAAGCTCAAGGAAATTCCTGTGAGTAACATGATAGACATTCAAAGTCTTACACTTGCACACCACCTCCCAGTCTTTCCCCTTATCTGTTGGAGTCTCGCAAGGTTCAGTCCCAGGGCCCCTGCTCTTCTCCATTTACACCTTAGGCCTGGGGCGGCTCATAGAATCTCACGGCTTGCAGTATCACCTTTATGCTGATGATCACCTCAATGCTGATCTACCTCTCTGGACCAGATATCACCTCCCTACTAGCAAAAATCACACTATGTCGGTCTGCTATTTCATCCTTCTTCTAAAACTTAACATGGACAAAACAGAATTCATCATCTTTCCCCCATCTCAATTGACTCCCCCAACAGACCTATGGCTGCTGTAAATGGCTGCTCACTCTCCTCAGTCACACAAGCTCACTTCCTCAGGGTAATTCTTGACTCTGATCTCTCCTTCAAACCATCATATCCAAGCCCTTTCCACTGCCTGATGTCTTCAACTCAAAAATATTTCCCGGATACCTACATTCCTCAACCAAGAATCTTCAAAAACTCTAGTGCATGCCATCATCATGTCCCACCTTGACTACTGCAACCTCCTGCTCTGTGGCCTTCCCTCTAACACTCTTGAACCCCTTCAATCCATTCTAAACTCTGCTGTCTGACTAATCTACCTGTCCCCCTGCGATTTCCCTCTGTCAATCCCTTCACTGGCTCCCCATTACCCAGAGAATTCAGTTCAAAACCCTAACCATGGCATACAAAGCCATCCACAACGTGTCTCCTGCGTACATCTATCATTTCGTCTCCCGCTACCTACCAGCACGCAACCTCCGATCCTCACAAGATCTCCTTCTCTACTCCTCTTCCCACAAGCACATACAAGATTTTTTCCACTCTCCCCCCTACTCTGGAACTCTCTACCACAACGTATCAGACTCTCCCCTATCATGGAAACCTTGAAAAGGATCCTGAAGACCTAGCTCTTCCAACAAGCCTACAACCTGCAGTAACCACCAAACCGCTACTCGACCAGCTCTACCCTCACCTACTGTATGATTTGTAGATTGTGAGCACTTTTTAGCAGGGTCCTTTTTCCTTCTGTACCAGTTGTGACTTGTATTGTTTAAGTTTATTGTACTTGTTTTTTATTATTTATACTCCTTTTCACATGTAAAGAATCATGGAATAAATGGCGCTATAATAATAACAAATAATAATAATAATAGACAAAAGGAGAGAGGTTTTTTCCAATAAATGGGATGTGAGGAGTGACGCATTATGTACATGTTGCTCATTTTGTACAGGAGACCAGAAATCTAAAAAAGTTGCATGAATCTGTCACTCAGACAATACACGAATCAACAATGATTTTGCAGTGCAATTGGAGCGCCCCGTGCAGGGCCGTGGGGTACTCGGTACCGGACCCGTTGACTTCAATGGTGGACATCACGGCGGCGGTGACCCGGTCCGTGGCCCTGGGGCGTCCAGTAAATAGAATAGGGGAAAGTTGTGTGATATTGAAGTGGGGTAAAAATGAAGATAAAGTTTATAGATGATTAAATACGTGACGCCACCTGTAGTATTCTGGTCAGAGGCAACCAGTGCTGCGGTGTTGTTCCCCCGAGACTGCTGGTGTGTTGCAGCTGGGGAGAAAATAGCTCCCCACAGGTAGAGCAATAGTCCCAGGGCAAATATATTTGATTAATAGTTAAGATGGCGGTGGATGTTGGGGGCAGAGAAATGAGAGAAGGACACAGAGATTTGCAGTTTCTTTACCTTTTACTGGCAATTGGTTGCAATCCGGAGTACCACATACAGGTGATGGATTGAGTCCGGCTCATCTGGAGGCATTCAGGGGATCCACCTTGCCAGGTGGGGGTTTGGGACCTTCCTTCTGCGCTTTGTGTGCGGGTCTCTGCTGTTTGTAACTACGCTGTGACCCTCTATTTCTTGATGGTTTCTCTAACCTGTACGGCTGACAGTGTGAGCCTATTCCACGGGTACCGTCCTTTTCACCGTCAGCCCCGGGCTCCTTATCTGCTGCTGTGCCCTCAGGTGTTCAATGTCGCACAGGAACTTACAGTCCCCTGTACTTTCAGATTCGGCGATCAGGACATGCAGCTCCTGACCACCAATGACTCTGGCGTCCCTTTTTCTCTCTATTAGCGCTTCGCTCTGGGGTCTGCTATACGCCATTTTTAGCTTCCCCAGAGCCTCTCTATTTCTGCTCTTGTCCCTTTCCTTCTTCGCAGATCAGCTCCCACTCCTGAACTCCTCACAAACCAGCTCCCCATCCTGAACTGACTGGACCTTCCAGAAAGATTTTTTTACCTCAGCTCAACTGTCTTGTCATTTGCTCACAGCTGCTCTCGTTTCCATGACAACTCCTCAGCTCACTTCTAGCTGACTCTCCAACCCCATCTGCTGACCAGAATTTATAAGGCAGCTCCCTTTTCTGACCTGCAGCATGAATTGTGATCTAATCTATGTCTATGTTACCTGGCATGGGGAGCCCCTTCTGCCTCCAAGCATGACTTTACCCATTAGAGGGAGGTAATGTCACTGTGACAACCAGACTCTGGGGTGTCACACAATGACAAGAGTAGGAAGTGAGCACAGAGAGTGAAGACAATTTTAGAATGTTTTGGGTTATAGTATAGTGACATAGTGTCAAATATAGCGTGGCACTACCGCAGGGTGCGCAAGTAGGTTACCCAGACCAAAGTGAATAATAAAGTAACTTGGCACTCAACTGAATACTCCTTTGCAAATTAGATTTATTTTATAATTTATTGCAGTCCTGGAAACGTTTCGGCCTATTATCGGCCTTCCTCAGTCTGCCGACTGCTATCGCGAAATACTAATCCGGTACCCAAGTAAGGATTCCTATGGAGATTTCAGAATGTCATGTTGATCTAAATGGTATCTCCTATTATTATAAGAGTGGATATACTGATTTAAATGCCTTGTTTAGATATGGAGGTGACATACACAGGTGGGACGCGGTAGGAGATACCATTTAGATCAACATGACATTCTGAAATCTCCATAGGAATCCTTACTTGGGTACCGGATTAGTATTTCGCGATAGCAGTCGGCAGACTGAGGAAGGCCGATAATAGGCCGAAACGTTTCCAGGACTGCAATAAATTATAAAATAAATCTAATTTGCAAAGGATTATTCAGTTGAGTGCCAAGTTACTTTATTATAGAATAGTGACATAGGCCTTCCTAGCAAAATAAGTTTTAAAGGCACTCTTATAAGAAGCAACACTGATTGTAATATTTCTATCTGGACATGCTCCAGCAACATCAGTATCTGCTGCCTTGCTGTCATATCTGTCAGAGGCCACAGGCTGAAAAAGGTTACCTTGGATAGACATGACGCAAGCCACTTCATCAGAAAGATTCCAGAGAAACCCGACGTTCACCCTTTAACCCCTGTACAGGGATTTGGTCTTACAACACGATCCACTGGATGGTTTCCATGGAAGGGTAGCTGGGTGACTGGATGTGAAAGGCAAAGCTTCAGGGGTCTAAAAAGCTGACTGCCCCACGTTGGGCTCTCAGGAAGAAATGACCAAAACTTAGACCAAAAGTAACTCCATACCTTCCTTATTGAGCATCACCAATAGTCTCAGGGAAAAAATAGGTCTGGTGCTGTCACACTTCGAAAGCAACAAAGGCATGTTGCTGTGCAGCAGCCAAAGTTGAAACAGAAGAGATATGAAGCGGTACAGATGTTGCACTTGCATTTCCATAATAGAGAACACAGGAGCATTCAGCCAAACAAATCATCCTGTGTGTAGGAAAGACAGCTGAGATATGTTCTAGCTGAATCTTTGTTTGGCTGACAGCGGTCATATGTGTGTAGGGGACTTTAGCATTCTACTCACTGCACCATAGTATAGTGTGTCTTTTATTTCTCACAAAGAGCAAAAGACATTTTTAGCCTGATAATTTACTCAAAATAAAAAAAACAAGTAAGCGTTAGTTAACTTTGGGGTGTAGCACATAATACAAAATCCCAAAGGCAAGGGTCATAATCAATAGTGGTCGACAGCAGATATTCCAAACCACCAAATAAAAAGCTCCATTAAACTTATAAACATGCAAGAAGGAAAGGAGTCTATATCCATAGATAAAATCAGCTAATTATTTTATTAGTCACAGGACATATATTTAGAAATAGACAATTACATACAGCTATCAATATGAGAGAGTGTCAAAAAAAGAGACTAAAGTGCAACATGAATGCGGTGTCCCTGACAGCAGGAGTATATAATTAGCAAGTGCATTTGTATTCAAGAGGCCCCATAGGAACTAATTAGCATAGGCATAGTGATCCCCAGTGAGGTGTGAATAACTGAATAGTCCCTTGCCAACCAGTCCTTAGGTCATAACCCTAAAGTCACTGCTTACCCATAGCTGTCAGGTCAACCACACACTCCGCCCCGGCAGAAGCCCACGTGAAGCCCAGAAGCTGAGCCTGATCCACACAGTGTGGATATCGGCTATATTACCATATTTTTCAGATTATAAGATCACTTTTTTCCCATAAAATTTGGAGGGAAATGGGGGTGCATCTTATAATTTGAATATACGAGCCTTACTGGCAGCCATGGAGCCGGGTCCCAGGGTCACTGCTGGAGGATTCAAGAGTGGCGCATTGCTGCATGCCTCAGGCTGGGAAGAGGGGTATTTGAAGGTGCGACACTGCGGGTGTTCGGTTGTGCGGGAGATCTGCCGACATTTTGTGAAGGCCTGGGACCCCTGCACTTCCATGATTTACTTTGTGGTGGATTCCAGGAAAATGTCTGCTGGGGACAGCATATGCCCAGATCTTGGCACCAAGATCCCAGGAGATGAGTTCTCAGCGCCAAGATTTCCATCTGCGCATGCGCCATCCCCCGGAAGCCATTTTCCTGGAGTCCACCGCAAAGTAAGCCATGGAAGTACAGGGGCTTCTGTCTTTCACAACATGTTGGTGGAGCCCCCACACCAATGAACACCCACAGCATTGCACTTCTGAACACCCCTTTCTCCCAGTCTGGGGTCCGCAGCATCGCCCCACTCCTGCCTTCCCCAGCAGCGACCCTGGGACCCCGCTTCACCACAGCCACCACCAATAAGACACATGAATTGTAAGAAGCACCACTATTTTGTTAAAAAAAAAATTTTTTCATATTTTTCTCCTCAAAATTTGAGGTATGTCATATAATATTTGGAATCTGCCTCTAGCAATTAGTTAATATTTTATGCTCCAATGTGAATCACTGATAGTGGATTTAAGGCGATCACAGGGAACCAGTAGGTTGCTGTGACTGGCAGGGACCTGTTGAAAGCCGCCACCATGTCTATCATGTGATCTCTTCTGTGATGTCCAGCCTGTGACTCAGCTCCATAGGAGACTTATTTTTACTAAATTGTAGTAATGCTGTGTATAGTAGAAGTGATAATATAATCACAGGTTCAAATTCTCCAAAGGAACTAACATAAGAGAAACATAGAAAATAAAAAGTTTTCAAAAAAATATGTAAAATGTAAGCAAAACATAAAAATTCAATATCAGTCCCTCTATCCCCAGTTAACAATAAAAAAATATACAAAATAAAAAAAATACATATATGATATCACTGAGTATAGAAAGTCTGATCTATAAAATCATAACATTAATTAACCCGATCAGTAAATGCTGTAAATAAGAAAAAGGTAAAAACATTAGAATTTTGTTTTACTTTTTGACATTGTAATAACACAAAATAATGCAATAAGAAGCAATCAAAGCATAACATGTACCAAAAATCATATGAACTAAAACACCAGCTTTGTTGCAAAAAATAAGAAACAATAGGTCAGTCTTAACAGTCTATACATTTTGATTTTCAGGAAGGAGAATCAATTCCTTCTCCTGATGACTATTGTACAACCTATAGATGTGTAAAGGAAGGTCAACAATTTGTTACAGTACAAGAAAAAGTAACCTGCCAATATAACAGCCAACAGGACTGTAACAATGTAAGTAATGAATCAAACTGTGCTGTGGAGTTGCTAATTTTTTACTGATTCACTATTAATGTTGAATTATTTTAATGACTTTTATATTTAGGGTGAAGAATACGTGCCACCTACCAACCAATGCTGTGGACAGTGTGTCCAAAAATATTGTGTTACACTAAATGGAGAAATTAAACTTCTAAACGTAGGTTGACATTTCTGTTATTATTGTAGTTGAAATGTGGCAATGAGCATGGAAGGTGTATATTATCATGAGCAAATCCCCTAAAAAGATACTTTATTGATTAAAAGACCAAAAAATTGGTCAAACACCAAAAACCGTGCCAAAAAACAACAAACAACAAAAAGTGTTCAACAAAAACCCCTAAGGGAAAAATCTAGGAATCCCTTGAGGCGCTAATTACCTTATGGCAGGTGGCGGGTGATGCAGATGAGTATCGCACCATTGCAAGTCTGTAATATGTATCTGTTATCTGATTTTTCCATATGTGTCTGACTCCCCTGTTTTGTTATATGAGCTGGCAATATTTCACTGGTATGGTGTCCACATTATCCTGGTGGCACTAATGTTAGGTTTCTAGTGATACTGTTTTGTACCAATAGCTCTATACAATGGTGTTGTATTATAAAGGCCTGTGTATCGCCAATTGACACCATTTATTTTGCAATGTGTTCAGGCATTTTGTGAGAGCCTTTAATGTTTTGAGAGCTGCGTATTGCATCCTCTACCCAGCTGTCGGTGGTTTTGTGTATCTTTAAGGCTGGATATCATATATGGTCACCCGTCTGACCACCGTATGCCAATTGTGTTCTGTTGTTTTTAATCTTGAAGGGAACTAGGATCCTCTTTAGAACAGGATTATCTATGTCTAGTGTAAGGGGTCCCTTGAGATATCGGGCAGTGGGTTTCCCTTAGTGGCTGTAGGGCACATCAGGGCCCCTAGGGTAAGCCACCGTTGAGTGGGGGCACCACAACGTTCCCCCCTAGGGTGCTAACCTCCACTGCCAGGCAGGTGTAAGCTTAGGCGATACACCAGTGATTCCTAGATTTTTTCCTTTAGGGGTTTTTGTTGAACACTTTTTGTTGTTTGTTGTTTTTTGTCACGGTTTTTGGTGTTTGACCAATTTTTTGGTCTTTTAATCAATAAAGTATCTTTTTAGGGGATTTGCTCAGGATAATATATTAAGGCCCTTGGTATATATTTATTATTTGAGTTTCAATGAGCATGGAAAGGCAAGAAACAACTGTATTAATTTCCTTAAAGTTTAATCTCGTTGCTGAACAGACTTCATCTATATTTTTAATTTTTTTAAACTGCTTTCTCATTATCTGTGCTATGTTATCAGTTTTAAACGTTATTTTAGCAGCTAGAGTCTTTACCGTCTGTGCTTTCTGGATGGATAATAATTAACATTCCTCAAAAATCTCTTAAATTAGCTAAGAGATCATAAATATAGATCCAGGGAAGAGATATGTCATCTTCTTCACAGTAGCTGTTTTACTGGAGTTGAGTAATCATCAGTAACTATGATAGAAGTTTTTGTTGCCTTTGTGAAGAATCCATGTCATTTCAATTTTCATGAAATTCTATGGTCTGTATGAGTGATAATATCCATAAACTTAAGTCAAAAAGTGTGTCATCAAGGGCTGATTCACAATGATGCCACAGCTTGCACAATTCCCAGTATTTCGATCTGAAATTTTTCATGAAACTAGCAATAAAAAAACATTTTATAGTCAGGTCCATATCATGACTTACTTGAGCAGATTTTAAGTTATATGTCAGCAATATATAAGAAAAGAAGGAGGGCTTAACCCATTCCTGACATCAACTGTACATGGAGCTGAGCCCGCACCACATCCAGCAGGTGCTGACTATGTTACACACATGAAATCTGCCGGTAAAAGCTGCTGCCTGTGAATATCACTGCCAATCTCTGACAGTGAAATATAAAGTGCTCGCTCCCAACACAACCATGGTCTGCTAATGTTTTATCATGGTAGCCAAGGGTCTGCTAAAGACCCCCCCATGACTGCCATGTTGGTACTCCTGTAAACCCCATGGAAGACTGTCATTTTTAAGAAAAAGAGGAAGGTCATCTCACTTGGGAGATAAAGGTACAGATTGCATGGAAAACGAAAACTTGTAGTATTGCAAGTTCCAAACAGAGGAAACAAAAGAAATCCAGCAAATGAATCCTTTTTAAAATTATGTTTATTCAAACATATATAAAAGCCAAAAAAATTCAAATCCAAAACCCATGAAATCCGCAGACATGTTTCAGATGCAATCCTTAGAATTGAGTCGAGAAAGGACTGTGTCTGAAACATGCCTAACTTAAAACTGCATAAAAGTAAAAAAAAAATCCAAATCTAACACCCATGAAATGTGAATATCATGGGTGTCAGATTTGGATTTTTTGGGCTTTTACATATTTTTGAATAAACTTGTTTTTAAGGATTCAGTTGCTCGATTTTTCTCTGTTTCTACTGTAATTTAAGGTATGCACTGCAATGAAACTGTATGTTTAGCTACAGTTATGTTACACATTAATAAGGGATCATGTTTTGTCAGATTCAAATCCCTTACGTGGATTCTAAAAAATGCTAAAGTTTTAAAATAGTAAAAATGAACCTAAAAATTGTAGTCACCCACTTTTTACTCAATTAAAAATAATGATAATAAAATGAAACATATTTATTAACATCACGTCTGTAAAAATTTCATCTATCAAAATTTATAAATATTTTACTCATACAGCAAGTGCTGAAAAGCAAAAAGAAGATTGAAACCCCAGGTTGGTGTTTTGCAGTAGTCACAGTTCTGAAAATAATCCACTAAAAAACTATCAAAATATCATATATACCCAAAAAAGGCATAAAAAAAATTATAAACTCTCAACTGCAAAAATGAGAGTAAAATGGGAATACAAACCAAATTATTTTCTACAAATATGTGAATTTTTTTTCACCACTAAAGAAAAAAATCTATCCAAGTTTGGGATCGCAATAATCATATTGACTTGGAGAATCATTTTCCCAGATGATTTAAAAACCAAAGAGTAAAAACAAATCATTGGCAATGGCAGGAAGGTACTAGATGTGATGCTGAAAAAGATTCTCTTTAAAGGGAATCTGTCAGGAGATTTTTGCTATTTAATTTGATGACAGCATGAGGTAGGGGCTGAGAATCTGGCTTCGCGGATGTGTCACATATTAGGCTGTGTGCTATTGTTTCAATAAAATGAGTGTCTTATCAGCAGGAGATTATCACTACAGGTCTATAGCTCCAGCCTGCCTCCTAGTCCAACTCCGCCCCCAGCACTGATTAGTAGCTTACTGTCAATATACAATGTGCACAGAACTGTCACTGACTTTTTTAGTTTGGTTTCCGGTGTAATAATTATTGATTACTGAAACAACTTTACTGTTAAGTAGTTTACTAAAATGTTCACAATGTAACTATTATGCTTTTTCTTGTATTTAAAGGAAGAAGAAACAATTACGAGTGAAGACAAGTGCACAAGATATACCTGTGTAAAAATAAATAATCAACTTACCACACAAGTAGCAGTAGAGAACTGCACGGAGATAAATTCGTGTGGACCTGTAAGTTTTACAAAAATATCTGTGCTCTATATTATTATTTTTACAGATATAATACTTTCATTTCAAAGGGTTGTCCACTACTAGGATATCGATGACCTAAGGTCGCCTATCAGAAAACATTGGAACTTTAACTCCCTACTTAACTGATTTCATTTTAAAGCAGTAGAACAGTTTTGTTTTTGTTGGGTTCTGGATAAATCATAGCATGTCCTATCATATACCATGTATATGGAGCTCCGCCTATGAGGAACAATTTCAGTAGGGAACCAAACAGGACTATATGCTTATTAACTAGATATGAGCAAAAGCAGATACCAAAAACTATTTATATAAAAATGCCATTTTTTGTATCTAGGGAGAAGAATATCAAGTTCCTGACAATGAATGCTGTGGAAAATGTGTCCAAGTGTCATGTGTGGTTTATTTATCAACAGGGGAAACAATAATATTACAGGTATGTTTTAGTCCTAAATGGTTACAGTCTAAGAATATTTATGCTTTGTATTAGAAATGTATAGAACATGAAAAGTAAAGAGGTAAAGCAACGGTCCTCTTACGATGATTACATTTCAACAGCAAACTTTGATGGTAAAGCAAGTCAATTTGCGTTGATTGGATACCATTTTCATGTGGTAACTTTTCTGATAATTTTGTATGAACAATCCATTGTGCAGGTCTTTGTACAAAACCTTTTGCATTATTTAGTCTGATTACTGGCGTACTCAATGATCGCAAAATTGGAGCTTTGGAACCTCAAGAATGGGTCTCTGAGGCCCACGTTTTGAATGAAGTGGAGGTTCACATGATTGACCTCCATACTTGGCTTTTTACGGGAATCCCATTGACAATGAATGGAGCAGAGGCTGAGCAAAGACACCTCTACACCATTCAGAATGGGGCTGTAGAGCCCCAATCTCAAAGGATAACTTTTTTTAAATAACCTCTCAAAGTGCAATTAAACATTACGGGAATTCTTAAAAGAGTGCAGCTAATGTAGTCAAAGCTCTAACTTTATACACACCGGCTTTTCTAACTAGAATTCAAACTCAATAAGTGTAAATAGTCTGTTCCACTAAATTGTGTCTGTAAACCTTCATTTTGGAGCCTATTGTATACCTATAACAGGTATTGGAAGACAGCAGTTACCCTTCTTTTCAAGCACAATGCCCAACTAATTTTATATGAAGATGTCTATGTTCTTAATGCAGCTTCTCCAGTCTACAACTTACAATAAATGCAATTGTTCCATACAGGAAGGATAAGAATAATTTACAGTTGGTTGATAAACTGATGGTTACCCGTTAGATCTTTTGCTTAAAGTCCTAGAAGTTATACCACTAGCTCTAATTTTGGGCCTGCATGTTTGACCAAATATGCAAAACCCAAACCAAACATTCAAGACATATTAAAAGTCTACACAAAATGTATGGAAATGATTTAGGGTGCATGAATTTTTTGTTTCTAAGGTATTCTGAAAGGTTTAACTTTATGGACTTATGACTTTCTTCAAAAAATGTAACTACCGTATATAATTATGTCTTCTTAAAATCAAGTAGTGTTAGAACTGTGGATTTTTAGACCAGGTTGGGTAGTATTCGGCTATAAGCGATATGCTGGGATATTGATTTACCATGATATGGTGATAATCGGTATTCCCAATATCATAGTATTATATCAGTATTCCCTGGAATTTGGATTCACAGAAAAAGTCAGTTTTACACAAATTCAATCTGCATTGAAAATATGCAACAAGAAAGGAGGAAGTTAGGATATGCACACACGACCACTTTTTCAGGCGGATCCGCTCTGAAACACACCTGAAGAGGTGCCCAGAAAATGCTTAAATTCATCTGCATTTCTATGTAAAAAGAACAATTGCTGTTCATATGTCCAATAATTCAAGCTTCTTTTAATCGCTTTCAGTTTTTAAAGACACCAAGCAATTAAAAGAATCCAGAGTACAATTCTTCAGTCATTTTCGATTTTGAAAATGCGCTCCATATTTTACAATGAGGGTCAGTGGGAAAGCTCGGAAGATGCACAGAAGAAACTTGCTTTTTTTTTTAACCGTTTTGCCAGCATTTGGCCTTGAAAACCTCTAGTGTTTTTTTTTCTTGATAGATAAGACACATTTGTAAAACACCAGTATAAAAGTTACAACAAAAATGCTGAAATAAAGCTCCTCGAAAAAGGCCAACTGTCAAAAATGTCAAAAAGTGCTCAAGAAACAACCAAAAAATGTTAAAAAAGACACTTCAGAACACCGATGTGTCCTGAAGCATCTTTTTCTTGAAAAACTCGATGGGTTCGCCATGCCAAAAAATATGTTGTGTGGCCAAACCCTTAGATATACTCACCTCTTGACTGGTGTTTTATATAACGAGTTCATGCTACAAACCGAATCATTCTTTATGCAAAAAGTGTAATACAGATTAATAGTAATTAGTAATGATGACCTTCTCTATATTTTGCCAAGCCTGGAAATACTATGCCTGATCCCTCTGATCTCTGTAAATCCTACACTTGTAAAAAAGAAAATAATATGATTGCAACTGAAGTGGAAAAGAAATTTTGCGTATACGAAAATGATGGAGATTGTAAAGAGGTAAGATTTTACAATTAAGGGTGCAGTTGATTGCATGGGAGAATTAAAATTAAAGCTGGAACCTGATTGTTTGTTTTAGGCCTCTTTCACACATCAGTTTTTTGCCTTCAGGCGCGATCCGGCTTTTTTTGGAAAAAACGGATCCGGCAAAATGCAATGCCGGATCCGGTTTTTCCCCATTGATTTGCATTAGCGCCGGATCGTGCCGGATGGCATTGCGTTTCATCCGTTTTTTGCCGGATCCGGCAACTTGTCTCATTCTGGCGTCTTGAAAAAACGTCTACTGTAACGTTTTTTGTCTCCGGCGAAAAAGCCGGAAGCGTCGGATCCGGCGCTTCCAGCTTTTTGCTACAATGAAAGTCTATGGGCGCCGGAATGCGCCGGATCCAGAAAAAGACGGATCCAGCAACCGGATCCGGTTTTTTTAAGTCTGCGCATGCTCAGATCCAATTGGCCAGCTTCCAGGAACAGAGACGGATCCAGCAAAAAAACGGATCCGTTTCTACAGTTCTCCAAAATTTATGCCGGATCCGTTTTTTCTAAAAAAAACGGCAAAAAACTGATGTGTGAAAGTAGCCTTAGGCTGCACTTAATATTCATATATTTTTTATATTTTTTAGTTTTATGAAACTAAAGTTGAATCACTATACATTGAAAAGTTATGATATTTGCTGATATATGGCAAAAAAGTATTTATATGGGCATGTAGCTCTTTCAAAGACAAGTCCAGCAATGTCTTTACATGGCTAGTCCATTTCTTTGTTTCTGGGAAATCAGCATTTAAATTGATATGCAAATGAGCATAAAACCTTTGTCACTCCAGCTCTTTACCACCCACATAACTCTGCCTCCTCTTTTTTGACTGATCGCTCCTTTGCCTGACGAAACAGAGCATAAGGTTGTCACTGAAGCAGAAGGAGGTGGCGCTGGGTGGGGAATAGAGCTGGAGAGACAGAAGCTTCAGATCTACAAATTGCTCTTCAGCCTCCCTTTGCATTTCAGTTCAAACACTAATTTTTCAGTAATGGAGGAACAGACCGGCCATGTAACGTTATTGCCGGACTTGTCTTTGAAAGAGCTGCATGCGCATTTAAAACATTTGGGATGTGAAATTCTGCTGAGTGAGTCTCTTTAAAGGGAATCTGTCACCTCATTTTTTTATTCTGAGATGCTGTCACCGCCATCAGCATTCCTTAAAGGGGTTGTCCGGGCTTTTCACATAATCTCAGTGCATATCTGGGCTGCAGAATGCTGACAATAAGTAATTTACCTTCTGTGGCCAGTTTGCAGGGTTTCCAAGATATCATCTCTTGCTTCTAAGAAAAACATCCAAGGGGGGTGTGTTCTGGCATTGAAATGAGAACTGGTCGTTTCCTCCTACTCTAATAAAAACATGCCCTCTATAGCAACAACCCCACCCTCCATAGCAACAGTTCCTCCCCAACCACAAGAACAAGCCTATCCCTCCTCACACAGTAACAAATCCTCCCCCTCTAGCAGCCCCAGTGCAGAGAGCAGGACCACCCAGCTGCTCCTCCCCCAGACACATGTTGAACAGTGATCTATGGAAAGTGAAAGTATTGAGGAGGAAACGACCAGTTCTCATTTCAATGCCAGAACACACCCCCCTGGACGTTTTTCTTAGAAGCAAGAGATGATATCTTGGAACCCCTGCAAACTGGCCACAGAAGGTAAATTACTTATTGTCAACATTCTGCAGCCCAGATATGCACTGAGATTATGTGAAAAGCCCGGACAACCCCTTTAACCCTTTAATGCTGTAGATAAGCCCCTGATGTAACCTGAAAGATAAGATAAACGAGTTAGATTATACTCACCCGGGGTCCATTCCGGTCCGATGGGTGTCGCGGTCCGGTCTGGCGCCTACCATCTTCTAGCCATGACGTCCTCCTCCTTACTTCTGCTGCAGCTCCTGCACAGGCGTACTATATCTGCCCTATTGAAGGCAGAGCAGAGTACTGCAGTGCGCAGGCACCGGGAAAGGTCAAAGATGTCCGGCACCTGCGCACTGGAGTACTTTACTCTGCCCTCAATAGGGCAGATAGAGTACGTCTGCGCAGGAGCCACGACAGGAGTAAGGAGGAGGACGTCATCGCTAGAAGATGGGAGGCGCTGGACCAGACCATGACACCCATCGGACCGGACCACCTCCCGGGTGTGTATAATCTAACACGTTTTTCTTATCTTTCAGTTTACATCGTGGGCTTATCTACAGCATTACATAATGCTGTAGATAAGCCCCTGATGGCGGTGGCCGCATCTCATAGGGCAAAAATGAGGTGACAGATTCCCTTTAAGCTTTACGGACATTATTCCATAAACTTTCATGTGTATCAGTTGGAAATGTATAAAAGGATAAAATCAGCTTATAATGTTTGCAGGGCACTATTGCTCAAGGTACACAGTAGTTTGTGATCCTTATTCACGTACAGAAATAAGAATTATAGCCGGCACATCAATTCATGAAGAACTGCAGTTTGAAATACATTGTGATCAGGCGTTAGTGATTTTATGGCTTTTTTTTTGCTTTATTGCAAAAGTGGAAATAATGGAGTGAATGGTTGTGCTACCAATATTTCTTATTGTACTACAGTAGTTGCCAATGTATACGGTTTCACATTACACTGCTTATCTAATTTCCTTGAAATGCGTTTGTCTTACAGGGTGAG
This sequence comes from Dendrobates tinctorius, assembly GCF_039654945.1. Lineage (NCBI taxonomy): Eukaryota > Metazoa > Chordata > Amphibia > Anura > Dendrobatidae > Dendrobates > Dendrobates tinctorius. Next base: position 2,645,442 of record NW_027361878.1, read on the forward strand.
AGCTTTGAACATTCCGCTACAGAGTGCTGCGGTCAGTGTGTCCCGAAGGGTTGCTACATTTTACTGCCTAATGGAGAAAATATAACTTTGCCGGTATAAAGAAAAGCTTACACAGATACTGTTTATGATTGACATTTATAGAAAAACACAAACAAGAAAAAGTAGAGTTTCAAGCACAGTGAATAACAAGTAATAGAGTTTATTAGGCAAATCAGTACAGATAATCCATGTGGTAAAAATAATATTAGGCTAGGTGCAGACGACTGTGTACTCTCTTATCCAAGAGATTCAAGACGATTATTCAAATCACACTTTGATCAAACAACTCTGATCAGAGTGTGAGCACAGTGTGCTCCAATTTTCTGGAATGAGGCGAAGATGGGGGAAAAATGTCTCCATCTTCTACATTCAGTCAGTCCATGGAAATTGGACTGCACTCAAATGTCATCTAAGTGCAGCCTAAAGTTTCCACGGACTCATTGACGTACATGGTCGAGGGCAGTCCGAATATCAATTCAAGCTAGGGCATCCAGTGATTTTTTTCCTTGGACCCGCTAGGGCAGAGGAAAACGTCTGATGTGTGAATGACCCCATAGAATAATATCAGTCCGAGTGCAATCCAATATTTTGTTGAATCGCAGTTGGACCAAAAATAAGGCCATGTGCATGAGCCCTTAAAACATTTTAAAATTGCATAGCAGCAAAAAAACTAAATGCAATACTTACCAAAACACTCAATCTTGGAGTTAAAAATGCCCCCTATCTCATTATATTGTGATGGAAATATATATATTTCATATAGATCTAACTTGCATATAAAGTCATATATACTCACAGCTAATATATACAGTATAATCAAATCTGCTTACACCCTTAATGTACAATGACGGGCATAGCCCGTCATTGGACGTCTCTCCAGCGGTGAGCCCGCATCAAAGCTTGGACATGTCAGCTGTTTTGAACAGCTGACATGTGCCCGCAATAGGCGCAGGTGGAATCGCGATCCACCCATGCCTATTAACTAGTTAAATGCCGCTGTCAAACACTGACAGCGGCATTTAACTGGCCCTTCCGGCCACCGGGCCGGAAATGCGCGCATTGCTTACCCCAGTCACGTGATCGGGGGTCAGCATTGCATTGGCATAACAACCAGAGGTCTCCTGGAGACCTCTATGGTTGTTGTTGCTGCCTGATTACTATGAGCGCCACCCGGTGGTCGGCGCTCATAGCAATGCTGTATTTCTGCTACATATAGGCGATCTGCTCAATCGCCTATATGTAGCAGAGCCGATCAAGCTATGGCAGCTTCTAGCCTCCCATGGAAGATATTGAAGCATGCCAAAACTAAAAAATAAATGTTTTAAAAAAATATGAAAAAAAGAAAAAAAATATAAAAGTTTAAATCACCCCCCTTTCGCCCCATTCAAAATAAAACAATTTAAAAAATGCACACATACACATATAAGCTATCGCCACGTTCAGAATCTCCCGATCTATCAATAAAAAAAAGTATTAACCCGATCGATAAACGGCGTAGCGAGAAAAAAATAAAAACGCCAGAATTACGTTTTTTTGGTCGCTGTGACATTGCATTAAAATGCAATAACGGGCGATGAAAAGAACGTATCTGCACAAATCTGACATCATTAAAAACGTCAGTTGGTGTGCAAAAAATAAGCCCCCACCCAACCCGATATCACAAAAAATGGAGACGCTACAGGTCTCGGAATATGGCGCAATTCTATTTATTTTTTTAACAAACTTTGTAATTTTTTTCCACCACTTAGATACTAGAACCTAGACATGTTTGGTGTCTATGAACTCGTAATGACCTGGAGAATCATATTGACAGGTCAGTTTTAGCATTTAGTGACCCTAGCAAAAAGACCAAGCAATAAACAAGTGTGGGATGGACTTTTTTTGCAATTTCACCATACTTGGAATTTTTTTCCCGTTTTGTAGTGCACGACATGGTAAAACGAATGGTGTCGTTCAAAAGTACAACTTGTCCCACAAAAAACAAGCCCCTCACATGGCCATATTGATGGAAAAATAAAAAAGTTATGGCTCTGGAAAGAAGGGGAGGGAAAAGTGAAAATGCAAAACCAAAAATCCCCGTGGTCGTTAAGGGGATAAAATGGCCACCACAAACCAGACAACGGATTGGGACTTTCCAGGCATAAAGAGGAACTGACCACCAGATGTCTCAAATTTTACCTTAATGGCAAAAAAACCTACAGTCATACTTTAGGTGCTTAATCAGCTTAATCAGCATCTTGCCATGCATTAATCACAATATTCCATGTATTTAGATAGCCAAAAACATTGTAGCGTAACCATATGGTAACTAACTAAACACCCCTTTCTATATGCAATTATAAAAACATGTATGTACACTAAACAGTCAGTATTTGATGGAATGTTATTCTGTCACCACGGTGTACAGTGTCATTCTTGAGGGCTCAAAATACTCAGCCTAATTGGGAATGGCCGCAGCACACACAGGGATAGATTTATCCTAACCAAATTTCCTTCACAAAATAAAAAGGGAAATCCGCTAGGATAGAAAATATACATTTAATAACAAATCAAAAGCGCAAAGAAGAGAAAATTTTGCTAAAAAAGGAAACATGCAGTAAAAATAATTTTACTTCGTGATCTTGACTAAGATATACCTCCAAACACCTGTATATTCCCAACCTAACCTTTAAATTGAGCACAAAACCATTTTAAACTCAAGTACTTACTTATAACTGGTAATGAGTGAATCTGCCAAAATTTTAATTCACCAGTTTGCTCGAATTTGGCCGGAAATTCATTATTTTTGTGAATTTAGAGGCAAACTTGATTTGCCTCTAACAGAGTTTCTTATCTCTAGCTTTAATAGGCGTAAGTTATTTTCAGAGGTCTATTGATAAAGAATTTTGTCCAACCATATTACCAGGTGAAAATGATTAATGAGACTGCATCTTGACACCTTGAGCAAACTGGATGAGTATAAGGTTCATTTACCAAGGCCTAGTGAAAAAATGTAATTTCAAGTTGTGGGGGGGAATTCTTCTTTTGTACAGTGGTCCTTCAAGTTACAATATTAATACAAAATAACTATTATATGTTGAAAACTTTGAAAACTCAAACCCTATCTCTAAAGCCAACCATATACATCAGATGGTTGTTGGCCAAACGATGGTTCGGGACATTGTCCACTTGTCAGCCATCTTGGCTGGCTCTGTCATGCACAGGAGAGCTCGATCGACTGACCACTCCAGTGTTCTCTGTAAGAGAGCCCTTACCAGTCATGACTGGTGGTGGTTTGTCTATGGGAGACAATGCAATCGGCAGTCCGAAATTGAACAAGCTGGATTGATGTTTCCTCCAACAATATATTGTCCGTTGGTTCCAGACAAATGTGATTTACGCTGTAATGGTCAAAGAATTACCATTTTATTGTAACCTGAGGGACCTCTGTATTTCAACATATATTATTATTACTGCTGTATATAATATATTATTAGTTATTTATACTTATTTTTGTTTTATCCTTAAGTCAGGGGATACGTGGATCTCAGAATCAAACAAATGTATATCTTATACATGTTTCGAAGTCAACGGAAACTTCTTTTCAGTTTTAAATAATAGAACCTGTGCAGATGTGAAACCAGAAGACTGTGAAACAGTAAGTCATCCATCTTGAAGGAATCCGTCAAAATCCAATTGAGCACCCAAGGTTATAGATCGCCTAGTGGTTCTAAGTATATTTGGTTGATTACGATAAAATAACCATATATTTTACTCGTTCTCATAACAACATTAATTCCACAGTGCTTTATAGACATTATCGTCACTGTCCCTATTGGGGCTCAAATTATGTACAATGGTCATATATGAGACTCGGTAATATTAATCAACTGTGAACATATAATCCCTTAAAAGAATTTATTTTATTTATTACAATGTTAAAAAAACACTTACCCAGTGAAAACAATAAATTCAATAAGCAAAATAAAATAAGAGACCAAGAAAAAAATCTACACAACCCTGCAATAATCCTGACAGTGGAGGTTGGCAACCTAAGAGAATGATTTTTTTGCGCCCCCACTCATCAAGAACTATCTCTCACTTCCCTATAAAGCCCTATCAAGGCTGGTGGGAAAACAAAATAGATGAAAGAAAGAGATGAAACACATTAGATAAATTCCCAGGCAGCTGTTCAGTATCAACAATCCCCTGCAGGTATCCTGTAGATCATACAGATGTGATAGAAGAATATTTAGAATCGAGAGTCCTCAGTGGTTGATGCCATCTTTTCAGTTAGCCATTAAAAGGTAACAAATTTCAAGCTTTCGAGACTACGAAAGCTTGCAATATGTTACCATCTTTTCAGTTAGCCATTAAAAGGTATCAACCACTGAGGACTCTCAATTCTGAATATTTTTCTATCTACTGGCTAACATGGTACGAAGATATATATATTTCCTGTACAGATGTAATAACAATACAAATAGTAATACAAATTTGATCACCTATCCCTTTGACAACTACCCTAAAGAGATGCTATTTTTCTTAGAGATATGCTTATCCTGGCCTATAGCATGATCAAATGCTCAGGGATTCATTTCACAATATACATAAAAAAATGACAATGAATGTGGTAATAAAGAATAGACTTATCATAGATAGGATGTGCCCCAACGCGTTTCCCCGGTGTCAAGGTTCATCAGGTGGCCCAAAATGATGCTAGCGATTACAATGATGTAGGATGCCATGGTGGATAAGTATCATGTAAACAATGTAAATTCCCTATCAGTCTTTGAAGGGTAGGAGCAAAACAGAGCACCTGGAGGAAACCCACGCAACCAAAGGGAGAACATACAAGCTATTTGCAGATGTTGTCCTTGGTGGGATTTAGACCCTTGGCCTGCAAAGCAACAGTGCTAACCACTCAGCCATTCCACTTTACTTCCCTTATGCTAATAGTTTCAGCATGCATTATAGTCTATTCTCATCCATAGCTGCATTCCTAAATCTGAGGGAATCTGATATGATATTTTATTATTTATATGTTTGTTTTTTTAAAGTGGGTTAACATGCACCACTCACCTCCGGTCATATGAAACCAGAGGGTCAAAATCTTGAATCTCATGAGTTTCCAGTACTGTAAATATCTGATCAAAAACTAAAATGATTAAACAAGTGAACAATGCATACATTTGGAATTAATAGGTGTTCTTGAATTTCAAAAAAGTTAAATTTTTAACCCCTTGCCACAAATGTACAAATAAATAGGTTGCGGTTATAAAAAAGATAGGCTGGGCAATATATAGTACATACTGTACATCCCAAGGATGGTACAGACACCAGGCTGTTGCAGAACTACATCAGATCTCCGCAGTTTAATCCCTTATATGCACACAGAATAAGGTTATCATGCCAGTGAGTGGTAATGGGTGTTTCAAAATAAAATAGAATATCTGATTTTTTTAGACAGCGCAGGAGGTCTTACTCTGTCACTCCATTGACAGTCTGTAATGCGATCGCTGAGTATCGACGTTTGCCCCCTTTCACTAAAAATAATAATCCTTTTTTTACCTTTAGGTATTTGATATTCTTTTGACATCCTTTTTTTCGTCTTTTACTATGTGTAATAATTTTGCTGTTTTTCTTTCAAATAGGGAACTATTGAAGTGAGCGAAGATGGTTGCAGTTCAATTTGCAAGGGTAAGGTCATATGATAAGAACGAAAAAAACATTAGGATGACAATAATTGTTATGTCACTTTTACTAACATTATAGTCTTAACAATTATACAATAATAAAGTGCAATGTCATGTGGTGGGTTATGCAAAGCTTATTGATGAACAAATTGATTAAATGCTAATTAAACTTGCGTTGAATTTTGGGAAATACTCTGGACCTGGGAAATTTAAGTAATTTGTGATTCCATTTGCATGAAACACCTAAAATGCCTACTACAATTTTACACAATGCAGAATATCACATCAACCAGATAAAGCTTACATAACTTTGAACGTGATCAGCCATGTTTCTCAATAGTTCTGTACATTACATAGTAAACCGAGGCTTCATGTAGCTTAGCATATCATATAGTATAGAACAGTCTATCGTAGCCTGTTTAAAAGTTGAGGCAGGGAATGCAGCACAGCAACCATTTTGGGGAGAATCTGCTTAGAAAGAGGATGTCACAGCTCACAGTTTAGCAACAGTAAAAGGGAAAAAAAACCCTGAATATACTGTACAAACAGTGTGTGTGTCATAAAATAGCAATGAGCACTGGTTACAATCCATTTACCCATAGCCATATATGCGGAGGTCGTTTGACATTACTTTGACTGTGTATGCATTGAAGAACTTGAAAAAGGTTTGGTGCAGTCCTAGGAGACCTGAGTGTTATATGCGTCTTTTAAGGACAATTGAAGTACCTGCATTTTGTGGCAAATTTATTAACCGCAAATCAAATTTTTGGGTAAAATTTGCCAAAGCAGACAAATTTTAATTTCAAAAGATCCAGTCATGTTCAAAAGCTTTTCTGAAAATCAGACCTCTAAAAATATACAGCTGGCAATTAAGACAGATGCACATGCCCTAAGACATACACTTGTTTGTGCCACTGACATGTTTCTGCTAAAAATATATAGCATTTCACATTTGTTAATGTGAAGTCTTGAATGTAATGTACTTAAAAATATTCAATCTTTTTTATTTAGATTTTTTTATAAATCCAACATTGTACGAGAAAGATGTACAAAATATTGAAAAAGTGCATTCATACACAATATAGTTATGCCATCACATACTGTATATATATATATAATCATCTGATCATGTCTGTCTGTCTGTAACTGAAATCCCGCATCGCTGATTGGTCGAGCCCAGCCGACCCCCATCGCTGATTGGTTGAGGCCAGCCGGCCGTGACCAATCAGCGATGCAGGATTTCCATGACAAACAGTCTGTCCCATCCAGTGTGAAACTTTCCGATCCAGTGTGACAGTCACTCACCCCAGAGATGCTGTATGTCCCTCCTCCTCCTCCTGGACAGAGAGCGCTGAGATCTCCCACAAATCCAGGCATCTCCGCAGCAGCGATCAGCGCCGCATACACCAGCAGCAGCCCGTGCAGTGTGAGAGCCCCGGAGCTGCAGGCCGAGCACACGGAGCTCTCCCCACAGCCCGCACTCAGCGCCGAGCACCGCAAATGTCATCACTACATTCCTGAAGCACAGGCAGGGGGCGGGGGGCAGGCGTCACTCTCACAGGGGAGCCATCAATCACCGGAGACCCCGCCCAAGCCACGCCCACGGCAACTCCAGCCTGAAGAGAGTGAGCGATGGAGGGAGCAGCAGCTGTGAAACACATGGGGCCTGGGCTCTGCGCTGTGTGCGGGGACATATACTGTATCTAAAGCATGGAGGGATGGCCGTGTGTCATGTGCATATGTATATTATGTACTCTGTGTGTATGTATATAGATTACTAGCTGAAGAGCCTGGCGCTGCCCGGGCATAGTAGCTAACTGTGGTTAGTTATAGCAAATTATAATTATCCTCCATCCCATAGTCCCATGCCCATATACCCATCATACATATCCACGATCCCATAGTCCCGTGCCCATATACCCATCATACATATCCTCAATCCCATAGTCGAGTGCCCATATACCCATCACACATCCTCCATCCCATAGTCCCATGCCAATATACCCATCATACATATTTGCCATCCCATAGTCGACTACCCATATACCCATCACACATCCTTCATCTCATAGTCCCATGCCCATATACCCGTCATACATATCCTCCTCCCATAGTCCAGTGCCCATATACCCATCATACATATCTGCCATCCCATAGTCCCGTGCCCATATACCCATCACACATCCTCCATCCCATAGTCCCGTGCCCATATACCCGTCATACATATCCTCCATCCCATAGTCCAGTGCCCATAAACCCATCACACATCCTCCATCCCATAGTCAACCATTATGACATCATAATGTGCAGTGGGGCTTGCAACCTTTGATGACATCAGCGTCGCCATGGCAACCATTATGGCATCATAATGAGGGGCGGGGCTTGATACACACTTTTTCCCCATTATGTAGATAGGTGCAAAATTGCTTGGTGAATTGGAATGCGCGGGGTTAAAATTTCGCCTCCCAACATAGCCTAGGACACTCTCGGGGTCCAGACGTGTGACTGTGCCAAATTTTGTGGCTGTAGCTGCGACGGTGCGGATGCAAATCCCGGACATACACACATACATACACACACTTGAGCTTTATATATTAGATGTACTATATGTGTGTGCATTTATTATGTAGATTTATATTATGTATTGCATGCATAACAGGAAAGGGGGGTGAGGGTAAGGGGACCATGCATACCAGGAAAGGGGGGTGACTGTGACCATGCATACCAGGAAAGGGTGGTGAGGGGACCATACATACCAGGAAAGGGGGTGAGGGTGACCATACATACCAGGATAGGGGGGTGAGGGGTACATGCACACCAGGAAAGGGGGTGAGGGTAACCATGCATACCAGGATAGGGGGGTGAGGGGACCATGCATACCAGCAAAGTGGGGTGACGGTGACCATACATACCAGCAATGGGGGTGAGGGGGACCATGCATACCAGCAAAGGGAGGTGAGGGGACCATGCATACCAGCAAAGGGAGGTGAGGGGACCATGCATACCAGGAAAGGGGGATGACGGTGATCATGCATACCAGCAAAGGGGGGTGAGGGTGACCATGCATACCAGGAAAGGGGGGTGACAGTGACCATACATACCAGCAAAGGGGGTGAGGGTGACCATGCATACCAGGAAAGGGGGGTGACGGTGATCATGCATACCAGCAAAGGGGGGCGAGGGTGACTATGCATACCAGGAAAGGGGGGTGACGGTGACCATACATACCAGCAAAGGGGGTGAGGGGGACCATGCATACCAGCACAGGGAGGTGAGGGGACCATGCATACCAGGAAAGGGGGGTGACGGTGACCATCCATACCAGCAAAGGGGGGTGAGGGTGACCATGCATACCAGGAAAGGGGGGTGACGGTGATCATGCATACCAGCAAAGGGGGTGAGGGTGACCATGCATACCAGGAAAGGGGGGTGACGGTGACCATACATACCAGCAAAGGGGGGTGAGGGGACCATGCATATGTATTGTATGCATAACAGGAAAGGGGGGTGAGGGTGACGGGACCATGCATACCAGGAAAGAGGGTAGAGGGGGACCATGCATATCAGGAAAGGGGGGTGAGTGGGACCATGCATACCAGGAAAGGGGGGTGAGGGTGACGGAACCATGCATACCAGGAAAGGGGGTGACGGTGACCATACATACCAGGATAGGGGGGTGAGGGGGACCATGCATACCAGGAAAGGAGGGTGAGGGGACCATGCATACCAGGAAAGAGGGGTGAGGGGACCATGCATATCAGGATTGGGGGGTACATTATTGCATTATTATTAAATCTTCATTAATAAACTGCATACATATTCTAGAATACCCGATGCGTTAGAATCAGGCCACCATCTAGTAAAGGTAATAATTGCTTAAGATAATTCATTTCAGTTCATACTGTATGTAAATCCACCCAACATTCAAGGGCCCCCTGACCACATCACCAGGATTGTCTTCTGGTATTTGCCATGAAATAAGGCAGTATAGCAGAGGAGAAAAGAGGAGCAAGAAAAGGAAAGAGAGAGAAAGATATAGCAACAAAAAATGAGAAAAAAAGGAGGTGGGGTGGGAAGTGGAGAGGGCTGATGGATAGCCTGATGGTAGGGATGTTGTGGCTACTCTAAGAATCAGGAAGTCTTCACAGTCTGTGTGAAATTCTTATATTGTGCTAAGTTTTATAAGGGATGCCTAATATTTCACCAACAAAGCGGAGAAGTGTTACATATTCAGGAGAATCTTGGAATTCCAGGCCAAGCCTATCAAGTTTTATAGAATCTATCGAGTCCTGCAGTGAGGAAGTTAGGTTGTCCACGTAAATGATCTCACATTCTGACATTAAATATCCAGAGTTAGACAGTGGGTCAGTTCATTTTTTTCAAAGAAATTTGGGATTGCATTTTTTCCCTGCGATGACCAGGAAATGGAGGACTGATCTTTTGTATAACAAGAACAGGATTTTACAGCAATGTATAAGGAAGAGTAGAGTATCAGTAACTTTACATGTTATATGTCGTACCATCCTCCAAAATGAAAAAACAGCGGGAACGACCAGAAGATGTACTAAAAAGTGGCATTATACCCTCCAAATCTACAAGTAGAGTCAATGTCACAAATATGCTTGTGGAGATCAAACATCCAACACTGCGGAGACACCATCACATGTTTCTCAATGCAGTGATCTAGAGCAATGCCCCCATCCCTTATGGGAAATATGCAAAAACATGCAAAACACAAGCCGCGGAGACACCATCACGTGTTTCTCAACGCAAGCAATGACTAGCCAGGTCTTTCCCCGGGAAGGAACAACCACGGGAAGGGCAGTCTCCAATGAAGGAAACCACCTATGCCAAAACATGGTATCCATCCACAGACAGCTGTTTCGGGGTATTGCCCCTCATCAGTGTGGAGTAGGAAACTGGCTAGTAGGAGCAATGCCTAGTAAAAGACTGTGAAAATGAGGATGAGTGACCTCGTGGAGATCAAACATCCAACACTGCGGAGACACCATCACATGTTTCTCAACGCAGTGATCTAGAGCAATGCCCCCATCCCTTATGGGAAATATGCAAAAACATGCAAAACACAAGCCGCGGAGACACCATCACGTGTTTCTCAACGCAAGCAATGACTAGCCAGGTCTTTCCCCGGGAAGGAACAACCACGGGAAGGGCAGTCTCCAATGAAGGAAACCACCTATGCCAAAACATGGTATCCATCCACAGACAGCTGTTTCGGGGTATTGCCCCTCATCAGTGTGGAGTAGGAAACTGGCTAGTAGGAGCAATGCCTAGTAAAAGACTGTGAAAATGAGGATGAGTGACCTCGTGGAGATCATAGAATCATAGAATCATAGAATCATAGAATCATAGAATCGTAGAGTTGGAAGGGACCTCCTGGGCCATCTGGTCCAACCCCCTGCTCAAAGCAGGATTCGCTAAATCATCCCAGTCAGATGTCTGTCCAGCCTCTGATCAAACATCCAACACTGCGGAGACACCATCACATGTTTCTCAACGCAGTGATCTAGAGCAATGCCCCCATCCCTTATGGGAAATATGCAAAAACATGCAAAACACAAGCCGCGGAGACACCATCACGTGTTTCTCAACGCAAGCAATGACTAGCCAGGTCTTTCCCCGGGAAGGAACAACCACGGGAAGGGCAGTCTCCAATGAAGGAAACCACCTATGCCAAAACATGGTATCCATCCACAGACAGCTGTTTCGGGGTATTGCCCCTCATCAGTGTGGAGTAGGAAACTGGCTAGTAGGAGCAATGCCTAGTAAAAGACTGTGAAAATGAGGATGAGTGACCTCGTGGAGATCAAACATCCAACACTGCGGAGACACCATCACATGTTTCTCAATGCAGTGATCTAGAGCAATGCCCCCATCCCTTATGGGAAATATGCAAAAACATACAAAACACAAGCCGCGGAGACACCATCACGTGTTTCTCAACGCAAGCAATGACTAGCCAGGTCTTTCCCCGGGAAGGAACAACCACGGGAAGGGCAGTCTCCAATGAAGGAAACCACCTATGCCAAAACATGGTATCCATCCACAGACAGCTGTTTCGGGGTATTGCCCCTCATCAGTGTGGAGTAGGAAACTGGCTAGTAGGAGCAATGCCTAGTAAAAGACTGTGAAAATGAGGATGAGTGACCTCGTGGAGATCAAACATCCAACACTGCGGAGACACCATCACATGTTTCTCAACGCAGTGATCTAGAGCAATGCCCCCATCCCTTATGGGAAATATGCAAAAAGACTGCCCTTCCCGTGGTTGTTCCTTCCCGGGGAAAGACCTGGCTAGTCATTGCTTGCGTTGAGAAACACGTGATGGTGTCTCCGCGGCTTGTGTTTTGCATGTTTTTGCATATTTCCCATAAGGGATGGGGGCATTGCTCTAGATCACTGCGTTGAGAAACATGTGATGGTGTCTCCGCAGTGTTGGATGTTTGATCTCCACGAGGTCACTCATCCTCATTTTCACAGTCTTTTACTAGGCATTGCTCCTACTAGCCAGTTTCCTACTCCACACTGATGAGGGGCAATACCCCGAAACAGCTGTCTGTGGATGGATACCATGTTTTGGCATAGGTGGTTTCCTTCATTGGAGACTGCCCTTCCCGTGGTTGTTCCTTCCCGGGGAAAGACCTGGCTAGTCATTGCTTGCGTTGAGAAACACGTGATGGTGTCTCCGCGGCTTGTGTTTTGCATGTTTTTGCATATTTCCCATAAGGGATGGGGGCATTGCTCTAGATCACTGCGTTGAGAAACATGTGATGGTGTCTCCGCAGTGTTGGATGTTTGATCTCCACGAGGTCACTCATCCTCATTTTCACAGTCTTTTACTAGGCATTGCTCCTACTAGCCAGTTTCCTACTCCACACTGATGAGGGGCAATACCCCGAAACAGCTGTCTGTGGATGGATACCATGTTTTGGCATAGGTGGTTTCCTTCATTGGAGACTGCCCTTCCCGTGGTTGTTCCTTCCCGGGGAAAGACCTGGCTAGTCATTGCTTGCATTGAGAAACATGTGATGGTGTCTCCGCGGCTTGTGTTTTGCATGTTTTTGCATATTTCCCATAAGGGATGGGGGCATTGCTCTAGATCACTGCGTTGAGAAACATGTGATGGTGTCTCCGCAGTGTTGGATGTTTGATCTCCACGAGGTCACTCATCCTCATTTTCACAGTCTTTTACTAGGCATTGCTCCTACTAGCCAGTTTCCTACTCCACACTGATGAGGGGCAATACCCCGAAACAGCTGTCTGTGGATGGATACCATGTTTTGGCATAGGTGGTTTCCTTCATTGGAGACTGCCCTTCCCGTGGTTGTTCCTTCCCGGGGAAAGACCTGGCTAGTCATTGCTTGCATTGAGAAACACGTGATGGTGTCTCCGCGGCTTGTGTTTTGCATGTTTTTGCATATTTCCCATAAGGGATGGGGGCATTGCTCTAGATCACTGCGTTGAGAAACATGTGATGGTGTCTCTGCAGTGTTGGATGTTTGATCTCCACGAGGTCACTCATCCTCATTTTCACAGTCTTTTACTAGGCATTGCTCCTACTAGCCAGTTTCCTACTCCACACTGATGAGGGGCAATACCCCGAAACAGCTGTCTGTGGATGGATACCATGTTTTGGCATAGGTGGTTTCCTTCATTGGAGACTGCCCTTCCCGTGGTTGTTCCTTCCCGGGGAAAGACCTGGCTAGTCATTGCTTGCATTGAGAAACACGTGATGGTGTCTCCGCGACTTGTGTTTTGCATGTTTTTGCATATTTCCCATAAGGGATGGGGGCATTGCTCTAGATCACTGCATTGAGAAACATGTGATGGTGTCTCCGCAGTGTTGGATGTTTGATCTCCACGAGGTCACTCATCCTCATTTTCACAGTCTTTTACTAGGCATTGCTCCCACTAGCCAGTTTCCTACTCCACACTGATGAGGGGCAATACCCCGAAACAGCTGTCTGTGGATGGATACCATGTTTTGGCATAGGTGGTTTCCTTCATTGGAGACTGCCCTTTCCGTGGTTGTTCCTTCCCGGGGAAAGACCTGGCTAGTCATTGCTTGCGTTGAGAAACACGTGATGGTGTCTCCGCGGCTTGTGTTTTGCATGTTTTTGCATATTTCCCATAAGGGATGGGGGCATTGCTCTAGATCACTGCGTTGAGAAACATGTGATGGTGTCTCCGCAGTGTTGGATGTTTGATCTCCACGAGGTCACTCATCCTCATTTTCACAAATATGCTTGTGTGATGTAGTAGGTCATATGTTCCAGCATGTAAGAAATTTATAGGCCTCCTTCTAAAAGCATGAGCCGATAAAGGACTTATGGTCTAATAGAAGACTCCTATGTCTCTGCTATTTGGTGAGAGAAATTTCAGTTTCCAATTTAGAGAAACAGAGCTAAAAATTGCTAAGGGGGAGTGCAAATTAATAACTATACAAATGACAGAAGATAGCGAATCTGAACCCCACACATCCACACATAGGGCTTCAAAAGAGTGCTATTGCAGATAAACATAGATCTTGCCAGCAGAGAAGAGTAGAAGTGGGGCAGTTGGGGCATTCTCCAATTCTAATGGTGAACATGTCTTGGGTCCATCTTCTTCAATCGATTTAGACTGAATGAAAAACAGTTGGGGAATCAATGAAAAATTTGCAGGTTGCATAATACTGATGTATTTCAAGGAGTAGTGGGCCTAATTGAAACTGAAGGAACCCTGTAGTATATTGACAAGGAACTTGGGGAGGTTCACACTCAGATATAATACTGCACATGAAAAAACAATTTATTTAGCATTGAAGCTCATGAAAGGGTTTCCCATTTGTATATTTTAATACCTAGCAGCTCAAATCAGTGTTTCTAGCCAGCTTGAACAAAGTGCCTCTGCCACTGCTTCTAGTTTTTGGGTCTTCGTTGACATGTTGCAGTGGCGTTGTTGTGACGACAACTCATGTGACTAATGTAGTCATTTACTGTGCTCATTCTTCTTACGGTGACTATGTTGGCATCATAGCTTAGCCAAGTGAATGATGTGCGATGTCGAGGTGATGTCACCACTGCAGTCTATCCACAAATTATGGCAGCATCATTATTTTTAACAGGAACAAGCAGATATATATTATTGGAGGTGCACTTTACAATTTATTTTAACTGGTTACTTTGTTATTGGTGAGAAAACTAATTGATTTGATTCCTTTTAGCTCCCAGAAATTGCAGGATTGAAACTGGCTTAATAACTCTTCTGGAAGGAGAATGTCAGCTCAGAAATATACCATACTGTACTGGAACCTGCAAAGCTACTGGAACGTAAGTATTTGAAAACATTCCAAATTCAAGCAGTGAAAATAATACAAAAATATATCAGACAATCCAAGTGAGATACATAGCACATAGCTAGCTGACAAAATAATAAAGGAGAAATGTAACAGGATCAGAAAGCATTGGGTACTGACAAAAACAAACCAATAATCAACAATAGGTAGCCGCCAACAGGGGTAGCCAACAGGGGTGCCTTTTTGGAGGAGGCATTGCTTAGAACTTGGAAGCTTTTCAATTAAAGTGCTATAGAATGAGAATCGTGCAGTGTATAAATGAAGCAGATCATCTGCAAAAAGCTGGCAAAAAGCTTGCTCATCAGATGAAATAATTTTTAAGCATGTTTAAAAATTATCATTTTTGGAGGAGCATAAACAGGACTCAAGCTACCAAGAACAGAGGCAGATTACCCACACTAAGAAATCTGTGACAGATCATTCTGTACCCATTGTTTAGCTTTGAACAGGTTTGGAAGGTCTGCAGTTTGGTTAATCTTTACCAATTAATGGTTATTTAGAGCCGGTCATTCCATGTAAATGGGTCCTTAAGTAAATAATTTGTTTTTCTGTTTTCCTTAAAGAAAGAAAACTGCACACTTCTTTATTAGTGACCTCAACACTTTCACTGTACATTTACTGTTGGTTACATTCAACCGATATGGTATTGATACAGTACCACTGTCAGTACCATAATCAGCAACTCATCAAATTGCAACCTTCGGTGCCCCACAACATTGCCGGGCGCAGAGCTCCTCTACCAGCCATGATGTGATCCAGTCCGCCTCAATGCCAATCTCAGTGTTCCACCACAATGTCAACCACATTGCCCCACATTACCAGCTACAGTTCCCCACCACATCACCAACCACAGTACTCCTCCACCAGGCTAATCACATCCCTATAACACAATAAGAGTCACAGCACCCCATCGTATTGTCAGATTGCTGTCTAATTTTGACAGCAATGGGATCCTCCCAGACAGTAGAGGTCTTCAAAGGCAAGGGTTAATGGGAAAATGTGGACCTATGCAAATTAAAGGCTTTGGCATGGATAAGTAATTTTGTAAATTTTATTGTAAATTTTAAGTAGCACTAAATTTCAGGTTCCAATCTTTATTCCCTCATTTATTTTTAGACCTCTGATTTGCTGTTTGCAACCTGTTCCTAGTTTCAACCTTTTCACGTGTGAACTTGTATCTCCCAGTAACACATGTTAGAAATGAGGTCTGTGCATCCAGGATGCTCTCTTGTATTTTCAGCTGATTTCCATTTCTGGTTCCCCTTATGTAGCCAATAAGGAATCTAGTCTCCCTTGTTTTGGCTGATGTTGAGAAACGTGTAATTCCCTCCCTCTTGTGCAGAGTCTGCCATTGGGTGCTCTCCATAAATTACTCTACAGTCTGCATTTTGGATTATTTTCTCCACCTTGGGTAGAGATTAGTGTTTGAGTTGAGGAAGACGTAAGACATCTTGTTGATTGGGAGCAATTTTTGACTAACATTTTTTCCCCCAATTAGGATGAATGGAGTCAAAGAAGAATGCCTGTGCTGCAAAATACTCACATCATCAACAAAACAAGCCAAAGTAACATGTAATAATGGGACCACTTTTGATCAGGATTATGAGCATGTTGAAAGCTGTGGCTGTACCACTCAGCAGTGTCCTCCTTAATTCTTTACTCATAGATCCTGCTCCTTATTTTTTCTTCTTTTTTTCTGAAACACCTGTTTACTGTATTTGTAACATTCCCATATCACGCTTAATCTATCAGGCATACAGTTCTGCTCATTGTCACTAATTAATCTATTAAATATTTGTCCATTAGCACGTACACCAGTTTTTGCTAGAGTGCTCAATAATGTAAATTTTTAAAGACCAAATAGCAAATATATCAAAACTATTACATCAAGAATACTCTCCTCTTAAATTCTTTCCTTCCTGACTTGTTAAATGCAGTCCCTATATATAGAAATATATGGTTTATCATAATTTTGTCTTCTAACAAACTAATATGTCATATTTTGTATCTCAATACAATTGAATTCTATGGCCTACGGTTTCAGCAGGACAGTTGGGAGATCAAGTTATGGATGAGAAGATATTTTGTCACTCAATAATGTGTATTTAATGGAGGAATATTGGTCAGGAATGAAGAAAAAGGAAAGGAAAATTGATTATGTTTAATATGTAGCTTCAAAAAACCAGATCAGATTATTTGCAAAAAAAAAAATAATAATTTTGACTTAATACATTGCATTATATCAAGGAATCTAGTAAAAAAAATAACATTTTAGAAAAAAGCTGGACATTTCTGAGTGTCCTTGTTGTCCACCTCATATTAGGATTCCTAATAAAGATTGAAAAAAAATACACAACTAAATAATCTGACATCAGTATGATTTCTGTTTAATAAATCAGACCCAAATTACAAATGGGTTATCATAAGCGGTACTGATGTTGTAAAGGGGACTCATAACACATATAAATATGTCATCAGTTTAGAACACTTCTTAAACATGTACTTTAGAAACCTTCACTTTGCTTACATTGTATTTGTGTGATAAATCAGTTAACTAATCTGCATAGAAATTAATTCATAAAATTGATGCTCATCTTTTTGTGACAAAATGTATCCATTGCAATGTTGCTTTTACAGTACTTAATAAAATTGACTGCTGCTAAACTTGAAATGGTCTTCAACATTTTTTAAACCTTCTGTTTAAGTATTCGTTGCTCACGCCAGTCTTGATGAGTAAAGGTCCCGTTACACATAGCTTCGCACCAGCGATCCCGATAATGATACAACCTGGTAGGATCGCTGGTACGTTGCTACATGGTCGCTAGTAAGATGTCAAACAGACAGATCTACTCGATAACGCTGCAACGATGCGGTGATCCGCATAACGACCTCGGCGGTCGTTGGGACCTTGTCACACAGCAGCTATTCTGACGACTCAGACCTCGATAGCGTGAGTTCTGAGTCACCAGCGAGGTCGTTCGTCATTATTATGGTGTCAAACACAGCAATGCATGCTGGCCAGTGGGACACCAACGATCAAAAAATGGCCTAGGACATTCGAGCACGATCAGTGAGATCGCAGCGGGGGGCCGGTCGTCGCTATGTCACACGTAGCGAGATCGCTGGCAAGGTCGCTGTTGCGTCACAAAATCGGTGATGTTTCAGCGATCTCGCTAATGATCTCATTATGTGTGACGGGGCCTTAAGACTCTTCTGATTCATGAAGTGTTGCCCACCTCTTAAAGAGCATCTGATGAGTGGCATGCGCCTCAAGATCTACACCAGAAATTTCACTCCAGTACCTGGCATAGGTGATACCCAGCTTATCATGATTTAGATGGACCGTTGCATACTGCTACACCATGCCATACCCCATTCCCACCATAACCTATGTCAGTAGAGCTTGGAGAAATTGGCGAAAGATGCAAAAATATTGCAAAATTTAGATGCCATTCCAATTTATACCTAATTTTCAAAGCTTTTAAGGCAGAATTCTGGGGTGAAAACTTTGAGGAATACTGCCCTCTGTGTATGCATAGCTTTACATGGCAGAAGTCTACAATCAAAAATTTGGATTGAAGACAACAAAAAATGGCCAGTATTCAAAAACTCTCAATCAAGAATTTTTTTTCCTTTACCAACACTTTACAAATAATCAAGCCTGATGTACTGTATTAGGTTAAAATGCACTTTACTCTAAAACTATTTCTAAGACATTCACATGTCTTCAGGTTGTGTTATAATTAATCTATTCAGTTTTATTAAAAATGTTTGCATTGTTCTCATCAGCATCTTTGTATCCTTGCACTTTCAACACCAATGTGGTCTGAGGTCAAAAATCAGCTAAATAGAGCTAAAAAATAGTCAGATAGAAAATGTACAAGTTCTCCATTTGGATTGTCTAAGCAAACTCATTGACAGATCTTCAGTTAGCTTATTTTTAGCACAGATGGTATAACATTTGTATAAAATGTCCAAATAAAATAAATATATTTAGCCAAAAATACAGGCATTTAATGAATATATAAATTTCTTCAAAGTTGGGCAATTATGTTATACACAACATAGTCACTATGTGTACACTCCTGAACATTGAATTTTCAACACCAGAAAGGAAAAATTATGAAATTACGGAAATCACAGAATCGATAAACATGTTAAAGATATGCAAATTGTGAAAAAATGCAATAAAAATTTACAAAACATCTCAATTTAGTGAGTATGGAGTAGTACTATCACATGCAGTAATATATGCACTTACACACTTTGGCTTAATGGGGCAGCAAGGTGGCTCAGTGGTTAGCACTGCAGCCCTGGAGTCCTGGGTTCAAATCCCATTCAAGGGCAACATCTGCAAGGAGTTTGTATGTTCTCCCCGTTTTTGCGTGTGTTTCCTCTGGGCTCTCCGGTTTCTCCCACACTCCAATGACATACTGATAGGGAATTTAGATGGTGAGCCCCATCAGAGACAGTGATGATAATGTGTGCAAACTGTAAAGTGCTGCGGAATATGTTAGCGCTATATAAAGATTATTATTACTATTTGACTGCTATCAATTAATCTATTAATGGTCGATGAATGTTCTGCTAGGCTGAATGTAGTTCGGCACGCAAATCATCAAGATCCGCTGCTGACAGCTCCTCTTATAATTGCTGACCAATTAATATTTCAGATGTATTCAATGGAAGACCAGAAACACTGCAGGTTTGGGAACACATTCTAATTGCTCACAATAGCATGAGCAACATGTGGCATGGTGTTGTGTCAAGGCAAGGCTTCTTTAACACTTTGGAGAAATGACTGTACCACTGCTTCCACCAACAAATCAAATTATTGCCCAGCAGTTTATGTACCTGGAATTATTATAAGTAGGGATGATTGAACCCGAACTGCAATGTTCATGATTCGTACCGGGCGCCCCAAACATGGAATTTTTATTGTATTTACAGTTTACTATTTGGGTTCAGATACCTAATAAAGTTTGATGAAAGGCTGCAGTGCCTGTGTCTGTATGATTTGTGGCAGTGCATAAAAAAATATAATTATACTCTAAAGCTGTGTCTGTACGAGTTGTGGCCTAGCCTTACAAAAATATGCGTAATTATGCTTTACTGCTGTGGCTCTATGAGTTAGTTGTGGCCGTGCCAAAAAAGTAAATATAGTCTACCACTGTGTCTGTACAAATTGTGATTGGGCCTAAAAAAATAATTATACTGTACTGCTGTGTCTGCACAAATTGTGGCCGTGCCTAAAAAAATAATCATCTCTGTGACTGTACAAGTTGTGGCCATGCCTAAAAAAAAATAATCTCTACCCCTGTGTCTGTACAAGTTGTGGCTGTGCCAAAAAAATAATTAGACTCTACCATTGTGTCTGTACAAGTTGTGGCTGAGATTAAAAAATAATTTTACTCTGTCGCTGTGTCTATATTAGTTGTGGCAGTACCTAAAAATTATTTTTAAGCTTTACTGCTGTGTCTGTATGAGTTGTGGCCTGGCCTAAAGAAATAATTATACTCTACAGCTGTGTCTGTATGAGTTGTGGCCTAGCCTCACAAAAATAATTATATTCTACTGTTGTATCTGTACGAGTTGTGGCCATGCTTAAAAAAATAATTATAGTCTATCGCTTAGTCTGTACAATTTGTGGCTGGGAATAAAAAATAATTATACTCTACCGCTGTGTCTGTATGAGTTGTCGTGCCTAAAAAAAATGAAAAATAACTGTGTGTACCCTGCTCACCTTCCTGTTGGAGAACTATGACAAAAAGTCTCTGTGTCTACTCTACACCCATGCCTGTGGGAGTATTGTGCCAAAAAGCCTTTCTTTTCTTCTCTATGCTCATGCCTGCAGGAGTACTGAGCCAAAAAACCTCCGTGTACTCTGTAGTCTTGTCTGTACGAGTTCTGTGCCTGAAACATAATTATACTCTGCCGCTGTGTCTGTACGAGTTGTGGGAATGATAAATAATGATACTCTACAGCCGTATCTGTACATGTAGTGTGCCTAAAAAATAATTATACACTGCCGCTGTGTCTGTACTAGAGATGAGCGAACCTTTCAAGGTTCTGTTCTGTTTGACTTGGTGAGTTTCTTGATATTCACCTAACATGTTAATCGAACGGTTCGTCCAACATACCTGAACCCCATTGAATTCAATGGGAGGTAAAACCAAACATATACACAACACCTTAAGGGGTGACAAACCACTTCCAAACAGCTCAAATTAGGGTCAGACACTAGGCAAAGTGCATCAATTGACCCAGAGCTTAAATAGTTTAATTGTGCAGCATGGATGCATGGGACAGGGCTTGAATGAGCATTTCTAATTGAAACATTGATGAGTAAAGGTGGATGAGTGACTGATGCAGGCCTTGTGCTCTGGTAGGTCTGCCAAATTAAGGCAACACAAATAAAAGAAACACAATTTGGAGTCCAAACATTTACAAAAATTAGGGGCAGGCACCATGAAAAGTAAAATAAATTGGCCCACAGTAGAAATTTGATAATGGCACAGCAGCAGTCATGGGCCATGCATGAGGTATCAGGGTCTGGCCAACATTTACAGCTTTGAATTGAAGTTTCAATTAAAGGGAATCTATCACCCTTTTTTTCGGCTTGCAGCTGCCGGCATAGACATCGGGGGCTTATTTACAGCATTCTGTAATGCTGTAGATAAGCCTCCGATGTAACCTGAAAGTTAAGAAAAACACGATATATTATAATCACCGGGTTGGGCGGTCCGTTCCGGTGGGCGTTGCGGTCCGGTCCAACGCCTCCCTTCTTCATGCGATGACGTCCTCTTCTCCTGTCCTGTAATGGCTGCGGCGCAAGCGCACTGCTCTACCCCCTCACCTAAGATGGTAGCAGGCTTGGTCACAATAGGAGAATCAGCAAATAAACTCCTAGAGAGGGCGTCTGCCTTGACATTCTTAGTGCCTGGAAGAAAAGAGACCACAAAATCAAAAGGTGTGAAAAACAAGGCCCACCTAGCCTAGGATTCAAGCGTTTGGCCGACTCAAGGTAAATCAAATTCTTGTGGTCAGTAAGGACCACGATTTGATGTTTAGCTCCCTCCAACTAATGTCTCCACTCCTCAAATGCCCATTTCATGGCTAACAGTTCCCGATTCCCCACATCATAGTTGCGTTCGGATGGGGAGAACTTTCGGGAAAAGAAAGCACAGGGATTCATTTTATATGTTACCGGATCTTTTTAGGACAAAACAGCTCCTGCCCCAATCTCAGAAGCGTCCACCTCTACCTGAAACGGGAGTGAGACATCAGGTTGCCGCAAAACTGGAGCAGAAGTGAACCTCCGCTTCAGCTCCTGAAAGGAAGAAACAGCCTCTGGAAACCAATTCAGCACATCAGCACCCTTCTTAGTCAAATCAGTCAATGGTTTGGCTATAGTGTTGAGCGATACCGTTCGATACCCAAAAATATCGTATCGGATGGTATCGCCCGATATGAAAAAAATATCGGGTATCGCCGATTCCGATACCGGAAGTCCCATTCAAGTCAATGGGACTTCCGGTATCGGAATTTAAAAAAGCCCTTTATTTCCTTGTTGGCTAATTCTACATAATTGAAAACAAATAAGAATCATGTAGAATGTATTGTGGGAGGTGGAGGAGACATTAAAGGCATAGTGGTTTATTCAAATCACATGGCATAGCATTAATTCCAATTTTTTTTTCAAGACGTTCGGAGTTAAAAAGATATTGACTATGTTAACCTTTTTTATATTTTGTCAGATATGTATGTTTCACAACTTCCATGCTCTTCACCTTCTTTTGTACTTCTCCCACACTTTCTCCTTCATGATCCGCAGCAGTAGCATTTTTTTCATCAACTTTTTCTTCACCTTATTCATCTTTTTCTTCTTCATCTTCTTCCCATTAATTTTTTTTTTCCATTCTTCAAATTCTTCTTATTCAGCTATTATTAATTTTCATATGCTATTTCTTCATCTTCTTCCTATTCTTCTTTTTCTTCATTTTCTTATGGTGACAGGCATTCCTGTAGTACTTATCTATAAAAGTTATAAGATTACACCTTACGTTCTGCCTGTCACTAAAGATATACAACAGGATTTGTCCCCGTTCAGTTTGGCCTGCAGCAGCAGGCATTTTCCAGGGGCACCACGAGGAGGAATGGACTCACCCCCATTTACTGCTTAGTCTTCTTCTGCTTATAATTTTGATTTCTTCTATGCTGATTTTTAGTCTTATGCTTAATGTTCTTCTGCTTTCTGTTCTGCTTTTGCTTCTTCTGCTTCTTGTTCTTCTGTCTTTTGTTCTGTATCTTGGTGGTTGTCTTCATGTTCTTTGTCCTCTTGGTCTTATTATTTAGGGTCATATTTCTGGTCTTCTTTGGTGTGGTCTTCAGGGTCGTCGTCATCAGGGTCGTCGTCATGGAGATCAATAAGGATTACCAAAGACAATTTCAAAGAGCTTGATCTTGGAAATGTAGCAGAAGGTACAAGAAGGCTGAGAAACTGGCGAGAACCAGCTGACAGTACTGGAACCCGTAGTGGCAGCAGAAGGAACAATAGCCAATGGCACTACTGAGGAACAGCTGACGGTGCTGGACCCCGGTTACTATGCAGGCGGTACCTGTGCTAGAAACCACTACCAAGGACCAGCTGACGTTGTTGGACCTCGGATACCGAGATGGAGGCACCTAGGCCAAAGGCTCTGGCGAGAACCAGCAGACAGTGCTGGCACCCGGATGGGTAGCAGAAGGAACAAGAGCCAATGGCACTACCGAGGACCAACTGACGGTGCTGGACCACGGTTACTAAGCAGAAGGTACCTGTGCTAAAAAGCACTACCAAGGACCAGCTGACGGTGCTGGACCTCGGATACCGAGAAGGAGGCACCTAGGCCAAAGGCTCTGGCGAGAACCAGCAGACAGTGCTGGAACCCAGATGGGTAGTAGAAGGAACAAGAGCCAATGGCACTACCGAGGACCAACTGATGGTGCTGGACCACGGTTACTAAGCAGAAGGTACCTGTGCTAAAAAGCACTACCAAGGACCAGCTGACGGTGCTGGACCTCAGATACCGAGAAGGAGGCACCTAGGCCAAAGGCTCTGGCGAGAACCAGCAGACAGTGCTGGAACCCGGATGGGTAGCAGAAGGAACAAGAGCCAATGGCACTACCGAGGACCAACTGACGGTGCTGGACCACGGTTACTAAGCAGAAGGTACCTGTGCTAAAAAGCACTACCAAGGACCAGCTGACGGTGCTGGACTTCGGATACCGAGATGGAGGCACCTAGGCCAAAGGCTCTGGCGAGAACAAGCAGACAGTGCTGGAACCCAGATGGGTAGCAGAAGGAACAAGAGCCAATGGCACTACCGAGGACCAACTGACGGTGCTGGACCACGGTTACTAAGCAGAAGGTACCTGTGCTAAAAAGCACTACCAAGGACCAGCTGACGGTGCTGGACTTCGGATACCGAGATGGAGGCACCTAGGCCAAAGGCTCTGGCGAGAACCAGCTGACAGTGCTGGAACCCGGGTGGGTAGCAGAAGGTACCCATCCAAAGCAAAGTAGCCAGGCCGCAAGCTGGCCGCAGTTACCGAAACCCACAGTCCTACAGGGGGTCCATGTCCCATTGGCACTACGGATCCAGCCTTCAGTGCCAGTTCCCGCAGCCCACATAGGAGTCACCTAAACTGCAGGCACCGTAGAGTCGGCTAACCCGGCCGCAAGACGACAGGACAATGGATTGGTGGCATAGTGACCTTGACACTACCCGGAAACAGCAGGCGTGCTGAAAACAGGCTGGGCAACAGGGAGTACCCGTGCCAAAGACACTGCCGAGAACCAGCTGACGCTGCTGGAACCCAGATAGGTAGCAAAAGCTACAAGAGCCAATGGCACTACTGAGGAACAGCTGACGGTGCTGGACCATGGTTACTAGGCAGGAGGTACCTGTGCTAGAAAGCACTACCAAGGACCAGCTGACGGTGCTGGACCTTCGGATACCGAGTTGGAGGCACCTAGGCCAAAGGCTCTGGCGAGAACCAGCTGACAATGCCGGAACCCGGGTGGGTAGCAGAAGTTACCCATCCAAAGCAAAGTTGCCAGGCTGCAAGCCGGCCGCAGTTACCGAAACCCACAGTCCTACAGGGGGTCCATGTCCCATTGGCACTACGGATCCAGCCTTCAGTGCCAGTTCCCGCAGCCCACATAGGAGTCACCTAAACTGCAGGCACCGTAGAGTTGGCTAACCCGGCCGCAAGACGACAGGACAACGGATTGGTGGCATAGTGACCTTGACACTACCCGGAAACAGCAGGCGTGATGAAAACAGGCTGAGCAACAGGGAGTACCCGTGCCAAAGACACTGCCGAGAACCAGCTGACGGTGCTGGAACCCAGATGGGTAGCAAAACCTACAAGAGCCAATGGCACTACCGAGGAACAGCTGACGGTGCTGGACCACGGTTACTAGGCAGGAGGTACCTGTGCTAGAAAGCACTACCAAGGACCAGCTGACGGTGCTGGACCTTCAGATACCGAGATGGAGGCACCTAGGCCAAAGGCTCTGGCGAGAACCAGCTGACAATGCCGGAACCCGGGTGGGTAGCAAAAGGTACCCATCCAAAGCAAAGTAGCCATGCCGCAAGCCGGCCGCAGTTACCGAAACCCACAGTCCTACAGGGGGTCCATGTCCCATTGGCACTACGGATCCAGCCTTCAGTGCCAGTTCCCGCAGCCCACATAGGAGTCACCTAAATTGCAGGCACCGTAGAGTCGGCTAACCCGGCCGCAGCACGACAGGACAACGGATTGGTGGCATAGTGACCTTGACACTACCCGGAAACAGCTGGCGTGCTGGAACCAGGCTGGGCAACAGGGAGTACCCGTGCCAAAGACACTGCCGAGCACCAACTGGCGTTGTTGGAGCCCAGGGACAATCATGGTGCAGGCTAAGGCCTATTTGGTGGCAGTTTCAGATTGTTTGTAGGCTACAACAGTCTGGCAACGTGCTCCAATTAGGCATCTGTCTCCAGGATTTCACGTGACCACCAACACTGCCAGTTTATGCGTACAGCAGCCGACTGCCCAATCCACACATGTTCCTGGGTTACTGGGGTTCTTTAATGTCAGCAGATCCCCTGTTGTGTGTCTGCCAATGTCTCCTGCTCTGTCCACATTCCCACCACTTGTAGTGGGAAGGTGGACAGCGCAGGAGTCAGTGCCAGACACACTTTGGGGGATCTGCTCACGTAACAGAACACCAGGAACACGTGTGGAATGCGTGGATGGCAACTGTGAGCAGGAACTGGCGGTGTTGGAGGTCAGGGGAAATACTAGAGACAGAGTGGAGACAGAGGCCAAATCACAGAATGTTTAAATCCGAAGTAGTTACAATTTGGAGGCAGCAGCAGTTTGCCCTCCACACAGCCGGGGATCAGCTGACGTTACCGAACCCCACTTTCACATGAACGAGTGTTTTTTTCTGTGTGGACAGCACTTCCGAGCACCAACTAGCGTTGTTGGAGCCCAGGGACAATCAGGGTGCAGGC
Organism: Dendrobates tinctorius; assembly: GCF_039654945.1. Classification (NCBI taxonomy): domain Eukaryota; kingdom Metazoa; phylum Chordata; class Amphibia; order Anura; family Dendrobatidae; genus Dendrobates; species Dendrobates tinctorius. The sequence goes on from NW_027361878.1 coordinate 2,672,060, forward strand.
CGAGGCCTACTAGGAGCCAGGTGTAAAGCTGAGGTATTTTGACTTTGGAGAGAGCAGGACACTTTGCCCTCCAAACAGAAGGGGATCAGCTGTCGTTACTGACCCCCCCTTTCACATGAACAAGTGTATTTTTCTGTGTGGACAGTACTTCCGAGCACCAACTAGCGTTGTTGGAGCCCAGGGACAATCAGGGTGCAGGCCGAGGCCTACTAGGAGCCAGGTGTAAAGCTGAGGTATTTTGACTTGGGAGGGAGCAGGACACTTTGCCCTCCACACAGCAGGGGATCAGCTGACAATTACTGACCCCCACTTTCACATGAACGAGTGTGTTTTTCTGTGTGGACAGCACTTCCGAGCACCAACTGGCGTTCTTGGAGCCCAGGGACAATCATGGTGCAGGCCGAGGCCTACTTGGTGGCAGTTTTAGATTGTTTGTAGGCTACAACAGACTGTCAATGTGCTCCAATTAGGCATCTGTCTCCACTCTGTTTCCAGGATTTCACATGACCACCAACACCGCCAGTTTATGCGTACAGCAGCCGTCTGCCCAATCCACATGTGTTCCTGGGTTACTGGGGTTCTGTAATGTCAGCAGATCCCCTGATGTGTGTCTGCCAATGTCTCCTGCTCTGTCCACATTCCCACCACTTGTAGTGGGAAGGTGGACAGCGCAGGAGACAGTGCCGGACACACATTGGGGGATCTGCTCACGTAACAGAACACCAGGAACACAGGAACACGTGTGGAATGCGTGGACGGCAACTGTAAGCAGGAACTGGCGGTGTTGGAGGTCAGGGGAAATACTAGAGACAGAGTGGAGACAGAGGCCAAATCACAGAATGTTTAAATCTGAAGTAGTTACAATTTGGAGGCAGCAGCAGTTTGCCCTCCACACAGCCGGGGATCAGCTGACGTTACCGAACCCCACTTTCACATGAACGAGTGTTTTTTCCTGTGTGGACTGCACTTCCGAGCACCAACTAGCATTGTTGGAGCCCAGGGACAATCAGGGTGCAGGCCGAGGCCTACTAGTAGCCAGGTGTAAAGCTGAGGTATTTTGACTTTGGAGAGAGCAGGACAATTTGCCCTCCACACAGCAGGGGATCAGCTGTCGTTACTTACCCCCACTTTAACATGAACAAGTGTGTTTTTCTGTGTGGACCGCACTTCCGAGCACCAACTAGCATTGTTGGAGCCCAGGGGCAATCAGGGTGCAGGCCGAGGCCTACTAGGAGCCAGGTATAAAGCTGAGGTATTTTGACTTGGGAGGGAGCAGGACACTTTGCCCTTCACACAGCAGGGGATCAGCTGTCGTTACTGACACCCACTTTCACATGAACAAGTGTGTTTTTCTGTGTGGACAGCACTTCCGAGCACCAACTAGCGTTGTTGGATCCCAGGGACAATCAGGGTGCAGGCCGAGGCCTACTAGGAGCCAGGTGTAAAGCTGAGGTATTTTGACTTTGGAGAGAGCAGGACAATTTGCCCTCCACACAGCAGGGGATCAGCTGTTGTTACTGACCCCCACTTTCACATGAGCAAGTGTGTTTTTCTGTGTGGACAGCACTTCCGAGCACCAACTAGAGTTGTTGGAGCCCAGGGACAATCAGGGTGCAGGCCGAGGCCTACTAGGAGCCAGGTGTAAAGCTGAGGTATTTTGACTTGGGAGGGAGCAGGACACTTTGCCCTCCACACAGCAGGGGATCAGCTGTCGTTACTGACCCCCACTTTCACATGAACAAGTGTGTTTTTCTGTGTGGACAGCACTTCCGAGCACCAACTAGCGTTGTTGGAGCCCAGGGACAATCAGGGTGCAGGCCGAGGCCTACTAGGAGCCAGGTGTAAAGCTGAGGTATTTTGACTTGGGAGGGAGCAGGACACTTTGCCCTCCACACAGCAGGGGATCAGCTGACGTTACTGACCCCCACTTTCACATGAACGAGTGTGTTTTTCTGTGTGGACAGCACTTCCGAGCACCAACTGGCGTTGTTGGAGCCCAGGGACAATCATGGTGCAGGCCGTGGCCTACTTGGTGGCAGCTTTAGATTGTTTGTAGGCTACAACAGACTGTCAACGTGCTCCAATTAGGCATCTGTCTCCACTCTGTTTCCAGGATTTCACGTGACCACCAACACCGCCAGTTTATGCGTACAGCAGCCGTCTGCCAAATCCACACATGTTCCTGGGTTACTGGGGTTCTGTAATGTCAGCAGATCCCCTGATGTGTGTCTGCCAATGTCTCCTGCTCTGTCCACATTCACACCGCTTGCAGTGGGAAGGTGGACAGCGCAGGAGACAGTGCCGGACACACATTGGGGGATCTGCTCACGTAACAGAACACCAGGAACACAGGAACATGTGTGTAATGCGTGGACGGCAACTGTGAGCAGGAACTGGCGGTGTTGGAGGTCAGGGGAAATACTAGAGACAGAGTGGAGACAGAGGCCAAATCAGAGAATGTTTAAATCTGAAATAGTTACAATTTGGAGGCAGCAGCAGTTTGCCCTCCACACAGCAGGGGATCAGCTGACGTTACTGACCCCCACTTTCACATGAACGAGTGTTTTTTTCTGTGTGGACAGCACTTCCGAGCAACAACTGACGATGTTGGAGCCCAGGGATAGTCATTTTGTAGGCTGAGGCCTACTTGGAGGCAGTTTAAGATAAGACATTGTTTGAATTTGGAGGCAGCAGCAGTTTGCCCTCCACACAGCAGGGGATCAGCTGACATTACCGAACCCCACTTTCACATGAACGAGTGTGTTTTTCTGTGTGGACAGCACTTCCGAGCACCAACTGGCTTGTTGGAGCCCAGGGACAATCAGGGTGCAGGCCGAGGCCTACTTGGTGGCAGTTTTAGATTGTTTGTAGGCTACAACAGACTGTCAACGTGCTCCATTTAGGCATCTGTCTCCATTCTGTTTCCAGGATTTCACGTGACCACCAACACCGCCAGTTTATGCATACAGCAGCCATCTGCCCAATACACACGTGTTCCTGGGTTACTGGGGTTCTGTAATGTCAGCAGATCCCCTGATGTGTGTCTGTCAATGTCTCCTGCTCTGTCCACATTCCCACCGCTTGCAGTGGGAAGGTGGACAGCGCAGGAGACAGTGCTGGACACACATTGGGGGATCTGCTCACGTAACAGAACACCAGGAACACAGGAACATGTGTGTAATGCGTGGATGGCAACTGTGAGCAGGAACTGGCAGTGTTGGAGGTCAGGGGAAATACTAGAGACAGAGTGGAGACAGAGGCCAAATCAGAGAATGTTTAAATCTGAAGTAGTTACAATTTGGAGGCAGCAGCACTTTGCCCTCCACACAGCAGGGGATGAGCTGACGTTACCGAACCCCACTTTCACATGAACGAGTGTTTTTTCTGTGTGGACAGCACTTCCGAACAACAACTGACGATGTTGGAGCCCAGGGATAGTCATTTTGTAGGCTGAGGCCTACTTGGAGGCAGTTTAAGATAAGACGTTGTTTGAATTTGGAGGCAGCAGAAGAGTTTGCCGTACACACAGCAGGGGATCAGCTGACGTTACCGAACCCCACTTACACATGAGCGAGTGTTTTACTGTGCGGACAGCACTTCTGAGCACCAACTGGCGGTGTCGGAGCCCAGGGAAAATCAGGTAGTAGGCCGAGGCCTACTTGGAGCCAGGTGTAAATCTGAGGTTGTTTGACTGTGGAGGGAGCTGGACAGTTTGCCATACACACAGCAGGGGACCAGCTGACGTTACCGAACCCCACTTACACATGAGCGAGTGTTTTGTCTGTGCGGACAGCACTTCTGAGCACCAACTGGCGGTGTCGGAGCCCAGGGAAAATCAGGTAGTAGGCCGAGGCCTACTTGGTGGCAGTTTGCGATTGTTTCTAGTCTACTACTAAATGTCAACGTACTCCAATTAGGCCTCTGTCTTCACTCTGTTTCGAGTATTTCCTCTGGTTTCCAACCACGCCAGTTGCTGCTCTGAAATGCCGTCTGCACAACCCACACTTGTTCCTGTGTTACTGGGGTTCTGTAACAGCAGCTTCTTCCTAGAGGTGAGTCAGGCAATGTCTCCTGCTCTGTCTACATTTCCACTACAAGTAGTGGGAATGTAGAAAAAGCAGGAGACATTGCCGTGCTCACCTCTGGAGATGAGCAGATGTTACAGGACCCAAGTAACACAGGAACAAGTGTGGATTGTGCAGACGGCACTTGAGAGCAGAAATAGGCGGTGTTATAGGCCGGAGGAAATACTCAAAACAGAGTGGAGACAGAGGGCAAATCAGAGAACATATTAAATCAGAGGTAGTCAGAAGTTGTAGGCAGCAGGAGAGTTTGCCGTACACACTGCAGGGGATCAGCTGACGTTACTGAACCCCACTTACACACGAGCGAGTGTTTTGTCTGTGCGGACAGCACTTCTGAGCACCAACTGGCGGTGTCGGAGCCCAGGGAAAATCAGGTAGTAGGCCGAGGCCTACTTGGAGCCAGGTGTAAATCTGAGGTTGTTTGACTGTGGAGGGAGCAGGACACTTTGCCATACACACAGCAGGGGACCAGCTGACGTTACCGAACCCCACTTACACATGAGCGAGTGTTTTGTCTGTGCGGACAGCACTTCTGAGCACCAACTGGTGGTGTCGGAGCCCAGGGAAAATCAGGTAGTAGGCCGCGGCCTACTTGGTGGCAGTTTGCGATTGTTTCTAGACTACTACTAACTGTCAACGTACTCCAATTAGGCCTCTGTCTTCACTCTGTTTCGAATATTTCCTCTGGCTTCCAACCACGCCAGTTGCTGCTCTGAAATGCCGTCTGCACAACCCACACTTGTTCCTGTGTTACTGGGGTTCTGTAACAGCAGCTTCTCCCTAGAGGTGAGTCAGGCAATGTCTCCTGCTCTGTCCACATTTCCACTACAAGTAGTGGGAATGTAGACAAAGCAGGAGACATTGCCGTGCTCACCTCTGGAGATGAGCAGATGTTACAGGACCCAGGTAACACAGGAACAAGTGTGGATTGTGCAGACGGCACTTGAGAGCAGAAACAGGCGGTGTTGTAGGCCGGAGGAAATACTCAAAACAGAGTGGAGACAGAGGGCAAATCAGAGAATATATTAAATCAGAGGTAGTCAGAAGTTGTAGGCAGCAGGAGAGTTTGCCGTACACACAGCAGGGGATCAGCTGACGTTACCGAACCCCACTTACACATGAGCGAGTGTTTTGTCTGTGCGGACAGCACTTCTGAGCACCAACTGGCGGTGTCGGAGCCCAGGGAAAATCAGGTAGTAGGCCGAGGCCTACTTGGTGCCAGGTGTAAATCTGAGGTTGCTTGACTGTGGAGGGAGCAGGACACTTTGCCATACACACAGCAGGGGATCAGCTGACGTTACCGAACCCCACTTACACATGAGCGAGTGTTTTGTCTGTGTGGACAGTACTTCTGAGCAACAACGGACGTTGCTGTAGCCCAGGAAATAAGGTTCAGGTCATAGAAACATGAACACAACAGGAGACCTGGATCCTGTTGCCAGCAAATTATTTATTCTGGAAGAGGACTGGCAAATTCAGGTGAGATCCAGGCCTTGTTCATTTTCAGAAAAGTAAGCCGGTCAACATTATCGGCGGATAGTCGCGTGCGACGGTCTGTTACCACACCACCTGCAGCACTAAAGACACGTTCCGATAATACACTGGCAGCAGGGCAAGCCAGCACCTCCAATGCATACTGGCTAAGCTCTAGCCATGTATCCAGCTTAGAGACCCAATACTTGAACGGGGAAGAGCCGTCTGGGAGTACACTAACAGGGCAAGACAAGTAGTCTGTCACCATCTGACGGAAACGTTGCCTCCTGTTGACTGGAGCCGTCTGTGATGGTGTAGCCGTTTGTGGCGGTCCCACAAATATTTTTATGGTATTTCATTCCATCATCCATGAATGCTGTCTGACAAGTGTGAACTGCATCATATATTGCCAGATATTTTTATGGTATTTCATTCCATCATCCATGAATGCTGTCTGACAAGTGTGAACTGCATCATATATTGCCAGATATTTTTATGGTATTTCATTCCATCATCCATGAATGCTGTCTGACAAGTGTGAACTGCATCATATATTGCCAGATATTTTTATGGTATTTCATTCCATCATCCATGAATGCTGTCTGACAAGTGTGAACTGCATCATACACTCACTGGCCACTTTATTAGGTACACCTGTCCAACTGTGTGTTAAGACTTAATTTCTAATCAGCCAATCACATGGCGGCAACTCAGTGCATTTAGGCATGTAGACATGGTCAAGACAATCTCCTGCAGTTCAAACCGAGCATCAGTATGGGGAAGAAAGGTGATTTGAGTGCCTTTGAACGTGGCATGATTGTTGGTGCCAGAAGGGCTGGTCTGAGTATTTCAGAAACTGCTGATCTACTGTGATTTTCACGCACAACCATCTCTAGGGTTTACAGAGAATGGTCCGAAAAAGAAAAAAAATCCAGTGAGCGGCAGTTCTGTGGCCGGAAATGCCTTGTTGATGCCAGAGGTCAGAGGAGAATGGGCAGACTGGTTCGAGCTGATAGAAAGGCAACAGTGACTCAAATTGCCAACCGTTACAACCAAGGTAGGCAGAAGAGCATCTCTGAACGCACAGTGCGTCGAACTTTGAGGCAGATGGGCTACAGCAGCAGAAGACCACACTGGGTACCACTCCTCTCAGCTAAGAACAGGAAACTGAGGCTACAATTTGCACAAGCTCATCGAAATTGGACAGTAGAAGATTGGAAAAACGTTGCCTGGTCTGATGAGTCTCGATTTCTGCTGCGACATTCGGATGGTAGGGTCAGAATTTGGCGTAAACAACATGAAAGCATGGATCCATCCTGCCTTGTATCAACGGTTCAGGCTGGTGGTGGTGGTGTCATGGTGTGGGGAATTTTTTCTTGGCACTCTTTGGGCCCCTTGGTACCAATTGAGCATCGTTGCAACGCCACAGCCTACCTGAGTATTGTTGCTGACCATGTCCATCCCTTTATGACCACAATGTACCCAACATCTGATGGCTACTTTCAGCAGGATAATGCGCCATGTCATAAAGCTCGAATCATCTCAGATTGGTTTCTTGAACATGACAATGAGTTCACTGTACTCAAATGGCCTCCTCAGTCACCAGATCTCAATCCAATAGAGCATCTTTGGGATGTGGTGGAACGGGAGATTCGCATCAGGGATGTGCAGCCGACAAATCTGCGCCAACTGTGTGATGCCATCATGTCAATATGGTCCAAAATCTCTGAGGAATGCTTCCAGCACCTTGTTGAATCTCTGCCACGAAGAATTGAGGCAGTTCTGAAGGCAAAAGGGGGTCCAACCCGTTACTAGCATGGTGTACCTAATAAAGTGGCCAGTGAGTGTATATTGCCAGATATTTTTATGGTATTTCATTCCATCATCTATGAATGATGTCTGACAAGTGTGAACTGCATCATATATTGCCAGATATTTTTATGGTAATTCATTCCATCACTCCTGTGGTGGGTCTTTCTTTTTTTATCTATTTGGTTTCTGCTTTGAAGTGTAGAAAGGTGTTTTTTTTTTTGTTTTTTTTTTCCTTTCTCTGTTTGATGGCCTTGTCCAGCATTAGTTATTTACCCTGCATAGTAATGCCTGCTCTGGCCTTGTGCTAATTGGTTAATTACTGATTGTGGCCTTTTGGTGGCTGAAGCTAGCAGACATTTCATTTCATATATTTAGCTCTGGCTGGGATAGCACGCGTGCGGGCTCACACGTGCAACAGGATCAAGTGTTTTGCAGTTATACAATGCAGTTGGGCAGGAGACAGGTAAGGTGCATAAGTTTTTCATGCACGCATGCTTCTTGGTCAGTCGTACTACATATGCATTGATCATATCAACCTGCTGCTTTTTTGTCTTCACCTCTGCTTTCTAACAACTCGCCTGCCATTTTACACATTCTGTGCACTCTCTGCATATCCACCCCTCCCTTTTCCCCTCTCCCATGTATAACTCTGAGGCTCGATTGACAGTTCTTACCCACACCAAACCATCCAAAACCACCATGCAGCACTCACAACGTTCATACAAATCATCCCACCACCTGCTTTTTCTGTTTTTTCTCCTTTTAATAGCTGCAGGTGACATCTCCCCCAACCCTGGGCCTCCCTCCACCAGCATACGTTACTCTCCTCCAGCTGCATATAGAAACCCTGCTAATCTTATTAACATTCAGTGCATGCCTTCTCCTCTCATTTTCCAATGTGCTCTCTGGAATGCACGGTCTGTGTGTAACAAACTGACTTACATTCACGATCTTTTTCTCTCTAATTCCCTTAACCTTCTGGCTATTACAGAAACCTGGATCCAGCATTCAGACACCACCGCTGCTGCCGCTCTCTCGTTTGGTGGGCTGAAATTTTCACATACCCCCAGACCTGAGAACAGACAGGGTGGAGGTGTTGGTTTGCTCCTTTCATCACAATGTGCTTTCCAGGTCATCCCCCCGGTTCCCTCACTTACATTTCCTTCCTTTGAAGTCCACGCCATCAGACTCTTTAAGCCTTTCTCCTTACGAGTGGCGGTTGTTTATCGCCCTCCAGGCTCCTCCCGCCAGTTTCTAGACCACTTCACCACCTGGCTTACTCACTTTCTATCCTGTGACATCCCCACCCTCATCATGGGAGACTTTAACATCCCCATCAATGATCCGCTCTCCCAGTCTGCCTCTCATCTTCTTTCTCTAACTTCTTCATTCGACCTCTCACAGTTTACTAATTCTCCTACACATGAGGACGGGAATACTCTGGACCTGGTTTTCTCCCGTCCCGGCTCGCTGCACGACTTTACTAACTCGCCTCTCCCGCTCTCGGACCACAACCTTCTTTCCTTCTCTGTCAAGAATTGTCTCCTCACCCGGGACACCCCCACTTACCACACTTATCGGAATACACGTACCATTAATACCCAACAGCTTAGGGACAATCTCCACACATCTTTAGCCCCCATCTCCACCCTTTCCTGTCCAGACATAGCATTGTCACACTTCAATAATACACTGAAGAATGCCCTAGATGAAGCAGCACCTTCTATACGCAGAAAGACCCGACACAGACAACGGCAGCCCTGGCACACAACGCAAACACGCTTTCTTCAGCGCTGCTCGAGGTGTGCAGAGCGGCAGTGGAGAAAATCTCTCTTAGCAGAAGACTTCATCCACTATAAGTTCATGCTCAAAACCTATAACTCTGCCCTTCATCTGGCCAAACAATCCTACTTCACCACCCTCATCACCTCACTATCCAACAACCCAAGACGACTTTTTGAAACCTTAAACTCCCTCCTGAAACCTAAAGTACAGGCCCCCATCACCAACCTCAGCGGTGAGGATCTGGCCACTTATTTCCTAGAAAAAATCAACCACATACATCAGGATATCTCAGCCCTATCTCCTCAGTGCCTGGATCCCCTTCCCTGCCGCACCTCAAGCTCACTAGACATCTTTGAGCCTGTTTCAGAAGAAGAAGTTTCCAAGCTCCTCGCTTCTGCTCGGCCTACAACCTGCAACAGTGACCCTATTCCTTCACAGCTCCTGCAGTCTCTCTCACCAGTGGTCACCACTCACCTGACTAAAATATTTAACCTCTCTCTTTCTTCAGGTATATTTCCCTCATTTAAACATGCCATCATAACCCCTTTACTTAAAAAGCCATCCCTGGACCAGAACTGCACTGCTAACTATAGACCTGTCTCTAACCTTCCCTTCATCTCTAAACTCCTGGAACGCCTGGTCCACTCCCGTCTAATCCGCTATCTCTCGGATAACTCTCTTCTCGACCCTTTACAATCTGGTTTCCGCTCTTTACACTCTACTGAAACTGCCCTCACTAAAGTCTCTAATGATTTAATAACAGCTAAATCGAAACGTCATTTCTCCCTGCTGATTCTACTGGATCTCTCTGCCGCATTTGACACTGTGGATCACCAGCTCCTCCTCACTATTCTCCGCTCTATAGGCCTCAAGGACACAGCCCTCTCCTGGTTCTCCTCCTACCTCTCTGACCGCTCCTTCACTGTATCTTTTTCCGGCTCCTCTTCCTCTTCTCGTCCCCTTACTATCGGGGTCCCGCAGGGCTCAGTCCTAGGCCCCCTCCTCTTCTCTTTATACACTGCCCCTATTGGACAAACAATCAGCAGATTTGGGTTCCAGTATCATCTCTATGCTGATGACACCCAATTATACACTTCTTCCCCTGACATCACCCCTACCCTAATTCAAAATACCAAGGATTGTCTGTCTGCTGTCTCTAGCATCATGTCCTCCCTCTATCTGAAACTAAATCTCTCTAAAACTGAACTTCTTGTGTTTCTCCCCTCTACTAACCTCACTCTACCTAACATCGAAATAACCCTGGAGGGTTCAACCATAACTCCCAAGCAGCATGCCCGCTGTCTTGGGGTCATATTCGACACTGAACTTTCCTTTACTCCGTACATCCGATCACTCAGTCGCTCTTGTCACCTGCATCTTAAAAACATCTCCAGAATCCGACCTTTTCTCACCTTTGAAACTGCTAAGACTCTTACTGTCGCTCTTATTCATTCTCGTCTGGACTACTGCAACTCTCTTCTGATCGGTCTCCCTCTTACCAAACTTTCTCCTCTCCAATCCATCTTGAATGCGGCAGCCAGGGTCATATTTCTGTCCAGCCGCTTCACCGATGCCTCCATCTTGTGCCAGTCATTACACTGGCTACCTATTCGCTACAGGGTCCAGTATAAACTCATCTCTCTCACCCACAAAGCTCTCCACTGTTCTGCACCGCCTTATATCTCCTCTCTAGTCTCTGTCTATCGCCCTACACATGCCCTCCATTCTACAAATGACCTAAGACTAACATCCCCCGTAATCCGAACCTCGCACCTCCGTCTCCAAGACTTCTCTCGTGCTGCTCCAGCTCTCTGGAATGCACTTCGCCAGACGATCAGACTGATACCTAGCCCTGACCTATTCAAGCGCGCTTTGAAAACCCATCTCTTCAAACAAGCCTACCACATCAACTACTCAGCAAGCTAACTTTGCCCTGTTCCCTCCTTCCAAATATTATTCTGAATCTGCACCCTACTATTCATCTGTCTCCACACCCTTCATGCACATGATAACTGCACTTGATACTTGTCTATTGCACTTAAACACACGGGCTGATGACCGGATCATGCAGCTTTATATGAAAATCCCTATTATAATTGCCAGACCTGAATTAAGAAGCATTTCTCACCTACTGTGTCCCCCCATTTCCTTGTAGATTGTAAGCTTGCGAGCAGGGACCTCACTCCTAATGTCACTGTTTGAATTGTCTTAACTTGTATTGAATTTATTGTCTGTACATGTCCCCGCTTAATTGTAAAGTGCTGCGGAATATGTTGGCGCTATATAAATAAAAATTATTATTATTATTATTATTATTAACTTTTCCACATTTGGACCATACTGGCCTTGCCTTGTCCTGCGGCACTGCCTCTGCTACCTCTTTGTGCAGAGCTTCCTCCACTGCCTCTACCCACATGGCTGCTTTGAAAAGCACTACCAGCAACACTTGCGGGGGGAATGGAGAACATGATGGCCTGCACAAGTGTTTCTTGGTACTCCCGCATTTTTTGCACCCGGCTCAACTGTGGTATGAGGCTTTGTAAGTTGTCCTGGTAGCGAGGATCTAGGAGGGTGTACACCCAATAATCAGCCGTGTGGAGAATGTTGGCGATGCGGCGGTCATTTAACAAGCACTGCAGCATGAAATCAACCATGTGTTGCAGACTGCCAACTGGACCGGAAACGCTGTCCCCAGCTTGAGGCAGCATCTCTGCCTGCTCAGCATCACCCCACCCTCACTGTACACACTGACTACTAGAGCCTTGTGTACCTCCCTCCTCTGGAGAGATGTGTTCCTCCTCCTCCTTTGACTCCTCGTCATCCTCCTCACTAAGTGTCCCCTGCCTGGGCCTTTGTGTGGAAGCACGTTGTGCAGACTTGCCAGAAGCAGATGGCATTTCTGACTCCTCATCCTCGACCTCTTCAAAAACCTCCTCACTTAGTGCTTGTAAGGTTTTTTGAAGCAGACAGATGAGGGGGACAGTCATGCTGATTAGTGCATCATCTGCACTGGCCATCCGCGTGGAGTCATCGAAGGCACACAAAACTTGGCAGATGTCCCTCATAGTGGCCCACTCAGTGGTGGTGGAATCGGCGCTGCAGAGATGCAATGCGCGATCTTGCCATGCTGGAACGCCGCAAGTGAGCACACTCTAGGCGAACCTTGTGCAGCAGTGCATCAAGATCCGGATTGTCCCTCAGAAAGCTCTGCACGACCAAATTGAGCACTTGTGCCAGACATGGTATGTGGGTGAGTTTGCCTAGGCCCAGAGCTGCCACTAGATTTCGGCCATTGTCACTACTAAACCTGGCTGGAGATTCGCTGGCACAAACCACACATCGCTCTACTGCTTGATGGCATTCCAGAGCTCCTGTGCTGTGTGGCTCCGATTCCCCAAAGAAATTAATTTAAGGACGGCCTGTTGACGTTTGGCCACACCTGTGCTCATATCTGGCCTAACAGGCTCATGCAGTGCTGATTCCGAGGAACTAGAGTAGGAGGAGGACTCAATATGTACAGACTGCATTCCTGCAATCCTTGGAGTTGGCAGAATACGTACAGAGCCACTCTCCAGATCTGTACCCGGCTCCACAACATTGACCCAATGGGCAGTGAGGGAAAGGTATCGTCCCTGTCCATGGCTACTGGTCCACGCATCGGTGGTCAGGTGGACCTTGCTACTGACGGCGTTTAGTAGCGCATTTTTAATTTTTCCCTCCACATGCTTTTGCAGGGCAGGGACGGCTTGCCTGCTGAAATAAAAGCGGCTGGGCACATTGTATTGTGGAACTGCCAATGACATCAAGTAGTTTGGCAATGCCGGCATTCAGAGCCAGTGCTCAGGGATGGTTTGCCGAGTATGGCCGGTTTTTCTCCCATGCCTGTGCTACCGATTGCTGGTGAGTGGCCTGGGAGTGTGCTGATGACTGCGAACGTGGTTCAGTGGGTGGAATTTCACTGGGTCTCTGGACAACAGTGGCAGTGGTTCTTCCATGGCGTTCCAGTGAGGAAGCGGAACCAGCTGTGTGTGAGCTGGAGGAAGAGGCCCCAACATGAGCTGAAGAGGTGGTAGGTGCTGCTGAAGGTTGGCCTACATCTTCAGTGTCTGTGTAATGCCACCTTGTGCTTGGTACGCACATGTTTCCACATATATGTGGTATTGAGGTTGCTCACATTTTTCCCTCGTTTCACTTTCTGATGACACAGCTTGCATTTGACAAAGCAAATGTCATCTGCAACTGTGTCAAAAAAAGACCACGCACTGCAAGTCCTGGGAGCGCCCATTTTGTGTTTTGGAAGAGGATTGCTCCTCACGGGTGCCAAAGTGGAGGCTACAGGCAACCAAGTCTGCCCCCGCCCTCTCCCTCCTCTTTTGGCCGTTCGGGGAATCTCTTCCTCAGAGCTGCTCCCACCACCTTCCTGTGGCTGACGCCATGATGGGTCAAGGACCTCATCATCTCCACTCCCCTCTTCAAGCACCGGCTGGTCCTGGGTTGTCTCGCCAGCACCGTACGCACCAGAAATTGGCAACTGAGTCTCATCATCATCAGATGAGCACTGAGGTGTGCTGACAATAGGCACTGGCCCACCCGCCTCTTCCGATTCAGAGGGACAAAGCAGTTGCGCATCACTGCATACTCCCTCTTCTTCATGCTCTAGAATGCTGCTTGGCTGGCCACTTCTTTCCAAGCCAACAGATTCTGAGAACAGAAGTAAAGATTGAGATGGCTCCTGTCCAGGGCTCTCAGACTGCCTGGGCAATTTGGCAGGTGGTGAAGAGACAGATGGTTGCTCTTCAGTGCTCTGGCCTTGGGAGGATGCGGAAGTCATTGAAGTGCATGCGTTAGCTGCCATCCATCCGACAACGGCTTCAATTTGTTCGTCACTCAGCAGTGGGGTACGGCGAGGTCCTACAAAGCTGCGCATGAAGAACTGTTGCCTGGTAAAAGTGGGGGCTGCCGGGTCACTGGTGGCCGCAGCAGACACCGAATCCCCACGTCCTCTCCCTGCTGAATCCCCCGTCCTCTCCCTGCTGAAACTCCACGGCCACGACCATGTGCCTTACTCCCTGCCTTCTTCATCTTGGTAGACTGATAAGGATAGGCAGAAAAGTAAAAAAGGGGTGGCTTAGTGTTCTTATTTCTGAACACCTGCTAACCAGTATAAGAAACACTAATTTGGCTAAAAGTGTGTGTACTACACTTTAATATGATCTAATGTGGCCTACACAACTGTAAAGTCGAGTGTTTGGTGAACTTTAGAGTTGAGCGACTTTTGTTTTTTTAGGGTCGCGTTTCGTTTCGTGAAACCCGACTTTTCCAAAAGTCGGGTCGAGCAAGATCGTCCGATTATAGGGAAAAGTCGGGGTCGTCCCGAAACACGAAACCCAATGTAAGTCAATGGGGAATAAAAGTCGGCAGTGAGAGGAGGACAGGAAACACACCTACAGTGCCCATTTGAATGCCAAAAGCATCAATTCTTCTTACTTAAGCTTGTCAACCTTAATTAACTTCATAATACAAGTTACGCACTGAAAAATGGGGGTTATTTGGCTACAGACTGTGGGGGGGGGAGGGCTGGCTCCAGGTTTTCATGTGCCCTGGGCGAAAGAGCGCCCCTTTAACACATACCACAACTCATCATGCTCCGATACGGCAGAGAAATAGCGGTATAGTACAATGAAAAATACCTCACTTTTTACATCTCATGACGAGGCCCATCTATTTCTCCATACAGAATCATTGGTCCCATATAATGTTTGAAACAGTATATGATGAGCTCCACATAATGCTACAGTATATGTTGGTCCCCATGGATGAAGCTCCACTGTCTTATGGGCCCAAATAATGCTCCAAACATAATGGGCCCCATTTCTAATGCTCTAGTGTATAATGGGCCCTGTAAATGCTGCTCCAGTGTCTGATGTCCACCTTTGGAATGTTCCAGTGTATGTTGGGCCCCATCTATCATTCTCCAGAGTATAGTGCTCCCCAAAAATTGCTGTCCCAACATTGAAAACAATCAAATAAGTCTCCTCGCTAGGGAATCCCTGTACTTGTCTGGACTCCTCGTCGTCCCCATCTTCCATCTCACTGCACAGTATTTCAACTTTGCAAGTGCTGTGATCCTGGGCAAGCAGGGGGGGCCCACTCGTTGGCGACGGCACTGGCACAGGGCCCCTGATAGTACGGTGGTGTGTCTGATGGCGGGTGGGCCGAACCTGCACTTTCATCTGCAGCTTCCTCTTTGTCACCGTGTAAGATGGAACTGTATATGGGAAGGGTAACCTGAGTTTCATCAGGGTCAGATTCAGGTCGTGTAGCGTGCGAGGGGAATGTAGTGGTCTGGGTCAATGTACCAGCAGATTCATCGAGCAGTGGCTGGGCATCAGTGCACTTGTGTCGCCCCCAGGAGTACGGTCGCCACAGTGGCATTACCTTCTTCCTAGGGAGTGTGATGTCATGCTTGGGAGCAATGAAGGATCTCTCTAGCAGGTTAACTGATTGGGCGGCATTATTCCCACGAGTCATGACCCTCCAAACAGCGTTCATGAAGGCAAAGTGTTTGTTTTACGTGGGCAGTATGGTTGCAAAGCTGAACCTTAAAGGAATGTCCAGAAGGGCACCACCAGGAGTGGAGCCTACGGTTAAATTCGACTCCACCTGGGAAACCTCAACCATGCCAGCTACAGAACAGATGCACACATTGCAAGCTTAATTCCGTTAACGAACGAGACTCCGTCATGCCCCGCGGTCCGAGTCTGGCTTACTAGAGGGACACGTGAGGCTCTGGCACATGAGATTGGCCAATAACTGGTGTGTCATACCCTTACATGTCCGTGGCTGCATGTGCGCTACACTGAAAAGGCCAGCGTTTGTCGCTTACAGGTGCAGATAACCCGCTGAACAACGTTAGTGATGGGGATCACTGATTACAATTATTACCCGCGAACAATGATTTCCCAGTAAGTGCAGGTCAACCGCAGTTCCGGAATTAGGCCTAACCGTCATTCCTGAAAAAATGAAAAACTTACGTGTGCAAACCACAGGTGCTGTAGCTTGCTTAACAGCTCGCCAGCCGTTCTCACGCCCAGTATGGATTACACGTGATTGCACAAAGGTTAGAAAGGGTATCGTATCCCCGGATAACATGTATGGATAGCGTACACATTCAAAATATATGTCTCAGGAGGCAGGCTCAGACGGTGTCAGGCCCAGTATGGATTGCACGTGATTGCACAAAGGTTACAAAGGGTACCGTATCCCCAGATAACATGTATGGATAGCGTACACATTCAAAATATATGTCTCAGGAGGCAGGCTCAGACGGTGTTAGGCCCAGTATGGATTGCATGTGATTGCACAAAGGTTAGAAAGGGTACCGTATCCCCGGATAACATGTATGGATAGCGTACACATTCAAAATATATGTCTCAGGAGGCAGGCTCAGACGGTGTCAGGCACAGTATGGATTTGACGGCCCAGATTACACAGCGGAGGAGCAGGGAGAGGTAAAGATTGCAAATGCTGGGGCCCTGCCCAAGCAAGGGGGGCCCACTCGTGGGCGTCGGTACTGGCACTGGGCCCCTCATAGTACAGCGGTGTGTCTGACGGCGGGTGTGCACCACCACCGTCAGAGACTCTTGATTGCACTATGAGGGACCTTGTGCCAGTGCCCACGCCCAAGAGTCGGCCTACCCACCTGTCCAGGGCAACGGCACTCGCACGGTGTCGTGCGCTAGGTGGTGACCCCGGCCATGGGGGGGAGCAGCACAGTTAGGGAGTTTTAGAAAGTGGCATATGTTGATGTTGGACATTCAGCTGATGCAAAAGGCGAAATAGGTGAAGTACCAGGAAGAGGTGGACCAAAGCAAGCCATTTTTCTGTCACCCTATGTGTCATCAGGGGAAGGTGGGACAAAATCCTTGGAAACCCATGTGTGGTTCATTTTAATGAAGGTTAGATCATCCACATTTTGGGTTGACAGACGGGTCCTTTTTTCTGTCAGGATTGATCCAGCTGCACTGAAGACTCTTTCCGATAGCACACTTGCAGCTGGGCAAGCGAGCTCCTGTAAGGCATATTGGGCCAATTCAGGCCAGGTGTCCAGTTTAGCGGCCCAATAGTCAAAGGGGAATGACCTGTGTGGGAGAACATCGATATGGGAGGAAAAGTAGTTTGTAACCATAGTTGACAACTGCTGTCTCCTGTCACTTTCCATCGATGCAATATTACCAGTTGTGTGAGCGGTATTTGAAAAATCAGTCCACAACATTGTCATGAAACCCCTGTCTCCAACGCCACTTCTGCTGTGTGCACCACGAACACCTCTGCCAAGCTGCCCCCGGCCCGTACGGCTCGTGTGAGAACCATCACCGCTGCTGTGTGCTGGGAATGCCTCAAGCAACCGATTTACCAGAGTTGCTTGTTTATTAGCCAATATTAGGTCAAGGTTCTCCTGTGGCATGATGTTTTGTAATTTGCCTTTATAGCGTGGATCCAGGATGCTGGCCAACCAGTAGTCGTCATCGTTCATCATTTTGGCAATGCGGGGGGCCCTTTTTAGGATCCGCAAGGCATAATCTGACATGTGGGCCAATGTTCCCGGTGTCAATGATGCACTGCGAGTGCTGGGTGGAGGAGCACTTTCTGGCAAATCCACATCCCTCCAGTCACGCACAAACCCTGTACCAGACCTTGCCACGCCAACATTTTCACTTGCCCCACGAGATGCATCCTCCTCCCCTAAGTAATCATCCCCATCATCATCCTCCTCCTCCTCTTCTTCCTCCACCTCGTCCAGGAGAGGTCCCTGAGCAGACAATGGCTGAATGTCATCAAGGATTCCCTCCTCCTCTTCCTCCTCATCAACATTGGCTGCAGACGCCTGCTCCTTAAGGTGCGTCAAAGTTTGCATGAGCAGACGCATAAGTGGGATGCTCATGCTTAGGATGGCGTCGTCTGCGCTTACCAGCCGTGTGCATTCCTCAAAACACTGAAGGACTTTACAAAGGTCTTTCAGCTTCGACCACTGCACACCTGTCAACTCCATGTCTGCTCTCAAAGTGCCTGGCCGTGTATCCTCCCACAAATGCATTATGGCCTGCCTCTGTTCGCACAGCCGCTCCACCATGTGCAGGGTGGAGTTCCACCTTGTTGCAATGTCGATAATGAGGCGGTGGTTGGGAAGGTGGAGCAATCGCTGCAGCTTCTGCATACGAACGGAGTGTACAGGCGACCGGCGGATGTGCGCGCACAGTCTTCGCACCTTCTGGAGCAGGGCTGTTAACTCCGGATAATTTTTGAGGAAGCACTGCACCACCAGGTTCAAGGTGTGAGCCAAGCAAGGTATGTGGCTGAGTTTTGAAAGGGCTATGGCTGCCACAAAATTATGGCCGTTGTCACTAACTACCTTGCCTGCCTCAAGATGTACACTGCCCAGCCATGACTCAGTTTGTCGCTTCAAGTACTCGGCCAGCACCTCAGCGGTGTGTCTGTCGCCCAAACACATCATCTGCAACACAGCCTGCTGACGCTTTCCACTAGCTGCTCGATAGGGGGACACATCGTGTGCAACAGTGGCAGCTGCAGATGGAGTGCTTGTACGACTGCGCTCTGTGGACGAGCTTTCGCTTCTGGAGAAGGAGGAGGAGGAGGAGGGTCGAACACCTACAGCCAACTGTTTCCTATACCGTGGGCTAGGCAGCCCTGTCCCACCACCGCTGTCCCCTGTGGACCCTGCATCCACCACATTAACCCAGTGCGCAGTGATGGACACGTAACGGCCCTGGCCATGCCGACTGGACCATGCATCAGTTGTGAGGTGCACCTTTCCGCTCACTGACTGCTTGAGTGCATGGACAATGCGGTCTTTCACATGATGGTGGAGGGTTGGGATGGCTTTGCGAGAGAAGAAGTGGCGACTGGGTAGGTCATAGCGTGGTACTGCATAGGCCATGAGTTCGCGGAAAGCTGTGCTTTCCACCAACCGAAAGGGCATCATCTCAAACGAGATTAGTTTGGCAATGTGGGCGTTCAAACCCAGTGTACGCGGATGAGAGACTGAGTACTTTCTTGACCTACTCATAGTGTCTGGGAGGGTGAGCTGGACTTGAGAGCTGCATATGGTGGAAGTAGCGGTGGACAGGGCGAACTGAGAGAGGGTTGATGATGGTGATGGAGTTGGTGTTCTTTCTGATGGCCTAGAATCAGTCTTTCGTTGATATAACAGTGGGATTCCCTGACTGCTATGGTCTTACAACGACACCTCAACATTTGCTGCTGTGCTAACCGGTGGGCTTACAGTGGGGGAAACAATGTAGCGTTGCTGACTACCTTCGTTGTGATCAGTTGCACATGTGGCACTTGAGGTTTGGTGTTGTGTCCACGCTTGCAAGTGCATGCTGGTTAAATGTCTAAGCATGCAACTGGTATTCAAATTTTTCAGATTTTTCCCTCGGCTAAAGGTCTTTGCGCACTTCTTACAGATAACCTTGGCCTGATCATGAGGATTTTGGTCAAAAAAGTGCCACACTGCACTCTTCCTACTTTGGCAGACATTTTGCGGCCTAGCACGCTGTGATCTTTTGACCCTCTGGACAAGCTGTCCAGCAACTCTTTTGATGTTTGGAACCTGTCTTTGGAGTGCTCTGGGCCTGCCAGATAACAGCTGTTGCGATGTCGATGTCTGCTGTGGATGCTCTTCATCTGAGCTATTGGAAGCAGCACCCTCTTCCCCCAATGGATGCCAATCTGGGTCAACAACTGGGTCATCCATCACCTCCTCTTCTATGTCATGTGCACCTTCCTCTGTGTCACCGTGTATGGTGGTATAGTGTGCGGGAAGGGGCACCTGAGTCTCATCAGGGTCAGAATCTGGCTCTGTACACTGCGAGGACAATGTAGTGCTCTGAGTGAATGTACCAGCAGAATCATCCATCAGCGGCTGTGCATCAGTGCACTCCATGTCAGATTCATCTTGGCCTGGGTAATTCACCATTTCACTTGATAATCCAGGCATGGTATGTGAAAACAGCTCCATGGAGTAATCAGTAGTATGGCCTGCGTCATCCTTCAATCTTGGTTGGGGTGAAGGACACAAGGAAAGGTGTGGTTCATGAACATGAGCCTCCAATGACTACTCAGTGCTTTTACTTTTTACAACTGAAGAAGAGGAGGCGATAGAGCTGGAGGCTGAGTCAGCAATGTAAGACAAAACTTTTTCCTGATGCTCTGGCTTTAAAAGCGGTTTGCCAACTCCTAGAAAACTAAGCGTTCGAGGCCTTATGTAGCCAGACGTTGACGCAGGGTCAGCACCTCCTGCATTCGGTCCTATTTTGCTCTTGCCACTACCATGAGATCCACCACCAACACCATCATTACCAGCTGCCAACCCCCGCCCAATTCCACGGCCTCTTCCACCAGCCTTTCTCATTTTTGGTAGAAATGTAGACAAAATCCAACAAACTATATAGTAATGTAAAACAAGGTACAAGGTGTCTATAGGACAGGGGAGATTTTGAATTTCTGCAGACACTTTTGGACACTGGACACTTTTGGATTGTGTGAGGCCCACTGATATCTGAGCGCAATGTGACAGGCTCGATGGCACAGCTGTGACCAAAGTGACTAGAGGATAAGGGAGATTTTGAATCTCTGCACACACTTTTGGACACTGGACACTTTTGGATTGTGTGAGGCCCAATGAATAGAGTTGAGCGACTTTTGTTTTTTTAGGGTCGCGTTTCGTTTCGTGAAACCCAACTTTTCCAAAAGTCAGGTCGAGCAAGATCGTCCGATTATAGGGAAAAGTGGGGGTCGTCCCGAAACACGAAATCCAATGTAAGTCAATGGGGAATAAAAGTCGGCAGTGAGAGGAGGACAGGAAACACACCTACAGTGCCCATTTGAATGCCAAAAGCATCAATTCTTCTTTCTTAAGCTTGTCAACCTTAATTAACTTCATAATACAAGTTACGCACTGAAAAATGGGGGTTATTTGGCTACAAACTGTGGGGGGGAGGGCTGGCTCCAGGTTTTCATGTGCCCTGGGCGAAAGAGCGCCCCTTTAACACATACCACAACTCATCATGCTCCGATACGGCAGAGAAATAGCGGTATAGTACAATGAAAAATACCTCACTTTTTACATCTCATGACGAGGCCCATCTATTTCTCCATACAGAATCATTGGTCCCATATAATGTTTGAAACAGTATATGATGAGCTCCACATAATGCTACAGTATATGTTGGTCCCCATGGATGAAGCTCCACTGTCTTATGGGCCCAAATAATGCTCCAAACATAATGGGCCCCATGTCTAATGCTCTAGTGTATAATGGGCCCTGTAAATGCTGCTCCAGTGTCTGATGTCCACCTTTGGAATGTTCCAGTGTATGGTGGGCCCCATCTATCACTCTCCAGAGTATAGTGCTCCCCAAAAATTGCTTTCCCAACATTAAAAACAATCAAATAAGTCTCCTCGCTAGGGAATTCCTGTACTTGTCTGGACAGGTGCTGTAGCTTGCTTAACAGCTCGCCAGCCGTTCTCAAGCCCAGTATGGATTACACGTGATTGCACAAAGGTGAGAAAGGGTACCGTATCCCCAGATAACATGTATGGATAGCGTACACATTCAAAATATATGTCTCAGGAGGCAGGCTCAGACGGTGTTAGGCCCAGTATGGATTGCACGTGATTGCACAAAGGTTAGAAAGGGTACCGTATCCCCGGATAACATGTATGGATAGCGTACACATTCAAAATATACGTCAATACAGCATGAGGCAGGCTCAGACGTTGTTAGGCCCAGTATGGATTGCACGTGATTGCACAAAGGTTAGAAAGGGTACCGTATCCCTGGATAACATGTATGGATAGCGTACACATTCAAAATATATGTCTATACAGCATGAGGCAGGCTCAGACGGTGTTAGGCCCAGTATGGATTGCACGTGATTGCACAAAGGTTAGAAAGGGTACCGTATCCCTGGAAAACATGTATGGATAGCGTACACATTCAAAATATATGTCTCAGGAGGCAGGCTCAGACAGTGTTAGGCCCAGTATGGATTGCACGTGATTGCACAAAGGTTAGAAAGGGTACTGTATCCCTGGATAACATGTATGGATAGCGTACACATTCAAAATATATGTCTCAGGAGGCAGGGTCAGACGTTTTTAGGCCCAGTATGGATTGCACGTGATTGCACAAAGGTTAGAAAGGGTACCGTATCCCTGGATAACATGTATGGATAGCGTACACATTCAAAATATATGTCTATACAGCATGAGGCAGGCTCAGACGGTGTTAGGCCCAGTATGGATTGCACGTCATTGCACAAAGGTTAGAAAGGGTACCGTATCCCTGGATAACATGTATGGATAGCGTACACATTCAAAATATATGTCTCAGGAGGCAGGCTCAGACGGTGTTAGGCCCAGTGTGGATTGCACGTGATTGCACAAAGGTTAGAAAGGGTACCGTATCCCTGGATAACATGTATGGATAGCGTACACATTCAAAATATATGTCTCAGGAGGCAGGCTCAGACGGTGTCAGGCACAGTATGGATTTGACGGCCCAGATTACACAGCGGAGGAGCAGGGAGAGGTAAAGATTGCAAATGCTGGGGCCCTGCACAAGCAAGGGGGGCCCACTCGTGGGCGTCGGTACTGGCACTGGGCCCCTCATAGTACAGCGGTGTGTCTGACGGCGGGTGTGCACCACCACCGTCAGAGACACTTGATTGCACTATGAGGGACCCTGTGCCAGTGCCCGCGCCCAAGAGTCGGCCTACCCACCTGTCCAGGGCAACGGCACTAGCACGGTGTCGTGCGCTAGGTGGTGACCCCGGCCATGGGGGGGGAGGCAGCACAGTTAGGGAGTTTTAGAAAGTGGCATATGTTGATGTTGGACATTCAGCTGATGCAAAAGGCAAAATAGGTGAAGTACCAGGAAGAGGTGGACCAAAGCAAGCCATTTTTCTGTCACCCTATGTGTCATCAGGGGAAGGTGGGACAAAATCCTTGGAAACCCATGCGTGGTTCATTTTAATGAAGGTTAGATCATCCACATTTTGGGTTGACAGACGGGTCCTTTTTTCTGTCAGGATTGATCCAGCTGCACTGAAGACTCTTTCCGATAGCACACTTGCAGCTGGGCAAGCGAGCTCCTGTAAGGCATATTGGGCCAATTCAGGCCAGGTGTCCAGTTTAGCGGCCCAATAGTCAAAGGGGAATGACCTGTGTGGGAGAACATCGATATGGGAGGAAAAGTAGTTTGTAACCATAGTTGACAACTGCTGTCTCCTGTCACTTTCCATCGATGCAGTATTACCAGTTGTGTGAGCGGTATTTGAAAAATCAGTCCACAACATTGTCATGAAACCCCTGTCTCCAACGCCACTTCTGCTGTGTGCACCACGAACACCTCTGCCAAGCTGCCCCCGGCCCGTACGGCTCGTGTGAGAACCATCACCGCTGCTGTGTGCTGGGAATGCCTCAAGCAACCGATTTACCAGAGTTGCTTGTTTATTAGCCAATATTAGGTCAAGGTTCTCCTGTGGCATGATGTTTTGTAATTTGCCTTTATAGCGTGGATCCAGGATGCTGGCCAACCAGTAGTCGTCATCGTTCATCATTTTGGCAATGCGGGGGGCCCTTTTTAGGATCCGCAAGGCATAATCTGACATGTGGGCCAATGTTCCCGGTGTCAATGATGCACTGCGAGTGCTGGGTGGAGGAGCACTTTCTGGCAAATCCACATCCCTCCAGTCACGCACAAACCCTGTATCAGACCTTGCCACGCCAACATTTTCACTTGCCCCACGAGATGCATCCTCCTCCCCTAAGTAATCATCCCCATCATCCTCCTCCTCCTCCTCTTCTTCCTCCACCTCGTCCAGGAGAGGTCCCTGAGCAGACAATGGCTGAATGTCATCAAGGATTCCCTCCTCCTCTTCCTCCTCATCAACATTGGCAGCAGACGCCTGCTCCTTAAGGTGCGTCAAAGTTTGCATGAGCAGACGCATAAGTGGGATGCTCATGCTTAGGATGGCGTCGTCTGCGCTTACCAGCCGTGTGCATTCCTCAAAACACTGAAGGACTTTACAAAGGTCTTTCAGCTTCGACCACTGCACACCTGTCAACTCCATGTCTGCTCTCAAAGTGCCTGGCCGTGTATCCTCCCACAAATGCATTATGGCCTGCCTCTGCTCGCAGAGCCGCTCCACCATGTGCAGGGTGGAGTTCCACCTTGTTGCAATGTCGATAATGAGGCGGTGGTTGGGAAGGTGGAGCAATCGCTGCAGCTTCTGCATACGAACGGAGTGTACAGGCGACCGGCGGATGTGCGCGCACAGTCTTCGCACCTTCTGGAGCAGGGCTGTTAACTCCGGATAATTTTTGAGGAAGCACTGCACCACCAGGTTCAAGGTGTGAGCCAAGCAAGGTATGTGGCTGAGTTTTGAAAGGGCTATGGCTGCCACAAAATTACGGCCGTTATCACTAACTACCTTGCCTGCCTCAAGATGTACTCTGCCCAGCCATGACTCAGTTTGTCGCTTCAAGTACTCGGCCAGCACCTCAGCGGTGTGTCTGTCGCCCAAACACATCATCTGCAACACAGCCTGCTGACGCTTTCCACTAGCTGCTCGATAGGGGGACACATCGTGTGCAACAGTGGCAGCTGCAGATGGAGTGCTCGTACGACTGCGCTCTGTGGACGAGCTTTCGCTTCTGGAGGAGGAGGAGGAGGAGGAGGGTCGAACGCCTACAGCCAACTGTTTCCTATACCGTGGGCTAGGCAGCACTGTCCCACCACCGCTGTCCCCTGTGGACCCTGCATCCACCACATTAACCCAGTGCGCAGTGATGGACACGTAACGGCCCTGGCCATGCCGACTGGACCATGCATCAGTTGTGAGGTGCACCTTTCCGCTCACTGACTGCTTGAGTGCATGGACAATGCGGTCTTTCACATGATGGTGGAGGGCTGGGATGGCTTTGCGAGAGAAGAAGTGGCGACTGGGTAGGTCATAGCGTGGTACTGCATAGGCCATGAGTTCGCGGAAAGCTGTGCTTTCCACCAACCGAAAGGGCATCATCTCAAACGAGATTAGTTTGGCAATGTGGGCGTTCAAACCCAGTGTACGCGGATGAGAGACTGAGTACTTTCTTGACCTACTCATAGTGTCTGGGAGGGTGAGCTGGACTTGAGAGCTGCATATGGTGGAAGTAGCGGTGGACAGGGCGGACTGAGAGAGGGTTGATGATGGTGATGGAGTTGGTGTTCTTTCTGATGGCCTAGAATCAGTCTTTCGTTGATATAACAGTGGGATTCCCTGACTGCTGTGACCTTGCAACGACACCTCAACATTTGCTGCTGTGCTAACCGGTGGGCTTACAGTGGGGGAAACAATGTAGCGTTGCTGACTACCTTCGTTGTGATCAGTTGCACATGTGGCACTTGAGGTTTGGTGTTGTGTCCACGCTTGCAAGTGCATGCTGGTTAAATGTCTAAGCATGCAACTGGTATTCAAATTTTTCAGATTTTTCCCTCGGCTAAAGGTCTTTGCGCACTTCTTACAGATAACCTTGGCCTGATCATGAGGATTTTGGTCAAAAAAGTGCCACACTGCACTCTTCCTACTTTGGCAGACATTTTGCGGCCTAGCACGCTGTGATCTTTTGACCCTCTGGACAAGCTGTCCAGCAACTCTTTTGATGTTTGGAACCTGTCTTTGGAGTGCTCCGGGCCTGCCAGATAACAGCTGTTGCGATGTCGATGTCTGCTGTGGATGCTCCTCATCTGAGCTATTGGAAGCAGCACCCTCTTCCCCCAATGGATGCCAATCTGGGTCAACAACTGGGTCATCCATCACCTCCTCTTCTATGTCATGTGCACCTTCCTCTGTGTCACCGTGTATGGTGGTATAGTGTGCGGGAAGGGGCACCTGAGTCTCATCAGGGTCAGAATCTGGCTCTGTACACTGCGAGGACAATGTAGTGCTCTGAGTGAATGTACCAGCAGAATCATCCATCAGCGGCTGTGAATCAGTGCACTCCATGTCAGATTCATCTTGGCCTGGGTAATTCACCATTTCACTTGATAATCCAGGCATGGTATGTGAAAACAGCTCCATGGAGTAATCAGTAGTATGGCCTGCGTCATCCTTCAATCTTGGTTGGGGTGAAGGACACAAGGAAAGGTGTGGTTCATGAACATGAACCTCCAATGACGACTCAGTGCTTTTACTTTTTACAACTGAAGAAGAGGAGGCGATAGAGCTGGAGGCTGAGTCAGCAATGTAAGACAAAACTTTTTCCTGATGCTCTGGCTTTAAAAGCGGTTTGCCAACTCCTAGAAAACTAAGCGTTCGAGGCCTTATGTAGCCAGATGATGACGCAGGGTCAGCACCTCCTGCATTCGGTCCTATTTTGCTCTTGCAACTACCATCAGATCCACCACCAACACCATCATTACCAGCTGCCAACCCCCGCCCAATTCCACGGCCTTTTCCACCAGCCTTCCTCATTTTTGGTAGAAATGTAGACAAAATCCAACAAACTATATAGTAATGTAAAACAAGGTACAAGGTGTCTATAGGACAGGGGAGATTTTGAATTTCTGCACACACTTTTGGACACTGGACACTTTTGGATTGTGTGAGGCCCAATGAATATCTGAGCGCTATGTGACAGGCTCGATGGCACAGCTGTGACAAAAGTGACCAGAGGATAAGGGAGATTTTGAATTTCTGCACACACTTGTGGACAGTGGACACTTTTGGATTGTGTGAGGCCCACTGATATCTGAGCGCTATGTGACAGGCTCGACGGCACAGCTGTGACAAAAGTGACTAGAGGATAAGGGAGATTTTGAATCTCTGCACACACTTTTGGACACTGGACACTTTTGGATTGTGTGAGGCCCACTGATATCTGAGCGCTATGTGACAGGCTCGATGGCACAGCTGTGACAAAAGTGACTAGAGGATAAGGGAGATTTTGAATTTCTGCACACACTTGTGGACAGTGGACACTTTTGGATTGTGTGAGGCCCACTGATATCTGAGCGCTATGTGACAGGCTCGATGGCACTGCTGTGACAAAAGTGACTAGAGGATAAGGGAGATTTTGAATTTCTGCACACACTTGTGGACAGTGGACACATTTGGATTGTGTGATGCCCACTGATATCTGAGCGCTATGTGACAGGCTCGATGGCACTGCTGTGACAAAAGTGACTAGAGGATAAGGGAGATTTTGAATTTCTGCACACACTTGTGGATAGAGTTGAGCGACTTTTGGTTTTTTAGGGTCGCGTTTCGTTTCGTGAAACCCGACTTTTCCAAAAGTCGGGTCGAGCAAGATCGTCCGATTATAGGGAAAAGTCGGGGTCGTCCCGAAACACGAAACCCAATGTAAGTCAATGGGGAATAAAAGTCGGCAGTGAGAGGAGGACAGGAAACACACCTACAGTGCCCATTTGAATGCCAAAAGCAACAATTCTTCTTACTTAAGCTTGTCAACCTTAATTAACTTCATAATACAAGTTACGCACTGAAAAATGGGGGTTATTTGGCTAAACTTGTGGGGAGGGAGGGCTGGCTGCAGGTTTTCATGTGCCCTGGGCGAAAGAGCGCCCCTTTAACACATACCACAACTCATCATGCTCCGATACGGCAGAGAAATAGCGGTATAGTACAATGAAAAATACCTCACTTTTTACATCTCATGACGAGGCCCATCTATTTCTCCATACAAAATCATTGGTCCCATATAATGTTTGAAACAGTATATGATGAGCTCCACATAATGCTACAGTATATGTTGGTCCCCATGGATGAAGCTCTACTGTCTTATGGGCCCAAATAATGCTCCAAACATAATGGGCCCCATTTCTAATGCTCTAGTGTATAATGGGCCCTGTAAATGCTGCTCCAGTGTCTGATGTCCACCTTTGGAATGTTCCAGTGTATGGTGGGCCCCATCTATCATTCTCCAGAGTATAGTGCTCCCCAAAAATTGCTGTCCCAACATTGAAAACAATCAAATAAGTCTCCTCGCTAGGGAATCCCTGTACTTGTCTGGACAGGTGCTGTAGCTTGCTTAACAGCTTGCCAGCCGTTCTCACGCCCAGTATGGATTGCACGTGATTGCACAAAGGTTAGAAAGGGTACCGTATCCCTGGATAACATGTATGGATAGCGTACACATTCAAAATATATGTCTATACAGCATGAGGCAGGCTCAGACGGTGTTAGGCCCAGTATGGATTGCACGTGATTGCACAAAGGTTAGAAAGGGTACCGTATCCCCGGATAACATGTATGGATAGCGTACACATTCAAAATATATGTCTATACAGCATGAGGCAGGCTCAGATGGTGTTAGACCCAGTATGGATTGCACGTCATTGCACAAAGGTTAGAAAGGCTACCGTATCCCCGGATAACATGTATGGATAGCGTACACATTCAAATTATATGTCTATACAGCATGAGGCAGGCTCAGACGGTGTTAGGCCCAGTATGGATTGCACGTCATTGCACAAAGGTTAGAAAGGGTACCGTATCCCCGGATAACATGTATGGATAGCGTACACATTCAAAATATATGTCTATACAGCATGAGGCAGACTCAGACGGTGTTAGGCCCAGTATGGATTGCACGTCATTGCACAAAGGTTAGAAAGGGTACCGTATCCCCGGATAACATGTATGGATAGCGTACACATTCAAAATATATGTCTATACAGCATGAGGCAGGCTCAGACGGTGTTAGGCCCAGTATGGATTGCACGTCATTGCACAAAGGTTAGAAAGGGTACCGTATCCCTGGATAACATGTATGGATAGCGTACACATTCAAAATATATGTCTATACAGCATGAGGCAGGCTCAGACGGTGTTAGGCCCAGTATGGATTGCACGTCATTGCACAAAGGTTAGAAAGGGTACCGTATCCCTGGATAACATGTATGGATAGCGTACACATTCAAAATATAAGTCTATACAGCATGAGGCAGGCTCAGACGGTGTTAGGCCCAGTATGGATTGCACTTCATTGCACAAAGGTTAGAAAGGGTACCGTATCCCCGGATAACATGTATGGATAGCGTACACATTCAAAATATATGTCTATACAGCATGAGGCAGGCTCAGACGGTGTTAGGCCCAGTATGGATTGCACGTCATTGCACAAAGGTTAGAAAGGGTACCGTATCCCTGGATAACATGTATGGATAGCGTACACATTCAAAATATATGTCTATACAGCATGAGGCAGGCTCAGACGGTGTTAGGCCCAGTATGGATTGCACGTCATTGCACAAAGGTTAGAAAGGGTACTGTATCCCTGGATAACATGTATGGATAGCGTACACATTCAAAATATATGTCTATACAGCATGAGGCAGGCTCAGACGGTGTTAGGCCCAGTATGGATTGCACGTCATTGCACAAAGGTTAGAAAGGGTACCGTATCCCCGGATAACATGTATGGATAGCGTACACATTCAAAATATATGTCTATACAGCATGAGGCAGGCTCAGACGGTGTTAGGCCCAGTATGGATTGCACGTCATTGCACAAAGGTTAGAAAGGGTACCGTATCCCTGGATAACATGTATGGATAGCGTACACATTCAAAATATATGTCTATACAGCATGAGGCAGGCTCAGACGGTGTTAGGCCCAGTATGGATTGCACGTCATTGCACAAAGGTTAGAAAGGGTACCGTATCCCCGGATAACATGTATGGATAGCGTACACATTCAAAATATATGTCTATACAGCATGAGGCAGGCTCAGACGGTGTTAGGCCCAGTATGGATTGCACGTCATTGCACAAAGGTTAGAAAGGGTACCGTATCCCCGGATAACATGTATGGATAGCGTACACATTCAAAATATATGTCTATACAGCATGAGGCAGGCTCAGACGGTGTTAGGCCCAGTATGGATTGCACGTCATTGCACAAAGGTTAGAAAGGGTACCGTATCCCTGGATAACATGTATGGATAGCGTACACATTCAAAATATATGTCTATACAGCATGAGGCATGCTCAGACGGTGTTAGGCCCAGTATGGATTGCACGTCATTGCACAAAGGTTAGAAAGGGTACCGTATCCCTGGATAACATGTATGGATAGCGTACACATTCAACATATATGTCTATACAGGATGAGGCAGGCTCAGACGGTGTTAGGCCCAGTATGGATTGCACGTCATTGCACAAAGGTTAGAAAGGGTACCGTATCCCCGGATAACATGTATGGATAGCGTACACATTCAAAATATATGTCTATACAGCATGAGGCAGGCTCAGACGGTGTTAGGCCCAGTATGGATTGCACGTCATTGCACAAAGGTTAGAAAGGGTACCGTATCCCTGGATAACATGTATGGATAGCGTACACATTCAAAATATATGTCTCAGGAGGCAGGCTCAGACGGTGTCAGGCACAGTATGGATCTGACGGCCCAGATTACACAGCGGAGGAGCAGGGAGAGGTAAAGATTGCAAATGCTGGGGCCCTGCCCAAGCAAGGGGGGCCCACTCGTGGGCGTCGGTACTGGCACTGGGCCCATCATAGTACAGCGGTGTGTCTGACGGCGGGTGTGCACCACCACCGTCAGAGAGACTTGATTGCACTATGAGGGACCCTGTGCCAGTGCCCGCGCCCAAGAGTCGGCCTACCCACCTGTCCAGGGCAACGGCACTCGCACGGTGTCGTGCGCTAGGTGGAGACCCAGGCCATGGGGGGGGAGGCAGCACAGTTAGGGAGTTTTAGAAAGTGGCATATGTTGATGTTTGACATTCAGCTGATGCAAAAGGCGAAATAGGTGAAGTACCAGGAAGAGGTGGACCAAAGCAAGCCATTTTTCTGTCACCCTATGTGTCATCAGGGGAAGGTGGGACAAAATCCTTGGAAACCCATGCGTGGTTCATTTCAATGAAGGTTAGATCATCCACATTTTGGGTTGACAGACGGGTCCTTTTTTCTGTCAGGATTGATCCAGCTGCACTGAAGACTCTTTCCGATAGCACACTTGCAGCTGGGCAAGTGAGCTCCTGTAAGGCATATTGGGCCAATTCAGGCCAGGTGTCCAGTTTAGCGGCCCAATAGTCAAAGGGGAATGACCTGTGTGGGAGAACATCGATATGGGAGGAAAAGTAGTTTGTAACCATAGTTGACAAGTGCTGTCTCCTGTCACTTTCAATTGATGCAGTATTACCAGTCGTGTGAGCGGGACTTGAAAAATCAGTCCACAAAATGGTCATGAAACCCCTGTCTCCAATGCCACTTCTGCTGTGTGCACCACGAACACCTCTGCCAAGCTGCCCCCGGCCCGTACGGCTCGTGTGAGAACCATCACCGCTGCTGTGTGCTGGGAATGCCTCAAGCAACCGATTTACCAGAGTTGCTTGTTTATTAGCCAATATTAGGTCAAGGTTCTCCTGTGGCATGATGTTTTGTAATTTGCCTTTATAGCGTGGATCCAGGATGCTGGCCAACCAGTAGTCGTCATCGTTCATCATTTTGGCAATGCGGGGGTCCCTTTTTAGGATCCGCAAGGCATAATCTGACATGTGGGCCAATGTTCCCGGTGTCAATGATGCACTGCGAGTGCTGGGTGGAGGAGCACTTTCTGGCAAATCCACATCCCTCCAGTCACGCACAAACCCTGTACCAGACCTTGCCATGCCAACATTTTCACTTGCCCCACGAGATGCATCCTCCTCCCCTAAGTAATCATCCCCATCATCCTCCTCCTCCTCCTCCTCTTCTTCCTCCACCTCGTCCAGGAGAGGTCCCTGAGCAGACAATGGCTGAATGTCATCAAGGATTCCCTCCTCCTCTTCCTCCTCATCAACATTGGCTGCAGACGCCTGCTCCTTAAGGTGCGTCAAAGTTTGCATGAGCAGACGCATAAGTGGGATGCTCATGCTTAGGATGGCGTCGTCTGCGCTTACCAGCCGTGTGCATTCCTCAAAACACTGAAGGACTTTACAAAGGTCTTTCAGCTTCGACCACTGCACGCCTGTCAACTCCATGTCTGCTCTCAAAGTGCCTGGCCGTGTATCCTCCCACAAATGCATTATGGCCTGCCTCTGCTCGCACAGCCGCTCCACCATGTGCAGGGTGGAGTTCCACCTTGTTGCAATGTCGATAATGAGGCGGTGGTTGGGAAGGTGGAGCAATCGCTGCAGCTTCTGCATACGAACGGAGTGTACAGGTGACCGGCGGATGTGCGCGCACAGTCTTCGCACCTTCTGGAGCAGGGCTGTTAACTCCGGATAATTTTTGAGGAAGCACTGCACCACCAGGTTCAAGGTGTGAGCCAAGCAAGGTATGTGGCTGAGTTTTGAAAGGGCTATGGCTGCCACAAAATTACGGCCGTTATCACTAACTACCTTGCCTGCCTCAAGATGTACACTGACCAGCCATGACTCAGTTTGTCGCTTCAAGTACTCGGCCAGCACCTCGGCGGTGTGTCTGTCGCCCAAACACATCATCTGCAACACAGCCTGCTGACGCTTTCCACTAGCTGCTCGATAGGGGGACACATCGTGTGCAACAGTGGCAGCTGCAGATGGAGTGCTTGTACGACTGCGCTCTGTGGACGAGCTTTCGCTTCTGGAGGAGGAGGAGGAGGAGGGTCGAACGCCTACAGCCAACTGTTTCCTATACCGTGGGCTAGGCAGCACTGTCCCACCACCGATGTCCCCTGTGGACCCTGCATCCACCACATTAACCCAGTGCGCAGTGATGGACACGTAACGGCCCTGGCCATGCCGACTGGACCATGCATCAGTTGTGAGGTGCACCTTTCCGCTCACTGACTGCTTGAGTGCATGGACAATGCGGTCTTTCACATGATGGTGGAGGGCTGGGATGGCTTTGCGAGAGAAGAAGTGGCGACTGGGTAGGTCATAGCGTGGTACTGCTTAGGCCATGAGTTCGCGGAAAGCTGTGCTTTCCACCAACCGAAAGGGCATCATCTCAAACGAGATTAGTTTGGCAATGTGGGCGTTCAAACCCAGTGTACGCGGATGAGAGACTGAGTACTTTCTTGACCTACTCATAGTGTCTGGGAGGGTGAGCTGGACTTGAGAGCTGCATATGGTGGAAGTAGCGGTGGACAGGGCGGACTGAGAGAGGGTTGATGATGGTGATGGAGTTGGTGTTCTTTCTGATGGCCTAGAATCAGTCTTTCATTGATATAACAGTGGGATTCCCTGACTGCTGTGGCCTTGCAACGACACCTCAACATTTGCTGCTGTGCTAACCGGTGGGCTTACAGTGGGGGAAACAATATAGCGTTGCTGACTACCTTCGTTGTGATCAGTTGCACATGTGGCACTTGAGGTTTGGTGTTGTGTCCACGCTTGCAAGTGCATGCTGGTTAAATGTCTAAGCATGCAACTGGTATTCAAATTTTTCAGATTTTTCCCTCGGCTAAAGGTCTTTGCGCACTTCTTACAGATAACCTTGGCCTGATCATGAGGATTTTGTTCAAAAAAGTGCCACACTGCACTCTTCCTACTTTGGCAGACATTTTGCGGCCTAGCACGCTGTGATCTTTTGACCCTCTGGACAAGCTGTCCAGCAACTCTTTTGATGTTTGGAACCTGTCTTTGGAGTGCTCTGGGCCTGCCAGATAACAGCTGTTGCGATGTCGATGTCTGCTGTGGATGCTCCTCATCTGAGCTATTGGAAGCAGCACCCTCTTCCCCCCAATGGATGCCAATCTGGGTCAACAACTGGGTCATCCATCACCTCCTCTTCTATGTCATGTGCACCTTTCTCTGTGTCACCGTGTATGGTGGTATAGTGTGCGGGAAGGGGCACCTGAGTCTCATCAGGGTCAAAATCTGGCTCTGTACACTGCGAGGACAATGTAGTGCTCTGAGTGAATGTACCAGCAGAATCATCCATCAGCGGCTGTGCATCAGTGCACTCCATGTCAGATTCATCTTGGCCTGGGTAATTCACCATTTGACTTGATAATCCAGGCATGGTATGTGAAAACAGCTCCATGGAGTAATCAGTAGTATGGCCTGCGTCATCCTTCAATCTTGGTTGGGGTGAAGGACACAAGGAAAGGTGTGGTTCATGAACATGAGCTTGCAATGACGACTCAGTGCTTTTACTTTTTACAACTTCAGAAGAGGAGGCGATAGAGCTGGAGGCTGAGTCAGCAATGTAAGACAAAACGTTTTCCTGATGCTCTGGCTTTAAAAGCGGTTTGTCAACTCCTAGAAAACTAAGCGTTCGAGGCCTTATGTAGACAGACGATGACGCAGGGTCAGCACCTCCTGTATTTGGTCCTATTTTGCTCTTGCCACTACCATCAGATCCACCACCAACACCATCATTACCAGCTGCCAACCCCAGCCCAATTCCATGGCCTCTTCCACCAGCCTTCCTCATTTTTGGTAGAAATGTAGACAAAATCCAACAAACTATATAGTAGTAATGTAAAACAAGGTACAAGGTGTCTATAGGACAGGGGAGTTTTAGAATTTCTGCACACACTTGTGGACAGTGGACTCTTGTGGATTGTGTGCGGCCCACTGGTATCTGAGCGCTATGTGACACATTCGATGGCAAAGCTGCCTGTGACCAAAGTGACGAGAGGATAATGGAGATTTTGAATCTCTGCGTACACTTGTGGACAGTGGACACTTGTGGATTGTGTGCGGCCCACTGATATCTGAGCGCTATGTGACACGCTCGATGGCACAGCTGCCTGTGACCAAAGTGACGAGAGGATAATGGAGATTTTGAATCTCTGCGTACACTTTTGGACACTGGACACTTGTGGATTGTGTGCGGCCCACTGATATCTGAGCGCTATGTGACACGCTCGATGGCACAGCTGCCTGTGACCAAAGTGACGAGAGGATAATGGAGATTTTGAATCTCTGCGTACACTTTTGGACACTGGACACTTGTGGATTGTGTGCGGCCCACTGATATCTGAGCGCTATGTGACACGCTCGATGGCACAGCTGCCTGTGACCAAAGTGACGCGAGGATAATGGAGATTTTGAATCTCTGCGTACACTATTGGACAGTGGACACTTGTGGATTGTGTGCGGCCCACTGATATCTGAGCGCTATGTGACACGCTCGATGGCACAGCTGCCTGTGACCAAAGTGACGAGAGGATAATGGAGATTTTGAATCTCTGAGTACACTATTGGACAGTGGACACTTGTGGATTGTGTGCGGCCCACTGATATCTGAGCGCTATGTGACACGCTCGATGGCACAGCTGCCTGTGACCAAAGTGACGATAGTATAATGGAGATTTTGAATCTCTGCGTACACTATTGGAAAGTGGACACTTGTGGATTGTGTGCGGCCCACTGATATCTGAGCGCTATATGACACGCTCGATGGCACAGCTGCCTGTGACCAAAGTGACGAGAGGATAATGGAGATTTTGAATCTCTGCGTACACTATTGGACAGTGGACACTTGTGGATTGTGTGCGGCCCACTGATATCTGAGCGCTATGTGACACGCTCGATGGCACAGCTGCCTGTGACCAAAGTGACGAGAGGATAATGGAGATTTTGAATCTCTGCGTACACTTTTGGACACTGGACACTTGTGGATTGTGTGCGGCCCACTGATATCTGAGCGCTATGTGACACGCTCGATGGCACAGCTGCCTGGGACCAAAGTGACGAGAGGATAATGGAGATTTTGAATCTCTGCGTACACTTTTGGACACTGGACACTTGTGGATTGTGTGCGGCCCACTGATATCTGAGCGCTATGTGACACGCTCGATGGCACAGCTGCCTGTGACCAAAGTGACGAGAGGATAATGGAGATTTTGAATCTCTGCGTACACTTTTGGACACTGGACACTTGTGGATTGTGTGCGGCCCACTGATATCTGAGCACTATGTGACACGCTCGATGGCACAGCTGCCTGTGACCAAAGTGACGAGAGGATAATGGAGATTTTGAATCTCTGCGTACACTTTTGGACACTGGACACTTGTGGATTGTGTGCGGCCCACTGATATCTGAGCGCTATGTGGACACGCTCGATGGCACAGCTGCCTGTGACCAAAGTGACGAGAGGATAATGGAGATTTTGAATCTCTGCGTACACTTTTGGACAGTGGACACTTGTGGATTGTGTGCGGCCCACTGATATCTGAGCGCTATGTGACACGCTCGATGGCACAGCTGCCTGTGACCAAAGTGACGAGAGGATAATGGAGATTTTGAATCTCTGCGTACACTATTGGACAGTGGACACTTGTGGATTGTGTGCGGCCAACTGATATCTGAGCGCTATGTGACACGCTCGATGGCACAGCTGCCTGTGACCAAAGTGACGAGAGGATAATGGAGATTTTGAATCTCTGCGTACACTTTTGGACACTGGACACTTGTGGATTGTGTGCGGCCCACTGATATCTGAGCGCTATGTGACACGCTCGATGGCACAGCTGCCTGGGACCAAAGTGACGAGAGGATAATGGAGATTTTGAATCTCTGCGTACACTTTTGGACACTGGACACTTGTGGATTGTGTGCGGCCCACTGATATCTGAGCGCTATGTGACACGCTCGATGGCACAGCTGCCTGTGACCAAAGTGACGAGAGGATAATGGAGATTTTGAATCTCTGCGTACACTTTTGGACACTGGACACTTGTGGATTGTGTGCGGCCCACTGATATCTGAGCGCTATGTGACACGCTCGATGGCACAGCTGCCTGTGACCAAAGTGACGAGAGGATAATGGAGATTTTGAATCTCTGCGTACACTTTTGGACACTGGACACTTGTGGATTGTGTGCGGCCCACTGATATCTGAGCGCTATGTGGACACGCTCGATGGCACAGCTGCCTGTGACCAAAGTGACGAGAGGATAATGGAGATTTTGAATCTCTGCGTACACTTTTGGACAGTGGACACTTGTGGATTGTGTGCGGCCCACTGATATCTGAGCGCTATGTGACACGCTCGATGGCACAGCTGCCTGTGACCAAAGTGACGAGAGGATAATGGAGATTTTGAATCTCTGCGTACACTATTGGACAGTGGACACTTGTGGATTGTGTGCGGCCCACTGATATCTGAGCGCTATGTGACACGCTCGATGGCACAGCTGCCTGTGACCAAAGTGACGAGAGGATAATGGAGATTTTGAATCTCTGCGTACACTTTTGGACACTGGACACTTGTGGATTGTGTGCGGCCCACTGATATCTGAGCGCTATGTGACACGCTCGATGGCACAGTTGCCTGTGACCAAAGTGACGAGAGGATAATGGAGATTTTGAATCTCTGCATACACTTTTGGACACTGGACACTTGTGGATTGTGTGCGGCCCACTGATATCTGAGCGCTATGTGACACGCTCGATGGCACAGCTGCCTGTGACCAAAGTGACGCGAGGATAATGGAGATTTTGAATCTCTGCGTACACTATTGGACAGTGGACACTTGTGGATTGTGTGCGGCCCACTGATATCTGAGCGCTATGTGACACGCTCGATGGCACAGCTGCCTGTGACCAAAGTGACGAGAGGATAATGGAGATTTTGAATCTCTGCGTACACTTTTGGACACTGGACACTTGTGGATTGTGTGCGGCCCACTGATATCTGAGCGCTATGTGACACGCTCGATGGCACAGCTGCCTGTGACCAAAGTGACGAGAGGATAATGGAGACTTTGAATCTCTGCGTACACTATTGGACAGTGGACACTTGTGGATTGTGTGCGGCCCACTGATATCTGAGCGCTATGTGACACGCTCGATGGCACAGCTGCCTGTGACCAAAGTGACGAGAGGATAATGGAGATTTTGAATCTCTGCGTACACTTTTGGACACTGGACACTTGTGGATTGTGTGCGGCCCACTGATATCTGAGCGCTATGTGACACGCTCGATGGCACAGCTGTCTGTGACCAAAGTGACGAGAGGATAATGGAGATTTTGAATCTCTGCGTACACTTTTGGACAATGGACACTTGTGGATTGTGTGCGGCCCACTGATATCTGAGCGCTATGTGACACGCTCGATGGCACAGCTGCCTGTGACCAAAGTGATGCGAGGATAATGGAGATTTTGAATCTCTGCGTACACTATTGGACAGTGGACACTTGTGGATTGTGTGCGGCCCACTGATATCTGAGCGCTATGTGACACGCTCGATGGCACAGCTGCCTGTGACCAAAGTGACGAGAGGATAATGGAGATTTTGAATCTCTGAGTATACTATTGGACAGTGGACACTTGTGGATTGTGTGCGGCCCACTGATATCTGAGCGCTATGTGACACGCTCGATGGCACAGCTGCCTGTGACCAAAGTGACGAGAGGATAATGGAGATTTTGAATCTCTGCGTACACTATTGGACAGTGGACACTTGTGGATTGTGAGCGGCCCACTGATATCTGAGCGCTATATGACACGCTCGATGGCACAGCTGCCTGTGACCAAAGTGACGAGAGGATAATGGAGATTTTGAATCTCTGCGTACACTATTGGACAGTGGACACTTGTGGATTGTGTGCGGCCCACTGATATCTGAGCGCTATGTGACACGCTCGATGGCACAGCTGCCTGTGACCAAAGTGACGAGAGGATAATGGAGATTTTGAATCTCTGCGTACACTTTTTGACACTGGACACTTGTGGATTGTGTGCGGCCCACTGATATCTGAGCGCTATGTGACACGCTCGATGGCACAGCTGCCTGTGACCAAAGTGACGAGAGGATAATGGAGATTTTGAATCTCTGCGTACACTTTTGGACACTGGACACTTGTGGATTGTGTGCGGCCCACTGATATCTGAGCGCTATGTGACACGCTCGATGGCACAGCTGCCTGTGACCAAAGTGACGAGAGGATAATGGAGATTTTGAATCTCTGCGTACACTATTGGACAGTGGACACTTGTGGATTGTGTGCGGCCCACTGATATCTGAGCGCTATGTGACACGCTCGATGGCACAGCTGCCTGTGACCAAAGTGACGAGAGGATAATGGAGATTTTGAATCTCTGCGTACACTTTTGGACACTGGACACTTGTGGATTGTGTGCGGCCCACTGATATCTGAGCGCTATGTGACACGCTCGATGGCACAGCTGCCTGTGACCAAAGTGACGAGAGGATAATGGAGATTTTGAATCTCTGCGTACACTATTGGACAGTGGACACTTGTGGATTGTGAGCGGCCCACTGATATCTGAGCGCTATATGACACGCTCGATGGCACAGCTGCCTGTGACCAAAGTGACGAGAGGATAATGGAGATTTTGAATCTCTGCGTACACTATTGGACAGTGGACACTTGTGGATTGTGTGCGGCCCACTGATATCTGAGCGCTATGTGACACGCTCGATGGCACAGCTGCCTGTGACCAAAGTGACGAGAGGATAATGGAGATTTTGAATCTCTGCGTACACTTTTGGACAGTGGACACTTGTGGATTGTGTGCGGCCCACTGATATCTGAGCGCTATGTGACACGCTCGATGGCACAGCTGCCTGTGACCAAAGTGACGAGAGGATAATGGAGATTTTGAATCTCTGCGTACACTTTTGGACACTGGACACTTGTGGATTGTGTGCGGCCCACTGATATCTGAGCGCTATGTGACACGCTCGATGGCACAGCTGCCTGTGACCAAAGTGACGAGAGGATAATGGAGATTTTGAATCTCTGCGTACACTTTTGGACAGTGGACACTTGTGGATTGTGTGCGGCCCACTGATATCTGAGCGCTATGTGACACGCTCGATGGCACAGCTGCCTGTGACCAAAGTGACGAGGGGATAATGGAGATTTTGAATCTCTGCGTACACTTTTGGGCACTGGACACTTGTGGATTGTGTGAGGCCCACTGATATCTGAGCGCTATGTGACACGCTCGATGGCACAGCTGCCTGTGACCAAAGTGACGAGAGGATAATGGAGATTTTGAATCTCTGCGTACACTTTTGGACACTGGACACTTGTGGATTGTGTGCGGCCCACTGATATCTGAGCGCTATGTGACACGCTCGATGGCACAGCTGCCTGTGACCAAAGTGACGAGAGGATAATGGAGATTTTGAATCTCTGCGTACACTATTGGACAGTGGACACTTGTGGATTGTGTGCGGCCCACTGATATCTGAGCGCTATGTGACACGCTCGATGGCACAGCTGCCTGTGACCAAAGTGACGAGAGGATAATGGAGATTTTGAATCTCTGCGTACACTTTTGGACACTGGACACTTGTGGATTGTGTGCGGCCCACTGATATCTGAGCGCTATGTGACACGCTCGATGGCACAGCTGCCTGTGACCAAAGTGACGAGAGGATAATGGAGATTTTGAATCTCTGCGTACACTATTGGACAGTGGACACTTGTGGATTGTGAGCGGCCCACTGATATCTGAGCGCTATATGACACGCTCGATGGCACAGCTGCCTGTGACCAAAGTGACGAGAGGATAATGGAGATTTTGAATCTCTGCGTACACTATTGGACAGTGGACACTTGTGGATTGTGTGCGGCCCACTGATATCTGAGCGCTATGTGACACGCTCGATGGCACAGCTGCCTGTGACCAAAGTGACGAGAGGATAATGGAGATTTTGAATCTCTGCGTACACTTTTGGACAGTGGACACTTGTGGATTGTGTGCGGCCCACTGATATCTGAGCGCTATGTGACACGCTCGATGGCACAGCTGCCTGTGACCAAAGTGACGAGAGGATAATGGAGATTTTGAATCTCTGTATACACTTTTGGACACTGGACACTTGTGGATTGTGTGCGGCCCACTGATATCTGAGCGCTATGTGACACGCTCGATGGCACAGCTGCCTGTGACCAAAGTGACGAGAGGATAATGGAGATTTTGAATCTCTGCGTACACTTTTGGACACTGGACACTTGTGGATTGTGTGCGGCCCACTGATATCTGAGCGCTATGTGACACGCTCGATGGCACAGCTGCCTGTGACCAAAGTGACGAGAGGATAATGGAGATTTTGAATCTCTGCGTACACTTTTGGACACTGGACACTTGTGGATTGTGTGCGGCCCACTGATATCTGAGCGCTATGTGACACGCTCGATGGCACAGCTGCCTGTGACCAAAGTGACGAGAGGATAATGGAGATTTTGAATCTCTGCGTACACTTTTGGACACTGGACACTTGTGGATTGTGTGCGGCCCACTGATATCTGAGCGCTATGTGACACGCTCGATGGCACAGCTGCCTGTGACCAAAGTGACGAGAGGATAATGGAGATTTTGAATCTCTGCGTACACTTTTGGACAGTGGACACTTGTGGATTGTGTGCGGCCCACTGATATCTGAGCGCTATGTGACACGCTCGATGGCACAGCTGCCTGTGACCAAAGTGACGAGGGGATAATGGAGATTTTGAATCTCTGCGTACACTTTTGGGCACTGGACACTTGTGGATTGTGTGAGGCCCACTGATATCTGAGCGCTATGTGACACGCTCGATGGCACAGCTGCCTGTGACCAAAGTGACGAGAGGATAATGGAGATTTTGAATCTCTGCGTACACTTTTGGACACTGGACACTTGTGGATTGTGTGAGGCCCACTGATATCTGAGCGCTATGTGACACGCTCGATGGCACAGCTGCCTGTGACCAAAGTGACGAGAGGATAATGGAGATTTTGAATCTCTGCGTACACTTTTGGACACTGGACACTTGTGGATTGTGTGAGGCCCACTGATATCTGAGCGCTATGTGACACGCTCGATGGCACAGCTGTGACAAAAGTGACTAGAGGATAAGGGTGATTGGATTGCTTTTAAAAAAGCAGTTTGCAGAGCAGTGGGTAAACAGCAATTCCAGCGTGTCAGGAAGCCTTAAAAGGCAGCCCAACAGCCAACACCACTGATACACCACAATATAGCCTCCCCTTGCACTGCACACACAGTGACTTGTGTGTTGTGCAGGCCAAATCGCTAGCAGCAGAAGCAGTTTTTTTGTCTTCTTCCCTGCCTATCGCTCTCCCTACAGAATCAGCAGCAACCTCTCCCTATACTAAGATCGGCAGAAGTAAGATGGCGGTCGGCGTGCACACCCTTTTATACCCCCTGTGACGCCCACCAAAGAAAGCCAATCACTTGCATGCCCTTCTGAAAGATGGTGGTGACCCGTGCCTATGTCATCACGTTGCCCACAGTGTCCGTGGATCCTGATTGGCTGAAAAAGAGCGCAAAACAAACTTTTGAAACGCGACTTTGGCGCGTAAGTCGCCGACCTCGTGGCCGACCTCATCCTAGGGTCGGGTTTCGTTTCATGAAACCCGACTTTGCCAAAAGTCGGCGACTTTTGAATTTTTTCGACCCGATTCGCTCAACTCTACTTGTGGACAGTGGACACTTTTGGATTGTGTGAGGCCCACTGATATCTGACGCTATGTGACAGGCTCGATGGCACTGCTGTGACAAAAGTGACTAGAGGATAAGGGAGATTTTGAATTTCTGCACACACTTGTGGACAGTGGACACTTTTGGATTGTGTGAGGCCCACTGATATCTGAGCGCTATGTGACAGGCTCGATGGCACAGCTGTGACAAAAGTGACTAGAGGATAAAGGAGATTTTTAATTTCTGCACACACTTTTGGACACTGGACACTTTTGGATTGTGTGAGGCCCAATGAATATCTGAGCGCTATGTGACAGGCTCGATGGCACAGCTGTGACAAAAGTGACTAGAGGATAAGGGAGATTTTGAATCTCTGCACACACTTTTGGACACTGGACACTTTTGGATTGTGTGAGGCCCACTGATATCTGAGCGCTATGTGACAGGCTCGATGGCACAGCTGTGACAAAAGTGACTAGAGGATAAGGGAGATTTTGAATTTCTGCACACACTTGAGAACAGTGGACACTTTTGGATTGTGTGAGGCCCACTGATATCTGAGTGCTATGTGACAGGCTCGATGGCACAGCTGTGACAAAAGTGACTAGAGGATAAGGGAGATTTTGAATTTCTGCACACACTTGTGGACAGTGGACACTTTTGGATTGTGTGAGGCCCAATGAATATCTGAGCGCTATGTGACAGGCGCGATGGCACAGCTGTGACAAAAGTGACTAGAGGATAAGGGAGATTTTGAATTTCTGCACACACTTGTGGACAGTGGACACTTTTGGATTGTGTGAGGCCCACTGATATCTGAGCGCTATGTGACAGGCTCGATGGCACTGCTGTGGCAAAAGTGACTAGAGGATAAGGGAGATTTTGAATTTCTGCACACACTTGTGGACAGTGGACACTTTTGGATTGTGTGAGGCCCACTGATATCTGAGCGCTATGTGACAGGCTCGATGGCACAGCTGTGACAAAAGTGACTAGAGGATAAGGGAGATTTTGAATCTCTGCACACACTTTTGGGCACTGGACACTTTTGGATTGTGTGAGGCCCACTGATATCTGAGCGCTATGTGACAGGCTCGATGGCACAGCTGTGACAAAAGTCACTAGAGGATAAGGGAGATTTTGAATTTCTGCACACACTTGTGGACAGTGGACACTTTTGGATTGTGTGAGGCCCACTGATATCTGAGCGCTATGTGACTGGCTCGATGGCACAGCTGTGACAAAAGTGACTAGAGGATAAGGGAGATTTTGAATTTCTGCACACACTTTTGGACACTGGACACTTTTGGATTGTGTGAGGCCCACTGATATCTGAGCGCTATGTGACAGGCTCGATGGCACAGCTGTGACAAAAGTGACTAGAGGATAAGGGAGATTTTTAATTTCTGCACACACTTTTGGACACTGGACACTTTTGGATTGTGTGAGGCCCAATGAATATCTGAGCGCTATGTGACAGGCTCGATGGCACAGCTGTGACAAAAGTGACTAGAGGATAAGGGAGATTTTGCATCTCTGCACACACTTTTGGACACTGGACACTTTTGAATTGTGTGAGGCCCACTGATATCTGAGCGCTATGTGACAGGCTCGATGACACTGCTGTGACAAAAGTGACTAGAGGATAAGGGAGATTTTGAATTTCTGCACACACATATGGACAGTGGACACTTTTGGATTGTGTGAGGCCCACTGATATCTGAGCGCTATGTGACAGGCTCGATGGCACAGCTGTGACCAAAGTGACTAGAGGATAAGGGAGATTTTGAATTTCTGCACACACTTGTGTACAGTGGACACTTTTGGATTGTGTGAGGCCCACTGATATCTGAGCGCTATGTGACAGGCTCGATGGCACAGCTGTGACAAAAGTGACTAGAGGATAAGGGAGATTTTGAATCTCTGCACACACGTTTGGACACTGGACACTTTTGGATTGTGTGAGGCCCACTGATATCTGAGCGCTATGTGACAGGCTCGATGGCACAGCTGTGACAAAAGTGACTAGAGGATAAGGGAGATTTTGAATCTCTGCACACACTTTTGGACACTGGACACTTTTGGATTGTGTGAGGCCCACTGATATCTGAGCGCTATGTGACAGGCTC
Source organism: Dendrobates tinctorius (assembly GCF_039654945.1). Classification (NCBI taxonomy): domain Eukaryota; kingdom Metazoa; phylum Chordata; class Amphibia; order Anura; family Dendrobatidae; genus Dendrobates; species Dendrobates tinctorius. The sequence goes on from NW_027361878.1 coordinate 2,716,770, forward strand.
GATGGCACAGCTGTGACAAAAGTCACTAGAGGATAAGGGAGATTTTGAATTTCTGCACACACTTGTGGACAGTGGACACTTTTGGATTGTGTGAGGCCCACTGATATCTGAGCGCTATGTGACAGGCTCGATGGCACAGCTGTGACAAAAGTGACTAGAGGATAAGGGAGATTTTGAATTTCTGCACACACTTTTGGACACTGGACACTTTTGGATTGTGTGAGGCCCACTGATATCTGAGCGCTATGTGACAGGCTCGATGGCACAGCTGTGACAAAAGTGACTAGAGGATAAGGGAGATTTTTAATTTCTGCACACACTTTTGGACACTGGACACTTTTGGATTGTGTGAGGCCCAATGAATATCTGAGCGCTATGTGACAGGCTCGATGGCACAGCTGTGACAAAAGTGACTAGAGGATAAGGGAGATTTTGCATCTCTGCACACACTTTTGGACACTGGACACTTTTGGATTGTGTGAGGCCCACTGATATCTGAGCGCTATGTGACAGGCTCGATGGCACTGCTGTGACAAAAGTGACTAGAGGATAAGGGAGATTTTGAATTTCTGCACACACTTATGGACAGTGGACACTTTTGGATTGTGTGAGGCCCACTGATATCTGAGCGCTATGTGACAGGCTCGATGGCACAGCTGTGACCAAAGTGACTTAGAGGATAAGGGAGATTTTGAATTTCTGCACACACTTGTGTACAGTGGACACTTTTGGATTGTGTGAGGCCCACTGATATCTGAGCGCTATGTGACAGGCTCGATGGCACAGCTGTGACAAAAGTGACTAGAGGATAAGGGAGATTTTGAATCTCTGCACACACTTTTGGACACTGGACACTTTTGGATTGTGTGAGGCCCACTGATATCTGAGCGCTATGTGACAGGCTCGATGGCACAGCTGTGACAAAAGTGACTAGAGGATAAGGGAGATTTTGAATTTCTGCACACACTTGTGGACAGTGGACACTTTTGGATTGTGTGAGGCCCACTGATATCTGAGCGCTATGTGACAGGCTTGATGGCACAGCTGTGACAAAAGTGACTAGAGGATAAGGGAGATTTTGAATTTCTGCACACACTTGTGGACAGTGGACACTTTTGGATTGTGTGAGGCCCACTGATATCTGAGCGCGATGTGACAGGCTCGATGGCACAGCTGTGACAAAAGTGACTAGAGGATAAGGGAGATTTTGAATTTCTGCACACACTTTTGGACACTGGACACTTTTGGATTGTGTGAGGCCCAATGAATATCTGAGCGCTATGTGACAGGCTCGATGGCATAGCTGTGATAAAAGTGACGAGAGGATAAGGGAGATTTTGAATCTCTGCACACACTTTTGGACACTGGACACTTTTGGATTGTGTGAGGCCCACTGATATCTGAGCGCTATGTGACAGGCTCGATGGCACAGCTGTGACAAAAGTGACTAGAGGATAAGGGAGATTTTGAATTTCTGCACACACTTGTGGACAGTGGACACTTTTGGATTGTGTGAGGCCCACTGATATCTGAGCGCGATGTGACAGGCTCGATGGCACAGTTGTGACAAAAGTTACTAGAGGATAAGGGAGATTTTGAATTTCTGCACACACTTTTGGACACTGGACAGTTTTGGATTGTGTGAGGCCGAATGAATATCTGAGCGCTATGTGACAGGCTCGATGGCACAGCTGTGACAAAAGTGACTAGAGGATAAGGGAGATTTTGAATCTCTGCACAAACTTTTGGACACTGGACACTTTTGGATTGTGTGAGGCCCACTGATATCTGAGCGCTATGTGACAGGCTCGATGGCACTGCTGTGACAAAAATGACTAGAGGATAAGGGAGATTTTGAATTTCTGCACACACTTGTGGACAGTGGACACTTTTGGATTGTGTGAGGCCCACTGATATCTGAGCGCTATGTGACAGGCTCGATGGCACAGCTGTGACAAAAGTCACTAGAGGATAAGGGAGATTTTGAATTTCTGCACACACTTGTGGACAGTGGACACTTTTGGATTGTGTGAGGCCCACTGATATCTGAGCGCTATGTGACAGGCTCGATTGCACAGCTGTGACAAAAGTGACTAGAGGATAAGGGAGATTTTGAATTTCTGCACACACTTGTGGACAGTGGACACTTTTGGATTGTGTGAGGCCCACTGATATCTGAGCGCTATATGACAGGTTCGATGGCACAGCTGTGACAAAAGTGACTAGAGGATAAGGGAGATTTTTAATTTCTGCACACACTTTTGGACACTGGACACTTTTGGATTGTGTGAGGCCCAATGAATATCTGAGCACTATGTGACAGGCTTGATGGCACAGCTATGACAAAAGTGACTAGAGGATAAGGGAGATTTTGCATCTCTGCACACACTTTTGGACACTGGACACTTTTGGATTGTGTGAGGCCCACTGATATCTGAGCGCTATGTGACAGGCTCGATGGCACTGCTGTGACAAAAGTGGCTAGAGGATAAGGGAGATTTTGAATTTCTGCACACACTTGTGGACATTGGACATTTTTGGATTGTGTGAGGCCCACTGATATCTGAGCGCTATGTGACAAGCTCGATGGCACAGCTGTGACAAAAGTGACTAGAGGATAAGGAAGATTTTGAATTTCTGCACACACTTGTGGACAGTGGACACTTTTGGATTGTGTGAGGCCCACTGATATCTGAGCGCTATGTGACAGGCTCGATGGCACAGCTGTGACAAAATTGACTAGAGGATAAGGGAGATTTTGAATCTCTGCACACACTTTTGGACACTGGACACTTTTGGATTGTGTGAGGCCAACTGATATCTGAGCGCTATGTGACAGGCTCGATGGCACAGCTGTGACAAAAGTGACTAGAGGATAAGGGAGATTTTGAATTTCTGCACACACTTGTGGACAGTGGACACTTTTGGATTGTGTGAGGCCCACTGATATCTGAGCGCTATGTGACAGGCTCGATGGCACAGCTGTGACAAAAGTGACTAGAGGATAAGGGAGATTTTGAATTTCTGCACACACTTGTGGACAGTGGACACTTTTGGATTGTGTGAGGCCCAATGAATATCTGAGCGCTATGTGACAGGCGCGATGGCACAGCTGTGACAAAAGTGACTAGAGGATAAGGGAGATTTTGAATCTCTGCACACACTTTTGGACACTGGACACTTTTGGATTGTATGAGGCCCACTGATATCTGAGCGCTATGTGACAGGCTCGATGGCACTGCTGTGACCAAAGTGACTAGAGGATAAGGGAGATTTTGAATTTCTGCACACACTTGTGGACAGTGGACACTTTTGGATTGTGTGAGGCCCACTGATATCTGAGCGCTATGTGACAGGCTCGATGGCACAGCTGTGACAAAAGTGACTAGAGGATAAGGGAGATTTTGAATTTCTGCACACACTTGTGGACAGTGGACACTTTTGGATTGTGTGAGGCCCACTGATATCTGAGCGCTATGTGACAGGCTCGATGGCACAGCTGTGACAAAAGTGACTAGAGGATAAGGGAGATTTTGAATTTCTGCACACACTTGTGGACAGTGGACACTTTTGGATTGTGTGAGGCCCACTGATATCTGAGCTCTATGTGACAGGCACGATGGCACAGCTGTGACAAAAGTCACTAGAGGATAAGGGAGATTTTGAATTTCTGCACACACTTGTGGACAGTGGACACTTTTGGATTGTGTGAGGCCCACTGATATCTGAGCGCTATGTGACAGGCTCGATGGCACAGCTGTGACAAAAGTGACTAGAGGATAAGGGAGATTTTGAATTTCTGCACACACTTGTGGACAGTGGACACTTTTGGATTGTGTGAGGCCCACTGATATCTGAGCGCTATGTGACAGGCTCGATGGCACAGCTGTGACAAAAGTGACTAGAGGATAAGGGAGATTTTTAATTTCTGCACACACTTTTGGACACTGGACACTTTTGGATTGTGTGAGGCCCAATGAATATCTGAGCGCTATGTGACAGGCTCGATGGCACAGCTGTGACAAAAGTGACTAGAGGATAAGGGAGATTTTGAGTCTCTGCACACACTTTTGGACACTGGACACTTTTGGATTGTGTGAGGCCCATTGATATCTGAGCGCTATATGACAGGCTCGATGGCACTGCTGTGACAAAAGTGACTAGAGGATAAGGGAGATTTTGAATCTCTGCACACACTTTTGGACACTGGACACTTTTGGATTGTGTGAGTCCCACTGATATCTGAGCGCTATGTGACAGGCTCGATGGCACAGCTGTGACAAAAGTCACTAGAGGATAAGGGAGATTTTGAATTTCTGCACACACTTGTGGACAGTGGACACTTTTGGATTGTGTGAGGCCCACTGATATCTGAGCGCTATGTGACAGGCTCGATGGCACAGCTGTGACAAAAGTGACTAGAGGATAAGGGAGATTTTGAATTTCTGCACACACTTGTGGACAGTGGACACTTTTGGATTGTGTGAGGCCCACTGATATCTGAGCGCTATGTGACAGGCTCGATGGCACAGCTGTGACAAAAGTGACTAGAGGATAAGGGAGATTTTGAATTTCTGCACACACTTTTGGACACTGGACAGTTTTGGATTGTGTGAGGCCGAATGAATATCTGAGCGCTATGTGACAGGCTCGATGGCACAGCTGTGACAAAAGTGACTAGAGGATAAGGGAGATTTTGAATCTCTGCACAAACTTTTGGACACTGGACACTTTTGGATTGTGTGAGGCCCACTGATATCTGAGCGCTATGTGACAGGCTCGATGGCACTGCTGTGACAAAAATGACTAGAGGATAAGGGAGATTTTGAATTTCTGCACACACTTGTGGACAGTGGACACTTTTGGATTGTGTGAGGCCCACTGATATCTGAGCGCTATGTGACAGGCTCGATGGCACAGCTGTGACAAAAGTCACTAGAGGATAAGGGAGATTTTGAATTTCTGCACACACTTGTGGACAGTGGACACTTTTGGATTGTGTGAGGCCCACTGATATCTGAGCGCTATGTGACAGGCTCGATTGCACAGCTGTGACAAAAGTGACTAGAGGATAAGGGAGATTTTGAATTTCTGCACACACTTGTGGACAGTGGACACTTTTGGATTGTGTGAGGCCCAATGATATCTGAGCGCTATATGACAGGCTCGATGGCACAGCTGTGACAAAAGTGACTAGAGGATAAGGGAGATTTTTAATTTCTGCACACACTTTTGGACACTGGACACTTTTGGATTGTGTGAGGCCCAATGAATATCTGAGCACTATGTGACAGGCTTGATGGCATAGCTGTGACAAAAGTGACTAGAGGATAAGGGAGATTTTGCATCTCTGCACACACTTTTGGACACTGGACACTTTTGGATTGTGTGAGGCCCACTGATATCTGAGCGCTATGTGACAGGCTCGATGGCACTGCTGTGACAAAAGTGGCTAGAGGATAAGGGAGATTTTGAATTTCTGCACACACTTGTGGACATTGGACACTTTTGGATTGTGTGAGGCCCACTGATATCTGAGCGCTATGTGACAAGCTCGATGGCACAGCTGTGACAAAAGTGACTAGAGGATAAGGAAGATTTTGAATTTCTGCACACACTTGTGGACATTGGACACTTTTGGATTGTGTGAGGCCCACTGATATCTGAGCGCTATGTGACAGGCTCGATGGCACAGCTGTGACAAAATTGACTAGAGGATAAGGGAGATTTTGAATCTCTGCACACACTTTTGGACACTGGACACTTTTGGATTGTGTGAGGCCCACTGATATCTGAGCGCTATGTGACAGGCTCGATGGCACAGCTGTGACAAAAGTGACTAGAGGATAAGGGAGATTTTGAATTTCTGCACACACTTGTGGACAGTGGACACTTTTGGATTGTGTGAGGCCCACTGATATCTGAGCGCTATGTGACAGGCTCGATGGCACAGCTGTGACAAAAGTGACTAGAGGATAAGGGAGATTTTGAATTTCTGCACACACTTGTGGACAGTGGACACTTTTGGATTGTGTGAGGCCCACTGATATCTGAGCGCGATGTGACAGGCTCGATGGCACAGCTGTGACAAAAGTGACTAGAGGATAAGGGAGATTTTGAATTTCTGCACACACTTTTGGACACTGGACACTTTTGGATTGTGTGAGGCCCAATGAATATCTGAGCGCTATGTGACAGGCGCGATGGCACAGCTGTGACAAAAGTGACTAGAGGATAAGGGAGATTTTGAATCTCTGCACACACTTTTGGACACTGGACACTTTTGGATTGTATGAGGCCCACTGATATCTGAGCGCTATGTGACAGGCTCGATGGCACTGCTGTGACCAAAGTGACTAGAGGATAAGGGAGATTTTGAATTTCTGCACACACTTGTGGACAGTGGACACTTTTGGATCGTGTGAGGCCCACTGATATCTGAGCGCTATGTGACAGGCTCGATGGCACTGCTGTGACAAAAGTGACTAGAGGATAAGGGAGATTTTGAATTTCTGCACACACTTGTGGACAGTGGACACTTTTGGATTGTGTGAGGCCCACTGATATCTGAGCGCTATGTGACAGGCTCGATGGCACAGCTGTGACAAAAGTGACTAGAGGATAAGGGAGATTTTGAATTTCTGCACACACTTGTGGACAGTGGACACTTTTGGATTGTGTGAGGCCCACTGATATCTGAGCGCTATGTGACAGGCTCGATGGCACAGCTGTGACAAAAGTCACTAGAGGATAAGGGAGATTTTGAATTTCTGCACACACTTGTGGACAGTGGACACTTTTGGATTGTGTGAGGCCCACTGATATCTGAGCGCTATGTGACAGGCTCGATGGCACAGCTGTGACAAAAGTGACTAGAGGATAAGGGAGATTTTGAATTTCTGCACACACTTGTGGACAGTGGACACTTTTGGATTGTGTGAGGCCCACTGATATCTGAGCGCTATGTGACAGGCTCGATGGCACAGCTGTGACAAAAGTGACTAGAGGATAAGGGAGATTTTTAATTTCTGCACACACTTTTGGACACTGGACACTTTTGGATTGTGTGAGGCCCAATGAATATCTGAGCGCTATGTGACAGGCTCGATGGCACAGCTGTGACAAAAGTGACTAGAGGATAAGGGAGATTTTGAGTCTCTGCACACACTTTTGGACACTGGACACTTTTGGATTGTGTGAGGCCCATTGATATCTGAGCGCTATGTGACAGGCTCGATGGCACTGCTGTGACAAAAGTGACTAGAGGATAAGGGAGATTTTGAATCTCTGCACACACTTTTGGACACTGGACACTTTTGGATTGTGTGAGGCCCACTGATATCTGAGCGCTATGTGACAGGCTCGATGGCACAGCTGTGACAAAAGTCACTAGAGGATAAGGGAGATTTTGAATTTCTGCACACACTTGTGGACAGTGGACACTTTTGGATTGTGTGAGGCCCACTGATATCTGAGCGCTATGTGACAGGCTCGATGGCACAGCTGTGACAAAAGTGACTAGAGGATAAGGGAGATTTTGAATTTCTGCACACACTTGTGGACAGTGGACACTTTTGGATTGTGTGAGGCCCACTGATATCTGAGCGCTATGTGACAGGCTCGATGGCACAGCTGTGACAAAAGTGACTAGAGGATAAGGGAGATTTTTAATTTCTGCACACACTTGTGGACAGTGGACACTTTTGGATTGTGTGAGGCCCACTGATATCTGAGCGCTACGTGACAGGCTCGATGGCACAGCTGTGACAAAAGTGACTAGAGGATATGGGAGATTTTGAATTTCTGCACACACTTGTGGACAGTGGACACTTTTGGATTGTGTGAGGCCCACTGATATCTGAGCGCTCTGTGACAGGCTCGATGGCACAGCTGTGACAAAAGTGACTAGAGGATAAGGGAGATTTTGAATCTCTGCACACACTTTTGGACACTGGACACTTTTGGATTGTGTGAGGCCCACTGATATCTGAGCGCTATGTGACAGGCTCGATGGCACAGCTGTGACAAAAGTGACTAGAGGATAAGGGAGATTTTGAATTTCTGCACACACTTGTGGACAGTGGACACTTTTGGATTGTGTGAGGCCCACTGATATCTGAGCGCTATGTGACAGGTTCGATGGCACAGCTGTGACAAAAGTGACTAGAGGATAAGGGAGATTTTGAATTTCTGCACACACATGTGGACAGTGGACACTTTTGGTTTGTGTGAGGCCCACTGATATCTGAGCGCTATGTGACAGGCTCGATGGCACAGCTGTGACAAAAGTGACTAGAGGATAAGGGAGATTTTGAATTTCTGCACACACTTTTGGACACTGGACACTTTTGGATTGTGTGAGGCCCAATGAATATCTGAGCGCTATGTGACAGGCTCGATGGCACAGCTGTGGCAAAGGTGACTAGAGGATAAGGGAGATTTTGAATCTCTGCACACACTTTTGGACACTGGACACTTTTGGATTGTGTGAGGCCCACTGATATCTGAGCGCTATGTGACAGGCTCGATGGCACTGCTGTGACAAAAGTGACTAGAGGATAAGGGAGATTTTGAATTTCTGCACACACTTGTGGACAGTGGACACTTTTGGATTGTGTGAGGCCCACTGATATCTGAGCGCTATGTGACAGGCTCGATGGCACAGCTGTGACAAAAGTGACTAGAGGATAAGGTAGATTTTGAAATTCTGCACACACTTGTGGACAGTGGACACTTTTGGATTGTGTGAGGCCCACTGATATCTGAGCGCTATGTGACAGGCTCGATGGCACAGCTGTGACAAAAGTGACTAGAGGATAAGGGAGATTTTGAATTTCTGCACACACTTGTGGACAGTGGACACTTTTGGATTGTGTGAGGCCCACTGATATCTGAGCGCTATGTGACAGGCTCGATGGCACAGCTGTGACAAAAGTGAATAGAGGATAAGGGAGATTTTGAATCTCTGCACACACTTTTGGACACTGGACAATTTTGGATTGTGTGAGGCCCACTGATATCTGAGCGCTATGTGACAGGCTCGATGGCACAGCTGTGACAAAAGTGACTAGAGGATAAGGGAGATTTTTAATTTCTGCACACACTTTTGGACACTGGACACTTTTGGATTGTGTGAGGCCCAATGAATATCTGAGCGCTATGTGACAGGCTCGATGGCACAGCTGTGACAAAAGTGACTAGAGGATAAGGGAGATTTTGAATTTCTGCACACACTTGTGGACAGTGGACACTTTTGGATTGTGTGAGGCCCACTGATATCTGAGCGCTATGTGACAGGCTCGATGGCACAGCTGTGACAAAAGTGACTAGAGGATAAGGGAGATTTTTAATTTCTGCACACACTTTTGGACACTGGACACTTTTGGATTGTGTGAGGCCCAATGAATATCTGAGCACTATGTGACAGGCTCGATGGCACAGCTGTGACAAAAGTGACTAGAGGATAAGGGAGATTTTGCATCTCTGCACACTCTTTTGGACACTGGACACTTTTGGATTGTGTGAGGCCCACTGATATCTGAGCGCTATGTGACAGGCTCGATGGCACTGCTGTGACAAAAGTGACTAGAGGATAAGGGATATTTTGAATTTCTGCACACACTTGTGGACAGTGGACACTTTTGGATTGTGTGAGGCCCACTGATATCTGAGCGCTATGTGACAAGCTCGATGGCACAGCTGTGACAAAAGTGACTAGAGGATAAGGGAGATTTTGAATTTCTGCACACACTTGTGGACAGTGGACACTTTTGGATTGTGTGAGGCCCACTGATATCTGAGCGCTATGTGACAGGCTCGATGGCACAGCTGTGACAAAAGTGACTAGAGGATAAGGGAGATTTTGAATCTCTGCACACACTTTTGGACACTGGACACTTTTGGATTGTGTGAGGCCCACTGATATCTGAGAGCTATGTTACAGGCTCGATGGCACAGCTGTGACAAAAGTGACTAGAGGATAAGGGAGATTTTGAATTTCTGCACACACTTGTGGACAGTGGACACTTTTGGATTGTGTGAGGCCCACTGATATCTGAGCGCTATTTTACAGGCTCGATGGCACAGCTGTGACAAAAGTGACTAGAGGAAAAGGGAGATTTTGAATTTCTGCACACACTTGTGGACAGTGGACACTTTTGGATTGTGTGAGGCCCACTGATATCTGAGCGCGATGTGACAGGCTCGATGGCACAGCTGTGACAAAAGTGACTAGAGGATAAGGGAGATTTTGAGTTTCTGCACACACTTTTGGACACTGGACACTTTTGGATTGTGTGAGGCCCTATGAATATCTGAGCGCTATGTGACAGGGTCGATGGCACAGCTGTGACAAAAGTGACTAGAGGATAAGGGAGATTTTGAATCTCTGCACACACTTTTGGACACTGGATACTTTTGGATTGTGTGAGGCCCACTGATATCTGAGCGCTATGTGACAGGCTCGATGGCACTGCTGTGACCAAAGTGACTAGAGGATAAGGGAGATTTTGAATTTCTGCACACAGTTGTGGACAGTGGACACTTTTGGATTGTGTGAGGCCCACTGATATCTGAGCGCTATGTGACAGGCTCGATGGCACTGCTGTGACTAAAGTGACTAGAGGATAAGGGAGATTTTGAATTTCTGCACACACTTGTGGACAGTGGACACTTTTGGATTGTGTGAGGCCCACTGATATCTGAGCGCTATGTGACATGCTCGATGGCACAGCTGTGACAAAAGTGGCTAGAGGATAAGGGAGATTTTGAATTTCTGCACACACTTGTGGACAGTGGACACTTTTGGATTGTGTGAGGCCCACTGATATCTGAGCGCTATGTGACAGTCTCGATGGCACAGCTGTGACAAAAGTGACTAGAGGATAAGGGAGATTTTTAATTTCTGCACACACTTTTGGACACTGGACACTTTTGGATTGTGTGAGGCCCAATGAATATCTGAGCGCTATGTGACAGGTTCGATGGCACAGCTGTGACAAAAGTGACTAGAGGATAAGGGAGATTTTGAATCTCTGCACACACTTTTGGACACTGGACACTTTTGGATTGTGTGAGGCCCATTGATATCTGAGCTCTATGTGACAGGCTCGATGGCACTGCTGTGACAAAAGTGACTAGAGGATAAGGGAGATTTTGAATCTCTGCACACACTTTTGGACACTGGACACTTTTGGATTGTGTGAGGCCCACTGATATCTGAGCGCTATGTGACAGGCTCGATGGCACAGCTGTGACAAAAGTGACTAGAGGATAAGGGAGATTTTGAATTTCTGCACACACTTGTGGACAGTGGACACTTTTGGATTGTGTGAGGCCCACTGATATCTGAGCGCTATGTGACAGGCTCGATGGCACAGCTGTGACAAAAGTGACTAGAGGATAAGGGAGATTTTTAATTTCTGCACACACTTTTGGACACTGGACACTTTTGGATTGTGTGAGGCCCAATGAATATCTGAGCGCTATGTGACAGGCTCGATGGCACAGCTGTGACAAAAGTGAATAGAGGATAAGGGAGATTTTGAATCTCTGCACACACTTTTGGACACTGGACAATTTTGGATTGTGTGAGGCCCACTGATATCTGAGCGCTATGTGACAGGCTCGATGGCACAGCTGTGACAAAAGTGACTAGAGGATAAGGGAGATTTTTAATTTCTGCACACACTTTTGGACACTGGACACTTTTGGATTGTGTGAGGCCCAATGAATATCTGAGCGCTATGTGACAGGCTCGATGGCACAGCTGTGACAAAAGTGACTAGAGGATAAGGGAGATTTTGAATTTCTGCACACACTTGTGGACAGTGGACACTTTTGGATTGTGTGAGGCCCACTGATATCTGAGCGCTATGTGACAGGCTCGATGGCACAGCTGTGACAAAAGTGACTAGAGGATAAGGGAGATTTTTAATTTCTGCACACACTTTTGGACACTGGACACTTTTGGATTGTGTGAGGCCCAATGAATATCTGAGCACTATGTGACAGGCTCGATGGCACAGCTGTGACAAAAGTGACTAGAGGATAAGGGAGATTTTGCATCTCTGCACACTCTTTTGGACACTGGACACTTTTGGATTGTGTGAGGCCCACTGATATCTGAGCGCTATGTGACAGGCTCGATGGCACTGCTGTGACAAAAGTGACTAGAGGATAAGGGATATTTTGAATTTCTGCACACACTTGTGGACAGTGGACACTTTTGGATTGTGTGAGGCCCACTGATATCTGAGCGCTATGTGACAAGCTCGATGGCACAGCTGTGACAAAAGTGACTAGAGGATAAGGGAGATTTTGAATTTCTGCACACACTTGTGGACAGTGGACACTTTTGGATTGTGTGAGGCCCACTGATATCTGAGCGCTATGTGACAGGCTCGATGGCACAGCTGTGACAAAAGTGACTAGAGGATAAGGGAGATTTTGAATCTCTGCACACACTTTTGGACACTGGACACTTTTGGATTGTGTGAGGCCCACTGATATCTGAGAGCTATGTTACAGGCTCGATGGCACAGCTGTGACAAAAGTGACTAGAGGATAAGGGAGATTTTGAATTTCTGCACACACTTGTGGACAGTGGACACTTTTGGATTGTGTGAGGCCCACTGATATCTGAGCGCTATTTTACAGGCTCGATGGCACAGCTGTGACAAAAGTGACTAGAGGAAAAGGGAGATTTTGAATTTCTGCACACACTTGTGGACAGTGGACACTTTTGGATTGTGTGAGGCCCACTGATATCTGAGCGCGATGTGACAGGCTCGATGGCACAGCTGTGACAAAAGTGACTAGAGGATAAGGGAGATTTTGAGTTTCTGCACACACTTTTGGACACTGGACACTTTTGGATTGTGTGAGGCCCTATGAATATCTGAGCGCTATGTGACAGGGTCGATGGCACAGCTGTGACAAAAGTGACTAGAGGATAAGGGAGATTTTGAATCTCTGCACACACTTTTGGACACTGGATACTTTTGGATTGTGTGAGGCCCACTGATATCTGAGCGCTATGTGACAGGCTCGATGGCACTGCTGTGACCAAAGTGACTAGAGGATAAGGGAGATTTTGAATTTCTGCACACAGTTGTGGACAGTGGACACTTTTGGATTGTGTGAGGCCCACTGATATCTGAGCGCTATGTGACAGGCTCGATGGCACTGCTGTGACTAAAGTGACTAGAGGATAAGGGAGATTTTGAATTTCTGCACACACTTGTGGACAGTGGACACTTTTGGATTGTGTGAGGCCCACTGATATCTGAGCGCTATGTGACATGCTCGATGGCACAGCTGTGACAAAAGTGGCTAGAGGATAAGGGAGATTTTGAATTTCTGCACACACTTGTGGACAGTGGACACTTTTGGATTGTGTGAGGCCCACTGATATCTGAGCGCTATGTGACAGTCTCGATGGCACAGCTGTGACAAAAGTGACTAGAGGATAAGGGAGATTTTTAATTTCTGCACACACTTTTGGACACTGGACACTTTTGGATTGTGTGAGGCCCAATGAATATCTGAGCGCTATGTGACAGGTTCGATGGCACAGCTGTGACAAAAGTGACTAGAGGATAAGGGAGATTTTGAATCTCTGCACACACTTTTGGACACTGGACACTTTTGGATTGTGTGAGGCCCATTGATATCTGAGCTCTATGTGACAGGCTCGATGGCACTGCTGTGACAAAAGTGACTAGAGGATAAGGGAGATTTTGAATCTCTGCACACACTTTTGGACACTGGACACTTTTGGATTGTGTGAGGCCCACTGATATCTGAGCGCTATGTGACAGGCTCGATGGCACAGCTGTGACAAAAGTGACTAGAGGATAAGGGAGATTTTGAATTTCTGCACACACTTGTGGACAGTGGACACTTTTGGATTGTGTGAGGCCCACTGATATCTGAGCGCTATGTGACAGGCTCGATGGCACAGCTGTGACAAAAGTGACTAGAGGATAAGGGAGATTTTTAATTTCTGCACACACTTTTGGACACTGGACACTTTTGGATTGTGTGAGGCCCAATGAATATCTGAGCGCTATGTGACAGGCTCGATGGCACAGCTGTGACAAAAGTGACTAGAGGATAAGGGAGATTTTGAATCTCTGCACACACTTTTGGACACTGGACACTTTTGGATTGTGTGAGGCCCATTGATGTCTGAGCGCTATGTGACAGGCTCGATGGCACTGCTGTGACAAAAGTGACTAGAGGATAAGGGAGATTTTGAATCTCTGCACACACTTTTGGACACTGGACACTTTTGGATTGTGTGAGGCCCACTGATATCTGAGCGCTATGTGACAGGCTCGATGGCACAGCTGTGACAAAAGTCACTAGAGGATAAGGGAGATTTTGAATTTCTGCACACACTTGTGGACAGTGGACACTTTTGGATTGTGTGAGGCCCACTGATATCTGAGCGCTATGTGACAGGCTCGATGGCACAGCTGTGACAAAAGTGACTAGAGGATAAGGGAGATTTTGAATTTCTGCACACACTTGTGGACAGTGGACACTTTTGGATTGTGTGAGGCCCACTGATATCTGAGCGCTATGTGACAGGCTCGATGGCACAGCTGTGACAAAAGTGACTAGAGGATAAGGGAGATTTTTAATTTCTGCACACACTTTTGGACACTGGACACTTTTGGATTGTGTGAGGCCCAATGAATATCTGAGTGCTATGTGACAGGCTCGATGACACAGCTGTGACAAAAGTGACTAGAGGATTAGGGAGATTTTGAATCTCTGCACACACTTTTGGACACTGGACACTTTTGGATTGTGTGAGGCCCACTGATATCTGAGCGCTATGTGACAGGCTCGATGGCACTGCTGTGACAAAAGTGACTAGAGGTAAGGGAGATTTTGAATTTCTGCACACACTTGTGGACAGTGGACACTTTTGGATTGTGTGAGGCCCACTGATATCTGAGCGCTACGTGACAGGCTCGATGGCACAGCTGTGACAAAAGTCACTAGAGGATAAGGGAGATTTTGAATTTCTGCACACACTTGTGGACAGTGGACACTTTTGGATTGTGTGAGGCCCACTGATATCTGAGCGCTATGTGACAGGCTCGATGGCACAGCTGTGACAAAAGTGACTAGAGGATAAGGGAGATTTTGAATCTCTGCACACACTTTTGGACACTGGACACTTTTGGATTGTGTGAGGCCCACTGATATCTGAGCGCTATGTGACAGGCTCGATGGCACTGCTGTGACAAAAGTGACTAGAGGATAAGGGAGATTTTGAATTTCTGCACACACTTGTGGACAGTGGACACTTTTGGATTGTGTGAGGCCCACTGATATCTTACCGCTACGTGACAGGCTCTATGGCACAGCTGTGACAAAAGTGACTAGAGGATAAGGGAGATTTTGAATTTCTGCACACACTTGTGGACAGTGGACACTTTTGGATTGTGTGAGGCCCACTGATATCTGAGCGCTATGTGACAGGCTCGATGGCACAGCTGTGACAAAAGTGACTAGAGGATAAGGGAGATTTTGAATCTCTTCACACACTTTTTGACACTGGACACTTTTGGATTGTGTGAGGCCCACTGATATCTGAGCGCTATGTGACAGGCTCGATGGCACAGCTGTGACAAAAGTGACTAGAAGATAAGGGAGATTTTGAATTTCTGCACACACTTGTGGACAGTGGACACTTTTGGATTATGTGAGGCCCACTGATATCTGAGCGCTATGTGACAGGCTCGATGGCACAGCTGTGACAAAAGTGACTAGAGGATAAGGGAGATTTTGAATTTCTGCACACACATGTGGACAGTGGACACTTTTGGATTGTGTGAGGCCCACTGATATCTGAGCGCTATGTGACAGGCTCGATGGCACAGCTGTGACAAAAGTGACTAGAGGATAAGGGAGATTTTGAATTTCTGCACACACTTTTGGACACTGGACACTTTTGGATTGTGTGAGGCCCAATGAATATCTGAGCGCTATGTGACAGGCTCGATGGCACAGCTGTGACAAAGGTGACTAGAGGATAAGGGAGATTTTGAATCTCTGCACACACTTTTGGACACTGGACACTTTTGGATTGTGTGAGGCCCACTGATATCTGAGCGCTATGTGACAGGCTCGATGGCACTGCTGTGACAAAAGTGACTAGAGGATAAGGGAGATTTTGAATTTATGCACACACTTTTGGACACTGGACACTTTTGGATTGTGTGAGGCCCACTGATATCTGAGCGCTATGTGACAGGCTCGATGGCACAGCTGTGACAAAAGTGACTAGAGGATAAGGTAGATTTTGAAATTCTGCACACACTTGTGGACAGTGGACACTTTTGGATTGTGTGAGGCCCACTGATATCTGAGCGCTATGTGACAGGCTCGATGGCACAGCTGTGACAAAAGTGACTAGAGGATAAGGGAGATTTTGAATTTCTGCACACACTTGTGGACAGTGGACACTTTTGGATTGTGTGAGGCCCACTGATATCTGAGCGCTATGTGACAGGCTTGATGGCACAGCTGTGACAAAAGTGACTAGAGGATAAGGGAGATTTTGAATCTCTGCACAAACTTTTGGACACTGGACACTTTTGGATTGTGTGAGGCCCAATGAATATCTGAGCGCTATGTGACAGGCTCGATGGCACAGCTGTGACAAAAGTGACTAGAGGATAAGGGAGATTGGATTGCTTTTAAAAAAGCAGTTTGCGGAGCAGTGGGTAAACAGCAATGCCAGCCTGTCAGGAAGCCTTAAAAGGCAGCCCAACAACCAACACCAATGATACACCACTATATAGCCTCCCCTTGCACTGCACACACAGTGACTGGTGTGTTGTGCAGGCCAAATTGCTAGCAGCAGAAGCAGTTTTTTTTTCTTCTCAGCAGGACAAAAAAAAAAAATTGGGATTGCTTTTAAAAAAGCAGTTTGCGGAGCAGTGGGTAAACAGCAATGCCAGCCTGTCAGGAAGCCTTAAAAGGCAGCCCAACAACCAACACCACTGATACACCACTATATAGCCTCCCCTTGCACTGCACACACAGTGACTGGTGTGTTGTGCAGGCCAAATCGCTAGCAGCAGAAACAGTTTTTTTGTCTTCTTCCCTGCCTAATGCTCTCCCTACAGAATCAGCAGCAACCTCTCCCTATACTAAGATCGGCAGAAGTAAGATGGCGGTCGGAGTGCACGCCTTTTTATACCCCCTGTGACGCCCACCAAAGAAAGGCAATCACTTGCATGCCCTTCTGAAAGATGGTGGTGACCCGTGCCTATGTCATCACGTTGCCCACAGTGTCCGTGGATCCTGATTGGCTGAAAAAGAGCGCAAAACAAACTTTTGAAACGCGACTTTGGCGCGTAAGTCGCCGACCTCGTGGCCGACCTCATCCTAGGGTCGGGTTTCGTTTCATGAAACCCGACTTTGCCAAAAGTCGGCGACTTTTGAATTTTTTCGACCAGTTTCGCTCAACTCTACCAATGAATATCTGAGCGCTATGTGACAGGCTCGATGGCACAGCTGTGACAAAAGTGACTAGAGGATAAGGGAGATTTTGAATCTCTGCACACACTTTTGGACACTGGACACTTTTGGATTGTGTGAGTCCCACTGATATCTGAGCGCTATGTGACAGGCTCAATGGCACAGCTGTGACCAAAGTGACTAGAGGATAAGGGAGATTTTGAATCTCTGCACACACTTTTGGACACTGGACACTTTTGGATTGTGTGAGGCCCAATGAATATCTGAGCGCTATGTGACAGGCTCGATGGCACAGCTGTGACCAAAGTGACTAGAGGATAAGGGAGATTTTGAATCTCTGCACACACTTTTGGACACTGGATGGACACTTTTGGATTGTGTGAGGCCCACTGATATCTGAGTGCTATGTGACAGGCTCGATGGCACAGCTGTGACCAAAGTGACTAGAGGATAAGGGAGATTTTGAATCTCTGCACACACTTTTGGACACTGGACACTTTTGGATTGTGTGAGGCGCAATGAATATCTGAGCGCTATGTGACAGGCTCGATGGCACAGCTGTGACCAAAGTGACTAGAGGATAAGGGAGATTTTGAATCTCTGCACACACTTTTGGACACTGGATGGACACTTTTGGATTGTGTGAGGCCCACTGATATCTGAGTGCTATGTGACAGGCTCGATGGCACAGCTGTGACCAAAGTGACTAGAGGATAAGGGAGATTTTGAATCTCTGCACACACTTTTGGACACTGGACACTTTTAGATTGTGTGAGGCCCAATGAATATCTGAGCGCTATGTGACAGGCTCGATGGCACAGCTGTGACCAAAGTGACTTGAGGATAAGGGAGATTTTGAATCTCCGCACACACTTTTGGACACTGGATGGACACTTTTGGATTGTGTGAGGCCCACTGATATCTGAGTGCTATGTGACAGGCTCGATGGCACAGCTGTGACCAAAGTGACTAGAGGATAAGGGAGATTTTGAATCTCTGCACACACTTTTGGACACTGGACACTTTTGGATTGTGTGAGGCCCAATGAATATCTGAGCGCTATGTGACTGGCTCGATGGCACAGCTGTGACAAAAGTGACTAGAGGATAAGGGAGATTTTGAATCTCTGCACACACTTTTGGACACTGGACACTTTTGGATTGTGTGAGGCCCAATGAATATCTGAGCGCTATGTGACAGGCTCGATGGCACAGCTGTGACCAAAGTGACTAGAGGATAAGGGAGATTTTGAATCTCTGCACACACTTTTGGACACTGGATGGACACTTTTGGATTGTGTGAGGCCCACTGATATCTGAGCGCTATGTGACAGGCTCGATGGCACAGCTGTGACCAAAGTGACTAGAGGATAAGGGAGATTTTGAATCTCTGCACACACTTTTGGACACTGGACACTTTTGGATTGTGTGAGCCCCAATGAATATCTGAGTGCTATGTGACAGGCTCGATGGCACAGCTGTGACCAAAGTGACTAGAGGATAAGGGAGATTTTGAATCTCTGCACACACTTTTGGACACTGGATGGACACTTTTGGATTGTGTGAGGCCCACTGATATCTGAGCGCTATGTGACAGGCTCGATGGCACAGCTGTGACCAAAGTGACTAGAGGATAAGGGAGATTTTGAATCTCTGCACACACTTTTGGACACTGGACACTTTTGGATTGTGTGAGGCCCAATGAATATCTGAGCGCTATGTGACAGGCTTGATGGCACAGCTGTGACCAAAGTGACTTGAGGATAAGGGAGATTTTGAATCTCTGCACACACTTTTGGACACTGGACACTTTTGGATTGTGTGAGGCCCACTGATATCTGAGCGCTGTGTGACAGGCTCGATGGCACAGCTGTGACCAAAGTGACTAGAGGATAAGGGAGATTTTGAATATCTGCACACACTTTTGGACACTGGATGGACACTTTTGGATTGTGTGAGGCCCACTGATATCTGAGCGCTATGTGACAGGCTCGATGGCACAGCTGTGACCAAAGTGACTAGAGGATAAGGGAGATTTTGAATCTCTGCACACACTTTTGGACACTGGACACTTTTGGATTGTGTGAGGCCCAATGAATATCTGAGCGCTATGTGACAGGCTCGATGGCACAGCTGTGACAAAAGTGACTAGAGGATAAGGGAGATTTTGAATCTCTGCACACTCTTTTGGACACTGGACACTTTTGGATTGTGTGAGGCCCAATGAATATCTGAGCGCTATGTGACAGGCTCGATGGCACAGCTGTGACCAAAGTGACTAGAGGATAAGGGAGATTTTGAATCTCTGCACACACTTTTGGACACTGGATGGACACTTTTGGATTGTGTGAGGCCCACTGATTTCTGAGTGCTATGTGACAGGCTCGATGGCACAGCTGTGACCAAAGTGACTAGAGGATAAGGGAGATTTTGAATCTCTGCACACACTTTTGGACACTGGACACTTTTGGATTGTGTGAGGCCCAATGAATATCTGAGCGCTATGTGACAGGCTCGATGGCACAGCTGTGACAAAAGTGACTAGAGGATAACCGAGATTTTGAATCTCTGCACACACTTTTGGACACTGGACACTTTTGGATTGTGTGAGGCCCAATGAATATCTGAGCGCTATGTGACAGGCTCGATGGCACAGCTGTGACCAAAGTGACTAGAGGATAAGGGAGATTTTGAATCTCTGCACACACTTTTGGACACTGGATGGACACTTTTGGATTGTGTGAGGCCCACTGATATCTGAGCGCTATGTGACAGGCTCGATGGCACAGCTGTGACCAAAGTGACTAGAGGATAAGGGAGATTTTGAATCTCTGCACACACTTTTGGACACTGGACACTTTTGGATTGTGTGAGGCCCAATGAATATCTGAGCGCTATGTGACAGGCTCAATGGCACAGCTGTGACCAAAGTGACTAGAGGATAAGGGAGATTTTGAATCTCTGCACACACTTTTGGACACTGGATGGACACTTTTGGATTGTGTGAGGCCCACTGATATCTGAGCGCTATGTGACAGGCTCGATGGCACAGCTGTGACCAAAGTGACTAGAGGATAAGGGAGATTTTGAATCTCTGCACACACTTTTGGACACTGGACACTTTTGGATTGTGTGAGGCCCAATGAATATCTGAGCGCTATGTGACAGGCTCGATGGCACAGCTGTGACCAAAGTGACTTGAGGATAAGGGAGATTTTGAATCTCCGCACACACTTTTTAACACTGGATGGACACTTTTGGATTGTGTGAGGCCCACTGATATCTGAGTGCTATGTGACAGGCTCGATGGAACAGCTGTGACCAAAGTGACTAGAGGATAAGGGAGATTTTGAATCTCTGCACACATTTTTGGACACTGGACACTTTTGGATTGTGTGAGGCCCAATGAATATCTGAGCGCTATGTGACTGGCTCGATGGCACAGCTGTGACAAAAGTGACTAGAGGATAATGGAGATTTTGAATCTCTGCACACACTTTTGGACACTGGACACTTTTGGATTGTGTGAGGCCCAATGAATATCTGAGCGCTATGTGACAGGCTCGATGGCACAGCTGTGACCAAAGTGACTAGAGGATAAGGGAGATTTTGAATCTCTGCACACACTTTTGGACACTGGATGGACACTTTTGGATTGTGTGAGGCCCACTGATATCTGAGCGCTATGTGACAGGCTCGATGGCACAGCTGTGACCAAAGTGACTAGAGGATAAGGGAGATTTTGAATCTCTGCACACACTTTTGGACACTGGACACTTTTGGATTGTGTGAGCCCCAATGAATATCTGAGTGCTATGTGACAGGCTCGATGGCACAGCTGTGACCAAAGTGACTAGAGGATAAGGGAGATTTTGAATCTCTGCACACACTTTTGGACACTGGATGGACACTTTTGGATTGTGTGAGGCCCACTGATATCTGAGCGCTATGTGACAGGCTCGATGGCACAGCTGTGACCAAAGTGACTAGAGGATAAGGGAGATTTTGAATCTCTGCACACACTTTTGGACACTGGACACTTTTGGATTGTGTGAGGCCCAATGAATATCTGAGCGCTATGTGACAGGCTCGATGGCACAGCTGTGACCAAAGTGACTTGAGGATAAGGGAGATTTTGAATCTCCGCACACACTTTTGGACACTGGATGGACACTTTTGGATTGTGTGAGGCCCACTGATATCTGAGCGCTATCTGACAGGCTCGATGGTACAGCTGTGACCAAAGTGACTAGAGGATAAGGGAGATTTTGAATCTCTGCACACACTTTTGGACACTGGACACTTTTGGATTGTGTGAGGCCCAATGAATATCTGAGCGCTATGTGACAGGCTCGATGGCACAGCTGTGACAAAAGTGACTAGAGGATAAGGGAGATTGGATTGCTTTTAAAAAAGCAGTTTGCGAAGCAGTGGGTAAACAGCAATGCAGGAATGTCAAGAAGCCTTAGAAGGCAGCCCAACAACCAACACCACTGATACACCACTATATAGCCTCCCCTTGCACTGCACACACAGTGACTGGTGTGTTGTGCAGTCCAAATTGCTAGCAGCAGAAGCAGTTTTTTTTTCTTCTCAGCAGGACAAAAAAAAAATTGGGATTGCTTTTAAAAAAGCAGTTTGCGGAGCAGTGGGTAAACAGCAATGCAGGAATGTCAGGAAGCCTTAGAAGGCAGCCCAACAACCAACACCACTGATACACCACTATATAGCCTCCCCTTGCACTGCACACACAGTGACTGGTGTGTTGTGCAGGCCAAATTGCTAGCAGCAGAAGCAGTTTTTTTTTCTCCTCAGCAGGACAAAAAAAAAAAATTGGGATTGCTTTTAAAAAAGCAGTTTGCGGAGCAGTGGGTAAACAGCAATGCAGGAATGTCAGGAAGCCTTAGAAGGCAGCCCAACAACCAACACCACTGATACACCACTATATAACCTCCCCTTGCACTGCACACACAGTGACTGGTGTGTTGTGCAGGCCAAATCGCTAGCAGCAGAAGCAGTTTTTTTGTCTTCTTCCCTGCCTAACGCTCTCCCTACAGAATCAGCAGCAACCTCTCCCTATACTAAGATCGGCAGAAGTAAGATGGCGGTCGGCGTGCACGCCCTTTTATACCCCCTGTGACGCCCACCAAAGAAAGGCAATCACTTGCATGCCCTTCTGAAAGATGGTGGTGACCCGTGCCTATGTCATCACGTTGCCCACAGTGTCCGTGGATCCTGATTGGCTGAAAAAGAGCGCAAAACAAACTTTTGAAACGCGACTTTGGCGCGTAAGTCGCCGACCTCGTGGCCGACCTCATCCTAGGGTCGGGTTTTGTTTCATGAAACCCGACTTTGCCAAAAGTCGGCGACTTTTGAATTTTTTCTACCCGTTTCGCTCAACTCTAGTGAACTTTATTTCCTTTTTTTTTTTGTGGGGGAAAAAGAAAAGGATGTGTCCAAAGTTTGAAAGCTATAGTATCACAAACTTTTTGGAGCGATTACAATGCAGGAAGCTAACCTACAATGCAATTGATGAGGCTCCAAAAAATAGGGTGATACTAGTCTGGCTGGCCCTGAAGGGCACAAGCCAGCAAAAAGTCTCCTCTATCTAATCCTATATAGTGTTTGCAACCAACCAATGACAATGGATGCGGATGGAAGCACACTAATATAGGAACAAAAATCTGGATAAATTAGCTGCAAAAAAAGGACTATGTATGAGGCAGTGACGCACGCTGAGCGGACTACAGCTAGCGGTGGCTGTACAACACACTGCAACGTGAGCTGCACTCACACACAGAGAGACCTATCAGACAGCCAAAAACAGTGCAGAGAAATGGGCTATAGCACTGAAAGGCTGCTGAAAGGCTCCGCTGTCCACTTCTTTAGTGTTTGCAACCAACGCATATGGATACGTATGGAAGCACACTATACAGGAGAGAAAAAAAGCAGCAATAAAAGAAAAATGTGTATGAGGCAGAGACACACGCTGGGCGGCCTACAAGCAGACGTGCCTGCAGGACACACTACACAGCGTGGGTCTGCACTCACACAGCCCTTGCAGACAGCTATTAAAACAGCGCTGCTGGGCTACAAAAATGCTACAGTGGTGGATTATGTAGCCTGGGTAGAGCAATAGATATTTTAGATGATCGCTATTTCTAACTGTCCCTCACAGTCTTCAACAGCAGCCTGTCCCTAACTGAATTCACAGCAGAGTGACCAGAAATGGCGGCTGCAGCGGTTTTTATAGTGCATCATGACATCATTTCAGCAGCCAATCACAGCCATGCCAGTAGTTAACATGCCTACATGCCTAACAGGATGTGCCCACACTTCTGAGGATCCCCATTGGCTGAATCAAATCGAGCGGGCTCCTAGCATTATGGGAACCGATTCCGGTATTCGATATGAAAAAAGTATCGGAACTAAGTATCGGAATTCCAATACAGCGAATATCGTCCGATACCCGATACTTGCGGTATCGGAATGCTCAACACTATTTGGCAATACCAGAAAAATTAGCTATAAATTTATGATAAAAATTAGCAAAACCCAAAAACTTCTGGAGGGCCTTCAAAGAAGTGGGCTGAACCCATTCATAAATGGCCTCTACCTTGGCCGGGTCCATTTCAATAGTTGACGGAGACAAAATAAATCCCAAAAATGAAATCCTCTGTACACCAAAAAGGCATTTCGATCCCTTAACATACAGGGAATTCTCCCTCAAAATCTGGAACACAGTCCGAACATGTTCCACATGAGAGTCCCAATCCCTGGAAAAGATCAAAATATCATCCAGATAGATGATCAAAAATTTATCCACAAAGTCCTGGAAAATATCATTCATGAAGCACTGGAAGACAGAAGGGGCATTAGTGAGCCCAAAAGGCATCACCAGGTACTCAAAATGTCCCTCCGGAGTATTAAACGCCGTCTTCCATTCATCCCCATTCTTAATGCGAATAAGATTATATGCCCCCCTGAGGTCAAGCTTGGTAAACCAGCAAGAAGCTTTAACTCTGGAGAATAGACCAGAAATCAGGGGTAACGAATACTGATATTTAACAGTAATTTTGTTGAGGGAACGATAGTCAATACAAGGCCTTAATGAACCATCTTTCTTGGCCACGAAAAAAAAACCCAGCACCCAAGAGTGAAGAGGATGGTCTAATATGACCCTTCTCCAACGACTCCTTAACATAAGATCACATAGCCTCGTGCTCGGGTACAGATAAATTGAATAGTAGACCCTTGGGAAATTTACACCCAGGGCTCAACTCAATTGCACAGTCATAACTCCTATGAGGAGGCAAAGACGCAGTCCTATTCTTACTAAATACATCATAAAAATCAGCCAAATAGTCAGGATCATCATGCGACTGGGGAGAGGTGGAGAAAACAGGAGCATCACCAAGAGCACACCGACAACCCCAACTCACCACAGACACAGATTTCCAAACCAAAACTGGATTATGGATTTGCAACCAGGGAAACCCCAGAACAACGACATCATGCAGACCATGCAACACCAAAAATCTGCAATTTTCTTGATGGTCTGGGGCGACCCGCATTACCACCTGGGTCCAAAACTGAGGTTTATTCTTCGCCAAAGGAGTAGCATCAATACCCCTCAAAGGGATAGGCGTCCGCAGAGGTGTCATAGGAAACCCACAACGTTTAGCAAAATCCAAGTCCATCAGGTTCAGAGCCGCTCCCGAATCCACAAAAGCCTTAGCGGAAAATGTGGACAGGGAGCAGATCAGATTAATTGCCAGAAGAAACTTAGGTTGAACACCACCCACAGCAAATGTGTGTGCAAAATGTTTCTTTCGTTTAGGGCAGACAGAAATCATATGAGAGGCCTCTCCACAGAAAAAACACAGCTTATTACGCCTTCTGAACTCCTGACGTTGCGCCCTAGACAAAACTCTATCACATTGCATAGGTTCAGACATTTGTTCAACAGGTGGCAACATTTCTCGTGTACTTTTACGTTCAAGTAAATGCCGATCAACCTGAATGGCTAATGACATAGAATTGTCAAGACCAGAGGGAACAGGAAATCCCACCATAGTATCTTTTATGGTTTCTGACAAACCCTTCCGAAAGAGAGCTGCCAAGGCACCATCATTCCAGGTAGTAAGGACCGTCCACTTTCGGAATTTTTGACAGTATAACTCTGCAGAATCCTGACCCTGGCTCAATGCCAACAGGGCTTTCTCAGCTTGATCAATAGCATTAGGTTCATCATACAAAAACCCCAAGGCTTGAAAAAATGCATCCACATTAGTTAGAATAGGATCATCAGGTGTCAAAGAAAACGCCCAATCCTGGGGATCGCTGCGCAGCAAAGAGATGACAATTTTAACCTTCTGCGCAGAGCTCCCCGATGAGTTAGGCTTCAAGGCAAGAAATAATTTACAATTATTCTTAAAATTCAAAAATTTAGACCGATCCCCAAAAAACACATCAGGAGTAGGGATCTTTGGTTCAGCAGCATGTGAATGAGCAAGATAGGCGGAAATTCCCGCACTTCAGCACCCAGCTGCTCCACACGATCAGACAATTGCTTAATCTCCATTAAGAAAATTCCTCCTATGGCCCCAGAGAAAAAGAGGAAAAAATAAACATAAAAAAAAAAATTCTGACACTTTTTTTTTTTTTACAATATTTTCCTGCTATTGAGTACCCTAGAATCTGCGGTATGGCTGGTGATTCTGTTATGAATGAGTCACCAGAGGAGGAAAAAACAAAAATGCAAGCTAAGTCCAGAAAACCGGAGAGGTTGGTAGCTAGCGGATTGCAGACCCCTGATCCTATTCACAACAACTAACAGTAGCCGTGGGGGGTTCCTACGATGCCCTAGACCCCTCGATCACAGCTGGAGAACTAAATAGGCCTAAAGAAAGAAAGAGGAAATCTAAACTGCCCCAGAGCAGACCCCAAAGCAATAGACAGCCCCCAACATGTATTGACGGTGAAAACAGATGAAAACACAAACCCAGACAGAAAGACAGGCTGAGCAAACAATGGGGCCCTCATTAACTAGATAGGACAGGAAAGAAAAGCAACTGTCTGCAAAAACCCTGCCAAAAATAATGTCCAACATGTCTGATAGAAAGGCCCTGAAGTCACTAGACTTCAAAATCACTATATCAGCACTCAGGTATATTCTGAAAACAGAGCAAAGAGATCAACTGATCAGAGACAAAAATGGAGTTCAGCCAGTCCCAACCAAGGCTGGCTGAACTCAAACACTAAGTAAACAGACAAAATCTCATGGAACAATAGCAGAGCAAAAACTTAGCTTTAGAAGACAGGACTAAACTGGAGGCCAGAGCTCAGAGCAGAGAGGATCACCAGCAACCCAGTAGGGCGTCGGCGGCCTTATATCCACTCAGAGATTCCGGATGTCCAATCACACTCCACCTGTTCAGATGACAGTTTTTTCCCATCCAAATCAATTTGACTACCTCCTTTCACCGGCAGAGGTAGTTCATCGAACATCAAAGGTGAAGGAGAAAATGAGCTCATAACACGGGGGGGCCAGTGCCTATGGTTATCATACCTCAGTACGCATCAGATGATGACGAGACTCAGGTGCCACTTTCTGGTGCGTACGGTGCTGCTGAAACAACCCAGGAGAAGCAGGTGTTTGAAGAGGGGAGTGTAGATGATGAGGTCCTTGACCCATCATGGCATGAGGAACAGGAAGGTGGTGGGAGCAGCTCTGAGGAAGAGATTCCCCAAACGGCCAAAACAGGAGGGAGAGGGAGGGAGCCTCCACTTCGGCACCCGTTAGGAGCATTCCTCTTTCAAAAGCCAAAGCGGGCATGCCCAAGACTTGCAGTGCGTGGTCCTTTTTTGACACAGTTGCAGATGATATTTGCTTTGTCAAATGCAAGCTGTGTCATCAGAAAGAAAAAGAGGGAAAAATGTCAGCAACCTCAATACCACAAATATGTGGAAACATGTGTGGACCAAGCACGAGGTGGAGTTACACAGACACACTGAAGACGTAGGCCAGCGTACAGCACCACCTACCACCTCCTCAGCTCGTGTTGGGGCCTCTTCCTCCAGCTCACACACAGCTGGTTCGGCTTCCTCACAGTATCGCCAAGGAAGAACCTCTGGCACTGTTGTCCGGAGACCCAGTGACATTCCACCCACAGCAACACGTTCCCAGTCATCCTCATACTCCCAGGCCACTCTACAACCATCGGTAGCACAGGCATGGGATAAAAGGCGGCCATACTCGGCAAACCATCCCCGAGCACAGGCTCTGAATGCTGGCATTGCCAAACTACTGGCCCTTGAAATGCTCTCATTCAGGCTGGTGGAGACTGACACCTTCCGGAACTTCATGGCATTGGCAGTCCCACAATACACCATGCCCAGCCGCTTTTATTTCAGCAGGAAAGCCGTCCCTGCCCTGCAAAAACATATGGAGGGAAAAATAAAACATGCGCTACTAAACGCCGTCAGTAGCAAGGTCCACCTGACCACCGATGCGTGGACCAGTAACCATGGACAGGGACGATACCTTTCCCTCACTGCCCATTAGGTTAATGTTGTGGAGCTGGGTACAGATCTGGAGAGTGGCGCTGTACATGTTCTGCCAACTCCACGGATTGCAGGAATCCAGTCTGTACACATTGACTCCTCCTCCTACTCAAGGTCCTCAGAAACAGTGCTGCAGAAGCCTGTTACGACCGATATGAGCACAGCCGTAGCCAAACGTCAACAGGCCGTACTCAAATTAATTTCTTTGGGGAATCGAAGCCACACAGCGCAGGAGCTCTGGAATGCCATCAAGCAGGAGAGCGACGTGTGGTTTGTGCCAGCGAATCTCCAGCCAGGCTTGGTAGTGTGTGACAATGGCCGAAATCTGGTGGCAGCTCTGGGCCTAGGCAACCTCACTCACCTCCCATGTCTGGCACATGTGATGAACTTGGTCATGCAGAGCTTTCTGAGGGACTATCCGGATCTTGAGGCATTGCTGCACAAGGCCCGCATAGAGTGCGCTCACTTGCGGCGTTCCAACACGGCAAGATCGCGCCTTGCTGCTCTGCAGCGCCAATTACGCCTTCCGGAATATCGCATCATATGTGACCTACCCACCAGGTGGAATTCAACGTTACATATGTTGGAGCGGTTGTGTGAGCAGCAGGCAGCAGTCATGGAGTACCAGCTGCATCAGGCGCAAACAAGTCGCACTGTGCACCGGTCACACTTCAGCTCCACTGAGTGGGCCTCTATGAAGGACATCTGCCTCGTTTTGCGTGCCTTCGATGATTCCACACGGATGGCGAGTGCAGATGATGCACTAGTCAGCATGGCTGTCCCCCTTATCTGCCTGCTTCAAAAAACACAACAAGCACTAAGGGAGGAGGTTTTGGAAGAGGTGGAGGATGAGGAGTCACAAATGCCATCTGCTTCTGGACAGTCTGCGCTACGTGGTTCCTCACAAAGGCCTAGGCAGGGGAACACTTTGTGAGGAGGATGAGGAGGAGTCAATGGAGGAGGAAGACATCTCTCCAGAGGAGGGAGGTACACAATGCTCTAGTCAGTAAGTACAGCGAGGGTGGGGTGATGCAGAGCAGGCAGAGATGACGACTCAAGCAGGGGACAGCGTTTCTTTGGCATGTGGGAGTCTGCAGCACATGGTTGATTTCATGCTGCAGTGCCTGAGAAACGACCGCCGCATCACCCACATTCTCAACACGACTGATTCTTTGGTGTACACCCTCCTAGATCCTCGCTACTGGGACAACTTACAAATCCTCATACCACCGTTGAATCAGGAGCGTAAACTGTGGGAGTACCAAGACACACTGGTGCAGTCCATCATGTTCTCCATTCCACCCGACAGCAGTGCTGCTAGTGCTTTACAAAGCAGCTCTGTGCGTCGAGGCCGTGGAGGAAGCTTGGCACAAAGAGGGAGCAGAGGCAGCGACTCAGCACAAGGCAAGACCACTATGGCCCAAATGTGGCAAAGTTTTGTGTGTCCGCCACAAATGTCTACACCATCGCAGACGGCTCCAGTCAGCAGGAGGCAACGTTTCCGTCAGATGGTGACAGACTACATGTCTTGCCCTGTCAGTGTACTCCCAGATGGCTCTTCCTCCATCAAGTTTTGGGTCTCAAAGCTGGATACATGGCCAGAGCTTAGCCAGTATGCATTGGAGGTGCTGGCTTGCCCTGCTGCCAGTGTATTATCGAAATGCGTCTTTAGTGCCGCAGGTGGTGTACTAACAGACCGTCGCACGCGACTATCCTCCGATAACGTTGACCGGCTTACTTTTCTGAAAATGAACAAGGCCAGGATCTCGCCAGAATTTGCCAGTCCTCTACCAGAATAAATAATTGGTTGGCAACAGTATCCAGGTCTCCTGTTGTGTTCATGTTTCTACCACCTGAACTGTAATACCTGGGCTTCAACACAGCCAGTTGTCGCTCAGAAGTGCCGTCTGCACAGAGAAAAACACTAGCTCCTGTGTTAGTGGGGTTTAGTAACGCCATCTGCTCTCCTGCTGTGTGGACGGCAAAGTCTCCTGCTCCCTCCACAATCGAACTACTACTGATTTTTAACCGTGCTCCACTTAGGCCTCTAGCTCCACTGTCTCTAGTATTTCCTCTGGCCTCCAACCCCGCCAGTTGCTGCTCTGAAGTGGCGTCTGCACAATCCACACTTGTTCCTGTGTTGCTGGGGCTCAGTCACATCAGTTGATCCCCTGATGTGTGTCCGGCAATGTCTCCTGCTCTGTCTACATTCCTATTACTAGTAGTGGGAATGTGGACAGAGCAGGAGACCTTGCCGGACACACATCAGGGGATCAACTGACGTGACTGAGCCCCAGTAACTCAGGAACAAGTGTGGATTGTGCAGACGCCACTTCAGAGCAGTAACTGGCGGGGTTGGAGGCCAGGGGAAATACTAGAGACAGTGGAGCCAGAGGCCATACTGGAGCACGGTTACAATCAGTAGTAGTCTAAAACCTATATAAAACTTGCTGCAAGTTGGCCTCCGCCTGCTGCATGATTGATCCTGGGCTTCAACACAGCCAGTTGTCACTCGGAAGTGCTGTCCGCACAGAGAAAAACATTAGCTCCTGTGTTAGTGGGGTTCAGTAATGTCTGCTGTTCCCCTACTGTGTGGACGGCAATGTCTCCTGCTGCCTCCACATTCAAAACCCATCAAGCCTCTGCCTGCTCCATGCTTTATCCTGGGCGCCAACAACGCCAGTTGGTGTTCAGAAGTGCCGTCTTCACAGAGTAAAACACACTTGCTCCGGTGTTAGTGGGGTTCAGGAACGTCAGCTGTTCCCCTGCTGTGTGGACGGCAATGTCTCCTGCTGCCTTCACATGCAAAGAACATCAGGCCTCAGCCTGCTCCATGCTTGATCCTGGGCTCCAACAACGCCAGTTGGTGTTCAGAAGTGCCGTCTTCACAGAGAAAAACACACTAGCTCCTGTGTTAGTGGGGTTCAGTAACGTCTGCTGTTCCCCTGCTGTGTGGACGGCAATGTCTCCTGCTGCCTCCACATGCAAAAAACATCAGGCCTCAGCCTGCTCCATGCTTGATCCTGGGCTCCAACAACGCCAGTTGGTGTTCAGAAGTGCCATCTTCAGAGAGAAAAACACACTAGCTTCTGTGTTAGTGGGGTTCAGTAACGTCAGCTGTTCCCCTGCTGTGTGGACGGCAATGTCTCCTGCTGCCTACACAGTCACACTACTACTGATTTTTAACCGTGCTCCACTTAGGCCTCTGGCTCCACTGTCTCTAGTATTTCCCCTGGCCTCCAACCCCACCAGTTGCTGCTCTGAAGTGGCGTCTGCACAATCCACACTTGTTCCTGTGTTGCTGGGGCTCAGTCACTTCAGTTGATCCCCTGATGTGTGTCCGGCAATGTCTCCTGTTCTGTCTACATTCCTATTACTAGTAGTGGGAATGTGGACAGAGCAGGAGACCTTGCCGGACACACATCAGGGGATCAACTGACGTGACTGAGCCCCAGTAACTCAGGAACAAGTGTGGATTGTGCAGACGCCACTTCAGAGCAGTAACTGGCGGGGTTGGTGGCCAGGGGAAATACTAGAGACAGAAGAGCCAGAGGCAATAGTGGAGCACGGTTACAATCAGTAGTAGTCTAAAACCTATATAAAACTTGCTGAAAGTTGGCCTCCGCCTGCTGCATGATTGATCCTGGGCTTCAACACAGCCAGTTTTCGCTCGGAAGTGTTGTCCGCACAGAGAAAAACACTAGCTCCTGTGTTAGTGGGGTTCAGTAACGTCTGCTGTTCCCCTGCTGTGTGGATGGCAATGTCTCCTGCTCCCTCCACACGCAAAAAACATCAGGCCTCTGCCTGCTCCCTGCTTGATCCTG
Organism: Dendrobates tinctorius; assembly: GCF_039654945.1. Classification (NCBI taxonomy): domain Eukaryota; kingdom Metazoa; phylum Chordata; class Amphibia; order Anura; family Dendrobatidae; genus Dendrobates; species Dendrobates tinctorius. The sequence continues at coordinate 2,748,664 of NW_027361878.1, forward strand.
GGCTCCAACAACGCCAATTGGTGTTCAGAAGTGCCGTCTTCACAGAGAAAAACACACTAGCTCCTGTGTTAGTGGGGTTCAGTAACGTCAGCTGTTCCCCTGCTGTGTGGACGGCAATGTCTCCTGCTGCCTCCACATTCAAAAAACATCAGGCCTCAGCCTGCTCCATGCTTGATCCTGGGCTCCAACAACGCCAGTTGGTGTTCAGAAGTGTCGTCTTCACAGGGAAAAACACACTAGCTACTGTGTTAGTGGGGTTCAGTAACGTCAGCTGTTCCCCTACTGTGTGAACAGCAATGTCTCCTGCTGCCTCCACGTTCAAAAACCATCAGGCTTCTGCCTGCTCCATGCTTTATCCTGGGCTCCAACAACGCCAAGTTGGTGTTCAGAAGTGCCGTCTTCACAGAGAAAAACACCCTAGCCCCTGTGTTAGTGAGGTTTAGTAATGTCAGCTGTTCCCCTGCTGTGTGGACGGCAATGTCTCCTGCTGCCTCCACATGCAAAAAACATCAGGCCTCAGCCTGCTCCATGCTTGATCCTGGGCTCCAACAACGCCAGTTGGTGTTCAGAAGTGCCATCTTCACAGAGAAAAACACCCTAGCTCCTGTGTTAGTGGGGTTCAGTAATGTCAGCTGTTCCCCTGCTGTGTGGACGACAAAGTCTCCTGCTGCCTCTAAAATCACACTACATCTTATTTTCTACTCGCTCCAAGTAGGCCTCAGCCTGCTCCATGATTGATCCTGGGCTTCAACACAGCCAGTTGTTGCTTGGAAGTGCCGTCCGCACAGAGAGAAACACTAGCTTCTGTGTCAGTGGGGTTCAGTAACACCAGCTGCTCCCCTGCTGTGTGGATGGCAAAGTCTCCTGCTGCCTACACAGTCACACTTCTACTGATTTTTAACCGTGCTCCACTTAGGCCTCTGGCTCCACTGTCTCTAGTATTTCCCCTGGCCTCCAACCCTGCCAGTTGCTGCTCTGAAGTGGCATCTGCACAATCCTCACTTGTTCCTGTGTTACTGGGGCTCAGTCATGTCAGCTGATCCCCTGATGTGTGTCCGGCAATGTCTCCTGCTCTGTCCACATTCCCATTACTAGTAGTAAACTAGTAGGTTTTTTTTAATTCCGATATTTCTGTTCCATTGACTTGAATGGGACTTCCGGGATCGGAATCGGCGATACCCGATACTTTTTTGATATCGGCCGATCCAATCCGATCCGATATTTTTCAATATCGGGTGGTATCGTTCAACACTAGTCATGACGTCATGTATGGTTTCTGCACCCTGACTGGCTGAAGTAATGTAATAATGTAATAACATTAAGTTATTACAGAAAAAAATACACTCTGCTGCTCCTCTGACCTAGACACACACTCTCGCCTCATAAAACGCATCCCTCCTGCTCATCATGTAGCACCAATATCTTAGACAAAATTAAAACAAAAGCATTAATGGAAATGTGATCGTGTATCGATCTGTCACTGAATTTTGACAACTTTGAGGAAAAATGCTCAGGAAACCGACCACAAATTTGAATGTGCTACGTTCATGCCGAATTTCAGATTGGGAAACATTTTCTGAACATGTTCGCTCATCTCTAGTATTGAGACACAGCTCTAGCATGATAAATGCTATATAAAATTTCACTGCTGAAAAAAAACTTCAGTATTACTATTGCAGGAAAATTTGCGCTCCTCAGATGTATTGATAACTCTGCAGGAGCAATATAGCGATGCTATTAAGATCCAGCGCTGTAGGTTCATAACCCAGAACAATGAAAAAGCAAGACCAGCAACCCTATAGTAATCAAGAAGCCAATGGGAAAACTGTTGCAGGGTAAGTATATCATACAAGTGAACAATTATCAATGAAGCTAAGCTGTGTCTGTGAAAAACACTCAGCCAATACTATCCCAATACTATAATAATTCACAGATGGCCATAAAGTATTGCACTCTAGCCCAAAAGGGGGATCCCATAATGCCAAAAAGGGAGGGGTGCAGTAATGAGAGGCACAAATTAAATAAAAGTATTCCTGAAAAAGTACCTGCATAAGTATTATTGTGCCAACAGCCACACAAACCCCACTTCGGAATTAAGGATAATAACACAATACCATATACCCTACCGGTCAGGAGTGATATGTATTAGCAGAGTTTCACAGAAAAAATCCACCATGCGTTATTTACATTGCACTTAGCCCACAAATATAAGTATTGTTTATTATAAAAACATACCCATCATGGCGTAATCAAAAAAGGTGTGCTGGCCCGGATACCCCAGTGCACGATTCGCGGTATGAATACCGCTTCCTCGGGGGGCATGGTTTGAGTTAGTAAACGAACACGATTAAGTATCCAGCCGTGACCGATCACATGACCAAGGAGAACCAATTGTATGACGACAGTTCGCGCATGCGCATTGCATCCAAGGAAGAACACCTCCCCTATGTCGGCCCAGAGTGCGCTGACGTCACCCAGGGGCGGCCGGCACCTGGTCATCACCCGGTAACGTAAGAACCAAAGAGGAAATTACATGGGGAAGTGAAAACCCTGCTGCAATTGAAAGAGGTTTTAACCGTTAGTGTAGTTACTGTCTTAAATGGGTACACCTTGCCGTGGTGGGACAGCTTTATACTTTTTTGATCAAAACAGTGTTTACCAAGTACCCTATGTTATTTAATGCACTTGCTTTTTTACTTATTTATTTCATTAGGGTATATACGCACATTGCTTTTTCCTTTGGTTTTGCTTGCTTTTATGGCCAGTGTGAACATGCTTTTACATCATGCATGTCATTCAAGTCTACTCCAGTTCAGTTTTTCTGTTTTTCTTCAGCACTTTTGTATTCAGTACAAATAGGGTGTGGCCTCCTTTCTACTGAGCTGTGTAGTTCACTTAGAGTCCCTCTGAAGCTGGGTGTCCGTTTGGGACCCAGAGACTCAGCCACTATTCACACTAGGCAGGTTTTAACCGTTAGTGTAGTTACTGTCTCAAATGGGTACTCCTTGCCGTGGTGGGACAGCTTTATACTATTTTGATAAAAACAGTGTTTACCAAATACCCTATGTTATTTAATGCACTTGCTTTTTTACTTATTTATTTTCATTAGGGTATATACACACATTGTTTTTCCTTTGGTTTTGCTTGCAATAAAAAGAGATAAATAAATATCACAATAGTTGGCAAATCTGGCGTGTTTGATGTTATTATACCAAATGACAAAAAAGTCCATTTTATAAAATAAATCAAACCAGAGCAAATAATAATAATAATAAACAGTTCGTTCTGCTCTCATTGTTGACTTTCATCATTCTTCATATCTTAATGGATAACTGTCAACAAAGGAATCCATAATCATGACAGTAGATGACTAAGATCAAGGTATCAACAGCCGGATATTGTGACGTCCGTCCACGGTCTGGACTGCAGTGGGGACAGCACCCCGAGAAACCCCGAGACCCTTAACCCCTATACAGGGATCTGGAATTGTAGCAAGGCCCAGGGGGTAGCTGTCTAGTGGAGCAGTGCACCAGAGGAGGACGGTCACCAAATAGGGAAGAAGGCAGGGAACCAAAATCGTAGTCAGAAACTGGGGAAGCAGTGGCAAAGGTACAAAAAACGGCAGGCAGTAGCAGAGTCAAATATCCAGGCCAAGGTCACAAAGCGGGAGAATAGCAGAGGTACAAAATCGTCAGGCAGTAGAGGGGTCAGGAATCCAGGCCAAGGTCAGTGTCGAAAAGTAGAGAGAGGTGGAGGTACAAAAATGGCAGGCAGTAGAGAGGTCAGAAATCCAGGCTGAGGTCGGAGTCAAACAATAGCAAATCACACAGTAGCACATATGAGAATCAAGAATATATCCGGCGGATTGCAAGACCAGTCCCAAGGTATTTGAGGGATCAGGTCATCCCTCACAGGCTCCCAGACTGATGATGTCATCAGGACCACCCCCAGGACCAGGCCAGATGGTGATGCACCAACCCCTTCATGACTGACAGAGGAGCGGAGCCTGCGCCCACCAGATGCCTGCGCAGGAGCCCCTTCTCTGCCACCGCCATCACTCAGGGGCGAACCACGGCGCCTACCAGAGGCCGAGGCAGGAACAGCAGGCCCCGAATCTGACGGCGATGTGACAGTCTGGTGCCTCCTAGAGGCCGAGGCCGGGACAGCAGGCCCCAAGTCTGACGGCGACGTGATGGTACCCCCCCTCTAAGAGGGGCCTCCGGACCCTCAAAACCCGGTTTGTCAGGGTGAAGGAGATGAAATCTCCTAATTAATGCATTGGCATGGATGTTCCCCACGGGGACCCAGGACCTTTCCTCTGGGCTGTAGCTCTTCCAATGTACAAGATACTGTACGGAGCCTCTCACAAGGCGGGAGTCAAGGATACCCTGGACTTCATACTCCAAGGTACCCCTGACCGAAACAGGAGGAGGAGGGGACTGGACAGGGTGAATTGGGGAGCGATACAGCTTGAGGAGAGACTTGTGGAACACGTTGGGCAATTTAAATGACTGAGGAAGTTATAAACGGAAGGCTACCGGATTAATCACCTCTATAATTTCGTATGGGCCAATAAATCTGGGACCCAGTTTGGCAGACGGCACTTTAAGCTTGCTGTTTTTGGTAAAGAGCCAAACGTTGTCTCCAACTCCCAGGTGCGGCCCCTTAGATCGCTGCCTGTTCGCAGCCGAAGCCTGTCTAACCTGGGCCCCTTTCAAGTTCGAGTTTACCTCAGACCAAATTGTTTTTAAGCGATGTATATTTTTCTCTACCCCAGGGAGCTCCGACATCCTAGCCGAGAATGAACTAAAGTGCGGATGCAGTCCATGGTTGCAAAAAAAGGGGCTAGTTTTAATGGAGTCCTGGTATCGATTATTTAGGGCAAACTCAGCTAATAGCAGATGTTCCACCCAATCTGACTGATGTTCTGACACATAACAGCGGAGGTATTGCTACAGAGCCTGGTTGGTACACTCAGTTTAACCATTGGTTTTGGGGTGGTAGGCAGAGGAGAAGGACAACTCAATACCAATGCATTTGCAGAACGCCCCCAGAATTTTGAGATGAATTGGGTACCCCTGTCATATTCACCGGAGCACCGTGAATACGTACAACATGCACAATAAACACTTTACACAAAGTTTCAGAGTTAGGTAACCCAGACAGGGGGACAAAATGACACTGTTTGCTGAACCTGTCCACCACCACCCAGATACATGTTTTCCCATCTGAGGGCGGCAGGTCCGTAATGAAGTCCATGGAGATGTGGGTCCATGGACTCTCAGGGGTGGGAATAGACTGGAGCCAGCCGGCAGGGCGATTATGGGAGGACTTGGCGCGGGCACAGACTTCACATGATAAAACATAGTCTTTTGCAGTCCTTAACCACCGTCGGCCACCAAAAGTTCCTAGTTACCAGTCTGGTGGTATTATTGAGACCAGGATGGCCTGCCAGAACAGAGTTATGCGATTCTTTAAGAACTTGTAGGCAAAGCGTAGCCGGGACAAACAATTTTTTGGGGGACATAGTGTCAGGAGCTTGTTTTGGAGACCTACGGATCTTCTCCAGAAGGTCCAAAGACACTGCCGACACAATGATCCCATTGGACAATATCGGGACTGGTTCACAGTCCTCGGCTTGCAAGGGGCAAAAACTGCGAGAGAGGGCATCGGCCCTCACATTTTTAGTACCAGGGCGAAAGGTGATTAAAAAATCAAACCTAGAGAAGAACATGGCCCACCTTGCCTGTCTAGGATTTAGTCTTTTAGCTGACTCCAGGTAGATCAGGTTCTTGTGATCAGTAATTACAGTGATCTTATGTTTGGCGCCTTCGAGGAAGTGGCGCCATTCCCCGAAGGCCCATTTAATTGCCAATAATTCCCAATTACCTATATCATAGTTTTTCTCAGTGGCAGAGAATTTGCGGGAAAAAAAAGCACATGGGCAAAGCTGAGTGTGGGATGCAGTGCCTTGCGATAGCACTGCTCCCACTCCGACTTCAGAGGCATCTACTTCTACAATAAATAGGCGGTCCAGATCAGGCTGAACCAAAACCGGGTTGGCCACAAAGCACTCCTTTAGTGTAGAAAATGCCTGAATTGCCTCAGGGTTCCAATTGGTCACATCTGCCCCTTTCTGGGTCAAATCCGTGAGTGGTAGAGTTGAGCGACTTTTGTTATTTTATGGTCGAGTTTCGTTTCGTGAAACCCGACTTTTCCAAAAGTCGGGTCGAGCAAGATCGGCCGATTATAGGGAAAAGTCGGGGTCGTCCCGAAACACGAAACCCAATGTAAGTCAATGGGGAATAAAAGTCGGCAGTGAGAGGAGGACAGGAAACACACCTACAGTGCTCATTTGAATGCCAAAAGCATCAATTCTTCTTACTTAAGCTGGTCAACCTTAATTAACTTCATAATACAAGTTACGCACTGAAAAATGGGGGTTATTTGGCTAAAGTTGTGGGGGGGTAGGGCTGGCTCCAGGTTTTCATGTGCCCTGGGCGAAAGAGCGCCCCTTTAACACATAATACCACAACTCATCATGCTCCGATACGGCAGAGAAATAGCGGTATAGTACAATGAAAAATACTTCACTTTTTACATCTCATGACGAGGCCCATCTATTTCTCCATACAGAATCATTGGTCCCATATAATGTTTGAAACAGTATATGATGAGCTCCACATAATGCTACAGTATATGTTGGTCCCCATGGATGAAGCTCCACTGTCTTATGGGCCCAAATAATGCTCCAAACATAATGGGCCCCATTTCTAATGCTCTAGTGTATAATGGGCCCTGTAAATGCTGCTCCAGTGTCTGATGTCCACCTTTGGAATGTTCCAGTGTATGGTGGGCCCCATCTATCATTCTCCAGAGTATAGTGCTCCCCAAAAATTGCTGTCCCAACATTGAAGACAATCAAATAAGTCTCCTCGCTAGGGAATCCCTGTACTAGTCTGGACTCCTCGTCGTCCCCATCTTCCATCTCACTGCACAGTATTTCAACCTTGCAAGTGCTGTGATCCTGAGCAAGCAGGGGGGCCCACTCGTTGGCGACGGCACTGGCACAGGGCCCCTGATAGTACGGTGGTGTGTCTGATGGCGGGTGGGCCGAACCTGCACTTTCATCTGCAGCTTCCTCTTTGTCACCCTGTAAGATGGAACTGTATATGGGAAGGGTAACCTGAGTTTCATCAGGGTCAGATTCAGGCCGGGTAGCGTGCGAGGGGAATGTAGTGGTCTGGGTCAATGTACCAGCAGATTCATCGAGCAGGCGCTAGGCATCAGTGCACTTGTGTCGCCCCCAGGAGTACGGTCGCCACAGTGGCATTACCTTCCTCCTAGGGAGTGTGATGTCATGCTTGGGAGCAACGAAGGATCTCTCTAGCAGGTTAACTGATTGGGCGGCGTTATTCCCACGAGTCATGACCCTCCAAACAGCGTTCATGAAGGCAAAGTGTTTGTTTTACGTGGGCAGTATGGTTGCAAAGCTGAACCTTAAAGGAATGTCCAGAAGGGCACCACCAGGAGTGGAGCCTACGGCGTAATTTGACTCAACACGGGCAACCTCAACCATGCCAGCTACAGAACAGATGCACACATTGCAAGCTTAATTCCATTAACGAACGAGACTCCGTCATGCCCCGCGGTCCGAGTCCGGCTTACTAGAGGGACACGTGAGGCTCTGGCACATGAGATTGGCCAATAACTGGTGTGTCATGCCCTTACATGTCCGTGGCTGCATGTGCGCTACACTGAAAAGGCCAGCGTTTGTCGCTTACAGGTGCAGATAACCCGCTGAACAACGTTAGTGATGGGGATCATTGATTACAATTATTACTCGCGAACGATAATTTCCCAGTAAGTGCAGGTCAACCGCAGTTCCGGAATTAGGCCTAACCGTCATTCCTGAAAAAAATGAAAAACTTACGTGTGCAAACCACAGGTGCTGTAGCTTGCTTAACAGCTCGCCAGCCGTTCTCACGCCCAGTATGTGTTACACGTGATTGCACAAAGGTGAGAAAGGGTACCGTATCCCCGGATAACATGTATGGATAGCGTACACATTCAAAATATATGTCTATACATCAGGAGGCAGGCTCAGACGGTGTTAGGCCCAGTATGGCTTGCAAGTGATTGCACAAATGTGAGAAAGGGTACCGTATCCCCGGATAACATGTATGGATAGCGTACACATTCAAAAGATATGTCTATACATCAGGATGTAGGCTCCGTCGGTGTCAGGCACAGTATGGCTTGCAAGTGATTGCACAAAGGTGAGAAAGGGTACCGTATACCTGGATAACATGTATGGATAGCGTACACATTCAAAATATATGTCTATACATCAGGAGGCAGGCTCAGACGGTGTAAGGCCCAGTATGGCTTGCACGTGATTGCACAAAGGTGAGAAAGGGTACCGTATCCCAGGATAACATGTATGGATAGCGTACACATTCAAAAGATATGTCTATACATCAGGAGGCAGGCTCAGACGGTGTCAGGCACAGTATGGCTTGCAAGTGATTGCACAAAGGTGAGAAAGGGTACCGTATCCCCGGATAACATGTATGGATAGCGTACACATTCAAAATATATGTCTATACATCAGGAGGCAGGCTCAGATGGTGTAAGGCCCAGTATGGCTTGCAAGTGATTGCACAAAGGTGAGAAAGGGTACCGTATCCCCGGATAACATGTATGGATAGCGTACACATTCAAAATATATGTCTATACATCAGGAGGCAGGCTCAGACGGTGTTAGGCACAGTATGGCTTGCACGTGATTGCACAAAGGTGAGAAAGGGTACCGTATCCCCGGATAACATGTATGGATAGCGTACACATTCAAAAGATATGTCTATACATCAGGAGGCAGGCTCAGACGGTGTAAGGCCCAGTATGGCTTGCAAGTGATTGCACAAAGGTGAGAAAGGGTACCGTATCCCCGGATAACATGTATGGATAGCGTACACATTCAAAATATATGTCAATACACCAGGAGGCAGGCTCAGACGGTGTCAGGCACAGTATGGATTTGACGGCCCAGACTACACAGCGGAGGAGCAGGGAGAGGTAAAGATTGTAAATGCTGGGGCCCTGCCCAAGCAAGGGGGGCCCACTCGTGGGCGTCGGTACTGGCACTGGGCCCCTCATAGTACGGCGGTGTGTCTGACGGCGGGTGTGCACCAACACCGTCAGAGACACTTGATTGCACTATGAGGGACCCTGTGCCAGTGCCTGCGCCCAAGAGTCGGCCTACCCACCTGTCCAGGGCAACGGCACTCGCACGGTGTCGTGCGCTAGATGGTGACCCCGGCCATGGGGGGGGAGGCAGCACAGTTAGGGAGTTTTAGAAAGTGGCATATGCTGATGTTGGACATTCAGCTGATGCAAAAGACGAAATAGGTCAAGTCCCAGGAAGAGGTGGACCAAAGCAAGACATTTTTCTGTCACCCTATGTGTCATCAGGGGAAGGTGGGACAAAATCCTTGGAAACCCATGCATGGTTCATTTTAATGAAGGTTAGATCATCCACATTTTGGGTTGACAGACGGGTCCTTTTTTTTGTCAGGATTGATCCAGCTGCACTGAAGACTCTTTCCGATAGCACACTTGCAGCTGGGCAAGGGAGCTCCTGTAAGGCATATTGTGCCAATTCAGGCCAGGTGTCCAGTTTAGCAGCCCAATAGTCAAAGGGGAATGACCTGTGTGGGAGAACATCGATATGGGAGGAAAAGTAGTTTGTAACCATAGTTGACAACTGCTGTCTCCTGTCACTTTCCATCGATGCTGTATTACCAGTTGTGTGAGCGGTACTTGAAAAATCAGTCAACAACATTGTCATGAAACCCCTGTCTCCAACGCCACTTCTGCTGTGTGCACCATGAACACCTCTGCCAAGCTGCCCCCGGCCCGTATGGCTCGTGTGAGAACCATCACCACTGCTGGGAATGCCTCAAGCAACCGATTTACCAGAGTTGCTTGTTTATTAGCCAATATTAGGTCAAGGTTCTCCTGTGGCATGATGTTTTGTAATTTGCCTTTATAGCGTGGATCCAGGATGCTGGCCAACCAGTAGTCGTCATCGTTCATCATTTTGGCAATGCGGGGGTCCCATTTTAGGATCCGCAAGGCATAATCTGACATGTGGGCCAATGTTCCCGGTGTCAATGATGCACTGCGAGTGCTGGTTGGAAGAGCACTTTCTGGCAAATCCACATCCCTCCAGTCACACACAAACCCTGTACCAGACCTTGCCACGCCAACATTTTCACTTGCCCCACGAGATGCATCCTCCTCCCCTAAGTAATCATCCCCATCATCATCCTCCTCCTCCTCTTCTTCCTCCACCTCGTCCAGGAGAGGTCCCTGAGCAGACAATGGCTGAATGTCATCAAGGATTCCCTCCACCTCTTCCTCCTCGTCAACATTGGCTGCAGACGCCTGCTCCTTAAGGTGCGTCAAAGTTTGCATGAGCAGACGCATAAGTGGGATGCTCATGCTTAGGATGGCGTCGTCTGCGCTTACCAGCCGTGTGCATTCCTCAAAACACTGAAGGACTTTACAGAGGTCTTTCAGCTTCGACCACTGCACACATGTGAACTCCATGTCTGCTCTCAAAGTGCCTGGCCGTGTATCCTCCCACAAATGCATTATGGCCTGCCTCTGCTCGCACAGCCGCTCCACCATGTGCAGGGTGGAGTTCCACCTTGTTGCAATGTCGATAATGAGGCGGTGGTTGGGAAGGTGGAGCAATCGCTGCAGCTTCTGCATACTAACGGAGTGTACAGGCGACCGGCGGATGTGCGTGCACAGTCTTCGCACCTTATGGAGCAGGGCTGTTAACTCCGGATAATTTTTGAGGAAGCACTGCACCACCAGGTTCAAGGTGTGAGCCAAGCAAGGTTTGTGGCTGAGTTTTGAAAGGGCTATGGCTGCCACAAAATTACGGCCGTTATCACTAACTACCTTGCTTGCCTCAAGATGTATACTGCCCAGCCATGACTCAGTTTGTCGCTTCAAGTACTCGGCCAGCACCTCGGCGGTGTGTCTGTCGCCCAAACACATCATCTGCAACACAGCCTGCTGACGCTTTCCACTAGCTGCTCGATAGGGGGACACTTCGTGTGCAACAGTGGCAGCTGCAGATGGAGTGCTCGTACGACTGCGCTCTGTGGACGAGCTTTCGCTTCTGGAGGAGGAGGAGGAGGAGGAGGGTGGAACACCTACAGCCAACTGTTTCCTATACCGTGGGATAGGCAGCACTGTCCCACCACCGCTGTCCCCTGTGGACCCTGCATCCACCACATTAACCCAGTGCGCAGTGATGGACACGTAACGGCCCTGGCCAGGCCGACTGGACCATGCATCAGTTGTGAGGTGCACCTTTCCACTCACTGACTGCTTGAGTGCATGGACAATGCGGTCTTTCACATGATGGTGGAGGGCTGGGATGGCTTTACGAGAGAAGAAGTGGCGACTGGGTAGGTCATAGCGTGGTACTGCATAGGCCATGAGTTCGCGGAAAGCTGCGCTTTCCACCAACCGATAGGGCATCATCTCAAACGAGATGAGTTTGGCAATGTGGGCGTTCAAACCCAGTGTACGCGGATGAGAGACTGAGTACTTTCTTGACCTACTCATAATGTCTGGGAGGGTGAGCTGGACTTGAGAGCTGCATATGGTAGAAGTAGCGGTGGACAGGGCGGACTGAGAGAGGGTTGATGATGGTGATGGAGTTGGTGTTCTTTCTGATGGCCTAGATTCAGTATTTCGTTGATATAACAGTGGTATTCCCTGACTGCTGTGGCCTTGCAACGACACCTCAACATTTGCTGCTGTGCTAACCGGTGGGCTTACAGTGGGGGAAACAATGTAGCGTTGCTGACTACCTTCTTTGTGATCAGTTGCACATGTGGCACTTGAGGTTTGGTGTTGTGTCCACGCTTGCAAGTGCATGCTGGTTAAATGTCTAAGCATGCAACTGGTATTCAAATTTTTCAGATTTTTCCCTCGGCTAAAGGTCTTTGCGCACTTCTTACAGATAACCTTGGCCTGATCATGAGGATTTTGTTCAAAAAAGTGCCACACTGCACTCTTCCTACTTTGGCATTCATTTTGCGGCCTAGCACGCTGTGATCTTTTGACCCTTTGGACAAGCTGTCCAGCAACTCTTTTGATTTTTGGAACCTGTCTTTGGAGTGCTCCGGGCCTGCCAGATAACAGCTGTTGCGATGTTGATGTCTGCTGTGGATGCTCCTCATCTGAGCTATTGGAAGCAGCACCCTCTTCCCCCAATGGATGCCAATCTGGGTCAATAACTGGGTCATCCATCACCTCCTCTTCAATGTCATGTTCACCTTCCTCTGTGTCACCGTGTATGGTGGTATAATGTGCGGGAACGGGCACCTGAGTCTCATCAGGGTCAGAATCAGGCTCTGTACACTGCGAGGACAATGTAGTGCTCTGAGTGAATGTACCAGCAGAATCATCTATCAGCGGCTGTGCATCAGTGCACTCCATGTCAGATTCATCTTGGCCTGGGTAATTCACCATTTCACTTGATAATCCAGGCATGGTATGTGAAAACAGCTCCATGGAGTAATCAGTAGTATGGCCTGCGTCATCCTTCAATCTTGGTTGTGGTGAAGGACACAAGGAAAGGTGTGGTTCATGAACATGAGCCTCCAATGACGACTCAGTGCTTTTACTTTTTACAACTTCAGAAGAGGAGGCGATAGAGCTGGAGGCTGAGTCAGCAATGTAAGACAAAACTTTTTCCTGATGCTCTGGCGTTAAAAGCGGTTTGCCAACTCCTAGAAAACTAAGCCTTCGAAGCCTTATGGAGCCAGACGATGACGCAGGCTCAACACCTCCTGCATTCGGTCCTATTTTGCTTTTGCCACTACCATCAGATCCACCACCAACACCATCATTACCAGCTGCCAACCCCCGCCCAATTCCACGGCCTCTTCCACCAGCCTTCCTCATTTTTGGTAGAAATGTAGACAAAATCCAACAAACTATATAGTAATGTAAAACAAGGTACAAGGTGTCTATAGGACAGGGGAGATTTAGATTTTCTGCACACACTAGTGAACACTGGATACTTTTGGATTGTGTGAGGCCCACTGAATATCAGAGCGCTATGTCACAGGCTCGATGGCACAGGTGTGAAAAAAGTGACTACAGGATAAGGGAGATTTTGAATTTCTGGGAGATTTTGAATTTCTGCAGACACTTGTGGACACTGGACACTTGGATTGTGTGAGGCCCACTGAATATCACAGCGCTATGTCACAGGCTCGATGCAGCAGGTGTGAAAAAAGTGACTACAGGATAAGGGAGATTTCGAATTTCTGCAGACACTTGTGGACACTGGACACTTAGATTGTGTGAGGCCCACTGAATATCACAGCGCTATGTCACAGGCTCGATGGCACAGGTGTGAAAAAAGTGACTACAGGATAAGGGAGATTTAGATTTTATGCAGACACTTGTGGACACTGGACACTTGGATTGTGTGAGGCCCACTGAATATCACAGCGCTATGTCACAGGCTCGATGGCACAGGTGTGAAAAAAGTGACTACAGGATAAGGGAGATTTTGAATTTCTGGGAGATTTTGAATTTCTGCAGACACTTGTGGACACTGGACACTTGGATTGTGTGAGGCCCACTGAATATCACAGCGCTATGTCACAGGCTCGATGCAGCAGGTGTGAAAAAAGTGACTACAGGATAAGGGAGATTTTGAATTTCTGCAGACACTTGTGGACACTGGACACTTGGATTGTGTGAGGCCCACTGAATATCACAGCGCTATGTCAAAGGCTCGATGCAGCAGGTGTGAAAAAAGTGACTACAGGATAAGGGAGATTTTGAATTTCTGCAGACACTTGTGGACACTGGACACTTGGATTGTGTGAGGCCCACTGAATATCACAGCGGTATGTCACAGGCTCGATGCAGCAGGTGTGAAAAAAGTGACTACAGGATAAGGGAGATTTTGAATTTCTGCAGACACTTGTCGACACTGGACACTTGGATTGTGTGAGGCCCACTGAATATCACAGCGCTATGTCACAGGCTCGATGGCACAGGTGTGAAAAAAGTGACTACAGGATAAGGGAGATTTTGAATTTCTGGGAGATTTTGAATTTCTGCAGACACTTGTGGACACTGGACACTTGGATTGTGTGAGGCCCACTGAATATCACAGCGCTATGTCACAGGCTCGATGCAGCAGGTGTGAAAAAAGTGACTACAGGATAAGGGAGATTTTGAATTTCTGCAGACACTTGTGGACACTGGACACTTGGATTGTGTGAGGCCCACTGAATATCACAGTGCTATGTCACAGGCTCGATGGCACAGGTGTGAAAAAAGTGACTACAGGATAAGGGAGATTTTGAATTTCTGCAGACACTTGTGGACACTGGACACTTGGATTGTGTGAGGCCCACTGAATATCACAGCGCTATGTCACAGGCTCGATGGCACAGGTGTGAAAAAAGTGTCTACAGGATAAGGGAGATTTTGAATTTCTGCAGACACTTGTGGACACTGGACACTTTTGGATTGTGTGAGGCCCAATGAATATCAGAGCGCTATGTCACAGACTCGATGCAGCAGGTGTGAAAAAAGTGACTACAGGATAAGGGAGATTTTGAATTTCTGCAGACACTGGACACTTTTGGATTATGTGAGGCCCAATGAATATCAGAGCGCTATGTCACAGGCTCGATGCAGCAGGTGTGAAAAAAGTGACTACAGGATAAGGGAGATTTTGAATTTCTGCAGACACTTGTGGACACTGGACACTTTTGGATTGTGTGAGGCCCACTGAATATCAGAGCGCTATGTCACAGGCTCGATGGCACAGGTGTGAAAAAAGTGAATTGTAGAATTGGGCAGAATAGGAATCTCCCTAGAGTGTAGGTCTGTAAGAATGGAACAAGTCCTCCACAGTGACACACAGATAGCTTCTCTGTGGCTGTGATAACAGCCGTTACACGGTACTGTGTGAGGAGCGTACACCGCTGTATGGTGTGAATAAATGCATGCTCAGTACCTTAGCAGGACAAAAAAAATTGGGATTGCTTTTAAAAAAGCAGTTTGCAGAGCAGTGGGGAAACAGCAATGCAGCTGTCAGGAAGCCTTAGAAGGCAGCCTAACAACCAACACCGCTGATCCACCACAATATAGCCTCCCCTTGCACTGCACACACAGTGACTGGTGTGTTGCACAGGCAAAATCGCTAGCAGCAGAAGCAGTTTTTTTGTCTTCTTCCCTGCCTAACGCTCTCCCTACAGAATCAGCAACCTCTCCCTATGCTAAGATCGGCAGAAGTAAGATGGCGGTCGGCGTGCACGCCCTTTTATAACCCCTGTGACGCCCACCAAAGCAAGCCAATCACTTGCATGCCCTTCTGAAAGATGGTGGCGACCCCTGCCTATGTCATCACGTTGCCCACAGTGTCCTTGGATCCTGATTGGCTGAAAAAGAGCGCAAAACAAACTTTTGAAACGCGACTTTGGCGCGTAAGTCGCCGACCTCGTGGCCGACCTCATCCTAGGGTCGAGTTTCGTTTCATGAAACCCAACTTTGCCAAAAGTCGGCGACTTTTGAAATTGTTCGACCCATTTCGCTCAACTCTAGTGAGTGGTTTGGCAATTTCTGAGAAACCCCAGATGAACTTGCGGTAGTAATTAGCAAATCCTAAAAATCGCTGCAGCGCTTTTAGCGATTTTGGTTGCACCCAAGTTTTAATAGGCTGGATCTTGGCAGGATCCATGCGGAACCCTTTTCCTGAGACCATGTACCCTAAAAGCTGTACCTCCTCAGCAAAAAAAACACATTTCTCCAGTTTAGCAAACAAGGAGTGTTCTCGCAGCCTCTGCAGCACAGAACAGACGTGTTGAGCGTGTGTCACAGGGTCAGCAGAGTAAATCAAAATGTCATCTAAAGACACAACGACATACACCCCACAAATGTCTCTGAAAATATCATTAACAAAATTCTGAAACACAGCAGGTGTGCTACTGAGTCCGAACGGCATTACAAGGTACTCAAAGTGGCCAAGAGGTGTATTAAACGCGGTTTTCCACTCATCCCCGTCTCTTATGCGGACCAGATTATATGCCCCCCAGAGGTCAAGTTTAGTAAACCAACGGGCTCCCATTAGCTGATTAAAAAGATCAGGGATGAGTGGAAGCGGATACTGGTTCTTTATAGTGATTGCGTTTAATTCCCGGTAATCAATGCAGGGTCGGAGACCACCATCTTTCTTCTCTACAAAGAAGAACCCGGCCCCACCTGGTGAAATGGATGGTCTAATAAACTCTTTTTTTAAGCTATCTGCTATATAGTCATTCATGGCCTGACGCTCTGGACCAGAGAGATTAAATATTCTCCCTTTGGGAGACGGGCATCCGGAATCAGATCTATAGGGCAATCATACTCTCTGTGAGGGGGTAGCTTCTCAGATTCTACAATAGAAAAGACATCCTCATAGTCCCTGAGAGCAAACGGTATGAAGGGGGTTTTAACCTTAACTTGGTTTACTGCTAATGATATGCAATTATCCTGACACTGCGAACTCCAGCGTACAACATCACCCAGGTGCCAGTCGATGACATGATTGTGCTGGCGTAACCACTGCATCCCCAAAATAACTGCAGAAGATAAATTATCCATCACAAAAAATGACATAAGCTCGGTATGTAATGCTCCCACAGACATAGCAATTTTGGCAGTAACAAATTTAACCCCCTCCTGAATAATAGATGTGCCATTAATAGCCGTGGTTTTAATAGGGGCATTTAGTCTTAGTAGCGGTACCCCAAGATTCCTAGCAGCCAAAGAATCCATAAAATTTCCTTCAGATCCACAATCCACATAAGCTTTTAAACACAGAGATTTCTGACCAAATGAAAGAGAGATAGGTAATAAAACTTTAGCCGCATCTGCGGGCAGTACCTGAGCCCCTGGGCAACCATGGCCAGAGCAGCCCAGGGGCCGATGTCCCAGGAGTATGGATCTCTGATGTTCAGCTTTCTCCCTGAAGTCTCCAGACTGCAGCATGCTGATGCAGGAAGATGAGAGTGATCCTCCAGGCTGTGCACTGAAGCAAGTAACAGGTGTTTAGGCCAAAAATCAGCTCAGGCAGGAGAAGGGAAAAAAAAGTTCAGGGAGACTGCTTTTGTATATGTTGTATATATAGACAAGAAGCAGTTTTTCTCTTTTTAGGCCGTATATAATGTGACGTCCGTCCACTGTCTGGACTGCAGTGGGGACAGCACCCCGAGAAACCCCGAGACGCTTAACCCCTATACAGGGATCTGGAATTGTAGCAAGGCCCAGGGGGTGGCTGTCTAGTGGAGCGGTGCACCAGAGGAGGACGGTCACCAAATAGGGAAGAAGGCAGGGAACCAAAAACGTAGTCAGAAACCGGGGCAGCGGCAAAGGTAGAAAAAACGGCAGGCAGTAGCAGAGTCGAATATCCAGGCCAAGGTCAGAAACCGGAAGACTCGTGGCATAAACCCACGCTTCATGTGTAAAGTACCTTCTACTTCACACTAAGATCTGTAGCGCTTATTGCTAATTGACCTATAGCAGTTCAGACATCAACCTAGAAAACAACTTAAGGTAACAATCACCCACTTGGGAATCATTTAATTTATCTTTTTAGGTTTTTAAATTGTACTTTTTATTGATTTGTAGTTAAAGAATATATTCTTACACACAATTTTTTTGTTTTCAAAGGTGCGTTTTATTTACAGCAATACGACACTGCCATGGGCGCGGCCTGCGTGCCGTCTTTTGTGGCCCTCTTCCTGGGGTACTGGGAAAGGGAGGCATTCATGGGGAGGGGGAGCAGGCCGTGGACCATGTGTAGTGCTGGCTATGGTACATTGATGATTAGTTCATGGTGTGGCAGGTGTCGCAATCACAACTAGTGGGAGTTCATGGAGAATTTTGTACGGAGCGGAGCCGCATGTGTACGAGGTGTACGGAGCGGAGTCGCACGTGTGTGTATGGAGCAGCGCCGAGTGTGTGTGAGGTGTATGGAGCGGCGCCGAGTGTGTGTGAGGTGTATGGAGCGGAACTGCATGTGTATAAGGTTTACGGAGTGGAGTCATTTGTGTACAAGGTTTACAGAGCGTGGCCACGTGCGTATAAGGTGTACGAGGTTTACGGAGTGGAACCATGTGTGTACTGAGTGAAGCCGTGTGTGTGCGAGGTGTACAGAATGGAGCCGTGTGTACGAGGCATAAAAAGCGGAACAGTGTGTGTAGGATGTGTGCAGAGCCATACGTGTACAAGGTGTATGGTGGGGAGCATTCATACCTCCCAGCGGGACAGTCCCGATTTTGAGAGAGATACTGCCCCGGCTGGGAGCTTACTTTTCCTGCAGACGCAGGAGTACACAGCGGAGCCCCAAGGAGCACTTTAAAATTCGCACTTGACATTCCATCGGAAGTGACGTGCTAGAAGCTGACTGGAAATGAGGTAATTTCGGGAGGAGATTGTGATGGAACCATGGAGGCACTTCAGGGAATGCTTCAGATCCATCACAGTGTCCTCCTCCAACAGTGCGGATAGCAGGATCGCCTTGAACTCGGGGATGCTGGCCATGTGAGCGGATCATGATATGTCCTGCATCGGGAGGCTCAGGTGGGCACTACAGTGGGAGCTGGGCTGCTATAGTATCTTTATAGAAACTTTCTTTCTCTCTCTGTTTCTCTATCTCTCTAATCTTTCTTTTTTCTTTCTCTCTCTCTCTGCTCTTTCTTCTTTCTTTTCTTTCTTTCTCTGTTCTTTCTTTCTTCTTTTCTTT
This sequence comes from Dendrobates tinctorius, assembly GCF_039654945.1. NCBI lineage: Eukaryota > Metazoa > Chordata > Amphibia > Anura > Dendrobatidae > Dendrobates > Dendrobates tinctorius. Next base: position 2,767,511 of record NW_027361878.1, read on the forward strand.
CTTTCTTTCTTTCTCCTTTCTTTCTTTCCCCTCTTTCTTTCTCTCTCTCTGTTCTTTCTTTCTCTCTGTTTTCTTTTTTCTCTCTGTTCTTTCTATCTTTTCCTCAGTACCAGTCAGCATGCCCACAGTACCAGCAGAATAAGGGGGGTAGGATCATAAAGAGGGCCAGCCCCAGACAACAGGGTACAAACAAATCACTATTACTATCAGTCCAAGTGGACAATTATATACGTAAAGGTAATGATGTCCCTGTGCCAAGCAGTGCAGAGGATCAGAATACACTGAGGAGACCAGAGCAGCGGGGTATGGGGAGAAGAATTATATGGGGCCCATTACATTGTATGAAGTAATATATGGGGCCCATTATGCTGTATGAAGCAATATATGGGGCCCATTATGCTGTATGAAGTAATATATGGGGACCATTATACTGTATGAAGTAATATATGGGGCCCATTATACTGTATGAAGTAATATATGGGGACCATTATACTGTATGGAGCATTATATGGGGCCCATTATGCTGTATGCAGTAATATATGGGGCCCATTACACTGTATTAAGTAGTATATGGTGCCCATTATACTGTATGCAGTAATATATGGAGCCCATAATACTGTATGGAGCATTATGTGGGGATAGGGGATGACTTTGTTTGTTGTGGATCTGACCGCTCGGACCCCATGAGCCTAGGTAACATAGCTTTGAAGAGCACCATGTAAATGGAGCTGTGGTCAATCATATGCACTGTGGTGCCATTCACATGTGGCTCTTCAAATAACTCCTTAAAGAGAGTGATATGGGGGCGACAAAGTAAAGCAAAAATTCACTGATCGGGTGATGAGTGCTATAGTTTGTGGGCTGGTGGGGTTTGTGTGGCAGGGCTGCATTTTTGTCCCAGTCCGGCCCTGTGCCAGGCCTACCATTGCCATTAATGACCCTTGTTCTGGATACTTACATGTTGTTCTTGTATGTACGTGTGATGGCGCTGACATCCTTGTGTTTGGACACCTTTTTTTTTTCTTTTTATCTAAATCAAAATGTCCACTATTGTGCTCAGTTTTGCAGGATAGATATGAGAATTTACTTTGTGTGCGAGGGGGGGGGGGGGCGTCAATTTGCTGCTCGCCTCAGGCAGCAGAGAGGCTAGGTTCACCCCTGGTTACTAGTGCCCCTTGTAATTTATATAGATTTCTTTAACTAGCACTAATATGTTTATTCTTTTTTTACCATGAATTCCACTTTTGTAATTAGATTTCAGATATTCCACCAGATGGTGGTAGTGAACCATTAATTTTTTAGCTCTAGTTCATAGCTATAAAGTATGAAGAAACACCTACTGATGCAATATTTGGTGATAAGTAGTGATGAGCGAGCATACTCAGTGATGCTCAGTACTCACCTGAGCATCACTGTACTCGAGGTGCTTGGCGAGCGCCAAGCATTTCCGGAATTGTTCGGTGGGAGCTTGGGTCTCTGCCCTGCATGTTTGGCGCCTTTAGAGTGCCAGTCAACATGCAGGGATTGTCTGCCATGCACTGTAATGCCACGGCCATGTTGGTTGTGGCATTACAGTGATTGGCTGGCCGCACAGCATCATCCGGTTTATATCAGACCTGGCGCCGCCCTGCTCGTCCCAGTCAGCTGTGGAATCACCAGTGTAGAGAGAGTTGCTACAGCAATAGAGACAGAATAGGTGGGGTATCAGTTACTGTGGGTATACCGTAATTGAATATACAAATCCAGCTAAATTAACAGTCCTTCTAAGAACTAATTACAGGGTATATAGATTGCATTGCTATGTAGGCAGGGAGTGTATGTGGGTATATACATATCAGTGCAAGGCATGCAGGCACTGTATGTGGGTATATAGATATCACTGCTAGTAAGGCAGGCATTGTATGTGGCATACTTCATTGCATACATCAAGAGGGTCCATTCCATTACTGTCTGCTGCTGCCTATTATATATATTGACCGTATACACATAGCCCAGGTATCAGTGGCCAGGAATAATTTTTTGCATCTTAATCCTGATTATTTTATTCAAAAGCAATCCAGAACACATTTTTTTTTTACATTTGCTTGTTGACTTCAGAATACAGCCAGATCCTTTTCATAGTACAGCTTTAAAATCCAACTATTTTAAATGGGTTTGCCAATCCCAGCAATCACATCTGAGTGCGCAGAAAATTCTGCCATTTTTGTGATACTGTAAAAATTTTTGGAGTGTCTTATACAATTTCTTGACACCATTTTGCTGCCAAAAAAATTATTAGCTGCCAAAAAAATATTAAGCTACAGGGCAGATATTTTCCACGAGGTTTTGACTGCCACACAGATCGCATATCAACTTGGTCAAAATTGTGCCACTTCAGTCCTCCATAGAATTGTTTTTGTTGTGCCATAGGCTACTAATTGGCACAATTTTACTGGCCAAAAAAAAAATACAGGCCACATATTTTAATATTTTACATTGTGGTATCTCTGTCACACGCCTCATCTATCTATGGGCTAAACATTGTGGCATTTCAGGCCTACATTGAACTGTTTTTGCTGTGTGATACCCTAGTTAGTGATACTATTATGCTGTAAAAAAATAAAAATACAGGCACATATTTTACAATGTGGTATCTCCATCACACGCCTCATTTATCTGTGGGCTACATATTGTGGCATTTGAGGCTTCCATTCAACTGTTTTTGCTGTGTGTTACCCTAGTTCTTGACACTACTTTGCTGTAAAAAAATAAAAATACAGTCCACATAATTTAATGTGTGGTATCTCCGTCACACGCCTCATCTATCTGTGGACTACAAATTGTGGCATTTGATGCATCCATTTAACTGTTTTGGCTGTGTGTTACCCTAGTTCTTGACACTATTTTGCTGTAAAAAAATAAAAACACAGGCCACATATTTAACTGTGTGATATCTACGTCAAACTCCTCATCTATCTGTGGGCTGCAAATTGTGGCTGTAACGGGGTCTACCCAGGCTGGGGTACCTCTTTCAGTACCATCCCGTGTTTTCGGAGGTCCGCTCTGTGTTGGCTGGAGTCTGAATGAATGACGCTGGCTGGAATTCCTTGGTTACATGGGCGCATATAAAAGATCACTGCTTCTCCACGTATTTCCAGTCTGACAACACTTTACTCACAGGACCCAGAATATATCACACAGATACAGAGGGCAGGCCAATAGAAAAGCGGCAGGCCATACATGCATTACAAAAGCCGCAGGTGGCCGGAGCCTGCCGATGTTTACTGTGGGAATTACAAAGGTGGGGGGGTGGACAAAAGGAGAATATCGTGTCCCCTCTGCCCAGGGGCGCAGACTGTGGGCTGATGCATTAGGGACATGCATCTCACATAGAACCTATTATACATACATATAACTGCACAACATATTCTGGGTGCTAAGTGGTTCTGTAACACGTAACATGGCTCCCGTTTTCAGCGACGCGATCGGCATACACAGTCTGATCCTCAACGGATCGGTTTGGGGATGACCGAAGTTTATGGGGTTGGTACAACTTCCGTTTGTCGACTTAGTCCATCGGCGTTACCATTTTGTTTGCCGGGTCTGTGGTGGATGGTGAAGTCCAGAGGTTGTAGGGCTAAACTCCACCGCAGCAATCTGGCGTTGTCTCCGGAGACCCGATTAAGCCAGACTAGGGGATTATGGTCCGTTAGGAGGGAAAACTGTCGTCCATACAAATATGGTTGCAACTTCTTGAGTGCCCATACTACCGCCAGGCACTCCTTCTCGATGGCCGCATAGCTTACTTCACGGGGAAGTAGTTTCCGACTCAGGTAAGCTACCGGGTGTTCTTGGCCGTCCGGCCCGACTTGGCTCAGTACTGCCCCCAATCCAAACATAGAAGCGTCTGTGTGAACAAGGAAACGTTTAGTTGGATCGGGTGCAACCAATACAGGGGTATTGGTGAGGGCGTCCTTTAGTTGGCGGAAGGCTTCCTCACACTCTGAGGTCCAGGTTACCTGGCGGGGTTGGTTCTTATGGGTCAAATCAGTGAGGGGCTTGGCTACGCTGCTGTAATTGGGAACGAATTTTCTGTAATACCCCGCTGTCCCTAGAAACACCATGACCTGGGTTTTAGTGCGTGGGATGGGTCATTTGGCTATGGCCTCAATCTTGGCTGGTTCTGGTCGCTGTTTCCCACTTCCCATCCAATGCCCTAAATACTGAACCTCTGCTTTGCCCACGTGACACTTGTTTGGGTTCAGGGTGATTCCGGCCAGGTGGATCCTGTCCAATACTGTCTCTAGGTGATTTAGATGCTCTTCCCATGTCGCACTGTAGATGGCAATGTCCTCCAGGTAGGCACAAGCATAGTCCTGGAGACCATCCAGAAGCCGGTCAGCCAGCCTTTGGAAGGTCGCCGGGGCATTCTTCATCCCGAATGGCATAACTCGAAACTGGAATAAGCCGAACGGGGTGACAAATGCCGACTTGGGAATAGCGTCAGGACTAAGGAGAATCTGCCAGTAGCCTTTGCATAGATCGATGGTGGTCAAATACTTTGCCCCCGCCAGCCGGTCTAACAACTCATCCACACGCAGCATGGGGTATGCATCCGTCACTGTTTTCTCATTGAGCTTACGATAGTCTACACAAAACCGTGTAGTCCCATCCTTCTTGGGCACTAACACTATGGGGGATGCCCAGGGACTATCTGACTCTTCAATGACCCCTAAACGCAACATCTCTTGTATCTCTTGTCGCATCCCCTCTCGTACAGACTCAGGGACACGGAAGGGGTTTTGTCGAAGGGGGGTCTGATCCTGGGTCTCAACCTTGTGTTGTGCCAGGCGAGTGTACCCCGGTCTCTCTGAAAACATTCTCTGTCGCAGCCTCAACAACGCCTCTGCCTGCTGTCTCTCCCGGTGGCCTAGGTCTTCACCCAAGTGTACCTGGTCCCATGTTTTAGACTGAGTCCTTTCCCCTAAGACATCCGGCAAGGGAAGTCCGGCTAAATCCTCTGCTTCAGGTGGACAGATGGCCACTACCTCTTCAGGGCGCTCCCGGTAGGGCTTCAGCATATTCACGTGGAACATGCGGATAACCCTGGGGTCGTCACAATCGGCGACATTATAGGTTGTGTCGGTTATTTTCCCCCCTACCTGGTAGGGCCCCTGCCATGCAACTTGAAACTTATTCTGCTTAGTGGGCTCTAACACCAGGACCTTCTGTCCTATTTCCAAAGTGCGCTCTCTGGCCCTCCGATCGTACCATACGCACTGGCGCCGCTGTGTCGCCTGCAGGTTTTCACATACAACCTGGGTCAGCTCCTGTAGGCGGTCCCGGAATTCCAGCACATAGGGTACAATAGGTACCCCTTCTATGAGCCCCTCCCCTTCCCAGTGTTCCAGCACTAAGTCTAGGGGTCCCCTTAACCATCTCCCGTATACCAGCACGAACGGGGAGAACCCCGTGGATTCTTGGGGCACCTCCCGATAGGCAAACAGGAGGTGTGGCAAGAATTTCTCCCAGTCCCTGTAGGTCCTGGTAAAAGTCCCAATGAGCTGTTTTAATGTCCCATTAAAGCGTTCACACAACCCATTGGTTTGCGGGTGGTACGGGGCGCTTCTAATGGACTTTACCCCGCACAGCTTCCACAGTTGGTTGGTCACCTCTGCTGTAAACTGGGTAGCTTGGTCGGAGATAATCTCCTGGGGAAATCCAACCCGTGAGAAAACCTGGAGCAGGACGGCCTCCACCGTCTCTGCCAGTATGATAAGTAACGCAACCGCCTCTGGATACCGTGTGGCATAATCTACCACTGTCAATATATACTTTTTCCCTGACGGACTGGGTTTGGCCCTATCAGATCGACCGCTACTCGGCTAAATGGTTCCTCCACAATGGGGAGGGGCGTAATTTGGCCTTGCATCGATCCCCCCTCTTGCCAATGCGCTGACAACTGTCACAGGTCTGGCAGTACTGACGAACATCATAGGTTACCCCCGGCCAAAAGAAGTTTTGTGTCAGACGATGCCTGGTGCGACTGACGCCAAAGTGCCCGGCCAAGGGTATATCATGAGAGATTCGCAGTAACTCCTGCCTATACTTCTTGGGAACTACCAGCGGTTGTTTTATAGTGGGGCTCGTCCCTGTGTGGTGCTGTTCTGTGATCCGGTAGAGGAGTCCCTGCTTCCATACAAACTGTTCCCCTTCCAGTACTCCTCTCCCCTCCTGTGCCTTCCCACGATATCCCTCTAATGAAGGATCCTCAAGTAACTCCCTCTTAAATTCATCTGGGGTGGCCCAAGAAATGTTTCTGGCTATGAGAATACGTGCAGGGCTGGGATGTCTTACCTGGGCCTCCTCTGAGTGTGATTCCGACTCCGCAGCTCGAGCTTGTCTCCGGGTGGTCACAGGATAGGTCTCAGCCAGAGGGGCCACCGAGAATGCAGACAATATGGGCCCCAAGTCATTTCCCAGCAAGACATCTGCAGGCAAATCCTCCATCAAGCCAACCTCAGCAAGGCCATCCCCGACTCCCCAGTTCAGGTGAATACTGGCAGTGGGTAGTCGATGTATAGCTCCCCCTGCTACACGGACTGCCACTGTCCGGTCCGTCTTCTCTTGGTCCCGGACGAGATGAGGCTTCACAAGGGTCAAAGTTGCCCCGGAATCTCTTAGTCCCTGCATACGTTTCCCATTGACCCACACGACCTGTCGATGCTGTTGTTGATTATCTGCCCAAGTTGCCTGCACGGGGTCTACTTCATGCAGCACTTCATCCATCTCTTCCACCCCTTGGTTAGTCATAGCCCCCAATGCTGGGTCAGCTTCGCCTTGGTAGCAGTGTACAGCAGCCCGGCTGAAGGTAGCTGTTCCTGCCTTTGGCCACTGGATATGCTGAGTCCGGTTGGGACATTGTCTTTGCAGGTGGCCCAACTGACGACAGGTGTGGCATCGCGCCCCAGGGGGACTATGGTAGGCTGGGTTTCTAGCTGGTCCCCCTACAATCTTCGGTGGTTTGGGCCATGGGCGGGCCCCTAATGACCACCTTTGATCCGGACAACTGCGGCCTCCTGACATCATGATGTTCATCGGCCAGACGAGCGGCTTCCTCAAGAGTCGTTGGCCGTCTGTCCCGAATCCAATCCTGTGTCTCGGGGTTTAGTCCATTAAAGAATCATTCTAACAGGAAGAGCTGGAGGACGTCCTCCTTAGTGGTTGCTTGGCTCCCTTGTACCCACTATAGCAGTGACTGCCGTAATTTACAGGCCCATTCAGCGTGGGTATCGGTTACGCGTTTTATAAGTCCGCGGAACTTTTGGCGGTAGGCCTCTGGTGTCAGCGCATACCGGGCCAAGATCACTTCTTTGATCTGCTCATAGTCCATACAGTCCTCATCAGGTACAGTGCGATAGGCGTCCGCTGCCCGGCCTGTCAGCTTGCTGGCCAGAATTTGAACCCGTTCCTCTGGCTTCACTTGATGAAGGGCACACTGCCACTCAAAGTCCTGCAGACAGCCATCAATGTCTTCCTCTGCCTCCCCCAACTGTCGGAAGGCATTATACTGGATCTTTTTGTGGCTTACTGTTGAAGGTACCTGGTCGAAGGCCAGAGCTCCCCCTGCTCGCTGGCTCTCCTCTCTCCGCTTTGCCATCTCCATCTTGGCCAGCTCCACTTTAGTCCGCTCTGCCATCTCCATCTTGGCTAGCTCTATCCTGGTCCGCTCGGCCATCTTTTCCTTCAGATCATTACGCACATCAGCCATCACCTCTCGTATGATCTTTACTGCAGGGTTTAGGCCATAGAACGCCAGTCTGTTCTTTACCTCCCTCTGGAATTCGGTCTCCTCAACATTCACATTGGGGGGTGGTGCACTGTTGTGTTCCATGATGGCTTCTATCAAATCCGCTTTTGTTTTGTTGCTGGCGATCAAACCTCGGGCTTCCACCAGATCTTTTAATGTAGTCCTCTTTAACTTCTGGTAGTTATTTTGCATTCATTCCTTTCCTCCTGTAGAAGGGGTAGCAAATCCCACTGCTGCCACCAGTGTAAGGGGGTCTATCCAGGCTGGGGTACCTCTTTCAGTACCACCCCGTGTTTTCGGAGGTCCGCTCTGCGTTGCCTGGAGTCTGAATGAATGACGCTGGCTGGAATTCCTTGGTTACATGGGCGCATATAAAAGATCACTGTTTCTCCACGTATTTCCAGTCTGACAACACTTTACTCACAGGACCCAGAATATATCATAAAGATACAGAGGGCATGCCAATAGAAAAGCGGCCACCCAGACATGTATTACAAAAGTCGCAGGTGGCCGGAGCCTGTTTACTGTGGGAATTACAAAGTGGGGGGAGGGCGGACAAAAGGAGAATATCGTGTCCCCTCTGCCCAGGGGCGCAGCCTGTGAACTGATACATTAGGGACATGCATCTCACATGGAACCTATTATACATACATATAACTGCACAACATATTATGGGTGCTAAGTGGTTCTGTAACACATAACACGCACGCATCTCACATAGAACCAATTATACATACATATAACTGCACAGCATATTCTGGGTGCTAAGTGGTTCTGTAACACATAACCGTGGCATTTGAGGCCTTCATTCAACTACTTTAGCAGTGGGTTACCCTAGTTCTTGACACTATTTTCCTGTAAAAAAAAAAAATTACAGGCCACATATTTTACAGTCTGGTATCTCTGTCACATGCCTCATCTATCTGTGGGCTACAAATTGTGGCATTTGAAGCCTTCATTCAACTGTTTTTGCTGTGTCTTATCTTAGTTCTTGACACTATTTTGCTGTAAAAAAATAAAAATACAGGCCACATATTTTACAATGTGTTATCTCCATCACATGCCTCATCTATCTCTTTGCTAAAAATTGTGGCATTTCAGGCCTACATTGAACTGTTTTTGCTGTGTGCTACCCTAGTTAGTGACACTAATTAGCTGTGAAAAAAAATACAGGCCACATATTTTACAGTATGGTATCTCCGTCACATGACTCAGCTATCTATGGGCTAAAAATTGTGGCATTTCAGACCTACATTGAACTATTTTTGACCCGTTGAAGTGCTTGGATAGTGCAAAATGATCGTTGTCAGCTCCCTCTGCACTCCTGATGTCACTCCCCCGGCCCGACATGTGTAACATGAGCCAATAAATCAAGCAATATCTTCACCAGCTCGTTGAGTGCGACCTCATCTCTACTTGGATATACTAACCTAGCTAGTGATACTATTTTGCTGTAAAAAAATTAAAATACAGGCCACATATTTTACAGTGTGGTATATCCATCACACGCCTCATTTACCTGTGGGCTAAACATTGTTTCATTTGAGGCCTCCATTCAACTGTTTTTGCTGTGTTACCCTAGTTCTTGACACTATTTTGCTCTGTGTGGTATTTCCATCACAAGCCTCATCTATCTGTGTGCTAAAAATTGTGGCATTTCAGGCCTACATTGAACTGTTTTTGCTGTGTGCTACCCTAGTTAGTGACACTATTATGCTGTAAAAAATACAGGCCACATATTTTAACAGCGTGGTATCTCTGTCATACGCCTCATCTATCTGTGAGCTACAAATTGTGGCATTTGAAGCCTCCATTCAATTGTTTTATCTGTGTCTTAGCCAAGTTATTGACACCAGTTTTCTGAAAAAAAAAATTGTTACCTACAGGACAGATATTTTAAACTGTGGTTTTCCCACACACAGATCACATATAAGTTCACTCCAAATTCAGCCATTTGTAGTGAACGTGGAAAATATTGTAGTCCATTTAAAATGGTCTAGGTGTGTGGCAAGGGACGGGGAAATGAACATGATGGTGATGGTGCATGCCGTGGCCGAGGCCATGGGCAAGCTGAAATTGGGCCACGAAAAACACCAACATCTTCTCTCTCGACCTACCTGTTCCTATTACTAGGGGAACACAGCGGCACACCACTATTTAACCCAGAGTAGCAGATAATGCTTCCACTCACTTTGCCACCACCACCACCCTGTCTCCCACATGGTCAAGTCTGAGTAGCCATGAGTCTGGACCGCATATTCCTCACCCTGATCCTCCTTCCTCTCATCATGCCAAGTGCCTGGAGACAACTGATCCTACACTTGTACACTCCAAAGAGCTATTCACTTTTCCATTTATAGATTTGGGCCTCTTGCCCGATCCACTTGCAGCGGGGCAAGATGAGATCGCATGTAGCGCTGCCCAAATATTGGAGCAGCCACGGTCACCTGAAGGTGACAGTGGGAACGTGTCACAAGAGGTGGACGATGATGAGACACAATTGCCAAAAAATCAGGAGGAGGAACAGGGTGCGGAAGTGGAAGACAAGGTGCTGGATGATATAGTAACTGATATAGTAACTGACCCAACCAGGCAGGAGGACATGCAGAGCGAGGACAGCAGCACACAAGCGGAGGGAGGTGTAGCACCCCAACAGGCAGGCAGAAGCAGTGTAGTGGCCGCAAACTGAAGGCGGGCAACCGTTCCTCGTAACACCAACATAATGGAAGTTGGCTGTACAACTGTTAGGTCTTCCCAAGTCTGGTTGCTTTTTAAAGACTCTGCCAATAACCCCAAACAGGCCATTTGCACCACCTGCCATGCCTGCATCAGCAGGGGTAGCAAAACTACCAGCCTGACCACCACCAGCATGATTAGACACATCGCAGCAAAGCACCTGACTTTGTGGGCTGAACCCCAGGGTCCAGGAAACCTGTCTGCAGGTGGCACCACTGCTTCTTCCGCTGTTGTGTGTGGAAGCCAATTGCCTTGTCCATTGTGCATGCGAAGATGCCTCCTGCCCTGCACCTGTCATAGTCCACAGTCGACTAGCACCATCATCAAGCATGTCCATGTCCTTGTACCAGCGCATCCTTCAGTTGGCAATACCACAGTCATTGGAGCGCAAGCAGAAATACGCAGCCAATGCCCCACAGGCCACAGTACTAAATTCACCCATTTCTCATCTGCTTGTGCTTGAAATTTTGCCTTTTAAACTCATGAAGATGGAAGCTTTCCGCAACCTGATGGCGGTGGCCATCTCAAGGTACTCGGTCCCCAGCCACTACTATTTCTCCTAGTGTGCAGTCATGGCATTACACATGCAAGTGTCCCACAACATTACCCATGCCCTCAACAGTGCTGTTACTGGGAAAGTCCACCTATACCTAAGTGCTTGTGGGCATACTGTGTTAACATAGTGAAAGCCAGGACCCAGTCGGACCTTGGAACCTTGGGATGGAACACGCAATCCCAATGCTAAGGATTGCGGGCCCTATATCAATAAGGATTGCCCCCACAGTCTACAGCTTCTGCACCTCCTCCTCCTCTTCAGCCTCCATCTCCGACATGACTACATCAGTCACATGCTGGAAGCATTGCAGCACTGCCTCAGCCAAGCGGCAACAGGCTATGCTGAAGCTAATATGCTTAGGTGACAAACCACACAATGCTGAAGAGTTGTGAACAGCTCTGAAAGAGCAGGCAGATCTGTGGCTGACACCGCTGAACCTACAGCCAGGCACGGTCGTGTGTGACAATGGTGGCGGCTCTGAGGCGAGGGGAGTTCACACACGTACCATGCCTGGCCCACGTGCTTAACCTCAATGTTGACCGGTTTCTCAAAAGCTGCCCGGAGCTGTCGGATCTGCTTGTCAAAGTACACTGCTTGTGTGCTCATTTTAGAAAGTCAGCTACGGCTTATGCCGCCCTTGCCGTGCTTCAGCAGCGTTTGCAGCTTTCGGCTCAACGACCGGTGTGTGTGATATCCCCACTCGTTGGAACTCTACCCTGCATATGTTGGAAAGGATTTGTGAGCAGAAGAGGGTAGTTGCTGACTCCCAGCATCAACAAGGCCATTGGTATTCAGTTCATACTCCACACATAAGACCACAGGAGTGGACATGAATGTCAGACATATGTACCATCCTACAAAGCCTTGAGGAGTCCACCAAGATGGTGAGCGGCGATGACACCATCTCACTTTTCTGCATTCTGAAAATCTCTCTGCTCACAATTAAAGAGGATGCATTGCAGATGGAGCACAATGAGATGGAGCAAGGAACCATGCAGGGTGATTACACACAGTCCAGCCTCATGTGATCCCAAAATTGGATTGTTTGACAATGAGGAAGAGGAGGAGGAGGTGGAAGAACAGGAGCTACTTTCATGCGCTATAGACAGTACTACAAGCACAACTGTCATACCGTCTGTTCAGCGTGGATGGCCTGAGGACAGGGAGGAGGAGGAGCGCATGATGATTCATCCTCTTGGTGAGGACATGGAAGTCTTGCCTGTTAGTAGTCTGGCACATGGAAGTCTTGCCTATTAGTAGTCTGGCACACATGGCTGACTGTATGTTGTTCTGCCTTTCCCGTGAACCTTGTATTCTCCAAATTTTGGGTGACATTCGTTACTGGTTGGTGACACTTCTAGACCCACGCTACAGGGAGAACTTTCAAACTCTTCTTCCAGAGGCAGACAGGTGTACTAAAATGTTGCAGTATCAGATGGCCATTGTTGCAGAATTATTAAAACAATTCCCATCTGAAAACGCTGGTGTTAAAGGTCACAGTTCATTGGGCAACCAAAGAGTACAGGCGAGAGAGACACAACTCCAATCCAGCAGAGGCAGGGGAATACTGTCAAAGTTCTGGGAGAGTTTTCTCAGACCCTCCCATCACACTGGCCCTGAGGTGCAGGGTACCCTCACAAGGAGTGCAAAGTTTTGGAAGATGCTGAGGGAGTACCTTGCTGACCGTACCAATGTCTTCCATGATTCCTCTGTGTCTTTTAATTATTTGGTATCCAAGCTTGACACGTGGTATGAACTGGCTCTCTACGCCAAATGCCACATGTCCTAGGTTTTTGTCCTGATGAAGAGGTCCTGCATTGACCTCGAAACACGTTGGATTTTGTAAGCCTGTTTAAATAAAGTGTGTAAGGGAAATATTTGTGGAATTCTATTATCAGTAGTGCATCCAGTGACACTTCACCCGGATTTGTTTTTTCTCTAAGTCCTTTGGACTCGTGTCTTGCAGCAGCTGATCTATGCTTTTGATACATGTTGCTTTGTTGCAACACTACCAGGTGAGCAGATCCATGTTAGTTTATGTGTTGTTTTAACATTTAAAGCCCTATTTTGCGCTCTTCCTTTTCCCAGTTTGCCTTACTACTAATAAAGTAATTATATCTTTTATCATACTTTGGGCTTTATGATCGTCGTTTTTTCTCCTCCCTTTTCATGTTCTTCATTAGGACAATTAGTTCAGTATAGTTCATTATTTGGGTAGAAGTATAGATATTTTTTTATTAATCTCACTCTACACACTGACAATGCTACCATCATTGTTGTTGAGTGCTCTCCATGATGCTTTCTTCTGGCAATTCATTTAAAAATTTTGCCCACAGAGCATGGGACAAAGTATCACTGCAAGACAGCAGTGATTAGCTTAAAAACTTCACCAACAGACAATGGGACACAGTACCCCCACACAAAAAGCTTACATATTTCAGCCACAGAAAATAGGGTGGAGTACACCCACAGAACTTATTAAAACTTTTACCCACAGAGCATGCGGCATTAGGGGTAGAGAGTACTGTACCCCAATAAAATCATATTAAAAATTTCACGCACAGAAGCAACTTACAAATTTCACCCACAGAGCATAGTGCCCAGTGCCCCCACAGAATCTTATAAAAAATTTGACCCACAGAGCATGGGGCAGAGTACCCCCACATAAGTGTAAGGAGGAGTACCAGAGCAGGAGTACCTTTTATACACCGGTTCTGGAACTGCCGGAGCTGTCACCCATGTTGCAGGGAGGGAAATCTAGAGTGCTGGATGAACCGGGTCATGTGACTGGGGTAGGCAAGGCGGGACTATATAGCACTGCGCGTGGGAAAAGTAGCAGAGCCCACATGGGAAAGCTGAGTGGCAGGACTGGTGCTGTGACCGCTGTGAAGGCAGAGCATCTCGTTTGTGCAGGCCGCCCCTACAGATCCCCTGCAAAGAGGTCCATCGCTGGTAGGCGACCAATTGACAGGTTCCTGCCACTCTCCTCACCAGGAGGTGATTTAGGGCCAATGCCACAGACAGTGCCGTTAGTAAAACGCCGTGAGGGACTCCCGACTAGGCCAGGACCTACTGAACTTGTAAACACCACGGAGCGAGAGCTTGTTCCGGCGGTACCACACTTTGGACTCAGTACCGTGCCAGACACCGTTAGAGACGGGAAATCTACCCGCTTCTCAGAGACTGCGTTGAGACGTCAAGTGCTGCTGTTGTCGGTGCCATCGTTGGCTTCCCGCCTGTCGCAGACAACACTGCGACAACATGCGCCGCTGTTGTCGGTGCCACCGTTGGAACCCTGAAACTCTTTATACCAGAAGACATCAGTCTGATAAGTGTCATCCCTTTTCATATTGAACTTTTGTTCACCCCTACCCATCCTTCCTCCTTCCCTGTTCTGCCCCATTCTTACTATCCCTCTGCAATTCCTCACTCCCTGCGTGGAGTGAATTTATTGTTTAATAAAAACCTTAACTCTTGATCTGTCCCCTGTCCATGGCGGCATCCCGCATTTCTGCAATTTCTACAGAAGCAGCTTACAGACATCACTCACAGAACATTGGGCATAGGATCCTAAACAGAAAAGTAGTAAAAACTTAACTCACAGAGCATGTGGCAGAGTAACCCCACAGAAGCAGTTTAAAAATTTCACCCACAGAGCATGGGGCAGATGATCCCCACAGAAGTAGCTTACAGATTTTACCCACGGAGCATGTGGCACAGTACCCTCCCAAAATCTTAGTAAAAATTTCACTCACAGGGCATGGGGCATAGTATCCCCACAGAAGCAGCTTACAAATTTCACCTACAGAGCATGGGGCAGAGTATACCCACAGAATTTTATTAAAAATGTCACTCACAGAGCATGGGGCAGAGAATCCACTCAGAAGCAGCTTACATATTTGTCCCAGAGAGCATGGGGCACAGTACCACCACATAATCTTATTACAAATATCACTCACAGAGCATGGGGCACAGTACCACCACATAATCTTATTACAAATGTCACTCACAGACCATAAGGCACAGTACCCTGGCAGCTCCATAATTTAAGTCCCAGTAACATACATTCCAGCAGTTGCCAATGAAAAGCTACTAGTAAGATTTTAGATTGAGCAAAATGTTGGCCGCAAGGCTTGCACTCCATTTAAAAATTTCATCCACAGAGCATGGGGCACAGTACCCCCACAGAATCTTCTTAAAAGTTTCACGTACAGATCATAGCGAACAGTACCCCCATAGAAACAGCTTACAAATGTCATCCACAAAGCATGGAGTAGAGTACCCCAACAGAAGTAGCTTACAAATTTCAGACACGAAGCATGGGGCAGAGTACCCCCAACAGAAGCAACTTAAATATTTCACCCACAGAGCAGGGGACTCTGTGTCTCCACATAATTTTATCAAAAATTTCACCCACAGAGCATGAGGCAGAGTGCCCCTGCAGAAACAGCTTACAGATTTCACCCATAGAGCATGTGGCAAAGTACCATCACAAAATCGTATTAAAAAATTGCACCCACAGAGCATGGGGCAGAGTACCCAAACAGAAGCAGCTTAAAAATTTCACCCACACAGCATGGCGCATTGGACCCCCACAGAAGCAGCTTACAGATTTCAACCAAAGAGCATGAGGCACATTACCCTCAAGGAATCTTAGTAAACATTTCACCCACAGAGCAAGGGGCAGAATACCTCCACAGATCACCTTACAAATTTCACCCACATAGCATGGAGCACAGTATCTGGACATAATCTTTTTAAAAAATTAACTCAGAGCATGGGGCACAGTACCCCCACAGAAGCAGCTAACAAATTTCTCCTACAGAGCATGGGACACAGTACCTTAACAAAATCTTATTAAAAATTTCATGCACCGAAGCAGCTTCCAATTTTCACCCACAGGGCATGGGGCACAGTAACCCACAGAATTTTATTAAAAAATTCACCCAGAGTGCATGGGGCAGAGTACCCCTACGGCTCCAAAATTTCATCCCTAGTAGCATACCTTACAGCAGCCACCGGTGAAAAGCTGTTTGTATGAGCTTAGAACAAGCTGACAGTATGCTGCAAGGCTTGACCCACGCAGTCCTAGCCCCTTTGCCTTGGAATGCCTCCCCAATGCTGTTGCCTAAGGGTCCAAGGGTCTCAAACTGTATTCATGTACAAAAATTTTTTGTTCAAAGCTGGCAACTGCACCTGAATAGTCCAGCTAAGGATAATGCAATTGTACTCAATTTCTATTTTCTTGGACTGGGTCCATGATTAAGAGGGGATCCAGTGGAATACAAACTGAAGAAATGGGAGACATGGTTGCATAACAGTAGAAATATTTTAACCACAGTAAAAATAAAACATAGGTGCATAAAAGAAGAAAAAATAGTTTTACCCACAGTACTATCAGACAGAGATGCATAAGTGTCACATCCTCCTGGGAGATCTGGGGTTGGAAAGTCATTACGTATTGTGAATCTCAGGTCATCCATTTAGCATGTGTGTTTTGTGTCCCACATTAAATTGATTTTGCTTCCTTTAGTGCTGAAGAGGTTATCGACCCTTTCTATGCTGGTTAGAAACAAGCAGCTTCATCTCTGAGCTGCTCCTGATCTGGTAATTTCCTTTCTCTATAAAAATTGGCAAGGCTTTCTCTTCCTTGCTAGTGAAGGTTCTACTTCCTGGTTACCTGGAGTTACTGTGCTGAGTTGGAGATCATTGGTTGTTGCTGGAGATTGTTGTATGCTGTTTTGGATGTATTCTTTTCTCCTTGTCCTACTCCTATTTGGTTTGTACATTCCTCCCCTTCCCTGTATACTTCTCTGCCGTTGGTGAGTGTTTTTGTATTCTAGTGGCTTTTCTGTTATCCCTGTTTGTCTTATGTGTGGATGTGGCAGCAGTTCTGTTCCGGGCCTCCTGGGCAGAGGGTGGGGACAGTTTAGGATTTAACAGAAGAACAGTTAGGCATGAGGCCCAAACCACCTCACCTTCAGAGGTACCTTTGGGACCAGGGATAGTTAGGGCAGCAGCCCAAGGGACAGTGAAGGGCCCATTTCCCTATCTCACGTACAGTACCAGCGTGACAATAAGAGTAGAAAAATGTGTTTGTACGCTCAGTGGTCAGTACTATCAGAGACATGGGTGCATAATAGTATAAATTTGTTTGCACATACCATACTATAGGAGACATGGTCACATAAGAGTAGAAAAAAAATGTTTTCACCCACAGCACTATCAAATATAGGTACAGAATAGTAGAAAAATGTGATTTTATCCACAGTGCTATCAGATATAGGTGTATAAGAGTAGAAAAATATGTTTGCACGCACATTAATGACAGAAAAAACTGACGGCACATCTAGAACTAGTCTGAATAGGTGCATACCAAAAAACAGCTTACATATCAAATAAGGAAATGGTTGCACTCAATTACATTAAGGCATATCAAATATGAAATATGTGAAATACGAATAGCATAATGGCTTTTGTAATCTAGAAAAACATGAGATACTTAGCACAAAATTTGGCCAAAAGATGTGAGCCCATTCACCAACGTCAAGGTGATCTCATTGAACAGGTCCCTATACTAACTGCCTAGTGTGAACTAACCTCTGGCTAATAACATGGTAAAGCCTGTATTTATAGGAAGATAGGAACCAAAATGTGATTGGATGTAATTAAAATCACAGCCTGATGAAGGGCGGAGTGCTCAGTCAGAAAGCTAACATACAAATGACAGAAAAAACTGAAGGCACATCTAGAACTAGTCTGAATACACTAGGCAGTTAGTATAGGGACCTGTTCAATGAGATTACCTTGACGTTGGTGAATGGGCTCACATCTTTTGGCCAAATTTTGTGCTAAGTATCTCATGTTTTTCTAGATTACAAAAGCCATTATGCTATTCGTATTTCACATATTTCATATTTAACATTTTGTGCTAAGTATCTCATATGTTTTCCTAGATTACAAAAGCCATTATGCTATTCGTATTTCACATACCGTATATACTCGAATATAAGTCGAGATTTTCAGCCCAAAAAATTGGGCTGAAAGTCCCCCTCTCGTCTTATATTCGAGTCATATACAAAGGGGGGCGGAGGGGGCAGAGGTGTCAGGTCATACTTACCCGTCCTGACGCTGTGTCTTGAGCCCCCAGCTTCTCCCCGTGCTCTCTCTTCCTGCCTTCAGCGGTCACGTGGTGCCGCTCATTAAAACTCATGAATATGCGCATATTCATGAGTTTTAATGAGTGGTACCACGTGACCGCTGAAGGCAGGAAGAGAGAGCGCGGAGAAGCTGGGGGCTCAAGACACAGCGTCAGGACGGGTAAGTATATTGATACTCACCTGTCCTGCGTCCATGGCTGCTTGCTGTTGTCTGTCATCGGTCAGCGACTTCAGACAGCAGAGGGCGCGATGACGTGGTTAGTGTGCGCCACGCCCCCTGCAGTCTGAACGTCACTGACTGATGACGTGGCAGATAGCGGTGGGCAGCCATGGACGCAGGACAGGTGAGTATCTGACACCCAGCGACGGAGAGGTGAGTATGTCATTTTTTTTATTTTTATATGCAGCAGCAGCAGCATGGGGGCAGCATATGGGGGAACAATCTATGGAGCTTCTTCTGGGGTCAGCATATGGGGGAACAATCTATGGAGCTTCTTATGGGGGCAGCATATGGGGGAACAATCTATGGACCTTCTTCTGGGGTCAGCATATGGGGGAACAATCTATGGAGCTTCTTATGGGGGCAGCATATGGGGGAACAATCTATGGAGCTTCTTCTGTGGTCAGCATATGGGGGAACAATCTATGGAGCTTCTTATGGGGGCAGCATATGAGGGAACAATCTATGGAGCTTATTATGGGGGCAGCATATGAGGGAACAATCTATGGAGCTTCTTATGGGGGCAGCATATGGGGGAACAATCTATGGAGCTTCTTATGGGGGCAGCATATGGGGGAACAATCTATGGAGCTTCTTATGGGGGCAGCATATGGGGGAACAATCTATGGAGCTTCTTCTGGGGGCAGCATATGGGGGAACAATCTGTGGAGCTTCTTATGGGGGCAGCATATGGGGGAACAATCTATGGAGCTTCTTCTGGGGGCAGCATATGGGGGAATAATCTATGGAGCTTCTTCTGGGGACACCATATGGGGGAATAATCTATGGAGCATTTCCCACCCTAGGCTTATACTTGAGTCAATAAGTTCTCCCAGTTTTTTGTGGCAAAATTATGGGGGTCGGCTTATACTCGGGTCGACTTATACTCAAGTATATACAGTATTTCATATTTGATGTGCCTTAATGTAATTGAGTGCAACCATTTCCTTTTTTGATATGTAAGCTGTTTTTTCATATGCACCTATTCAGACTAGTTCTAGATGTGCCGTCAGTTTTTTCTGTCACTTGTATGTTAGCTTTCTGACTGAGCACTCCGCCCTTCATCAGGCTGTGATTTTAATTACATCCAATCACATTTTGGTTCCTATCTTCCTACAAATACAGGCTTTACCATGTTATTAGCCAGAGGTTAGTTCACACTAGGCAGTTAGTATAGGGACCTGTTCAATGAGATCACCTTGACGTTGGTGAATGGGCTCACATCTTTTGGCCAAATTTTGTGCTAAGTATCTCATATGCTTTTCTAGATTAAAAAAGCCATTATGCTATTTGTATTTCACATATTTCATATTTGATATGCCTTAATGTAATTGAGTGCAACCATTTCCTTATTTGATATGTACGCACATTAATATCACAGACATGGGTGTATAATAGTAGAAAAATTTGCTTTGACGCAAGAGTCCCACCAATACAGATGCAGACTAGAAAAAGTTTTGGGTAAGCACAGTACTATCACAGACATGTAGGGTTGAGCAGGTTCGCAGGATGCAGTGACGAGACACTAGACGGATGGTGGTTTGCGAAATTACTTTATCTAACTGTAGCCACTGGACTTGGCTGAACAAACATAAATTAAAGACAAAAACAAACAGTCCACGCAGGGACTCAACAATCTTAACAAGATTATAATGCCACTTAGCCTTCCAGGGACTGCTGGTTTCGTGAGCGCGGCCGCGTAGAGGTCGCTGAGGCGGCTGTCCTGAAGCCTCGCTACTCCGGGAAGGAATGGGGCTCAACAGGCCCTGAAGAAAGCGATGTTGGTGGGGCGCAACAGGCCCTGAAGAAAGCGATGCCGCTGGGGCGCAACAGGCCCTGAAGAAAGCGATGCCGATGGGGCGCAACAGGCCCTGAAGAAAGCGATGCAGGTGGGGCGCAACAGGCCCTGAAGTAAGCGATGCCGGTGGGGCGCAACAGGCCCTGAAGAAAACGATGCCGGTGGGGTGCAACAGGCCCTGAAGAAAACGATGCCGGTGGGGCGCAACAGGCCCTGAAGAAAACGATGATGGTGGCGCGCGGTGATGACGCAGTTCCCCAGATGACCTGTAGTCGTCCTTTATCAAAGAGTCTCTCCCAAAGCCGGGGTAGTGGGCCTTTTATCTCGCCTGTGACGAGGTGGCGTATCTTCAGGCCGGTGACGGCCGGGTCGGCCTGATGGGGGAAAGCTGGGGGGAAGTGTCCAGGCCTCTGTGACCTGGTTACGTGTACTCACGGCCACAACCTGAGGTAAAGTTCCTCTCCCACCAAGGCGGGGGGCAGTGGGGATGATTCTCTCAGAATGGGGGCGGGGAGCAGTCTCTGGTAACAGTCTCACACGTCTCTCTTGTCGGTCAATGCGCAGCTTTCTACTCTCAGGCTCCTCTTGGCGCCCCTGCAAGTCACCCTGCCTCCTGCCTTTTCTCTCGCTCTCTCCCAACTGCCACCGCAGCGCGCCCCCTGCTCATTTTACCCTAGCCCCACCCTCTGTTGCCCTGACAACCTCAGTCGCATGTCTCCCTTTGTAATCCTCCTGATGTGGTTCCTTCAATAACCCTGATGGTGGCCCCCTTGGTTCCGGCCCAATCACTATATGGGGGTCCTCCTCCCCACATTCCTCCACCCTGTAAGCTCACCAGTCCTCGGGTGAGGGTGTTAGTCTATTGAGATTGGCCTGTAAAGGTGTCAATATTCGTTGCCATATGAACTGGTCTTGTTCATACCGTTCGGGGGGTTTGCCGGCTGTTGACCGCTCGGAGCGTCTAAGTTCGGCTGGGGTGGAATCTTCTGGGGTGGTGGACGTCGGTGGGCTGCATGATGCAGGCGGGTTAATTGTGTCAACTGGCTCATAATTGGGTGGAGGGCACTTGGGGTCTGGAGGGAAATCCTCGTCGTCCGAGTCCCAGCATATGGACTCCGGTTCGGATGTCAACGGGACGGGTTCCAGTTGTTTCGGGTCGGTGGAAATACACGGGCGCAACATATTACGATGCACAATGCGGGTGGGCAGTGTTTCATCCTGCTCGGGCCGTATTTCGTACACAGGTCCTTCTGGATGGATACGGCGTAGTACCCGATAAGGACTCTCTTCCCAACGTGACTTCAGTTTGTACTTGGGGCGTTGATCCAGTACAAGCACACGGTCCCCGCTTTGGAGATGAGGAGGGGAAGTTGTATTCTTCCCTGGGTGTTCCCAGTCTTGAAGTTTGGTGTGTACAATTCGGTGAAGAGTTTGCAGCCTGTGGCGATGATTTCGGACCCAAGAAGACACTTCGGTCCAGGGCTGACGCTCTTCGGGGTCCAACTCTACCTCCGTGATCCCTTTACCCTCTCGTCAAAACAGCAGGGAATAAGGAGTATAGCCCGTAACTCGATGTACCCGATTATTATAAACCCATACTAATTCAGAAACATATTCAGGCCAACGAGCTTTCTTGTCACTCTCCAGAGTGCGTGGCATTTGAATCAATGTTCGATTAAATCGCTCACAAGCCCCATTCCCTTGCGGATGATATGGTGTGGTCCGGGATTTGTCAATCCCATAAAGATGATGTAGTTCCTCCATAACTTTCCCCAAAAAACATGCTCCCTCGTCGGAATGTATATGCTGAGGACAGCCGTACACTTGTATAAAATTTCTGCAAATTGCGGAGGCGGCCGACTCCGCGGTCTGGTCTCGAGTAGGGGTGACCACAGCGAACTTGGTGAAATGATCCACCATGACGAGGCAGTGTTCGTATCCCTGGAATGCGTGACCAATGTTCAGGTAATCCACCGTCAGGAGCTCAAGGGGTGCGGAAGTCACAATCGTCTGTGTTGCGGCTCTCTGAGCGGGCGGTTTGGCCAATTCACATAAGCGGCAGATACGGCAAACTTCGTCCACAACAGCCGACAAGCGTGGGTGATAAACTTTCTGTTGTAACCATTGCAAAGTCTTTTTGACTCCAAAGTGGGCCCCTTTTTCGTGAGCCTCTCTAGCCAGTTCGTGTAGTTGAGCTCTGGGCGTAACCACCTGCTACACAGTCGTTGAGGTTGTTTGCGAAGTGATTTTACGGTACAGTAGTCCCTTTCGGATAATCAGTCTCTCCCATTGTCGCAGCATCAGCGACAGGTCTTGGGTCAAAGTTTGCCGTTGAGTATCAGAGGGTAATTGACCAGCGGCGACCCATGTCCGGAGAAGTCCAACTTCTTCATCTTCTTGTTGTTGTTGTATCCACTTATCCCGAGATTTTTTTCCAGGATGCCCCTGTGGGCCTCTGGGGAAGATACTTTTGAATCAACATTGGTGAGCACGGCAGCGGTAAGAGCAAACGGTATTTCCTCTCCTTCTAATTCTTCGTCTCGATTCTGTCCGGGAGTTGTATGTCGAATCCTGGAGAGGGCATCTGCATGAACATTCTCGGCCCCTCTTTTGTAAATAATCTTGTAATTGTACTTCGCCATCCAGAAGAGCCCCCGCATTCGCTCTGTCCAGCTCCATAACATAGTATTGGAGCCAGAAAATGGTTGTTCAGCATGGCCCCCAAGGATATCCTGATACGGGGACCCTCCTCATTTGTGGAGTTTAAAACTCTACCATGATCTGGGGCACCACTGTCTGTGCTCGGGGACTGCATCCTGCCGACTACGCCAAGTGTAGGGTTGAGCAGGTTCGCAGGATGCAGTGACGAGACACTAGACGGATGGTGGTTTGCGAAATTACTTTATCTAACTGTAGCCACTGGACTTGGCTGAACAAACATAAATTAAAGACAAAAACAAACAGTCCACGCAGGGACTCAACAATCTTAACAAGATTATAATGCCACTTAGCCTTCCAGGGACTGCTGGTTTCGTGAGCGCGGCCGCGTAGAGGTCGCTGAGGCGGCTGTCCTGAAGCCTCGCTACTCCGGGAAGGAATGGGGCTCAACAGGCCCTGAAGAAAGCGATGTTGGTGGGGCGCAACAGGCCCTGAAGAAAGCGATGCCGCTGGGGCGCAACAGGCCCTGAAGAAAGCGATGCCGATGGGGCGCAACAGGCCCTGAAGAAAGCGATGCAGGTGGGGCGCAACAGGCCCTGAAGTAAGCGATGCCGGTGGGGCGCAACAGGCCCTGAAGAAAGCGATGCAGGTGGGGCGCAACAGGCCCTGAAGTAAGCGATGCCGGTGGGGCGCAACAGACCCTGAAGAAAGCGATGCCGATGGGGCGCAACAGGCCCTGAAGAAAACAATGCCGGTGGGGCGCAACAGGCCCTGAAGAAATCGATGCCGGTGGGGCGCAACAGGCCCTGAAGAAAACGATGATGGTGGCGCGCGGTGATGACGCAGTTCCCCAGATGACCTGTAGCCGTCCTTTATCAAGGAGTCTCTCCCAAAGCCGGGGTAGTGGGCCTTTTATCTCACCTGTGACGAGGTGTCGTATCTTCAGGCCGGTGACGGCCGGGTCGGCCTGATGGGGGAAAGCTGGGGGGAAGTGTCCAGGCCTCTGTGACCTGGTTACGTGTACTCACGGCCACAACCTGAGGTAAAGTTCCTCTCCCACCAAGGCGAGGGGCAGCGGGGATGAATCTCTCAGAACGGGGGCGGGGAGCAGTCTCTGGTAACTGTCTCTCACGTCTCTCTTGTCGGTCAATGCGCAGCTTTCTACTCTCAGGCTCCTCTCGGTGCCCCTGCAAGTCACCCTGCCTCCTGCCTTTTCTCTCACTCTCTCCCAACTGCCACCGCAGCGCGCCCCCTGCTCCTTTTACCCTATCCCCGCCCCCTGTTGCCCTGACAACCTCAGTCACATGTCTCCCTTTGCAATCCTCCTGATGTGGTTTCTTCAATAACCCTGATGGCAGTCCCCTTGGTTCCAGCCCAATCACTATATGGGGGTCCTCCTCCCCACAGACACGGGTGCCGAGTACACATAGAGAGTGTTTTTGTTCACACACAAAACCTAATACTGTATTTCACTACAGCTGTATCCTGTCCCTACACTAAGCAGAGCAGAAATTAAAAATAATAAATTTGAACCAGGAAGAACAGGTCAAAGAGGAGGAAGAGGAGGATGTGTGTGGTGATATGAGTGGAGGAGGCAAGGGAGGAGTTATCCAACATTGTTTTTTTTTTTCTTTTTGTATTTTTTGTATTTTATTGTGATTTTTTTTTATTAAATTGACTTAAAACAAACTAAAAATAACAAAGCTAAAACTAGCCATCTAAAACAAGGACGGATATGACCAAGTGGAAAAAGAGCAGGACGTGGCAGAGTAGGTAAAAGAGAAAAGGGAAGAGTAATTCAAAACTGTATTTGTTGTGTTTTTTAATATTTTTTTGTAGGGAACTGACTTAAAAGACCATGCAATGAAACCAAAATGAACTAACAAGCAACAACCAAGGAGCGGAGGTTCAACTGGAAGATGAGGTAGTGGAGGTGGATGTGGTGGTGTAGTTAGAGTAGGAGACAGCCAACACAGTTTTTTGAGGTTATTATTTTGGAGAGGAGGCACCCAAATGAAGCCAACGGCAAATACAGTTGAATACTGGCTGATAGAGTTGTCTAGTAACCCAAAGTATTGGACAAGCTTCATTTTAAGGAATGTTATCTTCCTCACTTTGAATGTGGACAAGTGAATGCGCCTGTCTGTGATCACACCCCCTGAAATGCTAAACACACATTTCAACGGTACACTTGCCGCAGGGCAGGATACCATCTCCAAGGCATAAAGTGCAAGCTTGGACCATGTGTCCACATACTGTAGGAGACCCAGAAGTTAAATGGGGCAGACCCATCAGTTGGTGCATGGAGACCTGTGAACAGGTGCTTATGGAGACATGTGAACAGGTACTTGTGGAGACACGAGAGTCAGTGGGTGCTCTCATCCACTGGCCTAAGACCGCATAGATCAGGGATCATCCCACTGAACACCCGCTCTCCTTTCCCCTGGGCATAGTACTTCTCAGACAACATAGAATGAGAGTAAAACAATGTAGCAATACTTTATTAAACCATCAACAGACAATAACATATAGAAAAGTCCAAAAAATACCCCAGGTGATGCAAAACTAAAGAGTCTCACCCTTCCGCTGAACTTCCGTTCCAGCCTGACTTTTCTGAATGTCTCCATGGGGACAGGTGACCGGAGGGTCTCAATCTTGGCTTCCCCAAATGTCTCCATGGATTCAGTGATGGTCAATGGAGCAGAGATGTATACCTCCAGCTAGAGCCGAGGTCACTTAAGCTGGCATCCTACAGAATGTCAAATCTGTGTTCCCCTTGATATTGCCATGGTGCCTTGGCTGTAGTTTTGTAGAGTCTGCCCTCTGATTCCATCTTGCAGAATGACAGAAATCCATTTTTATACCCACATCTGTGGTTCAGGTCATCATCCACAGGTCAGGGGGGAGTTGGTATGAGTATAACTCTCATTGTAGCAGTGTAGTGTATTTAATACAGTGTAGTGTAGTTAATAAATCTACATAGTTTGTCCTTCACTTCTCTGCAGGTCAAAAAGCCACACAGATCCACATAATGATCATTCAACATACTAGCAAACATTGATTCTTCAATGACTCTAGATCCCAGTCCTTCAAAGAAAGTAGTACAATAACTGTAGGATCTGATATAAAAGGCAAACAGCAGACATTCATCAATATCAAGAGTCAACTTTAAGACTCATATGACAACAGCCTATGGCTCTTGATAACATATTCTTGTATGGTAAGGTGCCGTAAAGAAAGAAGTGAAGGAAGGGTTTGAATTTAAAACATACATATTTTTATTTGTAAATGATTAAAAAATATATCATATAAAAGACAAAAGGGGGAACCTCCAAATACAGGGGGAGGATGTACCCAGCATTAGTTTATCCACATGTTAAAATATTTTCAGTGAAATATTGTAGGCATATCCAGAATAGTCATTCAAACAATAGTTAATATGGAGCATCAGTGAATGACTAAAGTGCACAGTGCAGGTATGTAGCAGCAAGTTGAAAAGTATAAAGGAAAGTCCAAAGATTTCTTACTACCCTCAAACAGAAAAGCGGATACAACACAAAACCAGAAATGCAAATATTATTGCTACTAAGTCCTGGGAAGTGAATATAGCACTAAATAGTCGATGTATCAGCTTGATGAAGAAGGGGGAAAGGAAAGGACATGGAGAATGGGATTATCTGCTGAGGATGACGGTTTCACAAGACTGTGCATGGATGGAACATGTGCTGGGACAGCTCCCCCACACCCGACGAGCACTGTTTTGCAAATGTTTCTTCACAATGGGGCATGGACAGGTGGTTAAGGTGCTTCATGTTATTTATAGTGTAAATGTCATGAAGGTCTGGTGCAGAGACCGGAAGTATCCCTGGAGGATCCTGGTAGCGTACGCATACAGGGCCGTCCCACCATACTGAAGGACTTCCGGAATTGCCCACCGTGACACGCTGTGGAACGCACAGCTATCACGTGGGTCGGTGCTTCCGGATGTCACAAGGGGAAACATGAACCTGTGCGTGCGCAATGATCCATGGGATAGAGCTAAAGGAGTGAATGAGGGAGGAAAGGAAGGGGAGGAGCAAGGTGGTGTGCTGCAACGTGAATGCAGGGGATGTAAATGGGAAGACATGAGAAATACCGGGAGAACTAAATATGTAAATAAATAATGCGACCTAAGGTTATGATTATAGGTAAAAATAAAATAAAGGAGGAGGGAGGGGCGGGGAAACAAATGTTAAGTGATTAGCTGGGGTGTCGATATGAGGACACATGAAAAGGAATCTGCAGTGGGTATAACCACTTGGAGCAGAGAAATATAAAAGGCTGAAAAGTATGCCTTAACTAGTATGGTCTAAAGTGCGGACAAAGGTGCTTGAGAAAGGGGAAGCAAGAAAGAAAACAGGTGGGGGGCTGGGTAGGGAAATGGAAAAGGGGGGGTTGACCGACAATTTGTGAATATATTAGTGACAAATAAGTATAAAAACATTTGAAGAGAAGGGGAGTGATGTAATGAAGGATAATAGGTAAGGACCATCTATATCATATATGAATTTTTATATAAACCAAAAAAAGTGGTAACTCCTATTGTGACATAAAACATGAGTAAAGTCCAGAGGGGTTTAGGGCTTATACCCTTCTCCTTTTCCAAGTGATTCACTCATCCGAGGAAATCAACATTGATTTGTGACGTGAAGGATTCTGCATCCGAGGGGGTTATCAGTTTGTAGCGTGAAGGATTCTGCATCCAGGGAAGTCATCAATGTGGATAGAGGAACAGAAATGTGACTGACCACAACAGGGATCACCACAAAAGTACAAATTTTATTAGGTGCAAAACAGATACAACCATATAAAAACAGTTAAAAAGTCATAGAAATGACACACAGAATAAACCCTGGAGTTTTACCTCCTTCTTACATTATCTTTGATTGTGTGTTTTCCCACCAGTAAAGGTACAGGAAAGATGTATATCTTTGTACCGTGTTAGCCAGTAGATAGAAAAATATTCAGGATTGAGAGTCCTCAGTAGTTGATACCTTTTAATGGCTAACTGAAAAGATGGTAACACATTGCAAGCTTTCGAGACTACTCGGGTCTCTTCATCAGGCTAGATGATTTTGTATTAGTCTAGCCTGATGAAGAGACCTGAATAGTCTCGAAAGCTTGCAATGTGTTACCATCTTTTCAGTTAGCCATTAAAAGGTATCAACTACTGAGGACTCTCAATCCTGAATATTTTTCCACCAGTAAAGGATGTTTTTTGTTGTTATTTTTAACCCTTTTTTAACATTTGTTTGTTTTTTATCTTCTAGGGATTTACATATAATGGATGGGTAGGTGATCTGGACCTTATAATTTGGCTTCCCCTATATTGGACTTTTTAGCATTGTACTAACAGCATTCTTCTTGTTACGATATTTGACATTGCATGCTGTAATTTTTCCTCCTTTGATGTGATGCACATCTTTCTGATTATCACATTAGTAATGTGTTGTTTATTTACAATATGTACTGTAAATGTGGTGCCCCCAGGAGTATGGTCGCCACAGTGGCATTGCCTTCCTCCAGGGAGGGTGATGTCAGGCTTGGAAGCAATGAAGGGTCTCTCTAGCAGTTAATCATTTTCATACAACACAGGGTGGTGCCAGCCAAGAAGCGCGAAAGGAGAAGAGCGCGTGGGAAGTGAGAAGCTGAGGCCTGCAGTTCCGGCGTCCCCTGATCCAGCCGAGGAGCGGCATCCGGTAAGCCAGCGCAACCCCGCGGCCTTACCCACGTTAACTAGGGGGAGAGAAAATGTCTGAGGACAACGCCAATGCAGCGGCGGACGCTCCCGCTAACCTCCCAGCACCGCCAGATGCAGGGTCCAGCGCAGCTGCGGCTCCAACAGCGCCACTGAATACGGCAGCCAGCGCTGACTCCAGGGCACCGCAAGAGTCAGCGCCCACCGCAGCGATCCCCATAAAGCCGCTGTCCATGCCCTATATACTGGGAGCAGCCTGGCTACCGCAGTACTTGGGTGAGTCTCATACCCTGAGTGAATTCAAAGAGAGACTGTGCAGCTTGTTCGAAGTATATCCCCTGTCTGAAGGTCAGAAAGTGAACATTCTTATTGGGAAGCTAACAGGTGCAGCACAGAGAGAAGTAAAAGCCTGGCAGGACACTGATAAAGAGACTGTTAAAAAGATTTTGGCCAAGCTAAGAAGTACCTTTGACACCTGCACTGCAGCTGAAATAAAGATGAGGCTCTTTGGGTGTAAGCAGAGAGCGCAGGACAGTACACGGGACTATGCTTTTAACCTGCAGGAGGCGCTGCGGGCCATCAAGCAGATTGACCCAGACAGTGTAAAAGATGGAGATGGACTGCTAAAGGAGCAATTCATTGAGGGACTCTTATCCAGCACCCACAGAGCACAGCTGCGTATCATAGCCCTACAAAACCTTGACCTAGACTTTGCTGATTTCAAAGACAGGGCTATCCGGGTGCTGCATGAACCAACTACTAGCCGTCCAGCGCCCCCTAGGCATCCAGCGATCACCTACCACCAGGAAGCAACATCCTTCCCTTCCATCCCTGTGGAGGCTGATGCACAGACTCTGGATAAAGATCCATCTGAAGAGATGCGTCTTCAGGTCCAGGAGTTGACCAAAGGTATGTCCTCCAAGGAGAAGATCCAGCTTGCTTCCAGTCCAGAGGATGTCCTGTGGCTAAAGAAGAAGAGGATCCCGCCACTCCGAGGAAGGAACAACGATCGCTATGACCAGGATGGACGTCCCATCTGTCATCACTGCCACAAGGCAGCCCACATCGCAAGATTCTGTCATTTAAACGAGTAAACCCTGGGGCAGAGGGCCAACCCCCAGGAGTAGGACCACAAGGCCCAAAGAACTGGCGAGCCAAGTATGTTGGAGGGAGACCGACCCTTCCAGTGGTGATTGACTGCATCCCCATGAACGCTTTGCTGGACACTGGCTCCCAGGTGACCACTATGCCCTATATCCTCAACAAGGGGTATTGGGCTGACTCTGAACTCACCCGTGGCCCAACTGATGAACTCGCAGTAGTGGCCAGCAATGGTCAGTCTTTACCACAAGTAGGATGTAAAGAAATTACTGTTAAAGTGGGTCAGGTACTGCTAAAGACTCAAGGTCTGATAGTTGTGGATATTGATCGAAGAGAATGTAATCCCATGATGACTCTTGGTACAAATGTAATTGAAAATTGTCTTTCCGAGGTTATTGTCTTGTTGCAACAGATGGCTGAGACTGCTGGTTCCAGTGAACAACGAGTCCTACAGAAGGAGATCAAGGCCCTGATGCAGAGACAGCAGGTAGAATTCTCTGGCGGAGAAATTGGCAGCGTCAGAGTGAGTGATGCTATCCCCATTGCAATACCCCCCAGATGTGAAATGTTGATTTGGTGTCGGGCAGCTATAGGTCTCAGAGAAAAGGATTACCATTCATAGGTAGAGCCAGTATACTATGATAGCAGGCCCACTGTCCTGACAGCCAGAGGGGTAGTTGATGTCCGTAAAGGGAGAGTACCTGTACACCTCTTGAATTGTGGGAAGGAGGAGGCCACAATACCTCGGTATGCCACAGTTGCTACGCTGCTCACTGTCAGTAACAATGCAATGCAGGCAGCAGAGCCCTTGGTCTCATCTGGCCAGGTGGAGGACAATGGCTCTGTCAAGCAGCTGGAGGAGTGGTGCCAGCAACTGCAGGTGGGAACTGACTCCACACCTTCATACCAGAAAAATGGGGTTTACAGAGTGACCCAGGAATATGAGCGAGTATTCAGTAAACACCCCCTAGATTTTGGGAAGGCAAAAGGGGTTCAACACCATATCCCCACTGAAGATCATCCACCCATTAAAGAAAGGTACCGGCCTATACCCCCAACACAGTACCAATGTGCTAAAGGTATGTTGAGAGAGATGAAGGAAGCTGGGGTTATCAGAGACAGTTGTTGCCCCTGGGCTGCTCCAATAGTTTTTGTAAAGAAAAAGGATGGTACCATGAGAATGTGTGCTGATTACAGGAAAATTAACAGCATTACACATAAAGATGCCTACCCATTACCTAGAATTGAGGAGTCTTTAGCTGCACTTAAAACTGCTAACTACTTTTCCACCTTGGATCTCACTAGTGGGTATTGGCAGGTTCCCGTGGCAGAGGCAGACAAGGAGAAAACAGCTTTTACCACCCCAATGGGTCTCTGTGAGTTCAACTATATGCCATTCGGGCTCTGCACCACCCCAGGAACATTTCAGAGGCTGATGGAGTGCTGCCTGGGACACATGAACTTTGAGACAGTCCTGTTGTACCTTGATGATGTCATTGTTTTCTCCAAGACTTATGAAGACCATCTGGAGCACCTGGCTGAGTTGTTCGAAGCCCTGTCCAACTTTGGCCTGAAGGTGAAGCCTTCCAAATGCCACCTCCTGAAGCCCAAGGTACAGTACCTCGGTCATGTAGTGAGTGCAGAAGGTGTGGCACCAGATCCAGACAAAGTCACAGTCATCCAGGACTTCGCGAAGGCCAGCAACCTCCATGAAGTACACCAATTCCTCGGGTTGGTATGCTACTAATGGAAGTTCATCAAAGGCTTCACTGAGATAGCCACCCCTATGCAAAATCTTCTGATGGGGCAGTCCAAGAAGGCCAAACAGAAAAGTTCCACCTTTGAATGGACTGAGGAGTTGGAAAGATCCTTCACTGGACTGAAGATGGCTCTCACAGGGGATGAAGTTCTGGCCTACCCAGATTATGACCAACCATTTGTGTTGTATACCGATGCCAGCAACATGGGACTAGGAGCAGTACTGTCACAGGTACAGAATGGCAAAAAAAGGGTGATCTCCTACGCCAGCAGGAAGCTTCGTCCTACTGAAAGGAACCCTGACAACTACAGTTCCTTCAAGATGGAGTTCCTTGCCATAGTCTGGGCTGTGACTGAAAGATTCAAGCATTACCTAGCTTCAGCCAAGTTTACCATCTTCACGGAAAACAACCCGTTGACTCACTTGGAAACTGCAAAACTAGGTGCACTGGAGCAGCGATGGATGGCTTGGCTGTCTAACTATGAGTTTACCATCAAGTACCGGGCAGGGCATAAGAATGCCAATGCTGATGCGCTGTCCAGAATGCCTAATCTTCCAGATGCAGGGAAAGACCCTGAGGCTCTTGAAGAAATAGAGTTACCTCCCTTCCACCGGCCAATTGTGGCCCAACGTGCTCAAGGAGTGAGAAACAGGCAGTCTGGCTTGAAAGAGGTCACCTTAAATCCATTGCTCCATCACGATTGGGCAGAAACGCAGGATAGCGACCCTGCAGTCCGCCTGGTGAAGGAGCTACTGTCACAAGCTGACTCATGCCCAGAGTCGGATGCTCCTGAAGAAACCCAGCAGTTGTGGAAGGAAAGAGGCCGGCTGTTCATCTATGAAGGAATGCTGTGTCAGAGGAGTATCAATGCCCGCACTCATGAGTTGGTCTGGCAGGTGGTAGTCCCAAAGAGAGAGGCATTAATGGTCTTGGAAGCATACCACAATGGAGCTGGACACTACGGATGGAAGAAGTTGGAAGCCTTGCTCCGGGAGAGATTCTACTCTGCTGGTATGAGGAAAGCCATTGAAAAGTGGTGCCGGGAGTGTGGACAATGTAACCTGCACAGAAAGGATTGAAACAGCCAGAGAGCTCCTCTACAGCCAATAATAACCAAACAGCCACTTGAGTTGGTCGTCCTGGACCATGTAAAGCTGGTCCCAAGCCGTTCAGGCTACATCTATGCTCTTACCATCGTGGACCACTACTCAAGATTCCTGGTAGTTGTGCCTGTCAAAGATCAAAC
The DNA here is from genome assembly GCF_039654945.1 of Dendrobates tinctorius. Lineage (NCBI taxonomy): Eukaryota > Metazoa > Chordata > Amphibia > Anura > Dendrobatidae > Dendrobates > Dendrobates tinctorius. The sequence continues at coordinate 2,800,272 of NW_027361878.1, forward strand.
AGCCAGGACAGCAGCCAGAGCCTTTCAACAGCACTTCTGTAGACCACATGGATATCCTGAGCGAGTGCTTACAGATCAAGGTCCAGCTTTTGAGGCAGAAATGTTCCAGGAATTCTGTAACTTGTACGGTTGTAAGAAAATCCGGACAACACCATACCATCCACAGACCAATGGCATGTGTGAAAAGATGAACCAGGTGGTGATCGACCTGCTGAAGACCTTGCCTTTGGAGGAGAGGAATCTGTGGCCAGAAAAGTTGCCGGATCTGGTGGACCTCTAAAGCTTGCTCCCAGTCCAGAGGATGTTCCGTGGCTAAAGAAGAAGAGGATCCCGCCACTCCGAGGAAGGAACAACGATCGCTATGACCAGGACAGATGTCCCATCTGTCGTCACTGCCACAAGGCAGGCCACATCACAAGATTCTGTCATTTAAACGAGTAACCCCTGGGGCAGAGGGCCAACCCCCAGGAGTAGGACCACAAGGCCCAAAGAACTGGCGAGCCAAGTATGTTGGAGGGAGACCGACCCTTCCAGTGGTGATTGACTGCATCCCCATGAACGCTTTGCTGGACACTGGCTCCCAGGTGACCACTATGCCCTATATCCTCAACAAGGAGTATTGGGCTGACTCTGAACTCACTTGTGGCCCAACTGATGAACTCAGTAGTGGCCAGCAATGGTCAGTCTTTACCACAAGTAGGATGTAAAGAAATTACTGTTAAAGTGGGTCAAGTAGAGCTAAAGACTCAAGGTCTGATAGTTGTGGATATTGATCGACGAGAATGTAATCCCATGATGACTCTTGGTACAAATGTAATTGAAAATTGTCTTTCCGAGGTTATAGTCTTGTTGCAACAGGTGGCTGAGACTGCTGGTTCCAGTGAACAACGAGTCCTACAGAAGGAGATCAAGGCCCTGATGCAGAGACAGCAGGTAGAATTCTCTGGCGGAGAAATTGGCAGCGTCAGAGTGAGTGATGCTTTCCCCTTTGCAATACCCCCCAGATATGAAATGTTGATTTGGTGTCGGGCAGCTATAGGTCTCAGAGGAAAGGATTACCATTCATTGGTAGAGCCAGTATACTCTGATAGCAAGCCCACTGTCCTGACAGCCAGAGGGGTAGTTGATGTCCGTAAAGGGAGAGTACCTGTACGCCTCTTGAATTGTGGGAAGGAGGAGGCCACAATACCTCGGTATGCCACAGTTGCTACGCTGCTCACTTTCAGTAACAATGCAATGCAGGCAGCAGAGCCCTTGGTCTCATCCAGCCAGGTGGAGGACAATGGCTCTGTCAAGCAGCGGGAGGAGTGGTGCTAGCAACTTCAGATGGGAACTGACTCCACACCTTCATACCAGAAAAATGGGGTTTACAGAGTGACCCAGGAATATGAGCGAGTATTCAGTAAACACCGCCTAGATTTTGGGAAGGCAAAAGACAACACCAGATCCCCACTGGAGATCATCCACCCATTAAAGAAAAGTACCGGCCTATACCCCCAACACAGTACCAATGTGCTAAATGTATGTTGAGAGAGATGAAGGAAGCTGGGGTTATCAGAGACAGTTGTAGCCCCTGGGCAGCTCCAATAGTTTTTGTAAAGAAAAAGGATGGTACCATGAGAATGTGTGTTGATTACAGGAAAATTAACAGCATTACACATAAAGATGCCTACCCATTACCTAGAATTGAGGAGTCTTTAGCTGCACTTAAAACTGCTAACTACTTTTCCACCTTGGATCTCACTAGTGGGTATTGGCAGGTTCCCGTGGCAGAGGCAGACAAGGAGAAAACAGCTTTTACCACCCCAAAGGGTCTCTATGAGTTCAACTATATGCCATTCGGGCTCTGCACCGCCCCAGGAACATTTCAGCGGCTGATGGAGTGCTGCCTGGGACACATGAACTTTGAGACAGTCCTGTTGTACCTTGATGATTTCATTGTTTTCTCCAAGACTTATGAAGACCATCTGGAGCACCTGGCTGAGTTGTTCGAAGCCCTGTCCAACTTTGGCCTGAAGGTGAAGCCTTCCAAATGCCACCTCCTGAAGCCCAAGGTACAGTACCTCGGTCATGTAGTGAGTGCAGAAGGTGTGGCACCAGATCCGGACAAAGTCACAGTCATCCGGGACTGGCCGAAGCCCAGCAACCTCCATGAAGTACGCCAATTCCTCGGGTTGGTAGGCTACTACCGAAGGTTCATCAAAGGCTTCACTGAGATAGCCACCCCTATGCAAAATCTTCTGGTGGGGCAGTCCAAGAAGGCCAAACAGAAAAGTTCCACCTTTGAATGGACTGAGGAGTTGGAAAGATCCTTCACTGGACTGAAGATGGCTCTCACAGGGGATGAAGTTCTGGCCTACCCAGATTATGACCAACCATTTGTGTTGTATACTGATGCCAGCAACGTGGGACTTGGAGCAGTACTGTCACAGGTACAGAATGGCAAAGAAAGGGTGATCTCCTACGCCAGCAGGAAGCTTCGTCCTACTGAAAGGAACCCTGACAACTACAGTTCCTTCAAGATGGAGTTCCTCGCCATAGTCTGGGCTGTGACTGAAAGATTCAAGCATTACCTAGCTTCAGCCAAGTTTACCATCTTCACGGAAAACAACCCGTTGACTCACTTGGAAACTGCAAAACTAGGTGCACTGGAGCAGTGATGGATGGCTCGGCTGTCTAACTATGAGTTTACCATCAAGTACCGAGCAGGTCATAAGAATGCCAATGCTGATGCGCTGTCCAAAATGCCTAATCTGCCAGATGCAGGAGAAGACCCTGAGGCACTCGAAGAAGTAGAGTTACTTCCCTTCCACCGGCCAATTGCGGCCCAACGTGCTCAAGGAGTGAGAAACAGGCGGTCTGGCTTGAAAGAGGTCACCCTAAATCCATTACCCCATCATGATTGGGCAGAAACCCAGGATAGCAACCCCGCAGTCTGCCTGTGAAGGAGCTACTGTCACAAGCTGACACACGCCCAGAGTCGGATGCTCCTGAAGAAACCCAGCAGTTGTGGAAGGAAAGAGGCCGGCTGTTCATCTATGAAGGAAAGCTGTGTCGGAGGAGTATCAATGCCCGCACTCATGAGCTGGTCTGGCAGGTGGTAGTCCCAAAGAGAGAGGCATCAATGGTCTTGGAAGCATACCACAATGGAGCTGGAAACTTCCGATGGAAGAAGTTGGAAGCCTTGCTCCGGGAGAGATTCTACTGGGCTGGTATGAGCAAAGCCATTGAAAAGTGGTGCCGGGAGTGTGGACAATGTAACCTGCGCAGAAAGGATCGAAACAGCCAGAGAGCTCCTCTACAGCCAATAATAACCAAACAGCCACTTGAGTTGGTCGCCCTAGACAATGTGAAGCTGGTCCCAAGCCGTTCAGGCTACATCTATGCTCTTACCATCGTGGACCACTACTCAAGATTCCTGGTAGTTGTGCCTGTCAAAGATCAAACAGCCAGGACAGAAGCCAGAGCCTTTCAACAGCACTTCTGTAGACCACATGGATATCCTGAGCGAGTGCTTACAGATCAAAGTCCAGCTTTTGAGGCAGAAATGTTCCAGGAATTCTGTAACTTGTACGGTTGTAAGAAAATCCGGACAACACCATACCATCTACAGACCAATGGCATGTGTGAAAAGATGAACCAGGTGGTGATCGACCTGCTGAAGACCTTGCCTTTGGAGGAGAGGAATCTGTGGCCAGAAAAGTTGCCGGATCTAGTGGACCTCTACAGCCACATTCCTGTGAATTCCACCAACTGCATTCCAGCCTACCTAATGAGAGCGAGGCCTGGTAAGCTGCCTATTGATTTGGACATGGGAGTCCTGACACCTGAAGAAACATCACCAGATGCTGACTGGGATACAGAAAGACAAGAACAGTATCATAGAGTACAAGAATGTGTGGAAAAGAGTATAGCTCAGGCAAGACAAAAACAAGAAAGGCACTACAATCAACATGCATCTGCAGTTCCCTTGTCACCAGGAGAACAAGTCCTCAAGAGGAAAAGAAGACTGCATAAATTGGATGACCAATGGGAAGCTGAACTCTACACCATTCTACCCTCAAACTTTGACAATACCAAGGTGTGCATTATTAGTAAAGATCGAGGAGAAACCTCAACAGCAATATCAAGAGATCATTTGAAATTATGCCCTGACCAGTTAAAAGAAAGATTGGAAGAACAAAGTAACATCCAACCCATAGAAGAAGAAGAAAAGGTCAGCGCTATACTTGGGTAATTCCCCGCAAATTGGACTAAAGTAAATGATGCCATAGTGGTGCCAGTGTTAACATTTCCCCAGCTGGTAGTACAAGAAGACGTGACTCAAGAGAACTCTGAGAATCAGGAAGTTCAAGTAGCAGATGCCACACCAGCAGTGGAGCCAGAGAATCCTCGCCCTGTCAGTGGTGAATCTGTCATACCCATGGTGAGTCTAAGAGTTCGCAGACAGCTACTACCCAGTTTATCTACAGTGAATAGAAGTGGTCCTAGGAAATCTAGTATCCTTGTTCTACGCAGAACCACCAGTATTGTAGCCAGTACAGTACACACTACACCAGTAGTTAGTACCAGGCAACCAATAAGATCCCCAACAACACCAGTGTTACGCAGGTCTACCCGTACAACCCAAGGTATACCACCCATCAGATTCCGCATATTACCAAGTTAGAGTCATGTAAATGTTGAAATTGTGTGTATTTATGTAACTGTTTAAGTTTTGTGCCTACAGATATTCTGTAAGAAATTTCCTTTTTGAATTTTCCCGTTTGTTTGATGGACATTTTGGCCACAGGACTGTGTGTGGTCACTAACTTTGTACATAGTTCACCATTTGCCCAGGAATGGACCATGGACATTGATGCTTGGACTTATCATCATAGGACTATTTTTGGAGCTTTTGGTTTTTGTAAAAAATTTTTTCTTAAATCTTGTAACCTTCATATTGTTTATCTGTTTATATGTTTTTCATGTTTTTTCATCAGTTCAGGAGTACTGACTTGCACTAGGGGGGGAATTTGGCGCCCCCCGGAGTATGGTCGCCACAGTGGCATTGCTTTCCTCCAGGGAGGGTGATGTCAGGCTTGGAAGCAATGAAGGGTCTCTCTAGCAGTTAATCATTTTCATGCAACACAGTTCCCACTCCGGGCCAGCAGAGGGAGATCAGAACCAGAATTGGGGGAGGAGTGCTCTCTGAGGGCCAGGAAGGGAAATTATTCAGTTAGTATGAGGAGGGCAACGTGTGTAGATGTGTGGAGAGAAGCTGAAGGTTGAGCTGAGTATAGAGAGCTCCCTCCCAGTGACAGCGCATGATCTGAAGCCTGGTCTCCACGGTTGTATGGATACTGAAGGTCCTGCAACAGAATCCAGAGGAATAGGAAGCTGTAAATGCTCTATTCCCACCTAAGACTCGGAGGCACAACAGCGACGGGTGAGTCAAGAGAGATAGAGGGCTACAGCTGTCTGCCATATGAGGTAGTTCTAAGAGAAGATAAGAAGGAGGAACTTCAGTGTAACCCTGTACTGCATGTACCTCAAGCCAGCGCTAGGAAGGAGACTACACAGCCCATCTGATAGAGAGATCCCTGAGTTGCTTCCAGGCTAGCCTACTCCTGTGCCATCTGTAACCAGGACCCTGGACTGCGTTTGCCAAGTAAAGATAAAGAAACTGCACCATGTTGTGCCCTTGCCTCCTTCCTGCAACATCCTCAGCACTGCTACATCTCTTTGCCAAACACTGCACCCTCTTCCTAAACATTCAGCTACACTGCCCTGGGACCAACAGCCCTACCTGTGGAGGGCTACAACATCATTGCTGCACTGCACCATCTGTCCCAGAGGATCTGCTTGCAGTGTCGGCTTAACGCCTCCCTTGCCGAACACCACAGGTGGTGTCACGAATCATTATCATTTGTAGGATCGCTACTACCAATAGGTGGCGCTGTAGAGTAAAAGTCCTCTTTCTTTCTGAAGAGGCAATTTGCATACGAATCATTTATAAACTTTAATCCCAACTCAACCTCTTTTACATGGGCGCCCAGGGCCACGGACAGGGTCATCGCTGCTGTGACATTCCCCTCTGAGAGACTGGCTCGGTACCGAGTACCCCACAGCCCTGGGAGGGTGACCCATACACATTTAAATTGTTTTTGTGGTCTTTTGAATTTGTGCACCTTATATCTTGTGCTATAATTATGGGAGATGTTACTTTGGCACATAATACCCTGTGGACATATTAATGGACACACTGTGTGCTGCTCTATGCTCCTTTATTGCATGCATGGCTGTGCTCATTCGCCGTGTTCTCACCCTGTGTCAGTGCTTGCCGCGAGTGTCTTTTTTGTGCCAGATGTGCGCCGGGGGTTTCCTTCCTCAAGCGTGTGCGCTCTGACACATGACGCCCTGGCTGCCGCAGGACCTTGGGTTGCCACGGCGCATGCGCCGCTATGGCCATTTTCATTTGTCCATTGGGAACATGTGACGTGTTAGGCGGCCATTTTAAGGTCTTATCTCCGTCTCCACTCTATCCCCTTGAGAAGGCTGCGTGTGGGTCAGCGAAATGCGCATCAGGGTGACATCTGGTGTGGGGTTCCCTCTCTTAACTCTTTATTGATTGTTAAGCTTTTTTCCCTTATGCGTAGTGTTGAGCATTCCGATACTGCAAATATCAGGTATCGGCCGATATTCCCTGTATCGGAGTTCTGATACCGAGTTCCGATATTTTTACAATATCGAATACCGGAATCGGAAGTTCCCATAATGCAATGAGCCAGTTGTGTTAGCCATGTTAACTAATGGCATGGCTGTGACTGGCTGCTGAAATGATGTCATCATGATGCGCGGTCTGTGCGGGCCTGCCGGCGGTCTGTAAAAGCCTGCCGGGGGTCTGTGCGGGCTGCCGGGGGTCTGTGCAGGCCTGCCGGGGGTCTGTGCGTGCCTGCCGGGGGTCTGTGTGGGTCTGCCGGGGGTTGTGTGTGTGCAGGCATCGTCCGATGGGATTACAAGTCCCATCGGGCTATGCATGCTACAATGACAGTGATTGACACATTAGCCAATGATGGGACAGTAGTAGTCCCATCATCCGGCTAATGTGTTGAATGTATAAAAAAAAAGACATACATACTACATACATACTACATACATACAACATTCATACAACATACATACATACTACATACTACATACATACTTCATATATACTGCATCGGACGATGCCTGCACACACACACAACCCCCAGCAGGCCCGCACAGACCCCCGGCAGCCTGCACAGACCCCCGGCAGCTCGCACAGACCCCCGACAGGCCCGCACAGGCCCCCAGCAGGCCTGCACAGACTCCCGGGAGGCCCGCACAGACCCCCGAGAGGCCCGTACAGACCCCGCACACACACACACGCACAGTCTCCGCCCACGCACCGCCCACACTCTTCCCCCCTCCCGAACTGGATGTGCAAGGAAAGAAAGGGTTTAGTTTCATTTCGATATTTGTGCCCCATTGACTTGCATGGGTTTCCGGTATCGGAATCGGCGATACCTGACATTTTTGGGGTATCGGTCCGATCCAATCTGATCCGATACTTCCCTATATCGAAAGGTATCGCTCAACACTACTTATGCGTCATTTGCACTTGTGTGTACATTCATGCACTTTATCATTGGTATTTGTAAAGAGCTCCATTATTTATAAGTGCCATCTCATGTGGTATAGATCCTTGTATATGGATACTCCTTTATAGGAAACTAGCTGAAGATCCCGGCGCTGCCCGGGCATAGTAACTAACTGTGGTTAGTTATAGCAAATTATAATTATCCTCCATCCCATAGTCCCGTGCCCATATACCCATCATACATATCCACGATCTCATAGGCGCGTGCCCATATACCCATCATACATATTCTCCATCCGATAGTCGAGTGCCGATATACCCATCACACATCCTCCATCCCATAGTCCCATACCCATATACCCATCATACATATTCGCCAACCCATAGTCGAGTGCCCATATACCCATCACAGATCCTTCATCTCATAGTCCCATGCCCATATACCCATCATACATATCCTCCATCCCATAGTCCCATGCCCATATATCCATCATACATACAGTATCCGCCATTCCATAGTCCCGTGCCCATATACCCGTCATACATATCCTCCATCCCATAGTCCAGTGCCTATATACCCATCACACATCCTCCATCCCATAGTCAACCATTATGACATCATAATGAGTGGCGGGGCTTGCAACCTATGATGACATCAGCATCGCCATTTATAATGATAAAGCCAAGGAGGGCACCACGAAATACAATGGTGGGATCCTCCTGCAGTCAGCAAGGAAATAGTACTATATACATGTAGAAAAACTACTGACCAAAAAAGCAGGGATCACCAGAAATCATAATAATTTTTATTAAACAACCATAGACGGGCAGCACGGTGGCTCAGTGGTTAGCGCTGCAGCCTTGCAGCGCTGGGGTCCTGGGTTCGAATCCCACCAAGGTCAACATCTGCAAGGAGTTCTCCCCGTGTTTGCGTGGGTTTCCTCCGGGTACTCTGGTTTCCCCCCACACTTTAAAGACATACTGATAGGGAATTTAGATTGTGAGCCTCATCAGGGACAGTGATGATAATGTGTGCAAACTGTGAAGCGCTGCGGAATATGTTAGCGCTATATAAAAATAAAGATTATTATTTATTATTATAGACAACACACATATAAAAACAATTAAAAGTCATTACACATGACAGATCGTACACAAGGCTCCTGATAAAGCCAAACTAGCCCCTGACGAAGCTACCTTGCGGTAGCGACACGCGTCGGGCAGGGCACTCCACAAGCTCCCCCATATGTAAGAGGGCTATTAGGATATTCTGGGCTACTCTATCTGTGCATCTTTTGTAGAGCATGTTTTGTGTGTCTATCTTTTATATGGCACGACTTGTTCTCCTCTATTTTGGCTTTACTTTAACCTATCTTTGTATGTTTATTCATATTGCTGCAGCAGTATTGTTGGACATGCTTTGAGTCCATATTTTTTGATACATTGTTCATTTACAGGTTATTGTTAGTGGCATGTATTGAATTATGTATATTCTGAATCATTGTTATTGATTACCTCTATTACACATTGCTCTCTTCAGATTATTTGTATTTAATGCCCAACAATTTTCAGCCCCAAGGGGGATGCTTGTTTGGCTTTATCAAGAGCCTTGTGTACGATCTGTCATGTGTAATGACTTTTAATTGTTTTTATATGTGTGTTGTCTATGGTTGTTTAATAAAAATTATTATGATTTCTGGTGATCCCTGCTTTTTTGGTCAGTAGCTTTTCTACATGTATATATCAGCATCGCCATGGCAACCATTATGACACCATAATGAGGGGCGGGGCTTGATACACACACTTTTCCCCATTATGAAGATAGGGCCAAAATTGTTTGGTGAATTGGAACACGCGGGGTTAAAATTTCGCCTCACAATATAGCCTAGGATGCTCTCGGGGTCCAGACGTGTGACTGTGCCAAATTTTGTGGCTGTAGCTGCGACGGTGCGGATGCCAATCCCGGACATACACACACACAGTACATACATACATACACACATTTGAGCTTTATATATTAGATGGACTCCCTGATATGGTAAATTCCTTGGCACTTATTGAGGGGGTTCTTCTTACGCTTGGTATGTCTTTGGAAGCATGTGTTACTATGTTATATTATGTGTGCTTTTTTTAACTTGTAATGTTCTTCAATAAAATTTATAAGTACTTTTTATCACCTTGTACTCCTTGTCCTTCTGACCTTTCATGCTTGTTTCGAGTTGGTTGGTTGGTAGACTGCCATTATTAGTCTGCCTTTCAACATTGATTATGCAGCTAGGTTGTTTTGCATGAGAATTGACAAGCAGCTTGGCGAGGAGGCAACAAATGTTGGCACAATTATTAGAAAATGGAAGAAACATGGGCGTGGCCTGGCAGGCAATGTGAAAAGAAGCAGGGTCTGTTTCTCCCTCTGGTGCCTGGAGTAATTCGCAGCCCCGCTGACATCACTGATATCCTCGGCCAGACGATTAGATAGATAAGGGGGGAGACTACCTGCAGCTGCATTCTGAAGCCCTGGTGAGGAGCCATGACCCGCCGGAGACAGAAAGATGCAGGAAAGGGAGATATACTCGGCTCACAAGATGGAGCTGAGGCAAGGAAGGAGGTGAAGAGAGCCAACACTGAATGTCAGAGACGCATGGAGGCTGCAGCTAAGCTGAAGAAGTTTGCTAGAACTGAGGAGGATTCCCTGCGATCTGGAGGTAAACAAGGGGAGGAGGAGGAGAATGATTCAGAGGATTCCCTGGGAGAGATGGGGGAGGAAGAGGAGCAGCCGCAAAATGGAGGAGCTGTGGTGGGGGCAGGTGAGACCCAGAAGGCAGGGGAGGATCATGAGAATCCCACACTGAAGGACATATTTGCTGCGGTCTCCTTCTGTAAGAATGCCTTAACCACGCTGACATAGCAGGTTCTGGGAATTCAATCTGAAGTGGCTGGTTTAAAAAAAGATATGAAAAAAGCTGATACCAGAACAGAAGAGGTAGAAAGGAGAGTGGGACAAGCAGAGGACCACACCACTAAACTCCAGAAAGCAGAAAAAAGATTCGCTCAGCAAATCTCTGAAATAGTGGGCAAAAATGATGATCTGGAGCATGGGTCCTCAAACTACGGCCCGCGGGCCACATGCGGCCCGCCAAGGACTTTTATCGGGCCCCCCGCCAAGCCGACATTGAACTCATGAACTGCACTGCAGTTCAATGCCGGCATGCCCTGTAATCGCGGGCGGGGCGAGGCACCGAGGAAAGGCGTTACGCAGCCCTCCGTATGCAGCAGAGCACAGTGCACACAGACGGCATGATTGTCATCACGCCGCCTGTGTGGCCTGATGATGTCACGCCGCCTGTGCAGGAATAAGACTGAGATGAGCGGGCGCCTCTTCAGAGCAGCGGGGGACATAGGTGAGTACTTTTTTTTTTTTTTAATGCCGGGTCCTATTGGGGTCATTTACCTGCCTAATGGGGACATGTGCTGCCTAATGGGGACATTTACCTGCCTAATGGGGACATTTACCTGCCTATTGGGGACCTATGCTGCCTAATGGGGACCTGTGCTGCCTAATGGGGACATTTACCTGCCTAATGGGGACCTGTGCTGCCTAATGGGGACCTGTGCTGCCTAATGGGGACATTTTCCTGCCTATTGGGGACCTGTGCTGAATATTGGGGACATTTACCTGCCTATTGGGGACCTGTGCTGCCTAATGGAGACCTATGCTGCCTATTGGGGACCTGTGCTGCCTATTGGGGACATTTACCTGCCTATTGGGGACATTTACCTGCCTATTGGGGACCTGTGCTGCCTAATGGGGACCTGTGCTGCCAATTGGGGACGTTTACCTTCCAACTGGGGACCTGTGCTGCCTAATGGGGACATTTACCTGCCTAATGGGGACCTGTGCTGCCTATTGGGGACCTATGCTGCTTATTGGGGACATTTACCTGTCTATTGGGGATCTGTGCTGCCTATTGGGGACATTTACCTGCCTATTGGAGACGTATGCTGCCTATTGGGGACATTTACCTGCCTTTTAGGGACCAATGCTGCCTATTGGGGATTCTTGCACCACACTAGTCTGAGCCTGAGGTAAAAGTGCAGTTCCACCAATAAGGGCACTGGTGAGGCTGCATTGATAGGCACTGATCAGGCTGCATTGATGGGCACTGATCAGGCTGCGCTGATGGGCACTGATCAGGCTGCATTGATGGGCACTGATCAGGCTACATTGATGGGCACTGATCAGGCTGCATTGATGGGCACTGATCAGGCTGCATTGATGGGCACTGATCAGACTGCATTGATGTGCACTGATCAGGCTGCGCTGATGGGCACTGATCAGGCTGCATTGATGGGCACTGATCAGACTGCATTGATGTGCACTGATCAGGCTGCGCTGATGGGCACTGATCAGGCTGCATTGATGGGCACTGATCAGGCTGCATTGATGTGCACTGATCAGGCTGCGCTGATGGGCACTGATCAGGCTGCATTGATGGGCACTGATCAGGCTGCATTGATGGGCACTGATCAGGCTGCATTGATGGGCAGTGCAGTCTGTATGTCTCTGTGTGGGCAATTTTATTGCTGGTATAGTTTTTGTAGCGCTGTATATATGTTGGTATTTTACTAATAGCAATTTTGAATCCTTAGGAAACAATGATATCAAGAAAGAGAAAAAATTGACTCAAAGTGTAGGATATTCGAAGAACCCAAAAAATCGGTAAGTTTGATGATTTAACTTCATTTTTAATATTGTATTTGTTCCTATTTTTGTTTTATTACTTCTAAATAAGGCTACTTTCACACATCAGGTTTTCGGCGTCAGGCGCGATCCGGCGTCGTGCCGGAACGCCGGATCCGGCAAATGTTTCGTAAAACCGGATGTGACGGATCCGGTTTTCTGCCGGATCCGTCTTTTTCTTGACAGACAAAACCGGATCCGTCTCATCCGGTTCATCCGTTTTTCTATCCGTTTTTCGACGGATTACGCCGGATCCGGTTTTTAAAATTGACCCTTGTGGCCTTCCGAACGGGATTGGCTACTGGAAAACTATATATAGCATGTTCCTACAGCCCTTCTTTGACAGGTTGTAGAGGAGAAAGTGCAGGTTGGAAAGAAGAGCAAGTTACTGGCGAAGATGGATGTTGTCATTGGAAATATTTTGAAGAATTTGGTGGATTTTACAGCGGAGGCGAATCGTTTGAGGGTGATTGTTCTGGAGAAAGAGAGCGAGACAGCAGCGCATCAGGCATCGTAGACGACGTTTGTGGATCCACCCCATCACAGCCAAGAGAATGACGCGTGGGGTCTATTCTACACTATGCATGGACCTTCGACGAAACCCGGATAAATTTTTTGGATATGTTAGGATGAAAATGGAGAATTTTGATTACTTGGTGGAGCGCATTGCACACCTCATAAGAAAAGCGGACACCTATTGCCGCTTCTCTGTTTCACCCGCAGAGCGTCTGATGGTGACTTTAAGGTAAGCCACATTTATTGGATATGCTCGCATCAGAGCACACTTTCACTGCAATCTTGTTGGTGGTAGTTTGCATCTCCAAGTGTTATAGGTCAGTTTTGGTATGTAATGCTGTGATTTAAAACTAATTTATTGTTTTTTAATTCCCCACAGATTTCTTGCAAATGGAGAATCCCTTTCGTCACTGCATTTCCAGTACAGACTCGGGATTTCCACCATATCTGGAATTGTGAAGTACACATGCCGTGCACTGTGGGACTCCTTAGCTGAAGAGTTTTTACCAGAGCCCACAACAGAGAGGTGGATTGAAATTGCTGACAAGTTTCAACAGATATGTCAGTTTCCAAACTGCTTGGGCGCTGTGGACGGGAAACATATCCGCATTGTAAAGCCAGCTGGATCGGGATCGGAATATTTCAATTACAAGAAATATTTTTCAATTGTCCTCATGGCCATCGCTGACGCGGAATACAAATTTATTGCGGTTGATATTGGGGCCTATGGCCGCTCCAATGACTCTCAAGTTTTCAAACTGTCTGCCATGGGGCGTAAACTGTATGGAAACACCTTCCAGTTCCCACCACCTAGACCGCTGCCGCAAACATCTGGTCCACCTATGCCATTTGTCTGTGTAGGGGATGAAGCCTTCCAGCTGTCAGAACACCTTTTGAAACCGTACTCTAGCAGAGGATTGACAAGACCAAAACGCATTTTTAATTACCGCCTCACAAGAGCAAGAAGAATGGTTGAATGTACCTTTGGTATTCTGACAGCCAAATGGCGGGTCCTATTGACTGCGATCAACCTCAAGACAGAAACTGTGGACGAGGTGATCAAAGAGTGCGTGGTACTCCACAATTTTGTTATCTGCAAGGAACCCATTTCCATTGAGGACACCTCTGAAGAAACCACCTTGCAAGATTACCATGACATTACCACTAGAAGTTCTGTGACGGTTTCAGTAATGAGGGACAATTTTGCACTATACTTTATGTCACCTCAAGGCAGAGTACACTGGCAGGATGACAGAGTGTGAAAGATTTGTGCCCAACCAAACTTGTGTACCTTCTGTACCAACAGTATATACCTTTGCCAACCAAAGTTGGCTATCTTGTCATGGTCTCTATTTTTAGCTTTAGGCCACAGGTGTGTACCTGGTTGTGTTTTATGCAAAGTATTTCACCTTTTAACAAAAGTTGTGTACATTGTTAGGAAATCACCAACAATAAACACAACTTTTTAGGTGAAATACTTTGCTTCAAACACAACCAGGAACACAACTGTGGCAAAAAGCTAAAATTTACCCACAGTTATATACCTAGTTTTGAATACCATTTCACCTTTTAAATACCCTGTATTTAACCTTTTTCGCCGCAGAAAGAAATGACAGACAACCAGTGTAAAATAATTTAACTTTTATTGAAAAATGTTTTTTTTAGTAAACTTTTTTAAAATTTTAATAAACTTGTTTAATAAAACTTTGAAACTATAAAACTGAAACCATAAAACTGGTCATTTTTATTTAAATACACACATTATAAATCTGTGTAGTGTGTGGTGGAAATACTGCTGTAGGGGCTGCGGGACACTTCGACACTGGGAGTGTGGAGAGAGGACTGGGATCGTGGTGGGGAAGGAACAGTTAGAGGTGAAGGTGTGGAAAAAACTACAGAATGGGTGGACATGTGGGAAGCAGAAGAGGTGGTGGGTGGTGGAGTGGAGGGTTGGGCAGGGACTGTAGGAGCAGATGATGTTGATGGCAAGTTGTATGGGGAAGGAGTTTGGTACGGGGCAGGTTGCTGGAAGTGGGGAGATGTCTGGTACGGGGCAGGTTGCTGGAAGTGGGGAGATGTCTGGTACAGGGCAGGTTGCTGGAAGTGGGGAGATGTCTGGTACTGGTGAGGTTGCTGGTACTGGGGAGTTTGCAGGTACTGGGGAGGTTGCTGGTACTGGGGAGGTTGCTGGTACTGGGGAGGTTGCTGGTGCTGGGGAGGTTGCTGGTGCTGGGGAGGTGGATGGTGCTGGGGAGGTGGATGGTGCTGGGGAGGTGGATGGTGCTGGGGAGGTGGATGGTATGTAATAGGAGGGGGAGGATGGAAAGTGGCTGGAGGGGGTGTAGATGTAATAGGAGGGGGAGGATGGAAAGTGGCTGGAGGGGGTGTAGATGTAATAGGAGGGGGAGGATGGAAAGTGGCTGGAGGGGGTGCAGGTGGAGGAACTACTGTGGTGGGAGGAGGAGGTTGGGAGGTAACTTGCTGGAGAGCAGCGTGGCATGAATGCATTACATGCATCTGCTGGGCAGGAGAGAGCGTTTCCATGCGCTCCACAACAGACCTGAAAAAGGTGTGGTTTGGCGAAGATCTTGCTTCTGAATGCATGGTTTGCAGAAGTGTCTTCACCTCCAGAATGCTGGAGTTGATCTGCTGATAGCCTGCGGAGATTTGCTCTGACAAGACTTTTAGACAGTTCTGGAAAGATGCATTCAGATGCAAGAACTCTGGCGCATAAGGCTTTTCCTGACCCCTCTGCCGCTGCCGTCCAGTACCCGCAGGTGTACTAGAGGTGGCAGGGGCAGAAGGGTGGGGTAAAGGGAAAGCGATCTCCTCACCAGCAGCTTCATGTAATGTAGGCGGCCACGATGCTCCTGTGCTGGTGGATGGGACAGATGGGTCGAATGTGTGGTAAGGCTGGGAAGGTGCAGATGTACCGGGGCGGTCGAAGTGTCCCTCGGTGCCGGTCTCCTCATGGATCGCCTCAGAAGGGTCCAATCGTGCAGGCTCCCGAGTGCTGCTCACCGTGCTGTGGAATAAAGAGAAAAAAAAACAATTAAAATACTGACATGGTATGGCCCTGGCTGAAAAAAAAATTTACATCTAACATTTTTTTTCACATGTGGTGTGTAATATTTACCTTCTGGTGACCATTGTTTCCCGGAGGAACGACAGGGCTTCTGCGTACTTGTACTTGCTCCTGCGTCCTCCAGATCCACTCGGGGCCCGCATCTCTTTATTGAACTCCTTCTTGAAACGATCCCTCACAGACCGCCACCGATTCACAATTCTGTTCCCTGAAACGAGAAAGGAGTGGTTAGTATACAACATCAGTGTTTCCCAAACTCCAGTCCTCATGGTCCCCAGGGGTCATGTTTTCAGGATTTCCATAGTAAATAGAAATCCTGAACACATGATCCATGGGGACCACGAGGACTGGAGTTCGGGAAACACTGGTTTACATCAAGCAACCGGTACTGTATATACTTACGCTCTGTAATCTGGGCCCGAACATCGAGGTCCTCCCAGCGGCCCACAAGGAGCGAACAGATTTCCTCCCAGAGTCGTCGGGTAACGATAAGGTCAGCGTGGCGGCGGTCAGCCATATTCCAGAGCGGCTCCCTTTCTCGGACGAGATCGATGAGGTGGTCCACATCGAGTCCTCCATCCTCACCGTCAGAGTCGGGAGCACGCTGTGAAGGCTGTTAAAGAAAAAGACAAAAATAACATAATTAGCCTCCACATAAGAAATGAAATAAAAAGTGCAAAAAAACAAAGCAAAAATATTTATACTTACACGCTGGTGACCGCCGCGTTGCTGTCGCCGACGACCCTGGGAGGCACTGCGAGGACCTCTTGGCCGAGCACCAGATTGGGAAGACTAGAGAAGAAAACAAAAAATGTTATGTCTTTGGATGTAGGCATTTGTTTGCTGTGTGTGGTCTGCAGAACATTGTTTTCTATGTGTTGTGTGTAGTGTGATGTTGTGTTTCTGCGTTTGATGCAAAAAACTTACCAATTGTGAGCCCACTCCAGGTGTCTGTCCACCCCTTCCTTCTTCTTCTGGGAGCTCCTCTTCATCTTGTGAATCCTGTTTTGAAATAAAAGGCAATGAATAGACATATATTACAGAGAAGATGGATTTTGGAAATACAAACTTACCGTCAAACGCTGACGATGCGAGGGAGGGCTCCCAGAAGATGATGTGCTGTCTTCCTGGTGGCCACACTCCATGCCTGTGGGTGGTGTTCCAGCTGCTGCCATTGCTGTTGCTGCTGCTGCTGCATCTATTGGGCGGCTGTTGAATAAAGAGAAACAAAGGGCCAATGAACATCTTGATATTCAATAGCCCTAGTTTGGAGGAATGGGGGATTTGATAATTACCGTCTCTCATCTGCTGCTGGCCTCCCCTCCTCAGCATGTTCCATTTGCTGCTCCATTTGGGGTGGTGGTGGTGCTGATGGTGCTGCAGTGGTCTCCTGCCTTCTCCTGCTTCGCTTGGTTGCTTTCTTGGGTGGCATGTTGGGTGTGGCTGTGGGTCCCACTGTCTTGCTTTTATATATGTCTTGTGGGCAGAGCTACTGAGCATGCTCAGACCAAAAAACCGGATCCGGCTTTCGCCGGATCCGGCGCATTGCGGCTCTCATAGGCTTTCATTGTGTGAAAAAGCCGGACGCGCTGGATCCGGCGTGTCCGGCTTTTTCGCCGGAGACAAAAAACGTTACAGTAGCCGTTTTTTCCAGACGCCGGATCGCGACACATTGCCGGATCCGGCGAAAACCGGATGAAACGCATGGCCATCCGGCGCGATCCGGCGCAAATGCAAGTCAATGGGGGGGAAACCGGATCCGGCATTGCATTTCGCCGGATCCGGTTTCTGTCAAAAGCGCCGGATCGCGCCTGACGGCGAAAACCTGATGTGTGAAAGAGGCCTAAGATATGTGCAGTGTGCACAGGAATTTATTCATAATTTTTTTAAAACTATATTCCGGCCCTCCAACGGTCCGAGGGACCGTAATCTGGCCCCCTATTTAAAAAGATTGAGGACCCCTGATCTAAAGAATCGCTCTAGACGTAATAATATAAGGATTGTTTGCCTCCCAGAAAAATTCGAAGGGAGAAACCCCACAGAATTTATGGAAGAGTGGCTCAGGGAGAAATTTGGCACAGATACTCTGACCAAGTTTTTTGCTGTGAAGCATGCACACAGAGTTCCCATGCAGCCACAACCACCGGGTAGGAGACCACGCACTATGCTTGCTAAGCTTCTCCATTATAGGGATAGAGACATAATTCTAAGGAGAGCGAGAGAGATGGGGGATCTTGCCATGAATGGTGAAAAAGTAGCTATCTACCCAGACTTTTCTATTGCAGTCCAAAAACAGCGTATGCAGTTTGGAGGAGTGAAGAAGCATCTTAGAGAGCTGGGAGTGCAGTACTCCATGATTTTCCCGGCTAAACTAAGGGTGGTGGCGCTTGATAAAGTGCAATTTTTCATCGATCCGATAGAAGCTAACCAATAGATTGACATTAATGTGCATAAACACCGGGGGAAGACATGAACTGGAATTGATTGATTAGTCAAGAGGACTATGCCTGAGATGGTCGGCTGAGGACATATTACATCTTCAGTGTCTCGCAAGGAATTCTTAACCGTTTTTTTCCTGTCGAAGAACTGATTTTTGGTAGGCTTCGGCCTTGTTCCTGGTTTTCCTGTCTGTTTTTTTTTTTGCCATCGGTTCTTTGGCCCTTTTATTATACGCCTCTTGATCTCCTGAATATGATCTTCTTTCGATCCACTGGCATATGGTTGAGATTGAGGCTTTGGCGGGGCGAAATGATTGAGATTTGGTGGTTGCCCAATGTTGGGCACAGCGGGGGTGTTTATTGTTATAGTTTCCAAAATTTGAATTGTGTATGTGTTTTATTATATTATTGATGATGTTATACAATGGGATCTTCTATCCTACACAACAGGACTGGGGGGGAGCTGGGAAGATATTTGCTCTACGTATGCAATTAGATGAATGTAGAAGCATAGTGGTGGGGGAGGCGGGAGGGGAGGGGGGCCAGGGACCAGATTACCCAGCTCTCTTTGAGAGTATATGCACTAGGAAGGGGGAGAAGAGGAGGGTGGGGGATGGGAGGAGGGGGGGTGAGGGAGGAGGGATGGGTTCAGACAGCAAGGGGGAAAACTACACTGATTAATAATTCCAGTTATCAACACTATGGAGGGGGGGGAATTAAGGTACTAAGTTGGAATGTTAGGGGTTTATCTGACAAAACTAAGAGGGCAGCTATATTCAAATATATACAAGATCAGGGCCCATCGGTGGTATGCCTCCTGGAGGCTCATCTTTTACCGGACATAACGAGACTCTTGAATAGGCGATGGATACAGAGGGCCTATCACTCTACTTTTTCTAGCTACGCAAGGGGGGTATGTGCTAATTCATACTTCAATACAGTATGAGGAAATAGAGGTGCATATTGACCCGGATGGGCAGTGTGTAGTCATCAAATGTAAATTATTTGGCCACCTTATGTGCATTGCCGCTATTTATATTCCACCTCCCTACTTGAGTACTAAGCTGAGGGAGACTTGGGAATTCTCAGGAAGAGGGGGAGTATTGCCTCTTTTGATAGTGGGTGACTATAATAATGTAATAGACTCTTATTGGGACAGGAATAGGAGGCCGTTGGGAGTATTGAGCGACACTATAACCCCATTTGGCAATTTAGTTAGGGAAATGGGTTTCATGGACATATGGAGGGTAAGAAATGACGGGAAACAGTGCTTCTCCTGCTATTCAGCTTCTTATAATACCCTATCTCGCATCGACATGGCATTAGCTAATGAGTTGATGAATGCAGTGGTGGGGGATGTGCAACACTTACCGAGAGTGATCTCGGACCACAGTCCCCTCCTTGTGTCCATTAAACGGGAGCGTTTGAGAGGGGGGATAAGGGGAGAGTGGAAGTTACATCCGGCCTGGATACAACATATAAATATGCAGGGCATCATGCGGGAGATTGGGGAATTCTTTGTCCATAATGATGATAGTGTCCATCCTCTGGTGGTATGGGACGCCATGAAGGCATATCTCCAGGGAATTCTATACAGGGATATATGTAGGAGAAAGACGCAAACTAAGCGAGATGAGGTGGATAGTCTGGAAGCCCTAACTAGGGCGGAAATAGAAATGGCACAGCACGCTACGCCCGACACTCAACTGACACTTAGGCAGGCACATGAAAGGGTCAATAGGTTACTACTAGATAAAGCAACTAAGAAGCAGGCTTTTCAGAAGATTAGATTCTACGAAGAAGGGGAAAAAGTTGGTCATCTATTGTCGATTATAGCTGCAGCCCAGAGAGGCAGCTCATTTATACATAGTATGGATACTGCAAAGGGGACAAGGGTTACTGAGACGCCCGAAATTCTGGAGTCTTCGCAGGTTTTCACCAGAACCTCTATTCATCGAGTAGAATGGGAGGGGAAGGGGGGGTGGAGGCATTTCTAGGAGCGGGACTGCTTCCGACACTATCTATGGAAGATAGGGATAAGTTGGAGTCTCCTATCACAGTAGAGGAGTTGGAGATGGCTCTGCATGGCATGACTAATGAGAGGGCCCCGGGAGCAGACGGTCTTCCTGCAGAAATATACAAACACCTAGAAGAAATTCTGCTACCCAAGCTATTAATAGTGTTTGAAGAGGCTATGAAAGAAGGGATTTTGCCTGCGTCTATGCGGGAGGCGGTGATAGTGGTGATTCTTAAGTACGGTAAAGATCCAGGAATTCCAAATTCATACGGGCCAATATCCTTGCTGACAGCTGATGTGATAATACTGGCTAAAGTGCTGGTGAACCGACTAACTGGTGTTGTTGATACATTGATCCATATGAATCTATTGGGGTTTATGCCCAACAGATCAACAGCAGCCAATATACGGAGACTATATCTCAATCTGCAGTTGCCAGTCGATAACCCAGGTGGGAGGGTGATAGCCTCACTTGATGCCCATAAAGCCTTTGACTCTGTAGAATGGTCATACCTGTGGAGAGTGCTGTATAGTATGGGCTTTGATCCTCAATTTACAGCGTGGATTCAGCTATTGTATGCTCAACCCACAGCTAGAGTTAAGATTCATGGGGTAATGTCCACGGGAATACAGTTGCATAGAGGAACGAGGCAAGGCTGTCCACTGTCGCCGCTCCTGTTCGCTATTGCGATAGAGCCATTGGCGGCTGCTATTAGATGTAACAAGGCAATAAAGGGGTTTCAATATGGCGATTTGGAGGAAAAGGTGGCCCTGTATGCGGATGACCTTTTGCTATTCCTAGGGGACCCCTCAACTTCATTGGATCATGCTGTGCAGACCATTGAGGGGTTAGGTGAGATCTCAGGACTGACCATAAATTGGTCTAAACCAAGCCTATTTAAAGTGGATAAGGAGGTGGTATGGACTCAGGAAGACATAGGGGCCAACAAACTACAATGTGTGGAAATGTTTAAATATTTGGGGATACAGGTTTCCCTACCGGTGACTGAGTACCTTAATACTAATCTAGTACCTCTACTGGCAATTCTAAGAACTTAGGTGGATACTTGGAACAAATTACACTTGTCGGTGGTGGGAAGGATTAATCTACTTAAAATGGTTTTAATGCCCAAGCTTTTATATATATTACACAACTCCCCAATCTGGATACCGCAGAAAAGGTTCGGAGTGGTGAATTCACTGTTTAGGGCCTTGGTATGGGGTAAGAAACAACCTAGAATAAGGCTTGAAACCTTGCAAAGACCAAAGGATGAGAGGGGACTGGCACTACCAAATCCGGAACTGTATTTTTTAGCTGCCCAAAGTCAACATCTCAGAGGGTGGTCTAATCAAGAGAAGGCAGGCGTCATTACAGGAGTGCTGGAATACGTACTAAATAGAAGCCCGTTGATACTTGGCCTAGAAGATGGGAAGATGGGTGTAATGGGAGACGTGTGTCCCACTCTGCGACTCTTACAAGACCTGTGGAACAGACTAAAGAGGGTGAGAGGGTTGACCGGGTTGACTAGATTCACAGTTATATGGGATAATAGTAACCTCCCAGAGATTCGGAAACTTGGGAGACTGGAAGGCTGGAAACGTAGGGGGCTGACAATAATGTCTCAAATTATGGATAACGGGGAGCTGAGACCGTTTGTGCAATTACAGAGTGAGTTTCAGTTGCCAGATTCTGAATGGTACCACTACTGTCAGGTACGGCATGCCATTATGGCTCAAAAACGTTCCAGAAGCCTGCAGATACACTCTGACATAGTGTTTGACTATATATGTGGTGGTGCTGGACTTACAAAAGGGGTAATTTCTAACACCTACAAAGATATATTGCATACACATTTAATGGGGTTCCCACTTAAAGCAAGATCCAAATGGGAGGGAGAGATTGGGGTGATGACTGACGAGGTATGGGACAGCGTCCTAGAATATGTCCCCAAACTCACTATGAGTGAACCAGCTAGGTTGTCCCATCTTTATGTGATCCATCGTGTGTACCGTACCCCCCTTCTGATGTTTAAAATGGGTTGAGAGACAACTCTGACTGTCCAAGATGTGGGGGGTCTGATGCCGGAATCCTTCATATGATGTGGACTTGTCCCAGGCTATCTGCGTTCTGGTTTAATGCCATTAACAGAATAGAAGGGGCTTACGGAAGTGTTATACCCAAAAACCCACTGGTCTGCATACTGGGATATGTGGAGGAAATTTACATAGTTAATAGTGCAAAGCTTGCTATAGCCAGACTACTATATGTAGCAAGGAAGCTGATTGCGAGGAACTGGATCAGGAAAGAACCACCTTCTGAGAGAGAGCTTGTGAAACAGGTGTCTTGTATCATCCGGCTGGAGGAAAGGATATATGCTAAACCTATGAGAGGTTGTGGAATCCCTGGCTACAATACGGTACAATTAACTGATGGGAATGTGCTATATTTTACAATGCTGGTGTTGTGGATAGACCATTAATACCCGGACATAGGAATATTTCTGTTTTGTATGGTTAGATTGACAATATGGGTAAAAAGGATGACTAATGGTAAATTACGGTGTAAGAGAAATCTTTTGGAGATAAGAGTTATATAAGCTGTCTACATGGGGGGGGAGGGGGGGGACAGGGATGTTCAATTTGTAAATCTATTGTTTGTGGAAGATTTACTGTATATTCCGTATTTTGAATTCTGATTAATAAAAATCTATTTGATCAAAAAAAAAAAAGAAAATGGAAGAAACACAAGATGACTGTCAATCTTCCTCGGTCTGGGGCTCCCTCCAAGATCTCACCTCGTAGGTTAAGAATGATTCTGAGAAAGGTCAAGAACTGCACAAAAGGATCTGGTCAGGGACCTATAGAGAGCTGGGACCACAGTCTCAAACATTACTGTTAGTGACACACTAGGCCATCATGGATTAATTCTGCAGAGCACACAAGGTCCCCTGCTCACACTAGCAGATGTCCAGGGCCGTTTGAATTTCGCCAATGCCAATCTGGATTATCCAGAGGAGGCAAGGGAGAAGGTCATGTGGTCAGATGAGACTAAAATAGAATTTTTTTGTATCAATACCACTCTCCATGTTTGGAGGAAGAAAAAGGATGCGTACAACCCTAAGAAAACCATCCCAACCATCAAGCATGGTGGGGGAAACATCATACTTTAGGGGTGCTTTTCTGCAAAAGGGATAGGACAACTGCACGGTATTGAAGGAAGAATGGATGGGGTCATGTATCAAGAGATTTTGGCCAACAATCTTCTTCCCCCAGTAAGAGCATTGAAGCTTTGTCGTGGCTGGGTCTTCCAGCCAGGACAAATAAGGAGTGGCTTCGTAAGAAGGATTTCAAGTCCTGTGATGACCTAGCCAATCTGCAGAATTGAATCCAGTAGAACATTTTTGCAGGGAGCTGAAACTCAGTGTTGCCCAGCAACAGCCCTGAAACCTGAAAGATCTGAAAAAGATCTGCATGGTAGAGGGGACCAAAATCCCTGCTGCAGTATGTGCAAACTTGGTCAATAACTACAGGAAACATCTGAGCTCTGTAATTGCATACACAGGTTTCTGTGCCAAGTTGTGACACGGAGATTGTGTCACTGGGGTTCAGCCTTGGGGCGCTAACAGGGGACATGCGCCAATAGACAGGGTGTGCAGATACCGAGGAGCGCAATGTGCACAGGACCTTAGTTTAGCCAGTCACATGATCACAGGGGGTGGAGCTAGCTGGTCATGTGACCACAGGGGCGGAGCTACCCTACGTGAGGACAGAGAGCTGGCCCAGTGCACAGAATACAAAGGACAAAACCAATAATGTAGTCAGAGAGCAAAGCTGAGGGCCAGAAGCGAGACGGGAACGAGGTAACCAGGTACAAGACAGATGAGTAATCAGAGGCAAGCCAAGGGGTCAGATTACCAGGAGGGATGAATCAGTACCGAGCAGAAAGACAGAGTCAATAGTCAGGGGTCAAACCGGGTCACACACAGCAAACAAACACATGTAGAGGAGCAACGATTAAGAGAGTAACCTGGGTCAGCGACCTCAAACCAAGTAGATGGAAGTATCACTGACACTGGACCCAGGAACTACCAACGCTAAATAGCCACCCCAGAATCAAAGAGAGGTCGACAGACTTAACCCTGACCTGACCAGGATGGAGCCACAACCACCCTGTCCTGAGTCATGGCACAAGTATTAAGTTTTGCTTTTCTATTGTATCAAATACTTATTTCATGCAATAAAATGCCAACTAATTGTGTAAAAAAATCATACAATGTGATTTTCTGGATTTTTCTAAAAATTTTACATCTCTCATTTGAAGTGTACCTAAGATAAAAGTTGTAGACCTCCGTCTC
Source organism: Dendrobates tinctorius (assembly GCF_039654945.1). NCBI lineage: Eukaryota > Metazoa > Chordata > Amphibia > Anura > Dendrobatidae > Dendrobates > Dendrobates tinctorius. Next base: position 2,825,024 of record NW_027361878.1, read on the forward strand.
CATTCTTTTGGAAATGTATCAAATGCTTATTTTCCTCACTGTAAGTCAAATCCACCAGTTTGTTTTTAAGTCTCAAAATATCATTAATGGCAGTATGCATTATTACGTTTATTCAACATACTGGCCCATTGACTTATAGAATGGGGCCATACTGCACAATTTTTGTTTGCCTGTGTTTATATTAATCTATTAGCGGTATTTATTTAATTTTTCAGTGTCCTTAACCATAACTAAATTTATTGTTGACCCTACATATTTCATTGTGCAATTGCAATTATACACTGTAATGTTTTTTTTTTGTTTAACCCCTTAAGCCCCAAGGGTGGTTTGCACGGTAATGACCGGGCCATTGTTTACAATTCTGACCACTGTCCCTTTATGAGGTCATAACTCAGGAATGCTTCAACGGATCTAGGTGATTCTGAGAATGTTTTCTTGTGACATATTGTAATTCATGTTAGTGGTAAAATTTCATTGATACAACTTGCGTTTAATTGTGAAAAAAATGGAAATATGGAAAAAATTTTGAAAATATTGCAATTTTCAAACTTTGAATTTTTATGCCCTTAAAATAGAGAAATATGTGACACAAAGTAATTACTTAATAACATTTCCCACGTGTCTACTTTACATCAGCACAATTTTGGAAACAATTTTTCTTTTATTAGGAAGTTATAAGGGTTAAAAGTTGACCAGTGATTTCTCATTTTTACAACAAAATTTACAAAACCATTTTTTTAGGGACCACCTCACATTCAAAGTCACTTTGAGGGATCTATATGGCAGAAAATACCCAAAAGTGACACCCTTCTAAAAACTGCACCCCTCAAGCTACTAAAAACTACATTCAAGAAGATTATTAACCCTTCAGGTGTTTCACAGGAACAGAAGCAACGTGGAAGGAAAAAATGAACATTTAACTTTTTAGTCACAAAAATGATCTTTTAGCAACATTTTTTTATTTTCCCAAGGGTAACAGGAGAAATTAGGTCCCAAAAGTTGTTGTCCAATTCGTCCTGAGTACGCTGATACCCCATATGTGGGGAGGAACCACAGTTTCGGAGCATGGCAGGGCTCGGAAGGGAAGGAGCACCATTTGACTTTTTCAACCTAAAATTGGCTGAAATTGAGATCGGACACCATGTTCCGTTTGCAGAGCCTATGATGTGTCTAAACAGTGGAAACCTGCCACAAGTGACCCCATTTTGGAAACTAGACCCCCTAAGGAACTAATCTAGATGTGTGGTGAGCACTTTGAACCCCCAAGGGCTTCACAGAAGTTTATAATACCCGGGCGTAAAAATAAAAAATCATATTTTTTCCACAGACATGATCGTTTAGTCCCCAATTTGTTATTTTCCTAAGGGTATCAGGAGAAATTGGACCCCAAAAGTTGTTGTCCAATTTGTCTTGAGTGTGCTGATACCCAATATGTGGGGGAGAAACACTGTTTGGGCACACAGCAGGGCTCGGAAGGGAAAGAGCACCGTTTGACATTTTCAACTTAAATTGGCTGAAATTGAAATCGGACGCCATGTTCCGTTTGGAGAGCCCATGATATGCCTAAACAGTGGAAACCCCCACAAGTGACCCCATTTTGGAAATTAGACCCCCTAAGGAACTCATCTAGATGTGTGGTGAGCACTTTGAACCCCCAAGGGCTTCACAGAAGTTTATAACGCCCTTGGCGTAAAAATAAAAAATCATATTTTTTCCACAAACATGATCGTTTAGTCCCCAATTTGTTATTTTCCCAAGGGTATCAGGAGAAATTGGACCCCAAAAGTTGTTGTCCAATTTGTTTTGAGTGTGCTGATACCCCATATGTGGGGGAGAAACACTGTTTGGGCACACAGCAGGGCTCGGAAGGGAAAGAGCGCCGTTTGACATTTTCAACCTAAAATTAGCTGAAATTGAAATCGGACACCATGTTCCGTTTGGAGAGCCCATGATATGCCTAAACAGTGGAAACCCCCCACAAGTGACCCCATTTTGGAAATTAGACCCCCTAAGGAACTCATCAGAAACCCCCCACAAGTGACCCCATTTTGGAAATTGGACCCCCTAAGGAACTCATCTAGATGTGTGGTGAGCACTTTGAACCCCCAAGGGCTTCACAGAAGTTTATAACGCCCGGGCGTAAAAATAAAAAATCATATTTTTTCCACAGACATGACCGTTTAGTCCCCATTTTGTTATTTTCCTAAGGGTATCAGGAGAAATAGGACCCCAAAAGTTGTTGTCCAATTTGTCCTGAGTGTGCTGATACCCAATATGTGGGGGATAAACACTGTTTGGGCACACAGCAGGGCTCGGAAGGGAAAGAACGCCGTTTGACATTTTCAACCTAAAATTGGCTGAAATTGAAATCGGACGCCATGTTCTGTTTCGAGAGCCCATGATATGCCTAAACAGTGGAAACCCCCCACAAGTGACCCCATTTTGGAAATTAGACCCCCTAAGGAACTCATCTAGATGTGTGGTGAGCGCTTTGAACCCCCAAGGGCTTCACAGAAGTTTATAACGCCCGGGCGTAAAAATAAAAAATCATATTTTTTCCACAAACATGATCGTTTAGTCCCCAATTTGTTATTTTCCCAAGGGTATCAGGAGAAATTGGACCCCAAAAGTTGTTGTCCAATTTGTCCTGAGTGTGCTGATACCCCATATGTGGGGGAGAAACACTGTTTGGGCACACAGCAGGGCTCGGAAGGGAAAGAGCCCCGTTTGACATTTTCAACCTAAAATTGGCTGAAATTGAAATCGGATGCCATGCTCCATTTGGAGAGCCCATGATATGCCTAAACAGTGGAAACCACCCCCAAGTGACCCCATTTTGGAAATTAGACCCCCTAAGGAACTCATCTAGATGTGTGGTGAGCACTTTGAACCCCCAAGGGCTTCACAGAAGTTTATAACGCCCGGGCGTAAAAATAAAAAATCATATTTTTTCCACAGACATGATCGTTTAGTCCCCAATTTGTTATTTTCCTAAGGGTATCAGGAGAAATTGGACCCCAAAAGTTGTTGTCCAATTTGTCTTGAGTGCGCTAATACCCCATATGTGGGGGAGAAACACTGTTTGGGCACATGGCAGGGCTCGAAAGGGAAGTAATGACGTTTTGGAATGCAGACTTTGATGGAATGGTCTGCGGGCGTCATGTTCCATTTGAAGAGCCCCTGATGTACCTAAACAGTGGAAACCCCCCTCAAGTGACCCCATTTTGCAAACTAGAACCCCTAAGGAACTTATCTAGATGTGTGGTGAGCACTTTGAACCCCCAAATGTTTTGCTAAAGCTTATAATGCCCGGGCGTGAAAATATAAAATCCTATTCCACATAAATGATTTTTAGTCCCCAATTTTTAATTCTCCCAAGAGTAACAGGAGTAATTGGACCCCAAAATACGTTGTCCAATTTGACCTGAGTACGCTGGTACCCCACATATGGGAAAAAACTGTTTAGGCACATGTCGGGGCTCGAAAGAGAAGAAGTGACGTTTTGGAATGCAGACTTTGATGGGTCTGCTGGCATCATGTTCCGTTTGCAGAGCCCCTGATGTGCCTAAACAGGAAAAAACCCAATGTGACATCATTTTGTATGCTAGACCCCCAAAGGACAAATCTAGATGTGCCCCCAACTAAACTAATGTAAATTAGTAGTGCATGGAGGTGTGGTACAATTTGAAGCAACCGGCCAGGTTTTTCGGGGCAGGTGTCACACTGGTAAATGGTGTCCTTGCGTATTCCCTTTTTGTAACACACTCGGCACCTTTTTTGCGGTTTACCTTTTCTACCAGTTGGCGGGACCACCCCCCGGAAAATGCTGCCCTGGCACGATATGAGCACCTTCAGTTCCGGAAGTACTGGGACCCGCTCCTTCCTGGGCGCCAAACATCAGGGCCTTAACCACCACCTCCTGGAAATGAAGGTACGACGTATCGGTGTGGTGTGCACATTGTGACAGCAGGAATGCGTTGAGCATTGCCATTTGTACGAAGTGCACGGCCAGCTTTTTGTACCACACCCTGACCTTTCTGAGAGCATTGTACGGTTGGAGGTATTGATCGGAGAGATCAATGCCCCCCATGTTTTTGTTGTACAACACAACACAGGTCGGTTTGCTGACCTGTGTGGAGGTACCCCGTACAGTGCAGAGGGTACTGCCATCACCGTGTATGGTGGTCAAGAGATGGACATCCCTCTTGTCCTTGTACTTGACCACCAGTAGGTGGTCGCTACATTGGGCTCTGCTCTTACCTTTTCTGAGCATCTGCCCAAGTAGCGTCATCGGAAGGCCTCTCTGATTTTTGCGGACAGTACCGCAGGCTGCGGTACCTCACGCAGAGAGGGATTTGTAGAGTGGGATGCTGGTATAAAAGTTATCAGTGTAGAGGTGATAACCTTTATCCAGCAGTGGGTGAACCAAATCCCACACAATTTTCCCACTCACTCCCAGGACAGGAGGACACTCAGGGGGTTCAATCCTGGTGTCCTTTCCTTCGTAGACTCTTAACCTGTGAGTGTACTCTGAGGTACTGTCACAAAGTTTGTAGAGTTTGATTCCGTACCTGGCAGGTATTGACGCAATGCGAGCCTTCCCTTGAAATGGACCAAGGACTCATCCACGCTGATCTCCCTTTGGGGCACGTACACTTCAGCAAACTTTTTGTTGAAATGTTCGATGACCGGCCGAACTTTGAACAGACGGTCAAAGTTGGGGTCATCTCGTGCGGGACACTGTGCATTATCGGTATAATGCAGAAACTTGTGGATGGCCTCAAAACACGTCCGGACCATGACCATTCGGAACACTGGAGTGTTGTATAAAATATCAACACTCCAATATTGCCGAATTTCTGGTTTCTTCAGTATCCCCATGTGGAAGACAAGGCCCAAAACTGCATCATTTCAACTGTGTCCACAGGAGACCAGTTGGAATATGATGAACGCGGGTTTTCCGCCAAAAATTGACGAGCGTACAAATTAGTTTGCTCCACCATGAGGTTAACAAAATCCTCAGAGAATAAGACTTTGAAAAAGCCTATTTCTGTGAGGTTGGTGGTGTCAAACTTGATCCATGATTCTGCCACAAAATCAGGAATCAGTGGCTCGCAATTTTCGGGGTGCGAAGTCCATACAGGGTCTACTGAATCAGCCTCGGGCATGGTGGGCGCTGCTTCATCTTCTGTCCTGTAGTATCTGCGTGGCGGTTCCGCAGGACCCGAAGAGGAAGATGAGGAGGGGGAAGAGGAAGAGGATGAAGAGTCCGAAAAATAAAGAAAGGTCGGATCCTCGTCCTCGCTATCAGTGTCGGAGGCAAGGTAAGAATATGCCTCCTCCATTGAATAGCGCTGTTGGGACGAACGCGATGGGCGGGACATTTTTTGTGAAAGTGGTGCTTGAGTGTACTTTATTTATGACTATGTGTATGTGTGGGGGGCTAGTGATTGGTGCACACTATCCTGTAAAGAAAAAGCTAAAAGAAAAAAGGAAATGGGGAGAAAAATACCTGTGAAAAGAAAAGTCTAAAACAGCAGGCCCTAGCTCTGATAAGTGAACGGCGTCACTTATGAAAGTTCAATGGCGGCTGCTGGGTGTGCGTACAGGTGTGGTGCAAGGGGGGGTGAAAAAAAGGAAATCAGCAGGCACAAGCTCTGATAAGTGAACTATGTCACTTATCACAGTTTGGCGGCTGTGGGATGCGAATAAGGAGTTGGCGCTAAGGGGGCTGCTAAATGTGCGCACAGAGGCGGCGCAAAGGGGGATGGAGGGGGTAAAAAGAGGGGGAAGGGGGGATGAAGAGAGATCGGACAGGGATCAGGGATTAGCACTTACGCTTGTAGTTAGGTGGCGCAAAGGGGGGGTGAAAAAAAGCAAATCAGCAGGCACAAGCTCTGATAAGTGAACTATGTCACTTATCACAGTTTGGCGGCTGTGGGATGCGAATACAGAGTGGCGCAAAGGGGGCTGCTAAATGTGTGCACAGAGGCAGCGCAAAGGGGGATTGAGGGGTAAAAAGAGGGGGAAGGGTGGGGATGAAGAGAGAACGGACAGGGATTAACACTTACGTTTGTAGTCAGGTGGCGCAAAGGGGGGGTGGAAAAAAGGAAATCAGCAGGCACAAGCTATGATAAGTGAACTATGTCACTTATCAAAGTTTGGCGGCTGTAGGATGCGAATATGGAGCTGGCACAAAGGGGGCTTAGAGAAAAAAGCAAGCACGAGTGTTGATTGGTGAACTGCATCACCAATCAACGCTCGGCGGCTGCTAAATGTGTGCACGGAGGAGGCGCAAAGGGGGGTGGAGGGGGGTTAAAAAGAGGGGGTAGGGGGGATTGGGGGGATGAAGCTAGATTGGGGGGATGAAGCTAGATTGGGGGGGTGAAGCTAGATTGGGCAGGGATCGGGGATCAGGCAATACTTACAGTTGTAGGGTTTTCTTTCTTCTTTCTTTAGCAGGTATTGTGATGCTACAAGCTGTTGTGGCAACACAATACCAAGCACACCAGGAGATCCAGACGTATGACCGCTCTCTAGGGAATCCTCAGCTAGTGTGAGGACCCCCTGCAGAGCTGTCATACAGGTCACAGGCAGGTCAGGGACAGGTCACAGAGTGACCACATCGCTGCTGTGACCTGTCATTGGTGGGATCGAATGATAACATCGATCCACCAATCCCTGCACTGCCTGGTGACCATGGCAACCACCTAGGATCGGAGCTCACAGCTCCGATTCAAAGGCAGGTCATGCCCAGGTCATCAGCAGGGCACAGAGTGGTCACAGAGTGACCGCAGCTGTGCCCTGTGGTTGGCGCGATCGCCGATCTAATCTATTGTGCCAACCAGTCCTACAGGCCCTGCTAGGTCTGTATCAGGTCCCTGCCTAGGATCGGTGCTAATACAGCACCGATCCGGACCGATACTGGCAGGGCAGAGCGGCGCTATAGCGCCGCTGTACCCTGCGATTGGCGCAATCGATGCGATTGGCGATTGCGCCAATCTGGGGGGTTTTGCAGGTGCCTGGCATTGCCAGGCACCGGATCCAGGATCGAGTACATCGGTACTCGATCCTAGCCTAGGACATCATTGTTTCAGCCGCGCCGATTGGCTGAAACAATGAAAAGCGCTGTGATTGGCTGTTTCGATTTCAACAGCCAATCACAGCGCTCGGGAGGAAGGGAGGGCGGTGACAGACCCCAGGATGCCGAGGCCATCTAAAATAAGGTACAATGGCGTCGGAATTTTAATGCGATCGTCGCGACTTAAGTCACGATGTTGCATTAAATACCATGACGTACTATCCCGTCCCTGGGAATTAAGTCCCAGGGCACATGGACGGGATAGTACATCTCATGGCAGAAAGGGGTTAATACATTTCTAAATTTAATTCCATATTGTGTACAAATATTTTTTAAACTTTTGGCATTATTTGAATTTCTTCTTTCTGGGCTCAATTCCAACCAGAGACCTTATAGTCACCTATAAGTCCACTTTGTCAAATGGAAAAACCCAACCGCACAACAAAATAAGTGATAAATAATAGGGGGTGCAGAACCAGTAGTAATGGAAATGGAGCAAAGAAAGGAAAGCACTACTGTATGTATGCACGCCACACTAAAATTGTAAAAAATACTAAAATCTTTACTAACACACAATGACCAAATGTGACATAAAACCACGATTAAAAACATATGAATCAGAGAAAAGACCTCTAATATGAAAAAAAATTAAACCACAATTGCTGATGGTATAGTATTGAGAGACCCATATAAGAGGGCTGAAAATTGATTAAGCCCTCAGTGTGGTAAGTATGATGGCAGGAAAACCAAATCAAGTGGTACAAGTGATAAAGACAATAGGACCAAAATAAGTCCCCAGTATGTCATGCCTAGGTGAAAGACCTGGCTAGTCATTGCTTGCGTTGAGAAACATGTGATGGTGTCTCCGCAGTGTTGGATGTTCATCTCCATGAGTTCATTCATCCTCATTTTTCACAGTCTTTCACTAGGCATTGCTCCTACTAGCCAGTTTCCTACTCAACACTGATGAGGGGCAATACCCCGAAACAGCTGTCTGTGGATGGATACCATGTTTTGGCATAGGTGGTTTCCTTTATTGGAGACTGCCCTTCCCGTGGTTGTTCCTTCCCAGTGAAAGACCTGGCTAGTCATTGCTTGCGTTGAGAAACATGTGATGGTGTCTCCCCGGCTCTTGATTTACATGTTTTTGCATATTTCCCATAAGGGATGGGGGCATTGCTCTAGCATCACTGCGTTGAGAAACATGTGATGGTGTCTCCGCAGTGTTGGATGTTGATCTCCATGAGTTCATTCATCCTCATTTTTCACAGTCTTTCACTAGGCATTGCTCCTACTAGCCAGTTTCCTACTCAACACTGATGAGGGGCAATACCCCGAAACAGCTGTCTGTGGATGGATACCATGTTTTGGCATAGGTGGTTTCCTTTATTGGAGACTGCCCTTCCCGTGGTTGTTCCTTCCCGGTGAAAGACCTGGCTAGTCATTGCTTGCGTTGAGAAACATGTGATGGTGTCTCCGCGGCTCTTGATTTACATGTTTTTGCATATTTCCCATAAGGGATGGGGGCATTGCTCTAGCATCACTGCGTTGAGAAACATGTGATGGTGTCTCCGCAGTGTTGGATGTTGATCTCCATGAGTTCATTCATCCTCATTTTTCACATGCCTAGGCTAGAACACCTTAGGCTGGGTTCACATTATGTTAGGCAGTCCATTAGACGGACTGCGTTACACTGCGGTATAACACGGTGCAATGCAGTCCGTTAATGCTGCCATTCAGCCCCATTGTCGGGCGCATCGCCACGCATGCCATCAAGCGGCACACGTTCGCGACATGCCGTCATTCAGTGACGGAGCCTCGGACACGGACTGCAGAGTCTGAGGCTTCGTCACTGCTAGCGCAGATGAATCAACTGTGCTAGCACAGATGATTCATCTGCGCTAGAGGGTATAGCATAACGTGATTGTGTTATGCCATACCGTTAACACAGCCCATCAACGCTCTGCATTGAACGGGCTGCTTAACATAGTGTCAACCTAGCTTTAGTAAAATAGCCACCAAAACAGCCACACATACCCAAATAAAGCCATCATGTGACGGCAATACATGTGGGGCCACTTTCCCCGGCTCCCACTCATGGTCTTGCCAGATTGGATCTGCTTATTCCTATGTTCGCATTTTGGTAACTATGTGGCTTTATTTTGGTATGTGTGGCTGTTTTGGTGGCTATCTTACTCGTGGAGCTACTGACTTTGACATCTGCACTACTGATTTCTTTAATTTTATTTAAAAAATTAATTGTTAAAAATTTAAATGGTTTATATTTAAAATAAATAAATAATTGTTTCCCCTCATTGTAAAAAACACCCCTAAAAATCCATGTCTTACATTCCATTTGCAACCTTTTAAACTAATTGTCTCCTTGAACCAAAATATTTTGTTAGTAAAATTTCAAGAGGTTCAGTAGAAAAGGTAGACAAACATAGGACAAAATATTAATAAATTACTAAATGTCATTAATAAGTGTTTGTTTGGAATAATGTTTTAGTGATTGAAATAAGTTTTTGGAAGTGTTAAGGGAAGCAAATAAAGAAAAGAAACAATTTTTCAGCCACCAGGTAGAGTGAAAAAATAAATATTAAAGATATATTTAGCTACAGAATGCCTCATGAATCCTGATTTTAGTGTTCAACATAGAAATAAAGTACAGTATGATGAATTAATAATAAAATGGGGAAGATATAAATTTTCATTATTATTAGATTATTTTGGCTTCAATGGGGAAAAATGTTTTGCATGTTTACTTTTTGTCACAATTTGTGACAGAGTTCTTCCATATTTTGAAAGAAAATAAAAATATATATGTATATATATGTTGGGGGCACTAGTACTTCTAAAGGGATATCCACCGCAAGACAAAACGACCCACCACACTGTTGTGAATTAAAATACAAATAATGCTGAAGTAAGTCTGCGCTGAATTATCCACATCACTCCAAAATTACCCCAATTATGAAACTGAGACAGCAAAATGCAGAGATGGATTACAAAAAAGTAGAAGCGATTCAAAGAAATAAATAAGTACATCAAATAAGAAATAAGGATATGTGTTCTAGGAACACCGCAATCAAAAACCACCCTAATTGTGGGGATATAAAATAGCACAATGAAAAAATGGATTGCAAATGAATGGGAGCGTTTTCAAAGAAGAAAATACATGCATAAATTGAAAGTCGGAAATACTCAATAAACACATGTGTTCTAAGAACACCACAAAGAAAACATGTATGTCATGATCCAGTTTGGATCTGACAGTTTAAATGGACAAAGTGAACATTTTTTCCTTTGGCTAGGTGCCAAAGTGGGATGATTGCCCCCCGGTGTCCATTAGAATTATTTCACGTGGTGTTTCATTCTAAGCTGCCCAGTGGTGGTGAGTGGTATCGCACCTTAGTTTTAGGGTTAATGTGCATGCAATTACAAATCAGGTGTTAGGCTCTATAAAAGGGAGCCAGGTGGGTTCAATCACTGTTGGTGATATTGTGTTCGTCATTTGGGAAGCAAGCCTGGGTGAGGAAGGAGCTGAACATGAGTCCTGCGCAGTCCAGCCAGAGGGGACGAGTGGCAGCTAGGTGGTCTGCAAGAAGGGCTGGCATGGCGTGGTGGAGTCCCAGTTTATGGTGTTGGCAAGAAGTGCTTGCATGGCTTGGTGGAGTGACGACTATGGAGAGAGTTGCACTCAGTATGCGGGACTTGGTTGCTGAGAGCTGGACTCAAGCATGCTTGACGTTTTGGGCAGGAGCTGAACTCATCTTTGGGACTCTGTTACTGGACTTCTGCAATTGGTGGTGGACTCTGCTCCACGGCTGCATTATGGTGAAGGATCCAGTTGTGGTGATGGATCCGGGTGGAGGAGAAGATGCACATAGGTGGTGGGCTCTGTTGCTAGGAGCGTACGCATCAGAGCAAAGCTAAGTGGTGTTTCCCCTGTTTTGTCATCTTTCCTCATGTGTGTTTTAGTGCAGTGGTGGGATTAGTTTCCGCACCGACCAATTCCCTAGTGAGGGTTTAGGTCAGGACGAGCTAGGGTTTTTAGGTTCCTGTTGCGCGCCCCGTGTGGAACCGGCATAGGGAACGTTAGGAGTGCAGGGACACTGGCTCAGGGGAGCTCAGGAGGTCTCCACTTCCCTATTCCCGATCGCAGGGCCCACCATTGTTAATATTTCCCAGGATTCCATTATTGTTTAAATTCGCCTTACTGGAGGCGGGGTTTCCAGACTTGTATATATGTGTAATGTCTAAATTCGCCAGTTGGAGGCGGTGTATCCAGCTGCACGTGTTTATTATTTAAATTCGCCCCACTGGAGGCAGTGTATCCAGGGTCACGTGCGTCACATGGGTTCGCCTTGCGGAACTTGCTGCGTCCAGACACATGTGATCATGACAATGTATATATATATACCTTAGATATGTTTAGCAAAACACTCGGATCCGCACAAAAGGGACTGGAATGTGGTGATTTCCTAGGAGCTGACAAGGTTAGAGCTCCATCGCTGCAATGGTACTGAGGTGCTGTGCTTCACACATGTGGTACTGTATGTTTCTTAAAAAGAGAGCGACAGTACGTTGCTTCCAACAGTTAATAATTGATAATTAGAGAACTGTCCCGGCCGGTGACAGTCTCTTGGTTACTTACTGCTCCCTTGGTGCGCCAGCGTTCTTCACAGCATGGTTTTCAGCGTTGTACCGCCGGCTGCAGGGAAGCTACAGGACCTTCGTGATGTCAGGAGTCACGTGGTTGAATCCAGCGAGTAGCATGGACCACTTCCTTCCTACTGGTTTCGGAAGTATACGGCTTCCTTCATCAGGGATGGTCTGTCATAGGAATGATCATCTTTTAAACCTGCGGTTCTGATCTTAGTATATTAACCCATTGGGCACTACCCTTATTTCTAAATGAACGCAAAGAGTTCAACTTCTGAATTAAGTCCCCTTGGGATTAGGGAATCCAAATTAAAAATCCATTTGCTTTCAGCACGGGACATTTTCTTAATAAAATCCCTTCCCCTACAATCTTTCTGGACAATTTGTAACCCGGTAATGATAATACCTGCAGTGGATCCTGTGTGATAGTCTGCAAAGTGCTTTGACAGTGGGTGTCCACTAAACTTGCGTTTTATGTTTCTTAGATGTTCATATATCCGTACGCTCAATTGGCACATGGTCCTCCCCACGTATAATTTCCCACATGGGCATTTCAATACATAAATCACCCCTGCTGTGTTGCATGAAATATGATCACGAATAGCAAATTACATATTTGTATTGGACACAGTATATTGTTTTAAGGTTTTTAGGGTTTTGCAAGCTTTGCATCTGCGACATGGATAAAATCCAGGTTCATTCAAAAAGTTTTTTATATATCCTGTTCTCATATTATGTTGATTAGATGACGCTACAAGGTACCCCAAATTCTTTGCTTTTCTATATGTAAATATTGGATGCACGGGTAGTAATTCCCCTATTATTTTATCCTCTTTTAATGTTCCCCAATGTTTCTTCACGATGTTACGGAGGATATGGGTGTTTGCATTATATTGGGTTATGATGGAAAAATCAAAATGTTGATCCTCATTTGTATCCACTTGATCATCATTACTTTTGTCTTTATCCTGGATTAGGGTTTCCCTTGGTCTTTCCTGTACTCTATCATTTTCTTCAGTAAGGAATTGTTCGTCATAACCCCTCCTTTTGAATTTAGTGATTAAAAACTCTATTTCGGTACAGTAGTTTTGGTCTCTAGAACAATTCCTATGGCACAAATAAATTGGCTTTTAGGGACATTAATCAGCCAATGTGGTAAATGGCAACTATCCATAGAAATGTAATTGTTGGAATCAGTTGGTTTATAGTATGTGCGTGTATGAACCCGTCCATTATCAATAAAAATATTTAAATCCAAAATATTTATCGACTCGAAGGAAGTCCAACCTCATCCGTTAGTCTAGAAGGGGAATTTTCTATCTACCCAGATTCGGATTCAGATAATCAGAATTGTAATCTCTTTATAGATTTGGGCCAGAATAACAATGTAGAAATCGTCCAGAACACATTTAGACCTGAATGCAATAATATTTCTCCATCGACCACCCCAACGACTATTCAAAATAGATTCCAACCACTGGATAATTTAGACAACCTTCCTTCCACCAGAGGGATAAATATAAATATGAATAGTAATAAAAATAAAAACAATCATGACAGACCCACCAGAGTATATACAGAAAATGTTTCTCAAACAAATATTAATGTTAGTCCACCAAAACAGCAGAGATCAAAAACCAAAATACAAGGTAAACTTCCTTTTTTTCACTTGGCCCAAAGAAAGCATGTAGGAGGGGCTGCAGGTGGGGGCAATTCTCCAAAAAAAGAATCGCCTACAGAAAGAAATGATTAACGATGAACAAAAGGTATTCAATCTTAGCAATTATGTATTAAAAGAGAACGAAATAAGCTGTTGTGAGCTCATTTTCTCGCTCACCTTTGATGTCCGATGAACTCCCTCTGCTGGTGAAAGGAGGTGGTGAAACTGATTTGGATGGGAGAAACCTGTCACCTGAACAGGTGGATTGCGATTGGACATCCGGAATCTCTGAATGGATATAAGGAGGCCGACGCCCTGTAGGGTTGCTGGTGATTTGGGACTCTCATGTGGAACATGTTCGGACTGTGTTCCGGATTTTGAGGGAGAATTCCCTGTATGTTAAGGGGTCGAAATGCCTTTTTGGTGAATAAAACCACTGCAACCATACAGCCCTCTCCAGGAATTTGTCTAAAGCGGCAGCGCGGAATATAGCTACGAACTCCCTTTGGATTTATCATTTTTGGTGTACAGAGGATTTCATTTTTGGGATTTATTTTGTCTCCGTCAACTATTGAAATGGACCTGGCCAAGGTACAGGCCATTTATGATTGGGTTCAGCCCACTTCGTTGAAGGCCCTCCAGAAGTTTTTGGGTTTTGCTAATTTTTATCGTAAATTTATAGCTAATTTTTCTGGTATTGCCAAACCATTGACTGATTTGACTAAGAAGGGTGCTGATGTGCTGAGTTGGTCTCCAGAGGCTGTTTCTTCCTTTCAGGAGCTGAAGCGGAGGTTCACTTCTGCTCCGGTTTTGCGGTAACCTGATGTCTCACTCCCGTTTCAGGTAGAAGTGGACGCTTCTGAGATTGGTGCAGGAGCTGTTTTGTCCCAAAAAGATCCGGTAACATCTAAAATGAATCCCTGTGCTTTCTTTTCCCGAAAGTTCTCCCCATCTGAACGCAACTATGATGTGGGGAATCGGTAACTGTTAGCCATGAAATGGGCATTTGAGGAGTGGAGACATTGGTTGAAGGGAGTCGTGGTCCTCACTGACCACAAGAATTTGATTTACCTTGAGTCGGCCAAACGCTTGAATCCTAGACCGGCTAGGTGGGCCTTGTTTTTCACACGTTTTGATTTTGTGGTCTCTTTTCTTCCGGGCACTAAGAATGTCAAGGCAGACGCCCTCTCTAGGAGTTTCTTTGCTGATTCTCCTATTGTGACCAAGCCTGCTACCATCTTAGGTGAGGGGGTAGTTCTTTCTGCCATCTCGCCCGATTTGAGACATGCTCTGGAAGAGTTTCAGGAGGACAAACCTGAGCATTGTCCCATTGGAAAATTGTAGTTCCTGACCAGTGGAGGAAGAGAGTAATGTCTGAAGTTCATTGCTCCACATTGGCTGGTCATCCAGGTATTTTTGGTACTAGAGATTTGGTGAGTCGGTCTTTTTGGTGGCCCGCCTTATCTCGTGATGTCAGGAATTTTGTGCAGTCCTGTGGGACTTGCTTCCGGTCTAAACCTTGTTCTCGCTCTAGTGGGTTGTTGATGTCTTTGCCGGTGCCCAGGAGGCCATGGACCCATATTTCAATGGATTTTATTTCTGATCTCCCTGTCTCTCAGAGAATGACTTTTATCTGGGTGATTTGTGATAGATTCTCTAAAATGGTCCATCTTGTACCACTCCCTAAGTTGCCATCTTCTGCTGAGTTGGTGCCCTTGTTTTTGCAACAGGTGGCTCGCTTGCATGGGATTCCTGAGAACATTGTATCTGACAGAGGAGTTCAGTTTGTCTCTATATTTTGGAGGACTTTTTGTTCCAAGCTGGGAATTCAGTTGTCCTTCTCCTCTGCGTTTCACCCTCAGACCAATGGGCAGACGGAGAGAACAAACCAGACTTTGGAGTCTTATTTGAGATGTTTTATCTCTGCTGATCAGGATGATTGGGTCTCATTTTTGCCCTTAGCCGAATTTGCTTTAAATAATAGAGCTAGTTCTGCCACTTTGATGTCACCTTTTTTTTGTTACTTTGGGTTTCATCCTCGATTCTCTTCAGGGCAGGTGGAGTCTTCTGCCTGCCCAGGTGTTGACACTGTGGTGGAGAGAATGCACCAGATTTGGGACCAAGTGGTGGATAAGTTGTCTCTCTCCCAGGAAAAGGCCCAGCGGTTTTCCAACCGGCATAGGACCATTGGTCCCCGGTTTAAGTTGGGTGATATGGTTTGGTTTTCATCAAAGAATATCTCTATGAAGGTGGTTTCTCCAAAGTTTAAACCTAGAATTATTGGACCTTACAAGATTTTGGAGATTCTTAATCCGGTCTCTTTTCTATTGGCTCTTCCTGTTACATTTAAGATCCATAACGTGTTTCATAAGTCTCTGTTGAAGAGGTTTGTTGAGCCAGTAGTTCCTGTGGTGGCACCTCCTGACCCTGTATTGGTTGAAGGTAATGTGGAATATGAGGTTGAGAAGATACTGGATTCTCGTCTGGCTAGACGGAGACTCCAGTATTTGGTTAAGTGGAAGGGTTATGGCCAGGAGGATAATTCTTGGGTCTCTGCATCTGATATTCATGCCGAAAGATTGGTTTGTGCTTTTCATCGGGCCCATCCTGATCGGCCTGGTGGCGTGGATGAGGGTTCGGTGACCCCTCCTCAAGGGGGAGGTACTGTTGTGAGCTCATTTTCTCGTTCACCTTGGATGTCCGATGAACTCCCTCTGCTGGTGAAAGGAGGTGGTGAAACTGATTAGGATGGGAGAAACCTGTCACCTGAACAGGTGGACTGCGATTGGACATCCGGAATCTCTGAGTGGATATAAGGCAGCCGACGCCCTGTAGGGTTGCTGGTGATTTCTCTGCTCTGAGCTCTGGCCTCCAGTTCAGTTCCTGTCTTCTAAAGCTAAGTTTGCTGTGTTATTATTCCATGAGATTTTGTCTGATTTGCTTAGTTTTGTGTTCTGCCAGCCCCGGCTGGGGCACTGCTGAATTTCCATCTTTGTCCCTGATTGGTTAAATCTCTTTTGCTCTGTCTTCAGAATATATCGGAGTGCTGATATAGGGATTTTGAAGTCTAGTAACTTCAGGGACGTTTTTCCTATCAGACGTGTTGGGACATTTTTGGTAGGGTTTTAGCGGATTGCAGCCAGCATCTTTTCTGTCCTTTCCTATCTAGTTAGTTGGGCCCCATCGTTTGCTCTGCCTGTCTTTCTGTCTGTGTTTGTGTTTTCATCTGTTTTCACCGACAATACATGTTGGGGGCTGTCTATTGCTTTGGGGTCTGCTCTGGGGCAGTTTAGATTTCCCCTTTCTTTCTTTAGGATTATTTAGTTCTCCGGCTGTGAAGAAGCGTCTAGGACCACCGTAGGAATGCTCCACGGCTACTGTTAGTTGTTGTGAATAGGATCAGGGGTCTGCAATCCGCTAGCTACCAACCTCTCTGGATTTCTGGACTTAGCTTGCATTTTTGTTTTTTCCTCCTCCAGTGACTCATTCATAACATAAGCCTACTAAAGAAAGGATTGAAATATGCCCCGGCCACAAAATTTGACAAATTTCAGGCCTTCATTGGGATCAAATTATTTATGAGACGCCTTGCTGTTAAAAAACATTTTATCAAAAATGAGAAACCAATAATCACTAATTATGATTCAACAAGTAACCCATATTTCCACACCACTTTACGCACCAAATCTAATTTTAATCCACCAAATGAGTATTCGGAATCCTTTGAAGCCTTCCAAAAAAATGTCATTAGTGACATTAGGAAGGTAAGGAATAAAGGTGTACTAATTTTAGATATAATCTGAATTTTAATGAACGCAGAGCCATAAAGGAACTACAAGAAAATAAGGACCTAGTTATCTGTCCAGCTGATAACGGGGGGGGATAGTAGTTTTGAACTCTGGGGATTATAAAAAGGAATGCACATGTCTACTAAATGACAAACAGATATATGTGAAATTAAAGGCTAATCTGTCTGATGACTATAAAAAGGAGATGTAGACCCTCATTAAGAGGGGATTGGATTTTGGGATTCTAAATAAACAGGAAGTTGAATTCATTGATACCCCACAACCACGTATACCCTTTTTCTACTACCTACCAAAAATACACAAGAGTTTAAATAACCCCCCAGGGAGACCAATTATTTCCGGCATCGAATGTCTAACGGCAAATATGTCTAAATATATAGACTGCCACTTACAAAAAGTAGTTCCCTTGTTACCCTCTTATTTAAAAGTTGGCAAACAAATTTTACAAATTTTAAATAATATGCAATGGCAGGAGCATTTTATTCTGGGAACACTAGATATAACTTCACTCTATACAGTGATCCAACATGAAAGGGGTCTTTAAACAGCTACACACTTTTTAAATAAATTTACCACACTACCTCAGGACCAAATCTCTTTTATATCGGAATGTATGCAGTTTATTTTAACACACAATTATTTTCTGTATGGGGCTGACTACTCCACCCAGCAATGGGGGATGGCCATGGGTACCAGGTTCGCACCCAGCTACGCCAACCTTTATGTGGGGGATGGGAGGAACAAACCATCCATGCCAGTGAGGTGCTGCGTGCGAACCTAGTCCTATGGCGCCGCTTCATAGATGATGTGTTTTTTATATGGTCTGGTGGCCTGGAGACACCTGCAGAATTTTTAATTGATA
The DNA here is from genome assembly GCF_039654945.1 of Dendrobates tinctorius. Taxonomy (NCBI): domain Eukaryota; kingdom Metazoa; phylum Chordata; class Amphibia; order Anura; family Dendrobatidae; genus Dendrobates; species Dendrobates tinctorius. The sequence goes on from NW_027361878.1 coordinate 2,843,101, forward strand.
TTAATAAAAATGATTATTTTTTAAATTTTACGGGAACCACCAGCACAGAGTCGATAAATTTTTTGGATTTAAATATTTTTATTGATAATGGACGGGTTCATACACGCACATGCCATAAACCAACTGATTGCAACAATTACATTTCTATGGTTAGTTGCCATTTACCACATTGGCTGATTAATGTCCCTAAAAGCCAATTTATTCGTGCTCATAGGAATTGTTCTAGAGACCGTACCGAAATAGAATTTTTAATCACTAAATTCAAAAGGAGGGCTTATGACTAGTGTTGAGCGATACCACCCGATACTGAAAAATATAGGATCGGAATGGATCGGCCGATCTAAAAAAAGTATCGGGTATTGCCGATTCCGATCCCGGAAGTCCCATTCAAGTCAATGGAGCAGAAATATCGGAATTAAAAAAAAAAAACATTTTTTCCCTGTAGGTTAATTCTACAAAAAAAACAACTAATAATAATGTAGAATGTATTGTGGGAGGTGTAGGAGACATTAAAGGCATAGAGCTTTAGCCCAATCAAATGGAATAGCAGTAATTTGTTTTTCTAAAGACGTTCGTAGTTACAAAGATATTGACTATGTTAAAGTCTTTAATATTTTGTCAGATATGTATGTTTCACTACTTCCATGCTCTCCACCTTCTTTTTTACTTCTCCCACACTTTCTCCTTCATCATCCTCAGCAGCCTCTTCTTCTTCTTCTTATTTATTTACATTCTTCTTATTCTTCTTATTCAACTATTATTCTTCTTCATATTCTACTTCTTCATCTTCTTCCTATTCTTCTTCTTCATCATATTCTTATTTGTGTCAGGCATTCCTGTAGTTGTAATCTATAACAGTTTGAAGATTACACCTTCCGTTCAGCCTGTCACAAAAGATTTACAACAGGATTTGTCCGCGTTCAGTTGGGCCTGCAGCAGCAGGTCTTTTCCAGGGTCACCACGAGGAGGAACGGACTCACCCCCATACACTGCTTAGTCTTCTTCTGCTTATAAATTAGATAATATCATTTGCTCAGACTTTTAGTCTTATGCTTAATGTTCTTCTGCTTTGGTTTTTATGCTTCTTGTTCTTCTGTCTCTTGTTGTTCTGCATCTTGGTGGTTGTCTTCATGAACTTAGTCCTCTTGGTCATCTTCTTCAGGGTCATCTTTTAGGTATTCTTCTGTGTGGTCTTCAGGGTCGTCGTCTTCAGGGTCATTGTCAGGGAGATCCAGAGTGAGAATCAAAAACCATTTCCACAAACTTGAACTTGGAAAAGTAGCAGAAGGTACAAGAAGCCTGAGGAACTGCCGAGAACCAGCTGACGGTGCTGGAACCCGGATGGGTAGCAGAAGGAACAAAAGCAAATAGAACTAGCGAGGACCAGCTGACGGTTCTGCAACCCAGAGTGGCAGCAGAAGGAACAAGAGCCAATGGCACAACTGTGGACCAGCTGACAGTGCTGGAATACGGTTACTAAGCAGGAGGTACCTGTGCTACAAAGCACTACCAAGGACCAGCAGACGTTGCTGGAACTCGGATACCCAGAAGGAGGCACCTAGGCCAAAGGCTCTGCCGAGAACCAGCTGACGGTGCTGGAACCCGGATGGGTAGCAGAAGGAACAATAGCAAATTGAACTAGCGAGGACCAGCTGATGGTGCTGGAACCTGGAAGGGCAGCAGAAGGAACAAGAGCCAATGGCACAACTGTGGACCAGCTGACGGTGCAGGAACATGGTTACTAAGCAGGAGGTACCTGTGCTACAAAGCACTACCAAGGACCAGCGGACGTTGCTGGAACTCGGATACCAAGAAGGAGGCACCTAGGCCAAAGGCTCTGCCGAGAACCAGCTGATGGTGCTGGAACCCGGATGGGTAGCAGAAGGTACCCAGGAAAAAGACAAAGTTGCAAGGCCGTGAGCCGGCCGCAGTTACCGAAACCCACAGTCCTACAGGGGGGTGCTTGTCCTATTGGCACTACAGAACCAGCCTTTATTACCAGAACCCGCAGCCCACATAGGAAGCACCGAAACTGCAGGCCCCATAGACTCGGCTAACGCGACCGCAACACGACAGGACAGCGTATTGGTGGCAAAGTGACGTTGACACTACCCGGAAACAGCAGGCGTGCTGGAACCAGGCTGGGCAGGAGGGAGTGCCTGTGTCAAAGACACTTCCAAGAACCAGCTGATGGTGCTGGAACCCGGATGGGTAGCATTAGCTACAAGAGTCAATGGAACTACCGAGAACCAGCTGACGGTGCTGGAACCCTGAGTGGCAGCAGAAGGATCAACAGCCAATGGCACAACCGTGGACCAGCTGACGGTGCTGGAACATGGTTACCAAGCAGGAGGTACCTGTGCTACAAAGCACTACCAAGGACCAGCAGACGTTGCTAGAACTCGGATACCGAGAAGGAAGCACCTCGGCCAAAGGCACTGCCGAGAGCCAGCTGACGGTGCTGGAACCCGAATGGGTAGCAGAAGCTGCAAGAGCAAATGGAACTAGCGAGGACCAGCTGACGGTGCTGGAACCTGGAGGGGCAGCAGAAGGAACAAGAGCCAATGGCACAACCGTGGACCAGCTGATGGTGCTGGAACACCGTTACTAAGCAGGAGGTACCTGTGCTACAAAGCACTACCAAGGACCAGCAGACGTTGCTGGAACTCGGATACCAAGAAGGAGGCACCTCAGCCAAAGGCACTGCCGAGAACCAGCTGATGGTGCTTGAACCCGGATGGGTAGCAGAAGCTGCAAGAGCAAATGGAACTAGCGAGGACCAGCTGACGGTGCTGGAACCCGGAGGGGCAGCAGAAGGAACAAGAGCCAATAACACAATTGTGGACCAGCTGACTGTGCTGGAAAACGGTTACTAAGCAGGAGGTACCTGTGCTACAAAGCACTACCAAGGACCAGCAGACGTTGCTGGAACTCGGATACCAAGAAGGAGGCACCTAGGCCAAAGGCTCTGCCGAGAACCAGCTGACGGTGCTGGAACCCGGATGGGTAGCAGAAGGAACAATAGCAAATGGAACTAGCGAGGACCAGCTGACGGTGCTGGAACCCGGAGGGGCAGCAGAAGGAACAAGAGCCAATGGCACAACTGTGGACCAGCTGACAGTGCTGGAACACGGTTACTAAGCAGGAGGTACCTGTGCTACAAAGCACTACCAAGGACCAGCAGACGTTGCTGGAACTCAGATACCGAGAAGGAGGCACCTAGGCCAAAGGCACTGCCGAGAACCAGCTGACGGTGCTGGAACCCGGATGGGTAGCAGAAGGAGCAATAGCAAATGGAACTAGCGAGGACCAGCTGGCGGTGCTGGAACCCGGAGGGGCAGCAGAAGGAACAAGAGCCAATGGCACAACTGTGGACCAGCTGACGGTGCTGGAACACCGTTACTAAGCAGGAGGTACCTGTGCTACAAAGCACTACCAAGGACCAGCAGACATTGCTGGAACTCGGATACCAAGAAGGAGGCATCTAGGCCAAAGGCTCTGCCGAGAACCAGCTGACGGTGCTGGAACCCGGATGGGTAGCAGAAGGTACCCAGGAAAAAAACAAAGTTGCAAGGCCGTGAGCCGGCCGCAGTTACCGAAACCCACAGTCCTACAGGGGGTGCTTGTCCTATTGGCACTACGGAACCAGCCTTTATTACCAGAACCCGCAGCCCACATAGGAAGCAACGAAACTGCAGGCACCATAGACTCGGCTAACCCGACCGCAACACGACAGGACAACGTATTGGTGGCAAAGTGACATTGACACTACCCGGAAACAGCAGGCGTGCTGGAACCAGGCTGGGCAGGAGGGAGTGCCCGTAGCAAAGACACTTCCAAGAACCAGCTGACGGTGCTGGAACCCAGATGGGTAGCAGAAGGTACCCAGGAAAAAAACAAAGTTGCAAGGCCGTGAGCCGGCCGCAGTTACCGAAATCCACAGTCCTACAGGGGGTGCTTGTCCTATTGGCACTATGGAACCAGCCTTTATTACCAGAACCCGCAGCCCACATAGGAAGCAACGAAACTGCAGGCACCATAGACTCGGCTAACCTGACCGCAACACGACAGGACAACGTATTGATGGCAAAGTGACGTTGACACTACCCGGAAACAGCAGGCGTGCTGGAACCAGGCTGGGCAGGAGGGAGTGCCCGTGCCAAAGACACTTCTGAGCAGCAACTGGCGATGTTGGAGCCCAGGATCAATCACAGAGCAGGCTGATGCCTACTTGGAGCAAGTTTTACATCGGTTGTACACTACAACTGATTGTAACCGTGCTCCACTTAGGTGTTATGATTGAGTCACCGTAGGAGGCAGACACAAAAATAGAAGCTACGTCCAGAAAACCAGAGAAGTTGGCAACTATCAGATTGCAGACCCCTGAACCTATCAACACAACTAGCAGTAGCCGTGGGGGGTTCCTACGATGCCCTAGACCCCTCGATCACAGCCGGAGAGCTAAATAGCCTAAAGACAGAAAAGGAAATCTAAACTGCCCCAGAGCAGACCCCAAAGTAAAAGGCAGCCCCCAACATATAATGACGGTGAAGCAAGATGAAAAAACACTCACACAGATAGAAAGATAGGCTGAGCAAACGATGGGGCCCAAGCTAACTAAACAGAGCAGGAAAGGAAGGTTGCTGTCTGCAATCTCCAAAACCCTATCAAAGACATAAGCCAACAAGCTGATATGGAAAAAGACCCTGAAGCAGCTAGGCTTCAAAAACTAACTCAGGTATTTTCAGAAGACAGAGCTAAAGGAATTCAGCACACCCCAGCAGGGAATGGCAGAAATCCAGAAAAACAAAGCAAAACAAAGTCAAAGCACAAATGCAAAAAGCCGAGCAGAAAACTTAGCTTTAGAAGAGCAGGAATTCAGACTGGTCTCCAAGGATCCCACAGAGAAATCACCCGCAGGGCAGAAGGGTGTCGGCAGCCTTATATCCAGTCAGTAACTCCACTCAGCCAGTCATCATCATCAGACTCAGGTGTTTGATAATCAGGCTTACTACCTTTCTTTACCAGAAGAGGGAGTTCCTCGGGCCTCAGTAGTGAAGGGGAAAATGAACTCACAACACTTAGGCCTCTGGCTCTACTGTCTCTAGTATTTCCCCTGGCCTCCAACTCCGCAAGTTGCTGCTCTGAAGTGGTGTCTGCCCAATCCACACTTGTTCCTGGGTTACAGGGGCTCAGTCACGTCAGTGGATCCCCTGATGTGTGTCCGGCAAGGTTTCCTGCTCAGTCCTCATTCACACTACTAGTAATGGGAATGTGGACAGAGCAGGAGACATTGCCGGACACACATCAGGGGATCCACTGACGTGACAGAGCCCCTGTAACCCAGGAACAAGTGTGGATTGCCCAGACGCCACTTCAGAGCAGCAACTGGCGGGGTTGGAGGCCAGGGAAAATACTAGAGATAGTAGATCCAGAGGCCTAAGTGGACCATGGTTAAAAATCAGTAGTAGTGTGACTGTGTAGGCAGCAGGAGACTTTGCCATCCACACAGCAGGGGAGCAGCTGACATTGCTGAACCCCACTGACACAGGAGCGAGTGTTTCTATCTGTGCGGACGGCACTTCCAAGCTACAACTGGCTGTGTTGAAGCCCAGGATCAATGCTACGAGCAGGCTAAGGCCTACTTGCAGCAAGTAGAAAATATGATGTTGCGTGATTTTGGAGGCAGCAGGAGACTTTGCCATCCGCACAGCAGGGGAACAGCTGGCGTTACTGAACCCCACTGACATAGTAGCGAGTGTTTCTATCTGTGCGGACGGCACTTCCAAGCTACAACTGGCTGTGTTGGAGCCCAGGATGAAGCATGCAGCAGGCGGAGGCCAACTTGCAGCTGGTGTTGTAGACTACTACTGATTGTAACCTTGCTCCACTATGGCCTCCGGCTCCACTGTCTCTAGTATTTCCCCTGGCCTCCAACCACGCAAGTTGCTGCTCTGAAGTGGCGTCTGCACAATCCACACTTGTTCCTGGGTTACAGGGGCTCAATCACGTCAGTTGATCCCCTGATGTGTGTCTGGTAAGGTTTCCTGCTCAGTCCTCATTCACACTACTAGTAATGGGAATGTGGACAGAGCAGGATACCTTGCCGAACACACATCAGGGGATCAACTAACGTGACTGAGCCCCAGTAACTCAGAAACAAGTGTGGATTGTGCAGACGCCACTACAGAGCAGCAACTGGCGGGGTTGGAGGCCAGGGGAAAAACTAGAGACAGTGGAGCCAGAGGCCTAAGTGGAGCACGGTTAAAAATCAGTAGTTTGAATGTGGATGGAGCAGGAGACATTGCCGTCTACACAGCAGGGGAACAGCTGGCGCTTCTGAACCCCACTAACACAGGAGCTAGTGTGTTGTTCTCTGGGAAGACGACACTTCTGAACACCAACTGGCATTGTTGGTGCCCAGGTTGAGGCATGGAGCAGGCAGAGGCCTGATGTTTTGGGCATGTGGAGTCAGCAGGAGACATTGCCGTCTACACAGCAGGGGAACAGCTGGCGTTTCTGAACCCCACTAACACAGGAGCTAGTGTGTTGTTCTCTGGGAAGACGACACTTCTGAACTCCAACTGGCGTTGTTGGAGCCCAGGTTGAGGCATGGAGCAGGCTGAGGCCTGATGTTGTTGGCATGTGGAGGCAGCAGGAGACTTTGCCATCTACACAGCAGGGGAAAAGCTGGCATTACTAAACCCCACTAACACAGGAGCTAGTGTGTTTTTCTCTGTGAAGACGGCACTTCTGAACACCAACTAGCGTTGTTGGAGCCCAGGTTGAGGCATGGAGCAGGCTGAGGCCTGATGTTGGCATGTGGATGGAGCTGGAGACTTTGCCGTCTACACAGCAGGGGAACAGCTGGCGTTACTGAACCCCACTAACACAGGAGCTAGTGTGTTTTTCTCTGTGCAGACGACATATCTGAGCGACAACTGGCTGTGTTGAACACCAGGGATTATAGTTCAGGTGGTAGAAACATGAACACAACAGGAGACCTGGATACAGTTGCCAACGAATTATTTAGTCGGGAAGAGGACTGGCAAATTCTGGAGAGATCCAGGCCTTGTTCATTTTCAGAAAAGCAAGCCGGTCGACGTTATCGGAAGATAGTCGCGTGCGACGGTCTGTTAGTACACCACCTGCGGCACTAAAGAAGCGTTCCGATAATACACTGGCAGCAGGGCAAGCCAGCACCTCCAATGCATACTGGCTAAGCTCTGGCCATGTATCCAGCTTAGAGACCCAAAGCTTGAAGGGGGAAGAGCCATCTGGGAGTACACTGACAGGGCAAGACATGTAGTCTGTCACCATCTGATGGAAACGTTGCCTCCTGCTGACTGGAGCCGTCTATGATGGTGTAGACAATTGTGGCGGACACACAAAACTTTGCCACATTTGGGCCATAGTGGTCTTGCCCTGTGCTGAGGCGCTGCCTCTGCTGCCTCTTTGTGCCGAGTTTCCTCCACTGCCTCGACGCACAGAGCTGCTTTGTAAAGCACTAGCACCACTGCTGTCGGGTGGAATGGAAAACATGATGGACTGCACCAGTGTGTCTTGGTACTCCCGCAGTTTACGCTCCCGGTTCAACGTTGGTATGAGGCTTTGTAAGTTGTCCCGGTAGCGAGGATCTAGGAGGGTGAACACACAATAATCAGCTGTGTAGAGAATGTGGGCGATGCGGCGGTCGTTTCTCAGGCACTGCAGCATGAAATCAACCATGTGCTGCTGACTCCCAACTGCCAAAGAACCGCTGTCCCCTGCTTGAGGCGTGATCTCTGCCTGCTCTGCATCACCCCACCCTCGCTGTACATACTGACTAGAGCTTTGTGTACCTCCCTCCTCTGGAGAGATGTCTTCCCCCTCCGGAGAGATGTCTTCCCCCTCCATCGACTCCTCCTCATCCTCCTCACAAAGTGTCCCCTGCCTAGGCCTTTGTGAGGAACCACGTAGTGCAGACTGTCCAGAAGCAGATGGCATTTGGGACTCCTCATCTTCCACCTCTTCCAAAACCTCATCCCTTAGTGCTTGCAGTGTTTTTTGAAGCAGGCAGATAAGGGGGACAGTCATGCTGACTAGTGCATCATCTGTACTCGCCATCCACGTGGAATCATCGAAGGCACGCAAAACGAGGCAGATGTCCTTCATAGAGGCCCCCTCAGTGGTGCTGAAGTGTGACCGGCGCACAGTGCGACTTGTTTGCGCCTGATGCAGCTGGTACTCCATGACTGCTGCCTGCTGCTCACACAACCTCTCCAACATATGTAACATTGAATTCCACCTGGTGGGTAGGTCACATATGATGCGATGCTCCAGAAGGCGTAATTGGTGCTGCAGAGCAGTAAGGCGCGATCTTGCCGTGCTGGAACGCCGCAGCAGTGCATCAAGATCCGGATAGTCCCTCAAAAAGCTCTGCACGACCAAGTTCAGCACATGTGCCAGACATGGGATGTGAGTGAGGTTGCCTAGGCCCAGAGCTGCCACCAGATTTCGGCCATTGTCACACACTACCAAGCCCGGCTGGAGATTTGCTGGCACAAACCACACGTCGCTCTCCTGCTTGATGGCATTCCAGAGCTCCTGCACTGTGTGGCTTCGATTCCCCAAAGAAATTAATTTGAGTACGGCCTGTTGACCTTTGGCCACGGCTGTGCTCATATTGGTCGTAGCAGGCTCCTGCTGCGCTGTTTCTGAGGAACTTGAGTAGCAGGAGGAGTCTATGTGTACAGACTGGATTCCTGCAATCCATGGAGTTGGCAGAACACATACAGCGCCACTCTCCAGATCTGTACCAGGCTCCACAACATTGACCCAATGGGCAGTGAGGGAAAGGTATCGTCCCTGTCCATGGTTACTGGTCGATGCATCAGTGGTCAGGTGGACCTTGCTACTAACGGCGTTTAGTAGCACATGTTTTATTTTTCCCTCCACATGTTTCTGCAGGGCAGGGATGGCTCGCCTGCTGAAATAAAAGCGGCTGGGCACGGTGTATTGTGGGACTGCCAATGCCATGAAGTCCCAGATGGTGTCAGTCTCCACCAGCCTGAATGACAGCATTTCAAGTGCCAGTAGTTTGGCAATGCCAGCATTCAGAGCCTGTGCTCGGGGATGGTTTGCCGAGTATGGCAGCCTTTTATCCCATGCCTGTGCTACTGATGGCTGTCGAGTGGCCTGGGAGTGTGATGATGACTGGGAACGTGGTGCTGTGGGTGGAATGTCACAGGGTCTCCGGACAACAGTGCCAGAGGTTCTTCCTTGGCGATCCTGTGAGGAAGCCGAACCAGCTGTGTGTGAGCTGGAGGAAGAGGCCCCAACACGAGCTGAAGAGGTGGTAGGTGGTGCTGTACGCTGGCCTACGTCTTCAGTGTGTCTGTGTAAATCCACCTCGTGCTTGGTCCGCACATGTTTCCACATATTAGTGGTATTGAGGTTGCTGACATTTTTCCCTCTTTTGACTCTTTGATGACACAGCTTGCATTAGACAAAGCAAATGTCATCTGCAACTGTGTCAAAAAAGGACCACGCACTGCAAGTCTTGGAAGCTCCCGTTTTGTCTTTTGAAAGAGGAATGCTCCTAACGGGTGCCGAAGTGGAGGCTACAGGCAACCAAGTCTGCCCCCTCCCTCTCCCTCCTGTTTTGACCGTTCGGGGAATCTCTTCCTCAGAGCTGCTCCCACCACCTTCCTGTTCCTCACGCCATGATGGGTCAAGGACCTCATCATCTACACTCCCCTTTTCAAACACCTGCTTCTCCTGGGTTGTCTCGCCAGCACCGTATGCACCAGAAAGTGGCACCTGTGTCTCGTCATCATCTGATGCGTACTGAGGTGTGCTGACCATAGGCACTGGCCCATCCGCCTCTTCAGATTCAGAGGGACAAAGAATACTCCCTCTTCTTCACATTCTGGAATGCTGCTTGGCTGGACCCCTCTTTCCAAGCCAACAGATTCAGAGAACAGAAGTAGAGACTGTGAAGGCTCCTGTCCAGGGCTCTCTGACTGCCTGGGCACTTTGGCAGGTGGTGAAGGGACAGATGGTTGCTCTTCGATGCTCTGGCCCTGAGAGGATGTGGAAATCATTGAAGTTGATGCATTAGTTGCCATCCATCAGACAACTGCTTCAATTTGTTCCTCCCGCAGCAGTGGGGTACGGCGAGGTCCTACAAAGCTGCGCATAAAGGACTGTTGCCTGCTAAAACTGGGGGATGCTCACTCACTGGTGCCCGCAGCAGGCACAGAATCCCCACGTCCTCTCCCTGCAGAATCCTCACGTCCTCTCCCTGTAGAATCCCCATGTCCTCTCCCTGCTGAAACTCCACGCCCACGCCCACGTGTCTTACTCCCTGCCTTCTTCATCTTGCTAGACTGATAAAGATAGACAGAAAAGTACAAAGGGGGGGCTTAGTGTGCTTATTCCTGAACAACTGGTTACAGGTAGAAGAAACACTAATTTTATGAAGTGTGTGTGTGGACTACACTTTAATAGGAGCTAATGTGGCCTACACAACTTTCAAATGTAGTGTTTGGTGAACTTTATTGTTTTTTTTTGTGAAAAAAAACTAAAAGGATGTGACCAAAGATTTGACAGTGATAGTATCACCAACTTTTTGGAGCTATTACAATGCAGGCAGGTAACCTACAATGCAAAAGATGAGGCTCCAAAAAAATTGGGTAATACTAATCTGGCTGCAGATGAAGGGCACAAGCCAGAAAAAAGGCTCCTCTATCTACTCCTATATAGTGTTTGCAACCAACCAATGTAGATGGATAGGGATGGATGCACACTAATAGGAGAAGAAAAAATGAGCTGCAATTAAAGAAAAATATGTGTGAGGCAGTGACACACGCTGAGCGGCCTACAACCAGACGTAGCTGCAGGACACACTACTCAGCGTGAGCTGAATTCACACACAGTCAGAGACCTCTTAGACACCCGTGAACAGTGCAGCTAAGTGGGCACTAGCACTGAAAGGCTGCAGAAAGGCTACGCTGTCTACTCCTAGAGTGTTTGCAACCACCATATATGGATACGGATGGATGCACACTAATATGAGAAAAAATGAGCTGCAATAAAAGAAAAATGTGTGAGGCAGTGACACTCTGAGTGGCCTACAACCAGACGTAGCTGAGGACACACTACTCAGCGTGAGCTGCACTCACACACAGTCAGAGACCTCTCAGACAGCCGTGAACAGTGCAGCTAAGTGGGCACTAGCACTGAAAGGCTGCAGAAAGGCTCCGCTGTCTACTACTAGTGTTTGCAACCAACATATATGGATACGGATGGAAGCACACTAGATATAATTTTTTAAAAATAAGCAGCTCAAAAAGAAAAATATGTATGAGGCAGCAGTGAGGCACGCTGGGCGGCCTACAACCAGGCGTGGCTGCAGGACCCACTCCACAGTGTGAGCTGCACTCACACAGCCCTTGCAGACAGCTGTGAACACTGCTGCTAGGGAAAAGAAAGCTGGTTAATGTAGCCTGGGTAAAGCACAATATTGTTTTGAGAATCGCTATTTCTAACTGTCCCTCACTGTCTTCAACAGCAGCCTGTCCCTAACTGAATTCACAGCAGAGTGACCAGAAATGGCTGCGGCGGCTTTTATAGTGCATCATGACATCATTTCAGCAGCCAATCACAGCCATGCCAATAGTTAACATGCCTACATGCCTAACAGGATGTGCCCACACTTCTGAGGATTCCCATTGGCTGAATCAAAGCGAGCGGGCTCATACCATTATGGGAACTTCCGATTCTGGTATCCGATATGAAAAAAGTATCGGAAGTCAGTATTGGAATTCCGATACAGCTAATATCGGCCGATACCCGATACTTGCGGTATCGGAATGCTCAACACTACTTATGACTAGTGTTGAGCATTCCGATACCGCAAGTATCGGGTATCGGCCGATACTTGCTGTATCGGAATTCCGATACCGACTTCCGATATTTTTTCAATATCGGAATTCGGCATCGGAATCGGAAGTTCAAAGTTGATTGACAGACTGACGTCATCATGATGCGCGGTGTGTGCGCATCATGATGCGCCGTCATTTCGGGCCTTCCGGGGGTCTCTGCCGGCCTGCCGGGGGGCTGTGCCGGCCTGCCGGGGGGCTGTGTGGACTGCCCGGGGTCTGTACCGGCCTGCCGGGGGGCTGTGCCGGCCTGCCGGTGGTCTGTGCACCCTGTGGGGGTCTGTACCGGCCTGCCGGGGGGCTGTGCCGGCCTGCCGGTGGTCTGTGCACCCTGTGGGGGTCTGTACCGGCCTGCCGGGGGGCTGTGCCGGCCTGCCGGTGGTCTGTGCACCCTGTGGGGGTCTGTACCGGCCTGCCGGGGGGCTGTGCCGGCCTGCCGGGGGGCTGTGCTGATGTCCGGGGGTCTGTGCAAGCATCGTCCGATGGGACTACAAGTCCCATCGGGCGATGCCTGCTACCATGACAGTGATTGACACATTAGCCAATGATGGGACAGTAGTAGTCCCATCATCCGGCTAATGTGTTAAATGTTAAAAAAAAAAAAATACTACATACATACTACATGCATGCTACATACATACTACATGCTACATACATACTACATATATACTACATACATACTACATACATGCTACATACATACTACATACATGCTACATACATACTACATGCATGCTACATGCTACATACATACTACATGCATGCTACATACATACTACATACATACTACATGCTACATACATACCACATACATACTACATACATACTACATACTACATATATACTACATGCATGCTACATACATACTACATGCTACATACATACCACATACATACTACATACATGCTACATACTACATACATACTACATACATGCTACATACATACGACATGCATGCTACATACATACTACATACATACTACATACATACTACATGCATGCTACATACATACTACATGCTACATACATACCACATACATACTACATACATACTACATACATACTACATGCTACATACATACTACATATATACTACATGCATGCTACATACATACTACATGCTACATACATACCACATACATACTACATACATACTACATACATACTACATGCATACTACATACATACTACATACATACTACATGCATGCTACATACATACTACATGCTACATACATACCACATACATACTACATACATACTACATACATACTACATGCTACATACATACTACATATATACTACATGCATGCTACATACATACTACATGCTACATACATACCACATGCATACTACATACATGCTACATACATACTACATATATACTACATGCATGCTACATACATACTACATACATGCTACATACATACTACATATATACTACATACATGCTACATACATACTACATATATACTACATGCATGCTACATACATACTGCATGCTACATGCATGCTACATACATACTACATACATACTACATGCTACATACATACCACATATATACTACATACATACAATACATTCATACAATACATACATAGACATACAGTACATATAACATAGAGTAACATACTTACCAATACTTGTCACATTGTTCCCCGAAGCCATTGTCTTTTCCGGAATAAATATTAACATAACAAACCACAAAAATACTCACCCACGATCCGAAGCAGTCCACGAGTGTGTCCCACGACGATCTTGGGTAGAGAACTGCAGCATCAGATGATGCTGCCGTTCTCTAAGGGCTGCAGGAATCCAATGACGGAAGGTAGGTATCCTTCCGCACTGTATTCCTCCGCCACTTAAAAAAAAAAAGTCCCTAGTCTCACTTTATGCCATTGCTGCGTGGGAAATTCCGTCATTGGCTAATGTCCCATCATACTACATACATACATACTACATGCTACATACATACTACATATATACTACATGCATGCTACATACATACTACATGCTACATACATACTACATATATACTACATGCATGCTACATACATACTACATGCTACATACATACTACATATATACTACATGCATGCTACATACATACTACATGCTACATACATACCACATATATACTACATACATACTACATGCATGCTACATACATACTACATGCTACATACATACCACATATATACTACATACATACTACATGCATGCTACATACATACTACATGCTACATACATACCACATATATACTACATACATACTACATGCATGCTACATACATACTACATGCTACATACATACTACATATATACTACATGCATGCTACATACATGCTACATGCTACATACATACTACATACATACTACATGCATGCTACATACATACTACATGCTACATACATACTACATGCTACATACATACTACATGCTACATACATACTACATATATACTACATACATACTACATACATGCTACATACATACTACATGCATGCTACATACATACTACATGCTACATACATACTACATATATACTACATGCATGCTACATACATACTACATGCTACATACATACCACATATATACTACATACATACTACATGCATGCTACATACATACTACATGCTACATACATACCACATATATACTACATACATACTACATGCATGCTACATACATACTACATGCTACATACATACCACATATATACTACATACATACTACATGCATGCTACATACATACTACATGCTACATACATACTACATATATACTACATGCATGCTACATACATGCTACATGCTACATACATACTACATACATACTACATGCATGCTACATACATACTACATGCTACATACATACTACATGCTACATACATACTACATACTACATGTTACATACATACCACATATATACTACATACATACTACATACATGCTACATACATACTACATGCATGCTACATACAATACATTCATACAATACATACATAGACATACAGTACATATAACATAGAGTAACATACTTACCAATACTTGTCACATTGTTCCCCGAAGCCATTGTCGTCTACGGAATAAATATTAACATAACAAACCACAAAAATACTCACCCATGATCCGAAGCAGTCCCCGAGTGTGTTCCACGACGATCTTGGGTAGAGAACTGCAGCATCAGCTGATGCTGCCGCTCTCTAGGGGCTGCAGGAATCCAATGACGGAAGGTAGGTATCCTTCCGCACTGTATTCCTCCGCCACTTAAAAAAAAAAGTCCCTAGTCTCACTTTATGCCATTGCTGCGTGGGAATTAGTCCCATCATTGGCTAATGTGTCAATCACTGTCATGGTAGCAGGCATCGCCCGATGGTACTTGTAGTCCCATCGGACGATGCCTGCACAGACCCCCGAAGCCTGCACAGACAACCGGAAGGCCGGCACAGCCCCCCGGCAGGCCGGCACAGCCCCCCGGCAGGCCGACACAGCCCCCCGGAGCCTGCACAGACCACCGGCAGGCCGGCACAGCCCCCCGGCAGGCCAGCACAGACCACCGGAGCCTGCACAGACCACCGGCAAGCCGTCACAGCCCCCCGGCAGGCCGGCACAGACCACCGGAGCCTGCACAGACCCCCTGGCAGGCCGGCACAGCCCCCCGAAAGGCCCGTACAGACCCCAGAGAGGCTGTACAAGGCAAAAATAGGGTTTTTCTTATTTCGATACTGGAAGTCCCATAGACTTGAATGGGACTTCCGGTATCGGAATTGGCGATACCGATACTTTTTTTTAAGATCGGCCGATCCATTCCGATCCGATACTTTGAAGTATCGGACGGTATCGCTCAACTCTAGTGGGGAGGACCAAGCGTCAATTGAGCGTACGGATAAATGAACATCTAAGAAACATAAAACGCAAGTTTAATGGACACCCACTGTCAAAGCACTTTGCAGACTATCACACGGGATCCACTGCAGGTATTATCATTACCGGGTTACAAATTGTCCGGAAAGATTGTAGGGGAGGGGATTTTATTAAGAAAATGTCCCGTGCTGAAAGCAAATGGATTTTTAATTTGGATTCCCTAATCCCAAGGGGATTTAATTCAGAAGTTGAACTCTTTGCGTTCATTTAGAAATAAGGGTAGTGCCCAATGGGCTAATATACTAAGACCAGAACCGCAGGTTTAAAAGATGATCATTCCTATGACGGGCCATCCCTGATGAAGGAAGCCGTGTACTTCCGAAACCGGTAGGAAGGAATTGGTCCGTGCTACTCGCTGGATTCAACCACGTGACTCCTGACGTCACGAAGGTCCTGTAGCTTCCCTGCAGCCGGCGGTACAACACTGAAAACCACGCTGTGAAGAACGCTGGCGCACTGAGGGAGCAGTGAGTAACCAAGAGACTGTCACCGGCCGGGACAGTTCTCTAATTATTAATTATTAACTGTTGGAAGCAACGTACTGTCGCTCTCTTTTTAAGAAACATACAGTACCGCATGTGTGAAGCACAGCACCTCAGTACCATTGCAGTGATGGAGCTCTAACCTTGTCAGCTCCTAGGAAATCACTACAATCCGGTCCCTTTTGTGCGGATCCGAGTGTTTTGCTAAACATATCTAAGGTATACATATATACATGTTTTCTTTGTGGTGTTCTTAGAACACATGTGTTTATTGAGTATTTCCAACTTTCACTTTATGCATGTATTTTCTTCTTTGAAAATGCTCCCATTCATTTGCAATCCATTTTTGCATTGTGCTGTTTTATATCCCCACAATTATGGTGTTTTTTGATTGCTGTGTTCCTAGAACACATATGCTTATTTCTTATTTTATATACTTATTTATTTCTTTGAATCGCTTCTACTTTTTTGTAATCCATCTCTGCATTTTGCTGTCTCAGTTTCATAATTGGGGTAATTTTGGATTGATGTGGATAATTCAGCGCAGACATACTTCATCATTATTTTTTCCATATTTTGCTTAGTAAATCACCACTTTTCTGGTAAGGGTTGAAGTTGATTTCCAATAATTTGGTGACCAATGTTCTTAACCCTAAAAGATAAAGTAATACTGTAAGTATCAACAAGTATTAAAAAATAGTTTGTGTTATAAAACTAAACTCATTTTACACACACAGAAAAATATTGTAAAAACATATCTAGTAAAGACAATATTATAGAGCTTGATTAGACATTGGTATTATTGGCACAATTCAGAAGGTCCGTGTTCTTGACAGGCCGTCACAGTCTCTGCAGTATGTAAATATTGGTGACAATTTCTATTGTTAAGGCACAATAGTCATCATTTTCTGGCTTTATCGAACAAGCTCCAGGGTGAAAAAAGATATAAGTTAAGTGTACTTTTTCTTTGGTCACCGTGACTTCCTTGCAAACGTCTAGTGTTTAACCCTTAACATTTTCAACTTTTTATGATCGTGTCACCCTTAACCTCAGTGTGGCATAGTGCCTGAGATAGAAACACACACAACATATTTAGTTCCATATGAAGTACTAGTCTCAAGGGTATATTTCTCATCCAAGAAATTCAGAAAGAGATTTACAAATAAAAGCAAAATTTGACCATAAATTGTGGAGACTAGAGTTGAGCGACTTTGCCTTTTTTTGGGTCGAGTCGGGTTTCATGAAACCCGACTTTCGCAAAAGTCGGGTTGAACGAAATCGGCCGATTTTTGTGAAAAGTCGAAGGCCGACTGAAACACGAAACCCAATGCAAGTCAATGGGGAAGCAAAGTCGGCAGGGAGTGGAGGCTAGGAAACACACCTACAGTGCCCTTTTGAATGCCAAAAACATCAAATCTTATTACTGAAGCTTTTCAACCTTAATTTACTTCATAATACTAGTTACGCACTGAAAAATGGGGGTTATTTGGCTAAATTTGTGGGGGGGTAGGACTGGCTTCAGGTTTCCATGTGCCCTGGGCCAAAGAGTGGCCCTTTAACACATACCACAACTCATGATGCTCCGATACGGCAGAGAAATAGCGGTATAGTGCAATGAAAAATACTTCACTTTTTACATCTCATGACGAGGCCCATCTATTTCTCCATACAGAATCATTGGTCCCATATAATGTTTGAAACAGTATATGATGAGTTCCACATAATGCTACAGTATATGTTGGTCCCCATGGATGAAGCTGTACTGTCTTATGGGCCCAAATAATGCTCTATATATAATGGGCCCCATTTCTAATGCTCTAGTGTATAATGGGCCCTGTAAATGCTGCTCCAGTGTCTTATGTCCACCTTTGGAATGCTCAAGTGATTGGTGGGCCCCATATATCATTCTCCAGAGTATAGTGCTCCCCAAAAATTGCTGTCCCAACATTGAAAACAATTAAATAAGTCTCCTCAAATAAGTGTCCTCGCTAGGGAATCCCTGTACTAGTCTGGGCGTACAGACGTGATGTCATTGCGCTCTCTGATCAGAATATCACTGTCAGGAAACGCGGAAGGCGTCATGGCGGTGGAGCAGGGAGAGGTAAGTATTTCAACTTTGCAAGTGCTGTGATCCTGAGCAAGCAGGGGGGGCCCACTCGTTGGCGACGGCACTGGCACAGGGCCCCTCATAGTACGGCGGTGTGTCTGACGGCGGGTTGGCCGAACCTGCACTTTCAGCTGCAACTTCATTTTTGTCACCGTGTAAGGTGGTACAGTATGTGGGAAGGGTAACCTGAGTGTCATCTGGGTCACATTCAGGCTGTGTAGAGTGCGAGAGGAATGTAGTGGTCTGGGTCACTGTACCAGCAGAATCATCTAGCAGTGGCTGGGCCTCAGTGCACTTGTGGCGCCCCCAGGAGTACGGTCGCCACAGTGGCATTACCTTCCTCCTACGGAGTGTGATGTCATGCTTGGAAGCAACGAAGGATCTCTCCAGCAGTTAAACCAACACACAACACATTTCCCACTCCAGGCCAGCAGGGAGACCTCTGAACCTGACTGCTGAGGAGCTGCTGTCTGTGGTCGGGAGGAGGTAAGTTAGGGCAGTCTGTGAATGGAAGGGGAAGTGTGTGGATGTGAGAAGGGGAGCTGGAGGATGAGCAGAGTTAAGGCTCACTCCTAGCTTGAGCGCATGGTCCGGACTCCGGTCTCCGAGTTTGTAGGGACACTGACGTTCCTGCAGCAGAAACCGGAGGAAGTAGCAGCTGTAAATGCTCTGTACCCAACTAAGGCTCGGAGGCCCCAGCAGTGACGTGTGGGAGCCAGAAGGAAAAGGCTACGGCTGCCTGCCATACGAGAAAGTTCCAAGAGAGAGAGTCAACAGGGGGAGCTTCATTGAACTCAGCACTGCGAGTACCTCAGATAAGCACTAGAACGGAGGCCACACTACCTATCTGCAGAGAGAGAATTCCAAATTGGCTTCCAGGCTGACCAACTCCTTCTCCATCTGTACTCTGGGTCCTGGACGGCACTTACCAAGTACAGGTAAAGGAACTGCACGACTGTGTCTGTCCTCTTTCTCCTGCGCCTGGCACATGGCTCTGCTAGATCCTGCACTGCACACCATCTACCAACTCTTTCATGTGCCCTGCGACAATGGCCATACCTGTGCAGGGCTTCTACATCTTAGCTGCACCACAACTTCTGTCCCAGAGAAGCGCCACTGCAGCGCTGGTCAATCTACTCAGAAACCACAGGTGGCGTCACATATCATTCACCTATAAACGTAATTCACCCCTTTGCATGGACGCCCAGGGCCACGGAACGGGTCACTACCACCATGACACATCCCAGGGAGACACCGTCCCGGTACCGATTAACCCCACTGCCCAGCCTGGCCACCCACACTCCATGTCAGATTCATCTTGGACTGGGGAATTCACGATTTGACTTGATAACCCATGCATGGTATGATAAAAAGAGCTACATGGACTAATGTGAAGTGTGGCCTGCTGCATCATTCACTTTGGGTGGGGGTGCAGGAGACAAGGAAAGGGGTTCTTCCTGACCAGGAGCCAGCACTTGACGACTCAGTGCTTGCATTTTTTGAAACTTCAGAAGAGGAGGGCATATTTGCTGGAGTCTGTTTCGGCAATGTAAGCCCAAACCAGTTCCTCATGCTCCGGCTTTAAAAACGGTTAACCTACTCCCAGAAAAGGTAGCCTTCCAGGCGTTCCACAGACAGACCATGACGCAGGCTCAACACCTCCTGCCTTAGCTGCTATTGTGCTTTTGCCACTACCAGCAGATGCACCACCACCATCAGCACCAGCTGGCCCCCCCACGCCCACGTCCGCAGCCTCTTCCACCAAACTTCCAAATTTAGCACAAAATAGACACAAAATAATATCACATATATGGTACTGTATCAGAAGCGTACAGCTCTATTCAGTCAAAGGATAATTGTCAATCTCCATATATATTCCATCAGTCACACAGAGACACTCCCAGGCTCAGTATGGATTAGACAAGAATATAAAAAGTAGACAAAGTGTACAGTATCATCAGATAGCAGGTATATATAGCATAGTTTAAACATTAACAATGTACGTCTATATATCATGAGTAGTGTTGAGCCACCCTGCTAGTGTTTTGGTTCATCGCACAGGAGGCAAGTTCGTCGAATGTTCGTCGAACCACACTGAAAACAATGGCAGGCAAACACAAACACATACTAACACATACAAAACAATTACAAAACACCTTAAAAGGTATCCCAAAGCCGACAAAATGCTCAGAAGCCAAAAATAGCATATGGAAAAGGGCAACTACATTTACAAAAGAGGTGGAGGAGTAAAAGGAAGAGGTGGAGGAGACACAGATCAAGGCTTGTCATGCCCTTATGAAGTCAAGAAAGTCTGGACTAAAAATGTAAAAACCAAACCCAAAAAACCAAAATCTGAAAACGAACACGATCATATACCGTTGAACTTCCCTCCAATAAATTAAGGCAACTGGCGATCGGGTGGCGTTATTCCCTTGAACCTCCAAACAGCGTCCATGAAGCCAAAGTGTTTGCTTTCCGGGGGCAGTATGATTGCAAAGCTGAACCTTAAAGGAATGACCAAAAGGGCACCACCAGAAGTGGAGCCTGCCGCTTAATTGGACTCCACCCGGGAAACCACAACCATGCCACCTCAAAAAAAGATGCACACATTGAAAGCTTTGTCGATTGTGTGTGTGTAGTGTGGTATGTCCATTTGTAGTTGTGCTAGCAATTTGTCAGCTTTATTCCGTTAACAAACGAGACTCCGGCATGCCCCTGCGGTACGCGTATAAATAACAGGGCTATCATGACTTTCCATGTCCGGGGCTACATGCGCGCTACACTGAAAGGACCATCTTTTGTCGCTTACAGGTGCAGATAACCCGCTGAACACCATTAGTGATGGGGATCTGGGATTCCAATAATTCGCTGTGAACGATGATTTCCCAGTAAGTGCAGGTCAACAGCAATTCCTGATTTCGGCCGAACCGCCATTCCAGAAAAAATGCAAAACATTACGTGTCCAAACCACAGGTGCTGTAGCTTGCTTAACAGCTCTGCAGTCGTTCTCAGGCCCAGTAAGGATTCTACAAGATTCGAGAAAGTTGATAAAGGGTACAGTTTCACCAGATAACACGTATATATGTTGCATAGTTTGCACATTAAAAACCTATGTGTATCGATCAGGAGGCAGGCTCAGACGGTCTCAGGCCCAGTATGGATTAGACCAGATTGTGCAAAGTTGAGATAGGGTACATTATCACTGGATAGCAGGTATATAGAGCATAGTTTAAACATTTAAAATCTCCGTGTTCTCTGCATGGATTACACAACAATCTAAAAACTAGATAAAAGGAAATGTATTTCAAGCATACACCATGATACACTTTTGGTGGTATTTTTAAATCTTCATTTATATTTCTGTCTCAGTAAGACAGCCCAGACTCTCTGCAATAGGAAATTAGATGCATACAATTATTTACCTAAAGTCTAGTGATTGCAGAAATCTACGAATTACTATTCACGGGAACAACTTCCGTCACAATTCTCAGAGGCGATGCTGACCCTCAATTAATTAGTGTGTGGACACAGCAAAAACCTATCTTTGTGAAGAAAGTGTTGCTGTATTGCAGTACCGTTGATCCCATCACCGTTACTCATATCCATCCAATTTTGATCACAGGAAGAGATGTAAACATGGTGCTCACTGCCTATCATGATCTGTGACGTAACTTTGGAGTGCAAAACACAGAAGCCACAGGCTGTAGGCGATTCAATTGGATTGGCATGAGAGGGAGGGCACATTTAAAAATGTGCGCTGGAATGTCACACGTCTGTGGGTAGGAAAACTGTTAAAGCTGATGAGAAACCACCACAGCATCTCATTGTGAGTCGACATCCATAAGAAATGGAAGCCATTGATCATCTGAAGCTGGATCCCGGCCAGCGGGACAGGGCATAGCTACGTCTTAACCATCATCTTCTATCAGTTCACCAAATTTGAAGTGCCAGTCCCAGTGATGGATTTGACAGCCCAGACTACACAGCGGAGGAGCAGGGAGAGGTAAACATTGCAAATGCTGGGGCCCTACCCAAGCAAGGGGGGCCCACTCGTGGGCGTCGGCACTGGCACTGGGCCCCTCATAGTACGGCGGTGTGTCTGACGGCGGGTGTGCACCAACACCGTCAGAGACACTTGATTGCACTATGAGGGACCCTGTGCCAGAGCCCGCGCCCACGAGTCGGCCCACCCACCTGTCCAGGGAAATGGCACTCGCATGGTTGCGTGCGCTCGGTGGTGACCCCGGCCATTGGGGGAGGAGGCTGCCCAGTTAGGGAGGTTTACAAAATGGCATATGTTGATGTGGGACATTCACCTGCTGCTAAAGGCGAAATTGGTCAAGTCCCAGGAACAGGCGGAACAAAGAAAACAATTGTGACTCCCAAAGAACCCGTAGTTGAGCCCAAGATCACTTTACCTGACAGGTTCCCTGAGGGGTGTGACAAGTTTGTTGTTTTCAGGGAGGCCTATAAGCTATACTTCTGGTTACGTCCTTGTTCCTCAGGAACTGAGGAGCAACAGGTGGGGATAATAATCACTCTCCTTCAGGATGACCCCCAAGCATGGGCATTCTCTTATCTGTCTGAATCCCAGTTTCTCCAGTTAGTGACGGAATTTTTTTTGGCACTGGGTCATATATATGTCCACAATACATCAGCTTCAGCGAGGAGACCGGCTGGCAGAGGAGTATTGCTCTGGGTTTCGGAGATGATCCACTGACAGTAAGTGGAAAGAAACTGCGCTCCTTAGTCAGTTCTGCGAAGGGCTATCAGTAAGGTTAAAGGATACCTTAGCCATGTATGAGACTCCAGTTTCCCTTGAGGCAGCCATGTCTCTGGCTCTCAGGGTTGATCACCATCTTCGCCAGAGACATAGGGAGGCACCCCAACATGCAGGAGGTCCGGGGAAAAGGGAAACCTGGTCTGAGTCATCTGAGGAACCTACGCAGTTGGGTGGGGCAACTTTTTCTGGAAAGCAGTCTGTTGTTCAGCACAAAGGCAGAGTATGTTTTTACTGAGGTAGAAAGGGCCATTTCGTTGGCACATGTCCTTCCCTATCTCACTGTAAACAGCCGCCGGAAAACTAAGGATCAAGAAACCCTGGTCTACATATCTCCTCCGTAGATAGGACACAATTTTTTCTGCCTGCTGTAATCCACCTGGGAAATAAGGTGATTATTATTGCATTTCTGGACAGGGGCCAGAGTTTAACTTGATTGACGCTAGGTGTGTCCAGGTCTAGAGCCACTGTCCAGACCTATACCCATAATCGCCATTGACTCTGCATTATAGATGAGTGAATATTTCAATGTTCGATTCAGATTACGTTCACCGAATTTGCAATATTCGCCGATTAATTTGTCGAATGTTTACCAAACATTACCGAACACCATTCATGTCAATGGGAGGCAAAAACAAATGCAAGTACAACACCATAGAATGGCCCCAAATGCTGCCAAAACACATCAAATGACGGACAGACACCAGGAAAGTGGCCTCAATTCACCCACAGTAGAAACTGCAGCATGGAACTGCAGAAATCAGCCAGGCATGAGGTATCGGGGTCTCGTAATGCATTTAAAGCTTTCCAATGAACGTCACAGTAAGACGAGGTGGGTGAGGGATCAGTGTAGGGCCCCTTTGCTGGGAGCCCAGACACCACATGCAACACCTCTACCTGCTTTCATGCTGAGCTACACTTAGGTGGCACAAATATCAGTTTTCTAGACTACCATTGCAAGAAAAATTTAAGGAGAGTAACATAGGTAGTTGAGTACAAGGAAGTGGAGACCTGATGGTCTGAGAGGTCTACTGCTACAGGCAACACTCATGAAGGAGACCTAATCAGGAGTGTTCATACTTCCCAAAATTATTGACAGACACCACCAAGGTGGCATCAATTTCACCAAAGTAGAAATAGTAGAATAGGGACCGACAGGTCTTTCACTACACCCAATTAAGCAGATGAACACCCTAAAAGGAGTGCTCTGATTTTAAGAAATGAGGGCCTTACACCACAGAAGTGGCATCAATTTCACCACAGTAGAAATAGTCTAATAGGGACTGACAGGTCTTTCACTACACCCAATCTAGCAGATGGATACTCAATCATGAGTGTTCACGTTTCTAAAAATTATTGGCAGACACCACCAAAGTAACATCGATTTCACCACAGTAGAAATAGTAGAATAGGTACCGACAGGTCTTTCACTACACCCAAACTAGCAGATGGACACCCAGCTTGGAGTGTTCATATTTTAAAAAATGAGGGCCTGGAACCACCGAAGTGGAATAACTTTCACTAGAATAGAAATAGTATAATTGGGACCGACACGGCTTCCACTACAGCTAACACAGCAAATGTAGACCAACCTTGTCACATTTCCACAAATTTGTGTTAACATCATCATCATCAGCAGCCAGAGAAGGGACACAAAAGATACCACAAAGTGCAGTTACATGACATTAATGCATCACACTAAAAAATGCAATAACACCTAGTCTGTACAGTCTGCGATTGGGGTACAAAAGTCCTTGGAGATCCATGACTTGTTCATCTTAACCAAAGTTAGGTAGTCAACACTTTCAGGGGACTGCTATATGCACTTATCTGTCAGGACAACTCCAGCAGCGCTGAAGACATGTTCTAAAAGAATGCAGGCTGCCGGGCACAATAAAACCTCCAAAGCACGTGAGGTGAGCTCAGGCCACTCATCCATTTTGGAAGACCAAAATGTGAAAGGGTCCAAACCCTCCCTGATGATATTGATATTTCATTCTAGATACTCCTGCACCATCCTCTCCATTCGTTCACCACGTGTAAGAATTTGTTGTGCTTGTGCACGAGTTGGTCTAAAAAAAGTACCAAAGGACTCACAGAAATTGCTTCTTCCACTTTCACCACTGCTGCTAATGTTTTGGTGTTGATGAACTGACAGGCCAGTCTATAACTGTGATGCGAACTGTGTGCTTCACTGCTGTCTTGGAGAAAAGCTCTTTTAAGGTTGTTTAAAATGGTGTTTTGATACTCCAGCATTCACAAATTTGGTTTTGTAACATAGATCTAATAAAGTGGCAACCCAGTAGTCAGCATTATTCCTAATTATTACTATACAGTGATCATGTTGCAGATAGTGAAGCAAGAAGGCATTAATATGTTGGGCTCTGCCATGAGGTCTTGAGCCAATGCTGTGTTGGTGGCCGGGTAACAATGAGGCTCGTTTCCTCCATCCCCTCCCTGAACAACAGAGAGGGGAGGATTATCCTCTTCATCCAACTGTTGGCCCATCACCTCTTCCTCCTCCATTTGTTCCTCGTATCTTGCACCTTTGATAACAGTTTGTCTGTTGTCATCACCAGCCCCCCTCAATTGCAGTAATCCACTCTCCCTTGACACCCGCCTGTGTGATGATAGTCTTGAACTTCAAGACACTGATATCCCTTCTGCAACCTCCTCTGCTTCCTCCTCTTCTTCTGGAACCACAATCTCCTCCCGCAGACTATTCAAAGTCTGCTCCAGCATTTAAATGACCGGAATAGTGATGCTGATGATGGCATTATCAGCGATAACCATCTTAATAGCCATTTCAAAACTGTACAGAAGGGTGCAGAGGTCCTTAATCTGTGCCCACTCTGTAAACGTGATATGCGCCTCCTCCATACTGTGTTGGGCCAGGCTATACATTATGACATACTGCATCATGGCTTATTGCTGCTGCCACAGTCGCTGCAACATGTGCAGAGTGGAATTCCACCATGTCGGCACATCACATATCAACCTAATAACTGGCATGGACAAAGACCTCTGTATAGACGCAAGTCGATGACCAGAGGGGTGAGAATGGTGGAAATGAGCACAAAGCTTACGTGCTTTCTGGAGCAGCTCATCCAGGCCAGGAAAGTGGCTGAGAAAATGATGTACCACCAGGTTGAGGATGAGAGCCATGCAAGGCACGTGTGTGAGCTTGCCTTGCCGAAGGGCCGCCACCAGGTTCGCACCGTTATCAGACACGGCCTTCCCTGGATGCAGGTTCAGTGTAGACAGCCATTGATCAAATTCAACCTGGATAGCTGTCCACAACTCTTCAGCTGTATGACTGCGATCTCCAAAGCATATCAATTTTAAGACTGCCTGATTGCGGTGAGCCCTGGCTGCGCAGTACGGAGGTGGTGGGGGCTCGCTGTTGGAATTATGTGTCTCTTGAAGGCAGGGGTTGAGGGCGCAGATGAAGGCTTTAGAGGAGATAGAGGAGGCAGAAGCAGTGGAGGAAGTGTTAAATATAGGAGTTTGGCCTGCAAGCCTTGGGGATTCAAAAACCTGTCCCTAAAGCCACCAGAGTCACCCAGTGCGCAGTCAGTGAGATGTAAAGCTCTTGGCCATGTGTACTCATCCTAGTGTCTGTGATTAAATGCATCCTGGCAGACAGAGATTTTGTCAAGGAACAGATGATGTTGTTTGCACCATGCTGGTGTAACGCAGGCACAGCTTTCTTAGAAAAGTAATGGCGACTGCATAATTGGTACTGGGGGACTGCGTTGGCCTTCAGCTTATGGAAACCGTCAGTATCCACCAGGCGGAAAGGCAGCATTTCCGTGTCCAACAAATTGGAGATGGTGTAGCTCATCCTCTTAGCTTTGTCATGTAAAGGAGGAAACAATCTTTTCCATCTTTTTTGTCAATGGGCGAACTTACAAAATCATCATGAGATCAAATACTTATTTCCCCCACTGTACATGTGAATTAGAATGCTATACTTATGCATGGATCACAACAGAAGCAGTGCACAACACGTGTCCTGCTGGATATGTTTGTGCACCTCAGTATGGCCAAAAAAGAAAAAGGTGCTGGAAGGTAAATTTAACAGCCACACTGGACACTAGCTACCTACAGTATCTGACTGATATACAACGACCTAACTAGCTGAAATGTGGGATACAGCAGGCTTTTTCACATTTACCTACTGAAATATTATTTAGAATGCTATACTCGTGCATGAAGCACTATAGATGCACACTTGTAGGATATGTGCCCTAACGGCTTTGTCTGAGATCCTCAGTAATGCCCACCCCCCCAAAAAAAATCTGGAAGATAAATTTTAGAGCCACACTGGACACTCTCAAGATACAGTATCTGACTGATATACAACAGCCTAACTAAATAACTGAAATCAGTGTCAAAATGGAATAGAAACATGATGTCTGCTATTTATATGCAGAGGGACATGTGATTTCAGCAGCCAATGACACAAGCCTGTGTGTCAGGACATTGTGGGTGTATCCTGCGCCCCCATTTTGGCTAGCCGCAATGTGCACACATAGTTAGGGAAAAAAATGACTGCTGTGCTGTGCTTACAAAAATGCTGCACCTCTGAACTCTTCAAACCCCCTCCCCTCATCAAACACGTGTCAAACGCTCATGATACACCACCACTATTATTGCTAAAGTGCTGAAAATATTTTTGTGGCAACGCAAATATTTTCCCGCACTTTTACCGAATGTTACCGATTTTTATCAATTTTATAAAATTTTGCTTGCGTTTCCGATCACGAATCTGAATGTGCCATGTTCGTGCCAAATTTATGTTTGGCAATCATTTTCTGAACAAATTTGCTCATCTCTACTCTGCACCCTTGAGACAGGGTTTTTTTTTACTTAAGTCGTCAGGGGGTTACATCTACAGGTAGGGGCCATGCACTGAAAAGGTATTGACTATTATGTGCTAGAGGGTCTGCCTTTTCCTTTGGTTCTTGGACTTCCTTGGCTCACTCTGCACAACCTTGTGGTAGATTGGCAGACTGGGGAGGTGGTAAAGTTGAGTGAATATTGTAATGGACACTGCTTGGGCACTGGGCATGCAAGGGTGGATTCCAAATCTGTGCCTAAATACCAGTCTAACTTTGGGGGTGCGTTTTCAGAGCAGGGGTGCCAAGAACTTCCTCCCCATCATCCTTGTGAGTGTGCCATTAATCTTGTCCCTGGGGCCAATCTGCCAAAGAGCAGACTATATAATATCTCTGGTTCTGAGAAGCAGGCCATGAAGGACTATATTGAATTTAGCAGCTTCGAAAAAATTTCCCCACAAATGAACCACGAATCACAATACTGCAATATCTCTAATTGCCTGGAAAATAAATGTATAGCACTCTGAGGACTCCTAGGACTGTATTGAACCACTTTTCAGCTTTTTAATGCAAACTCTGCCTTATTCATGTCCAAGTGACCTTAACCCCTCAATGACCGCTTAGTAGCCAAAACTGAGTGAAAAAGCCAAAATCAAATAGCCTGGGGAAGGAAGAAGCACCTGTAGTGTGAAACGCACGTCGGGGTCTGGAGGAGTAGCTTGTCACATGACATCTTATTGAATGGGGTCTGCCGTCTCAGGTATGGCTATTTGATTTTGGCTTTTTCACTCAGTTTTTGCTAAAAAGCCGCATTGAATGTCCTGGTGGTTCCCATTTGGGGTTAATGATACAGGGCACACATTGGGTAGTTCATGTAGACCTGAGGAGGTGGATATATGGATATTATGTGTGCACTTTTGATTACGCACTTTATTAACTTTTATTGCAGCATGTGATTCATTTACTGCATACTGTGAATCCCCTTCAGTGCATGTGACATACCTTTGTGCAATATTTTAAGAGCTCAGTGTACCAGGTATACGAAGTGTTAAGCCTTGCCTTCTGAGTATTTCGGCTGTTAGTTCCCTCTTATTCTATTCCTCCTTTTTTCTCTGGTTTGAGGCACCAACAAATGTAATCATGTTTGTATAAATTGTGCTTTTTGCAATGAAGAAAAATCATTTTATATTTCCTTGGTCTGACACTATTCAGTATACTCATAGTTTAATACTTATGGGATTGGTATGTTCAACATACTGCAGTAGCAGATCTTTTGGGCTGCATAAATTAAAAAAACCTGCAATCGGCTGCATTTTTCGAGTGACTTGTACTGTTCTAATATTAGGAAGAAATTGGTAAAAAAAACTTTTTTTTTAATACAATATGCACACTTTGTGAGGTAGAACGTTGTGTTTAAATTTATGGAATATAGAAATTTTTCTTTTGTCTTAAAAAATAAACAGTGCAGCAAAAATTCAAAAGTAATGTAAAACATAATTTGCTTATAGCTTGTCTTCCTCATAAAGCAGGAAACACATTTTCTATGAAACACAATCATTGGTTTCAGGAATTTTCTTCAGTACTAAAAATAGGGTAGAGGGATATTATTTTGCCCTTCCTGTTTTCAGTGTATTGAGAATAAAAATAAAGATGTTATTATGGTGCTGTTACATCAGTATATCAATATTCAATTAATTCAGCTTCAATGACTATGCAGATCCAGCACCTCCCTATATTTGGAATCTTTGTATTATTCACAAACTGAGACTACCACTCCCACTTTCAACGTTTTTCAGAGTGGCATTAGTACATCACAATCATATTCTACATATCATGATGACATTTGCCTTCTGACATCCTATAGGCTGATAAATCCTAAAATGGCACTGCTTGGACGACTCTCATTTTTTATAGTGCCTGTGATAGTCAACCCTGACTGGCTGCGCTAGACCATGTAATAAGACAGATGCGAAGTGTTATGGGGAAGGCTACACTGCTGCCCCAGATGTCATAATCCCTCACTGGCTGATGCAATCTTCAGCAGTACGTGAAATGGTGCCGCCTTTTTTTTTCTTCGTGAATCAAATCACAAATTGTTTGAAATTACGCAAATTTTCAAATTTTAGGAAATTCAACTCAAATTCAATTTAAGCTTATTGATTCTGTTATGTCTAATTAATACCAATATCCTTTAACAGTTTTCATTTTTTTTGAGTTTGTAAAATTTTGGCTTATACATTTCTAATAACATGGTAAACAATTTTCAATTACTTTATCACAGGCTTTAAAGTCACTCCTATTCTTAGAATACAAGCATGTTCTGGTCATTTGACAATCACGCAGGTAAAGGACACTTTGCAAGAAATTAGACTGATAAATGAAGCAAGTCGAGACATGCACCTGTGTTATTTTTACCTGCTGAGTACAGATTTTTATAATCAGAGAACACACTGAACTTTCCCTCAAACTAACAGCCAGAAAATGTGTTAAAAATATTGAGTAAATGGTACGCAAAGTAAGTAAAAAAATTGAAAACATTCTATTTTATATATGAGTAAAGCATTTTTTTTCCAAAACGCTAGATTAGTAAATCTATTTTTCTTGGTGGTTTTCATAGTGCTTCACAGTTGCAAAAATGAGTGACTTACAGTTACATGAAAATCAGCAATTTCCTTGCAGTGTGCCACATTTTCACCAACCCATAAAAAGTGCATGGATTGTCAACTCCTTGACATATTATAAAGTAGTGTGGGGAAAATCGCAAAAGTAGTTTGTGTTGTTATTCATGAGTATTAGGCTGGGGTCACCCTTGCGAGAAATTCACTCAAGTTTCGTGTCTCAATACCCGGCACTGCCGCCGGCACTCGGGACCGGAGTGTGCGGCTGCATGTATTTCTATACAGCCGCACACTCCGGTCCGAGTGCTGGCGGCAGTGCCGGATATTGAGACGTGAGACTCATGCGATTTTCTCGCAAGTGTGACCCCGACCTTAATAGGAGAATTTATCGGATAATAATTCAGGTTTTAAAAATAAACCACTAGGGTCAGAAGATAATTTAGTATTATTTAGTATTAACCCCTTCACGACATGCGCAGTACTAGTACTGCGCATGTTGTGTCTCTCCCTTTGATTTGTGCTACGGCGCTGAGCTGACATCAAAGTCGGGACATGTCAGCTGTTTTGAACAGCTGACATGTGCCCACAATAGGCGCTAGCAGAATCGCAATCCACTCATGTCTATTAACTAGTTTAATCCCACTGTCAAACTCTGACAGCGGGCTTTAACTAGAGCATCCGGCTGTGCGGCCGGAAATACGCGCACCGACGACCCCTGTCATCTGATCGAGGGTCATCAGTGCGCTGTCATGACAACCAGAGGTCTCCTCGAGACCTCTGTGGTTGTTGATGGCAGATTGCTATGAGCGCCACCCTGTGGTCGGCGCTTATAGCAATGCGGTCATTCTGATACCTAGTTGTGATCTATGAATCACCTCTATGTAGCAGAGTCGATCCAGTTGTGGTAGCTTCCTATGGAGGCTATTGAAGCATGCCAAAAGTAAAAAATAAAAAGAGTTTAAAAATATTTTAAAAATAAAAAAATAAAAGTTTATATCACCTCCCTTCACCCCAATCAAAATAAAACAATAAAAAAATCAAACATACACATATTTGGTATCGCTGCATTCAGAATCGCCCGATCTATCAATGAAAAAAAGGATTAACCTGATCGCTAAATGCCAGAATCATGCTTTTCTGGTCGACGCAATTTTCATTAAAATGCAATAACGGGTGATCAAAAGAACAAATCTGCCCAAAAACTCGTATCATGAAAAATGTGAGCTCGGCACGCAAAAAATAAGCCCTCACTCAACCCGAGATCACAAGAAATGGAGACCTACGAGTCACAGAAAAAGGCGCAATTTTTTTTTTTTTTTTTTTTTTTTTTTTTAGTATCTTTGGAATATTTTTTCACCAATTAGATAAAAGAGAACCTAGACATATTTGGTGTCTATGAATTCATAATGACCTGGAGAATCATAATGGAGGGTCAGTTTTCGCATTTAGTGAACCTATCAAAAAAAAGCCAAACAAAAAACAAGTGTGGGATTGCCTTTTTTTTGCAATTTCACTGCACTTGGAATTTTTTTCCCATTTTCAAGTACATGACATGGCAAAACCAAAAGTACAACTCATCCTTCAAAAGACAAGCCCTCACATGGACATATTGACGGAAAAATAAAAAAGTTATGGCTCTGGGAAGGAGGGGAGCAAAAGACAGAAACGCAAAACCAAAAAAGGGCTCCGTCATGAAGGGGTTAAATTAAAAATGTAAATTTAAATTGAACAACTGTTCAAATCAGTTTATTAATGTTAATGGGGTGTTCCCATCTCCTAGATCCTGTTCCAATATGTAGTAGGTGTAATAAAAATAATATTAGCAAACGCATCCAATTATAAATGTAGTATAGTTCTTTTGATTTCCTATGTCACTTAGCTCATGTGCAGGGTTTCGCACTAGCTTAGTTATCCATTGTTATGACCAATAACAACATACTATCACTGTATGAGAGGTTGTTTCCATGGATATCTAAGCTACTGCAGTGCCCTGCACATGAGGTAAGTGAAATACCAAATCAGAAGAACTATACTACATTTCTAATTGGAGATATTTGCTAATAGTATTAAGATACTACTACATACATACTACTACATAATACTACATAATACTACTAATACTAATAATAATAATAATAATACTACTACTACATAATACTACTACATACACCTACTACATATAGAAGTACAGGTGCATGTGCAGAACTATCCCAGCCCTAATCAGAGCTTAAAGTCTTGGCCTAGAGTGAAGAGGCCCAGGGATTTCAGCCCTCATGATATTGGTTCAACAAGGACCATAGATGAGACGATGAGGAGGGAAAAGGCCAGAGAGTTGAGTGGTAAAATGAGTATTTTTTTTCTTACTTTTTATCAAAGAGGAGATCCCAAAAGGAAAAAAAAAAAAAAACACCTGGTTCCCGAGCTGCTATACTTCAACCCTCAAATAGAAGAAATCCAGTAGATTCTAGGAGTAGTTTCCAATATCAATGCTTTATTTCATAGTACATACAAAGACAACGCGTTTCGAGGTCCATTCCCTGACCTCTTCCTCAGGTCGGTTTTTATACATCTGACCTGAGGAAGAGGTCATGGAATG
Organism: Dendrobates tinctorius; assembly: GCF_039654945.1. Taxonomy (NCBI): domain Eukaryota; kingdom Metazoa; phylum Chordata; class Amphibia; order Anura; family Dendrobatidae; genus Dendrobates; species Dendrobates tinctorius. The sequence continues at coordinate 2,876,373 of NW_027361878.1, forward strand.
GACCTCGAAATGCGTTGTCTTTGTATGTACTATGAAATAAAGCATTGAAGCATTGATATTGGAACCTACTCCTAGAATCTACTGGATTTCCTCTATTTGAGGATTGAAGTATAGCAGCGCGGGAACCAGGTGTTTTTTTTTTTTTTTTCCCTTTTGGGATCTCCTCTTTGATTAATGGAAGCAGATGCTGTCTGTCTACACCCTCCTGCTGCAGCTTCATTATATGGGATTGAGCGTATTTAGTAGTTGTGGCATTACACAACCTCTGAGGGTGAGTACCCTGAACAATTCAATTTTTACTTATTATATCTGGTAAAGCCCTATGGGCGCGCTTTTTGTGGTTTCTTTTATCTTTTTTCTTACTTTTTAACACTTAAATCAAGGAGAAAAGCTTTTCTGCAAATCTGATTTATCATTAACAGCCGATCAATTTACCAAATTTGCATTTTGACACATCATTAGATCTAGTCATCTCTACCTACAGTTGAATATATTTATGTCATATGCTGATAAATATGGTTTTCAAGATGATGATCCTATCTCCAAGACTCTATCCCAATATGTAGTAAGTGTAATAATAATAACATTAGCAAATACCTCCAATTAGAAATGTAGTATAGTTCTTCAAATTAGCTGTCACTTACCCTAGTGCAAAGCATTGCAATAGCTTAGATATCCACGGTTACAACCTCTAACAACTAACTAGCTGACTAATTGTCACTAGTGATGAGCGAGTATACTCATTCTTCAAGATTTCCTGAGCATGCTCAGGTGATCTCCGAGTATTTTGGCGTGCTCAGAGATTTAGTTTCTGTCGCCATAGCTGCATGATTTACTGCTGCTAGACAGCCTGAATACATGTGGGGATTTCCTAACAAACAGGCAATTCCCACATTTATTCAGGCTATCTAGCAGCCGCAAATCATGCAGCTGTGGCGACAGAAACTAAATCTCCGAGCACATGCAAATACTTGGAGATCACCCGAGCATGCTCAGGAAATCTCGATTAACGAGCACACTCGCTCATCACTAATTGTCACTATATGAGTGATCATAACCATGGATACCTAAACTACTGCAATGTCCTGCACATGGGGTAAGCAACATAGTGAATCAGGAGAACTATACTACATTTCAAATTGGAGATATTTGCTAATATTATTATTATATTATTATTATTACATCTACTATCTATTGGGATAGGATATTGGAGATGGAACTACCCATTTAAATGTAGAACAACTCTCTACAGAGGGCTTTTCTCTGCAAACTGAATGGAAATCTCAGAGTATTCATGAATCCTCTAAGGCAGGGTTCCCCAACTCCAGTACTCAAGGCCCACCAACAGATCATGTTTTCAGGATTTCCTTAGTATTTCTCAGGTGATAATTGCCTGAAAACAATCTGATCTGTTGGTGGGCCTTGAGGACTGCAGTTGGGGAACCCTGCTCTAAGGGCTCATGCAGATGTTCATGGAACTTGGTCCCATCTCAAAGCACCATGCATGGACTGGACACAGCTCTTCTGGCACGAGCATCACTGCTTTATATAGTTTCTGTGAAGCTGTCACGCTTGGGTTGGAAGACTTGTGGCCAGTCCGAACACTAGCGGACCGTGCTAGGACCAATTTGCATGGACACCTGCATGAGCCCTAATTGTCATTAACGCGGAAAGGGAATATTTAATATAAGTTCTGACATCCGAGAACTTATTTTGTCGAGAACTTATTGTCCTACCTAAAATATTGTACCTACTCCGGTGCATACCAATGATAATCCCTAAAAAAAGAATTCTAAGATTACAAACTATGGCATATAGTTATATTTGGTCATATAAAAAGTCTAGGTTCTCCAGGGCCCTAATGTATTTCCCGTATAAAAAAGGGGGACTGGGGGTACCTAACTTGTTAAAGTATCATAAAGCCGCTATAATGACGGGACTGAGAGACTGGTGGCAAGCGGACAGAGACCATAAATGGCTTCAAATGGAAAATTATTATGCTACTGCCAGGTCTACCCGATATATTTTGGAGGCTGAAGCTATTAAAACTACTAAATATTCCCCACTTTTGCCAACTATGAAAGCTGCGCTACATCATTGGAGGACAGTGGTCCCATCTCTTATTAAACTATCACGCCACTCCATATCGTTAAAGGCCCTTGAGATGCATATTCCATACCTTAATCTTCAGTCATGGGTTGCTGCCGGAATTGTGAGTCTGGGAGACCTGGTGGGGAGTGGAGGGTTAATCCCGTTTGACCAACTGGCTGCTGAGTTTCCGGCCACCAGGAGGTGTTTTTACCAATACCTACAAATATGTCATATGTTGCATAATTCACCACACTCGGTTTTTTCAATTCACAACTAAATAACACAGTTAACGGTTATTTTCTGCTGCCTGATTCTAGCCCGAGAGGTATCTCATTATTATATAGAGCCCTGAATGACCCGCCGGATAATACAAAACTGCCCTATATGATCAGGTGGGAGCGGAATCTGGGTTTTCTCTCCAAACCTGTTGACTGGGAGGAAGGATTGTGTGAAGTTGTACGGGTCTCTTCATGTGTGAACCATCTGGAGCAGTTGAAAAAGACGCACCTGAGATGGTACCAGTTCCCGGTCCGAACGGCACATTTTGGAGCTGGTGGGTCTGGTGAATGCTGGAGAGGGTGTGGGATGAGGGGTACTCTTGAGCATACTTGGTGGTCCTGTCCGGTGCTCCAGCCTTGGTGGAGGGGTGTTGATTTATTGATCTCACAAGTCTTGGGTATCCAGATGACTCTGATCCCAAGCCAGGCCATTTTACACATTGGCCTGAACGAAATTCCTCATATTCTTAGAGGTACGCTGTCACATATTTTGATAGCTGCTAGAGTGTTGACAGCGGCTAGATGGAAAGATCCCACCCCCCCAGAGGTTGCAGGACTAATTGATAGAATTAACACTCACTGCCAGCTTGAACTAGCACTAGCTCACTCGATGACCGCCATAATAAAAAGACAGAACATTTGGCACCCCTGGATACATAGTAGACACTCCACGGTTGCCCCGCTCCAGCCTGCTTAGCCGTATATAATTAAGATGCCGGATATTAGATATTGGATATTGGATGTTGTTTGTTTTCTTTCCTTTTTGGAACATATTACTGTACTGCAGAACACTGAGACTTATGTGTACTTGCTGTTACACATAGTTCTATCGATGCCACTAATGCCAGTTCCTCCCCTCACCCCTTCCCCCCCCTTCCTTTCCTGTTTTTCATCTGTCGGTCCCCACTTTCTGCTCCTTATTTTCTCCTCTCGTTCCCCTAGTTTCATATATATGGTGGTTGTAACTATGGTTGTCATTGTTTTGACTTGTTTTCCTGTTCAACCTCAATAAAAATAATTGAGAAAAAAAAAAAAGAACTTGGTTCCATCTCAGAGCACCATGCATGGACTGGACACAGCTCTTCTGGCACGAGCATCACTGCTTTATATAGTTCTGTGAAGCTGTCACGCTTGGGTTGGAAGACTTGTGGCCAGTCCGAACACTAGCGAACCGTGCTAGGACCAATTTGCATGGACACCTGCATGAGCCCTAATTGTCATTAACGCGGAAAGGGAATATTTAATATAAGTTCTGACATCCGAGAACTTATTTTGTGCGATTCTGTATTTCGGGTCATTTGGCTTTTATTTAAGGTCAAAACGATTCTCAAAAGAAAAAAAGAAAACTTAACCAAATGCTGAAAAAATGGAATTAAGAGTTTTACAATGGTTTGTACTTTGAAATACATAAAGAATGTAGTAAAAAGTAAAGTAGAAGAGAAGTCAGGCAACCTATGGAAGAAGATGATAGGAAACTAGGTAAAGTCATAGGAGTGGGAGAGTTTTCGCAGTTATGATCCTATTTCACGATTTAGAAAGAGAAGAACCCTTTAATATTAAGATATGGTTCTGAAGTTAATATTAAATTCTGTAAACTGTGTTTTCAATTCCTTTTAATGTACTAATGGGTTAATAAAAATAAAAATGAGTTAATATTTTGGTGGATCTGTTGGAAGTATATCTGTTTGCCAAGAAATGTGACATTTTACCAATATAATGGGAACTCTATCGTCTGTATATCATTTCATATATTGCTAGAAGCAACAGATCAGATTCGAATCTCCACCCTTTAGCTTGATTTTAGATGGATGTAAGCCAGTTTTATTCTTATAAAGCCTTGGCTTGAGTACAGAAGGAGGGAGATTCCTTTCTGGAAGTCTCAGAAGTGCACACAGTGGCCTTTCTCCACGATGAAGTATCAGATTGCACTATGGAGTTTCATTATGGGAATCAACTTTTCATTAAGTAAAGGTAAATCAAAGATTCCTTTCTCATATATAGCACCTACAATTTTATTTATTCTGTTATTATATGGTGTATAGAGGATATAAAAAACAATTGAATACAAATACAGACTTAATTGTGATGGCAACATTTTTTTATTATTTATATTATATATACAATTAACCAATCATTCTTAATTTTAATTATCAGCTTAACTGTCAGGCTAAATAGGTATGAGAGGCATCAACATATTATCAAGTATCTAAAAGACTTATAGTCTTTAACATAATAATGAAACTTGATAGGACATTTCAACCCCTTCATGACCGTTGACATGCGTGTACATCATCGGCCGTGTCCCTGCCTTTGATGTGGGTTCACACGTTGAGTCACATGTTTCCCCTTACTTAATGGATGATTTCATCTTCCTTTTTTTAATCTTTTTTTGCTTTTTCTTACCATGTTTTTTTAATTGCACAGTAAAAATTATGTTTTAACATTTTCCCATTTATGCTGAAGTCCAGTCCTCATGGGCCCTTCTTTAATTTGCTGTGTAAAATTGCTAGTAAAAAAAAAAAAGGGGGATATTGGTGGACAGAAAATGTCACTTCAGTGATCAGTGCCATGATTAGTAAAATTATGGGAGGCATTAAAAGAGGCATAGCTGCTTAGGACAAGAACATAGTTTTACCACTGTGCAAGTCCGATTGCACATAAAATATTGATTTTATTGAATAAGAAGGAAATGGCAGATTCAGAGTGGGTGCAGACAGGCTTGGACTGGATAACAGGAGAATCCTCCGGTGGTCCACTAGTCAGGTTCGGACTGGCCCACAGGATAACAGGAGAATCCTTCGGTGGTCCACTGGTCAGGTTCGGACTGGCCCACAGGATAACAGGAGAATCCTCCGGGGGTCCACTGGTCAGGTTCGGACTGGCCCACAGGAGAACAGGAGAATCCTCCAGTGGTCCACTGGCCAGGTTCGGACTGGCCCACAGGAGAATCTTCCGGTGGGCGACCACTGTCTTATATAAGCAGTACTTGGCACTATATACTTGAATCACTATGTACAGACAAAGGCATCTAGCAATCGTCCCTGTTCAATGTTATATATATTTGTGATTGAGGATAATGTCATATTTGCATGTAGCTGAAAGTGGGGCTCTGGAATTGGTTACTGGTGGGCCCTTGGCATCCCAGTCAGAAACACTGGATACAGAGAAAAGCCAAGGTTACTTAGAGAATGGGTGGACTGGGATACCAAGACAGGTTGTCAAACTTGTTTTGTTTTCCATTGAGAAAAAAAGTTGTCTTATGATGTCTTTGTTATATTTTTTTTTAAATCCTAGACCAGTGACTTTAACAAGAGGGCATCCTAGAGAAATGGAGGTTTCATAATGATCATAGAATTTGATTTTCTTACTAAAAGAGAATCGAGATTATGGATTTCTCTGCCACATCATTGCTGCAATGGTCAATTCCTTAACCAATGTCAAGAAGGATGTGGATGTTTTTTCATTAATTATAATATTAAGAGTTATTAGTACTAGATTCTGGAGATTTGATTTTAATCTTCTTGGGATTTATTCTGATTGTATATTTATTGTGAGGAAATATTTATTTTCTTAATAGAAGGCAATTAGCAACTGGCTTATGAGGCTTTTTCCTTCCTCTTGATCAAAATGATGAGTTAATAAGTTGGATGAGATGAACTTTTTGAAATCTGATCAATTTTGTATCGTTGTAACACTGTTGTGAAACACTAACACAACTTATAGCCTAGTCAAATTCCTATAAGCTGGAAACATCAAAGGGAACAATGTATTGTTTGTCTGATTCACAAAACAAACACAGGTGAGCTGCACTTACATGCTTTGGAGCGATCCCTTGTTCTAATCTTCTTAACTTCTTAAATGCCACATCTAAAACATACCGTGCTTGAAAGCAAGTACAAACAGCAGACAGCACCCTATTTTGGTTAAATTACTCAGAAAACCTTAAGGGCTTGTGCACACTTTGCAGATTTGGTGAGTTTTTGGTGCGTTTTTGCCATGCAAATTTGCTAAGCAAAACCTGAAGCAATCCTGATGCCAGCAAAGTAAATGAGAAACCTGACGTGTCATGCACATGTTGATTATTTTTGACTTGAAGATTTGGTGCAGGAGTTTTTCACCATTGACCTCACTCAAACAAGTCAAAAAATGCAAGATGAAAACGCAGGCAAAAATGCATCAAAAGCTGCATTTTTCCCGCCAAGGAATGTAGAAATGGTGCACAAATTTCTGTATTCAATTACTCAACGTGTGCACATAGCCTTGCAAAGTATTTTTCCAATGTTTTTGCTTAAAAGGGGCATGTAAAATGCTCAAGGTTTTACAAGGATTTTCTGCAATTTTCGTTGCCTTTTTATTAACCATTAAGGCAGGTTTACTAATGTAGTCTGAATTTTAGGCAACTTAGAATTTGAATACATATTAGTCCATTAACCTCTCAACTGGGTCAAACTCTGTAAATAGCTGAAAACAATAATACCTTTATGCAACACAAAGATACAAGGAATGTAGTAATATATCAAAATAATTTGTATTAATTTATACAGCAAGAATACATGTCGTAAATAATAGATGCTAGTTTTTCAACCAGAAAAAATGGACAGAGGACGACACGCAACCACAGGCAAAGTTATCATTAAGTGGCTAAGTGGTCTATATGAAATGATAATAAGCAGCAGCAGGCAAAACCGTTACCAATAGCATCTATAACACTATAAAAAATGCAATGTTTGCAATGTTAAATGTTCACAGAATACTCCAAGAGACAACCACATGTATAATAAGAAACTGGAGTCTGAACTGAGAAAGTTAGTTGATGTGTATGCACAATGTAAGTGCATGTTAACACATAACCATTAACCACTTTACATTTCAGAGGGGACTTGTACAGACAATAGACATTACAGAATAACAATAATCACATAGATCATAACAGATACCAAGAGGAATGAGGGCCCTGCTCGCAAGCTTACAATCTATGAGGGAAAAAAGGTAGACACGAAAGGTGGGTGGTAACAGTTGCCTTCATTGTTTGGACCAACCTTAATGTTAAGTGTGTAACAGTACAGACACAGAGGGCTAATAGATGCATAAAACACGTGGGAAATATGATACGGGGAACCTTGTTATGGTAAAATTTTTGACTGTGCCACACGGGATAGTTAGGTTAATGTGTTGAGGCGGTAGGCCAGTCTGAATAAATGCGTTTTTAGGGCATGCTTAAAATTGTAGGGATTGGGGACTAGTCATATTGACCTGGGAAGTGCATTCCAAAGAACTGGTGCAGCACGTGCATAGTCTTGGAGACGGGAGTAGGAGGTTCTGATTATTGAGGATGCTAACCTCAGGTCATCAGCAGAACAGAGGGCACGGGTAGGGTGGTAGACTGAGATGAGGGAGGGGATGTAGGGTGGTGCTGAGCCGTGGAATGCTTTGTGGGTGAGGGTAATAAGTTTGTACTGGATTCTGGAGTGGATGGGTAACCAGTATAAGGACTGGCACAAGGTAGAGGTGTTGTTGTAGTGATTGGCGAGGAATATGATCCTGGCTGCAGCATTCAAAACAGATTGGAGGGGGGAGAGTTTGGTAAGAGGGAGACCGATTAGAAGAGAATTACAACAGTCCAGACGAGAATGAATAAGAGAAACAGTAAGAGTTTTTGTGGAGTCAAAAGTAAGAGAAGGTTGAATTCTAGAAATATTTTTGAGGTGCAGATAACAAGAGTGAGTCAATGATCGGATGTGGGGGCAAAAGAAAGCTTGGAGTCAAGTATGACCCCTAGACAGCGGGCATGTTGCTGTTGCTGGGGAGTAATAGTGGAACCGCACACAGAAATGGCAATGTCGGGTATAGGTACATTAGTAGAGGGAGGAAACAAAAGGAGTTCAGTCTTTGACAGGTTCAGTTTCAGATATAGTGAGGACATGATGTTAGACACAGCGTTTAGACAATCACTGGTGTTTTCTTGAAAGGCTGGCATGATGTCAGGAGAAGAAGCGTATAATTTGGTGTCATCGGCATAGAGATGGTACTGGAAACCAAATGTACTGATTGTTTGATCAATTGGGGCAGTGTACAAAGAGAAGAAGAGGGAGCCTAGAACCGATCCTTGAGGAACCCCAACAGTAAGTGGAAGATGTGGGGAGGAGGAGCCAGCAAAAGATACAGTAAAGGAGCGGTCAGAGAGCTAGGAGGAAAACCAGGAGAGAACGGTGTCCTTGATGCCGATGGAGTGGAGCATAGTGAGGAGGAGCTGGTGATCCACAGTGTCGAATGCTGCAGAGAGATCCAAGAGAATTAGCATGGAGTAATGACCATTAAATTTAGCTGTTTGCAGATCATTAGATACTTTAATGAGGGCAGTTTCAGTGGAGTGTAAAGAGCGGACACCGGATTGGAGAGGGTGGAGAAGAGAGTTATCAGAGAGACAGCGACACAGTTTTGGTCCAGGGATTGTTTTTAAGTAGTGGATGTAAGATGGCAGGCTTAAATGAGGAGGGAAAGATATCAGAAGAGAGAGAGAGAGAGGTTAATATTTTTGTTAGGTGGGCTGTGCCAGCAGGGGAAAGGGACTGGAGGAGATGTGATGGAATGGGGTCACTGGTGCAAGTGGTTGGGTGAGAAGATGCAAAGAGCCTGCTTACTTCTTCTTCTGTAACTGGTTCAAAATCAGAGAGTGAGCTAGATGCAGTGGGAGAGGGAGGATAGTGCATGGTATGAGGGGATTGGGAGATAATTTCCTGTAGGATCTGGATCTGGTCAATTTTTTCTTTAAAAAAATTGGCCAGATTGTCAGCTCGAAGCTCCGTGGTTGGGGCCTGCACTCTTGGTTTGAGTAGGGAATGAAAAGTGTCAGAGGCGTTTAGGGTTATTGGACAGTGAGATGATGAGGGTGTTAAAATAGGTTTGTTTGGAGAGGTGAAGGGCAGTGTTGTATGTTCTGAGCATAAACTTATAATGGATGAAATCTTCATGTAGATTGGATTTTCTCCACAGACGTTCAGCACACCTGGAGCACTGCTGCAGGAAATGTGTTTGCAGGGTGTGCCAGGGTTGTCACTGTCTGTGTCATATTGTTCTATGAATAGGAGCTGAAATTTCATCCAGGGCACTTGGAAGTGTTTCATTGTAATGCTTCAATGCAGAATCAGGACATGAGAGGGAGGAGATAGGGGCCAATGATGACTGCAAGGTCTTCATAAGTTTCTGGGTGTTAATGGTCTGTATGTTTCTATAAGTATGGACAGTGGGGGTGACCTGAGCGGGATGGCAGTTCTTGATAGAGAATGAAAGAAGGATGTGGTCAGAGAGCGGGAGAGGGGAGTTTGCGAAATCATCCACTGCACAAAGCCGAGAGAAGACCAAGTCGAGGGAGTTTCCATCTTCATGCGTTAGAGAGTTAGTAAGCTGCGAGAGGCCAAACGAGGAGGTTAGAGATAAAAGGTGAGTAGCAGATAGGGAGAGGGGAAGAGCAATGGGGATGTTGAAATTGCCCATGGTGAGGGTGGGGATGTCCCAAGAGAGAAAATGTGGAAGCCAGGTGGCAAAATGATCCAGGAACTGATGGGAGGGGCCCAGAGGATGATACACCACCGCCATTTGCATGGAGAAGGGGGTGTAGAGTCTGACGGCATGGACCTCAAAAGAAGGGAAGACAAGTGAGGGTACTTGAGGGATAACCTGAAAGGTACATTTTGGTGATAGGAGCAGACCCACACCTCCACCTGCTCTATTGTCTGATCTTGGGGTATGAGAAAAGTGTAGTCCCCCATATGAAAGACCAGCAGTAGCAGTAGTGTCTGACTGCTGGATCCAGGTTTCAGTAAGAGCCAGAAGGTTAAGAGAATTGGAAAGGAAGAAATCATGGATGAAGGCAAGTTTATTACACACTGAGCAAGAATTTCAAAGGGCACAATTAAGAAAGACAGAAGGCATGCAGGGAACATTAATAAGATTAGACGGGTTTCTGAGTGTAGCAGTTGGGGGGTTTGACTTTCTATAACATGGGGACCAGGGATGGGAGCAATGTCTCATGTGATTAAGAGAAGGAGGATAGAAAGAGTGAGCAGATGGTTAAGTGATTTGTGAGAGCGTCTCTGATGTTGAATGACCAAGTAATTGATGTTTATTGTATGTATAACAACTTTCAGCAGTAACTTTGGTGCAGGACTAAAATGTGGATTTGGGTATTATTATTAAAGTATGCTATGGGCACTATGTTACTTTATTAATCCTTTATACCCTCCCTCATTGTCCTGCCTTACATTTCTTTTGCTGTAAGGTCATGGCACTATTGATTTTACTTTACTATTTGATCATTTACTATTTATTACACATCAATCCTTTTCAATTGAGAGCTTTGTAATATATTGGTATATATTTTTTGTGAGTAGGTCTGCTTCGTTCCCCCTGGGGTATTTTTACTGTACAAATGATTTGTGCCCTTTATCATTTTTAAATATTTATTAATAAACTAGATTATGGCCCGATGCTATCGCATCGGGAGGATGCGATAGCATCACACCTCTTGCCATGTTAACCCTCAACACACACACTCCTCAACACACACTCCTCTCACCTTTCACCATCTCCACTCACTCTTTCACTCCACATACGACCCCTTCTCTCACTCCGTCTCTCATACTCACGCCGTCATCGCCGCTGCTCCACGATCCCCGACATCTTCTTCCGCCGGCGCCATCCTGGATCCAGACGTTGTCCACGCCGGCGACATGTTCTTGCGGCGACGCCATCTTGAGTATCGTGAAATCCCGTGATAGTCAAGATAGCGTCGCCGGAAGAACATGTCGCCGGCGTGGACGACGTCGGGATCCAAAATGGCGTCGGCGAAATCTCGTGAGTTTTCGCCGACGCCATTTTGGATCCCGACGTCGTCCTCGCCGGCGACATGTTCTTGCGGCGACGCCATCTTGACTATCGCGGGATTTCGCCGATCCAAAATGGCGTCGCCGCAAGAACATGTCGCCGGCGTGGACAACATCGGGATCCAAAATGGCGTCGGCGTAATCTCGCGAGATTTCGCCGACGTCATCTTTTTGGATCCCGATGTCGTCCACGCCAGCGACATGTTCTTGCGGCGACGCCATCTTGAATCTCGCGGGATTTCACGAAATCCAAGATGGCGTCGCCGCAAGAACATGTCGGCGGCCTGGAGAACGTCTGGATCCAGGATCGCGGCGGCGGAGGAAGATGTCGGGGCAGCGACGATGACGGTGTGAGTATGAGAAACGGAGTGAGAGAAAGGAACGTATGTGGAGTGAAAGAGTGAGTGGACGTGAGTGGAGGTGATAGGTGAGAGGAGTGTGTGTTGAGGCGGTGTGGTGTGTTGAGGGTTAACATGTGCGTGTGTGTGGTGACGTCACCGGTTACAACTGGACGGAAGTTGTTACAACCGGAAGCTGCTTAGGGCATTTATTATTATAGATGATGAGGAAGAAGCCGTCTGTTGTTGGCGGTGATGGCGTGTAGAGGCTTCTTCAGCCAATGTATTAGATTTAGAGTTAGGGGATTCGTGTGTGAGACGACGGCGTTTATAAGCCTTAATCTTGTCAAGTCGATGCTGTTTTTCCTCAGGAGTCTCATTAGCATGGCGTTGTTTTTGTCGTAGTGTTAAAGCTGCTTTCCTTTCACTGGCATTGGCATACTGTGCATCAGTATTGAATGGTGGTATTGATAGGGCAGAAACAGATTGCTGATTAGTTATGTCAGTGAACGGCATATGGGATGAAGTGTAGCAGTAAATTGTTCCACATGCTGATGTGGAAGCATCCTGTTGTGAGTCTAATAATAATGATGAGGAAGAGGCCGTCTGTTGTCAGCGGTGACGGCGTGCAGAGGCTTCTTCAGCCAATCTTATGGATTTAGAGTTAGAGGATTCGTGTGTGAGGCGACGGCGTTTATAAGCCTTAATCTTCTCAAGGCGATGGTGTTTTTCCTCAGGAGTCTCATTAGCACGGCGTTGTTTTTGTCGTAGTGCTAAAGCTGCTTTCCTTTCACTGGCATTGGCATACTTTTTGGCCCTGTAGTTAGACACCGGCAGAGGAGCAAGGCAGCAGTAGTTATGGCGGTAGAGGCAAATTGGCCCTGTAATTAGACACCGGCAGAGGAGCAAGGCAGCAGTAGTTATGGCGGTAGAAGCAAATTGGCCCTGTAATTAGACACCGGCAGAGGAGCAAGGCAGCAGTAGTTATGGCGGTAGAGGCAAATTGGCCCTGTAATTAGACACCGGCAGAGGAGCAAGGCAGCAGTAGTTATGGCGGTAGAGGCAAATTGGCCCTGTAATTAGACACAGGCAGTGAACAGTCAGAGGAGCAAGGCAGCAGTACTTATGGCGGTAGAGGCAAATTGGCCCTGTAATTAGACACCGGCAGAGGAGCAAGGCAGCAGTAGTTATGGCGGTATTGGCAAATTGGCCCTGTAATTAGACACCAGCAGAGGAGCAATGCAGCAGTAGTTATGGCGGTAGAGGCAAATTGGCCCTGTAATTAGACACCGGCAGAGGAGCAAGGCAGCAGTAGTTATGGCGGTAGAGGCAAATTGGCCCTGTAATTAGACACCGGCAGAGGAGCAAGGTAGCAGTAGTTATGGCGGTAGAGGCAAATTAGCCCTGTAATTAGACACCGGCAGAGGAGCAAGGCAGCAGTAGTTATGGCGGTAGAGGCAAATTGGCCTTGTAATTAGACACCGGCAGTAAACAGGCAGATGACCAAAGCAGCAGTAGTTATGGCGATAGAGGCAAATTGGCCCTGTAATTAGACACTGGCAGAGGACAAAGGCAGCAGTAGTTATGGCAGTATAGGCAAATTGGCCCTGTAATTAGACACCGGCAGAGGACAAAGGCAGTAGTTATGGCGGTATAGGCAAATTGGTCCTGTAATTAGACACCAGCAGAGTAGCAAGGCAGCAGTAGTTATGGCGGTACAGGCAAATTGGTCCAGTAATTCGACACCGGCAGTAAACAGGCATAGGACCAAGGCAGCAGTAGTTATGGTGGTACAGGCAATGCCAAACGTCCGCACAGCAAGTCGGCGTGAGGTAAATGACGCAATTTCATGAATGCAAGATGGCGTCGGCGAAATCTCGCGAGATTTCGCCGACGTCGTTAACACCTCTTGCCATGTTAACCCTCAACACACCACACCGCCTCAACACACACTCCTCTCACCTTTCACCTCCACTCATGTCCACTCACTCTTTCACTCCACATACGTTCCTTTCTCTCACTCCGTTTCTCATATTCACACCGTCATCGTCGCTGCCCCGACATCTTCCTCCGCCGCCGCGATCCAGGATCCAGACGTTCTCCAGGCCGCCGACATGTTCTTGCGGGATGCCATCTTGGATTTCGTGAAATCCCGCGATATTCAAGATAGCGTCGCCGCAACAACATGTCGCTGGCGTGGACGACATCGGGATCCAAAAAGATGGCGTCTGCGAAATCTCGCGAGATTACGCCGACGCCATTTTGGATCCCGATGTCGCCCACGCCAGCGACATATTCTTGTGGGACGCCATCTTGGATGTCGTGAAGTCCCGCGATATTCAAGATGGCGTCGCCGCAACAACATGTCGCTGGCATGGGTGACATCGGGATCCAAAATGGCGTCGGCGTAATCTCGCGAGATTTCGCCGACGCCATCTTTTTGGATCCCGATGTCGTCCACGCCAGCGACATATTGCTGCGGCGACGCCATCTTGAATCTCGCGGGACTTCACGACATCCAAGATGGCGTTCCGCAAGAACATGTCGGCGGTCTGGAGAACGTCTGGATCCTGGATCGCGGCGGCGGAGGAAGATGTCGGGGCAGCGACGATGACGGTGTGAGTATGAGAAACGGAGTGAGAGAAAGGAACGTATGTGGAGTGAAAGAGTGAGTGGACATGAGTGGAGGTGAAAGGTGAGAGGAGTGTGTGTTGAGGCGGTGTGGTGTGTTGAGGGTTAACATGTGCGTGTGTGTGTGGTGACGTCACCGGTTACAACTGGACGGAAGTTGTTACAACCGGAAGCTGGTTAGGGCATTTATTATTATAGATGTTAAATTTTAATTGAATCTTGGTTCTCTTTGTTCAGCCTTTTGTCCAATTACAACAAGATTTTTTTGAGATTATGTTTATCTTAGGAGTTTACCTTGCTGGGTAAGCTCCAGTTGTATTCTTGCAGTAAGTTGATTTGCTTTCCCTCCCAGCACCTTTTCCTTTTATCACTGTTAGGTTCTTGGGAGATCTTATTTGTTTCTTTAATTTTTATTACTCCCTAATAGAGTTAGGTGAACTTGAACACGAATACTCCCATCAGGCGCCGTCTGCTCTCGCTGTTATTAGCGGCAGCGGGCATAGGCTGATGGAAGTAGTAGTCCCATCAGCCGAGGACAGTGAATGGAGGTAAACTTTTTACCTCCGATCACAGCTGTGGGCTCACGTTGTCAAATGAAAGTGTGGGAACCGTAACTGTCTGACCGGAGGTAATGATTTTTACCACTGATCAGAAGCAGTTTTGCTGCGCTGTCATTCACATGACAACTGGGCAAACACTGAATGCTCTGGCCCATAATTCAAGTGAATGGAGTCCGGGATAGGGTCCTGGTACTGTTCTGGTACCAGAACCCAAACTTTTTATTAACTGTTCAGCTGAACTTGCCAGACCCGAACATCCAAGGATTCGCCTATCTTTACTCCTTATCTTTCACTCCTTCACCTTATTTGAATGTGTGTTAATTTCTCACCTTGGGTTCGGGGACCAGGGTTGGGAACAATGTCTCATGCGACTAGGAGAAGGAGGATAGAAAGAGTGAGCAGATGGTTAAGTGATTTGTGAGAGTGCCTCTGATGTTGAATGATGGGACTGAATGGATCTGTGTAATTTAGCAATGTGAAAAGAGCATGAGTGCTATACATAGGAGAGGAAAAGACTGAGGCGCCGATATAGATAGAGTGTAAAGAGTTAATGCAAGGGCGATGGATGTGAATGAATGCAGCGGCTAGGATATAAATTATACAAATACATATGGTAAAAATGTGTAGTAATCCAAATGTACAGGGAATAGATGTATATAAATGTCTTACCTGTCTCCTGCTGTTGTATAAATTAATAAAAATTGTTTTTATATATTAGTATACATTCCTTGTATCTTTGTGTTGCATAACGGTATTAACATAGTAACATAGTTTTGAAGGCTGAAGGAAGACCTTATGTCCATCTAGTTCAGCCTATTTTTAGTGCAGCTGTTCTGCATTATTGTTCTCAACTTAGAATTTGAGTATATGTGCCAATTGCTAGTGCTGGATACTAATTTAACTTTAGAAACATTTAGACTCTTTTCTAACTTTGTACCACTTATTGATTGGCTTAGGACCACTTGATTGGAATTTTTTTTTGCTAACTTTTAAGACCATAACATTTCAAAAAATTGATGCAAATAGTCCAAAACACCTAATAAATATGGCACACAACAATGGGAGCTGGAATTCTGGTGGATTTTACACTGTAAATTTGCTGCAGTGTGTACCTGTGTGTTTTGTGTTGCAGTTTTCCTCTTGCATTTTCAATATTACATGCCATATGATAAGCAGATTATGTAATTCAGAAATTTCTCATATAATCGAGTGCAAATCACGCAAACAAATACCGTATATTCTCGTGTATAAGCCGACCCCCCCCTAATTTTGCCAAACTGGGAAAACTTATTGACTCGGATATAAGCCTAGGGTGGAAAATGCAGCAACTGCTAGAAAATTTCAAAAATAAAAAAAGATACCAATAAAAGTAAAATTAATTGAGACACCAGTATGTTAAATGTTTTTGAATATTCATATGAATCAGGAACCCCATTTAATGCTTCATACAGTTCATGATGGCCCCATAAGATGCTCCATACAAAATACGCCCCATATAATGCTGCACAAAGGTTAGTAATGGCCCCATAAGATGCTCCATAGAATAATATGCCCCATATGCTGCTCCATAAAGGTTATGGCCCCATAAGATGCTCCATAGATTATGCCACATATGCTGCTCCATAGATTATGCCCCATATGCTGCTCCATAGATTATGCCCCCATATGCTGCCCTATAAAAAGCTCCATAGATTATGCCCCCATATGCTGCTCCATAGTTTATGGCCCCATATGCTGCTCCATAGTTTATGGCCCCATATGCTGCCCCATAAAATGCTCTATAGAATACCCCCCATATGCTGACCCATAAGATGGTCCATAGAATACCCCCCATATGCTGTCCCATATGTTGCTCCATAGAATACCCCCATATGCTGCCCCATAAGGTGCTCCATAGAATACCTCCATATGCTGCCCCATAAGATGTTCCATAGAATACCCCCCATATGCTGCCCCATAAGACGCTCCATAGAATGCCCCCATATGCTGCCCCATAAGGTGCTCCATAGAATACCCCTCCATATGCTGCCCCATAAGGTGCCCCATAGAATACCCCCCATATGCTGCTGCTGCCACCACAAATAAAATGAAATGAAATACCTTTCCATCGCTTGGGGCCAGGTACTGGAGTCACCGCTGGCTCAGGACCCCGGCACTGGTGATACTTCCCGATCCCCGCTCCATCGCTGCGCGCCACTCTGTCTGCCCGGTCCCTCTGTCAGTGACGTTTAGGCAGAGGGCGCGCACTGACTATGTCATCGCGCCCTCTGCCTGAACATCAGACAGAGGACAGAAAACAGCAGAGCAACGCACAGGGATGGAGCGAGGACAGGTGAATATAGCATATACTTACCCCCTCCTGGCGCTATCTCTGCATCCCCTTCTCCCGGTCTCAGGCTCCTTCCTTCAGCGGTCACGTGGTACCGCTCATTAAAGTCATGAATATGTGCATATTCCATATGTGCATATGGTACATTAATTTTTTATTAAAGCAATGAGATGCAGTGCAGGGGACCAAATGCAACTCACATGAGACACGAAGCAGCAACAATCAATGAACAATTCAATTCTTTCAAATGCATGTTTCAAGTGTCATCTCTTCTTTTCCCCATCACAAGCCGCATCATCCAGCTAATTCACTCTAAACCTGGACTCTTAGATATGACAAGGCCTTCGGGGTCACTGTACATCGCAAGTCATAATATTTCCCATAAGGGATGGGGGCAGTGCTCTAGAATCACTGCGTTGAGAAACATGTGATGGTGTCTCCGCAGTGTCAGATGTTGATCTCCATGAGGTCAATCATCCTCATTTCTCATAATATATGGAAAGACCTGAAAGCATAATAAGGGATATTAACCCCTTCACCACCCAGTCTGTTTTGAATTTCCTGACCAAATCAGTTTTTCAATTCTGACTTGAGTTACTTTAGAGGTAATAACTCTGGAACACTTCAACATATCACAGTGATTCTGTGAATGTTTTTGTTACACGTTGTACTTCATACTAGTGGTAAATTTAGGTCAACATGATTTGTCTTTATTTATGAAAAAATCAACAATTTGACAAAAGAGTTGAAAATTGAAAATGTTGTAATTTTCAAACTTTACATTGTTATGCCCTTAACCCAGATAGTTATACCACTTTAACATCACTATTGGTGATCCACTCTCCTCATCTGCCTCTCACCATGTATCTCTAATCTCCTCCTTCAGCCTTTTACAACTTACTAGCTCTTCTACACATGAAGATGGAAATACACTGGAAATAATCTTCTCCCGGCTCTGCTCAGTGCATAATGTTACTAACTCCCCGCTCCCGCTCTCTGACAACAATCTTTTATTCTCTGTCAAGAATTGCCACCTCCCTGAAGACATCCCCACTTTCCACACTTATAGAAATATACATACTGTTAACACGTAGAAAATTATGAAGAATTTGCAGTCATCATTGGCCCAAATATCCTCACTTTCCTGTCCTGACTCTGCACTGAAATATTATAATGGTACATTGCAGAGTGCCCTGGATGAAGCTGCACCTCCTACACATAGAACAACTCAGCACAGATGGCAACAACCCTGGCACACGCTGCAAACACGTTTCCTACAGCGGTTCGCCAGGTGGACTGAATGTCTGTGGAGAAAATAAAATCTGCTAAAGATTTCATCAGTTATAAGTTTATGCTTAAAACATAACTCTACCTTTTACCTTTCTAAACAAACCTTTTCAAACAAACTCGTTACCTCACTGTCCAACAATCCTAAACATCTCTTTGATATTTTTCATTCCCTCATCAATCCAAGAGTACAGGCCTCGACCACCGTCCTCAGCGCTGATGATCTGGCCAATTATTTCAAAGAAAAAATTGGCCATGTCAGACAAGAAATTTTCTCCCAATCCCTTCATACCATGTACTATCCTTCCTCCACCACTGCATCTAGCTCACTCTCTTTCTTTGAACCAGTCACAGAAGAAGAATTGATCCAGCTCTTTGTTTCTTCTCACCCTACTACGTGCACCACTGACCCTATTCCTTCACATCTCCTCCAGTCCATTTTGCTGACTGTCACCAATCACCTAACTAAAATGTTTACTTTTTCCCACAAAAAAATTAATTTGGCCCCCAATTTTGCATTTTAAAAAGGGTAATAAAATAAAATGGACCATACAGTTTGTTGTGTGGTTTCTCCTGAGTACGCCGATGCCCCATATGTGGTGTAAAACTACTCTGAGTACACTGAAAGGCTTGGAAGGGAAGTAGCACCCTTCAACTTTTGGAGTGCAAAATTGGCTGGAATAAATAGCGGATGCCATGTCATGCTTGCAGAGCCACTGATGTGGAAATCTCTCCACAAGTGTTAGGCGTGGGATTCTCCTACAGCACAGGGTAGATCCCAAGCCTTGTCTATCTCTGGGGTCTCCCATTCTGCTCCAAGTGCAGTGGGTACTGCTGAGCAAAGATGTCGGTCTCAGCATCTTGCTCAGGCTCATGCTTTTACTAGGTTGCTACTGGCATTCCATCCAAGTCTATGGTGGCCAGTGATAGGCAGCATCGAACAGATGCTCTGGAGGCTAAGTCCAGAAATCACCCTCCTGAGCATGCTCGTGTTGAGGCAACCTATTATTAGTGGTTGGTCGTCAGCTGCTCTGGTGATGTGGACGTGAGCTTTACCTATAAAAGGTTTTTCAGAGGCGCATTTATGCTATGTGTGTGTCTGTGGATTCGTTACCACTCTGTGTACATGTGTGCCACCTCTAGCATGGCGATTGTTTGTCTAGGCAGGTAGTGTAAGGTGAGAACTCCCGCTTGGCTCAGCATCTGACGCCGGGCATCCTAAGTCGCATGTGCCGTGTGCACAGCCGAGTGTCAGAGCGAGCACAACCACCAGTGGAGATTTCCCTGGGGAGAAGCTATAGGGACTCCCAACTAGTGTCATACTCCTGTGACGTTTAACAGGATATAGCTCAGAGTGCTCTCAGTTTGTACTGCTCTGTGGAGCAACCGAGCAGGTAATTTGCGCTCAGTTCACACGGAGTGACTTTTAGTTCTGTGTATTTACGAAGCTTGCATACAGCATCTCTCCGCCATTGTTCTAGCTGCGGTTTCTCCATCACTGCACAGTGGACCCCGGGTTGCGATCGCACTTTCTCATAATTTAAATTTAGTGTGATCCGCAAACCCTAACAACAGGTGACCCCTTTTTGGCAACTAGACCCATCAAGTATCTTATCTAGAGGTGTGGCGAGTACCTTATAACCACAGGTGCTTCACAGAATTTTATAACCTTGAGCCATGAAAATAAAAAAATCACATAATTCTTTAAAAAATATTGCTTTAGTCACAAATTATTCATTTTCTCAAGGGTAACAGGAGAAAATGGACAATACAGTTTCTCCCAAGTAAAAAGATATGTGGTGGAAAACTACTGTTTGTTATGATGGCAGGGCTCAGAAGGGAACAAGCATCATTTGACTTTTGGAGCACAAATTTGACTGGAAAAAATAATGGATGCCATGTCGCATTTGCAGAGCCCCTGATGTGCCGAAACATTGGAAACCCTCCACATTTTGAAAACTACACCTCTCAAGGAACTTATCTAGAGGTATTGTGAGCACCTTGAAACCACAGGTCCTCCAAGAATTTTATAATTTTGAGCCATGAAAATGAAAAAAAATCATTTTTTTCCTCAAAAAAATGGACCCCATAATATGTTGTGTGATTTGTCATGAGTACACCAATACCTTACATGTGGTGGAAAAGTACTGTTGGTAGACACAGCAGGGCTCAGAAGGGAAAGACCACCGATTGAATTCTGGAATGCAATTTTGGATGCAATAGAATGCAGAAGCCATGTCACATTTGAAGATCCCAATGAATAGTAGGATATAGGGTGCGCCATAATGTCAAATATCAATGTAAACATATGAGAGGGTGCAAAGACCTTGCATGGGATAATCCATGAAAATAATAAGAGAACAGACCAAGCAAAAGAATGGTATGCACACCTAATAAATCTATGAGAAATAGATATGTAAAAAATGCTTTATTTGGAAAAACAGAACACACAATTAAATCCATATAAAATAAGACAATCAATGTCCCAATAGCACACCCCTGTATCCAAATGACACATATAACCCAAATAGGAATATAAGTCCCCTTATGCCAATGTCAAATCAGTGCAAGCAATAAGAGCCCATCAGGATGGACTGTGGGCAATTGATAAGAGTGCCCATACAAAATCCACCAATGGACTAGAATCCTGTCCACTGTAAGCCATATGAGGCAAAAGCACAGAAGCGTAATGGCCAGCAGGGCCAATGAGACGAATATCACATACTCACTACGTGTGCAGAGTAGAGTTGAGCGATTTTAGTCGGATCGGGTTTCATGAAACAAAATTCGTTTCAGATGAAACTGGTCCGACTAGGGCAAAAAAAGTCGGCGTTTCGTCCGACACCCGACCCCAATGCAAGTCAATGGGAAATAAAAGTCGGCATTGAGTGGATGAATTTCATCCGCTCAATGCCGACTTTTATTTCCCATTGACTTGCATTGGGGTCGGGTTTCGGACGAAATTCCGACTTTTTTTGCCCTAGTCGGACCAGTTTCATCTGAAACGAATTTTGTTTCATGAAACCCGATCCGACTAAAGTCGCTCAACTCTAGTGCAGAGTATTAACCGAGCCCTGGAGACCTGCCTGACCTGAAAGGGTGGAATAATAACCACCCACTAAGCTCCTATTAAGGAGAAAAAAAAAGGCTGCACGAAGATATGCCTGTGGAAAGCCAAAATCGGCTAAAGCGGCAGGGAGGACATGGAGCAGGGTTGTGGAGAGCGACCCCACGCGTATCGCTTGCTTATAGCAGCTTCCCCAGTAATACCAATGCAAGATGCCGGCCAATCAAAGGCCAGCAGCTGACATCTGCATGCTGGTGCATTTCAACAGAGGTGTATTTAGGTTTTCTGCCACCCGGGGCAAGATCTTGGTTTGGCGCTCCCCCCCCCAAAAGCACATATGGGATGTGTACACTTAGTCATGTGCTGACAAGCTGCTCTTCCTAATTCAATATTCAGTGAAAAACTGAGATAAGCAGGAAGAGAAGCTCGTTGTCATGTGAATGTAAGTATGAAAATTGCATGAGTGATGCGGCCATGTGATGACTGCTGGAACCTGCAGTGCTGAATCATGACAGTGAGGATATTACACGCTATTAGTATTGACTACAGAGCTTCATTTTATAATTAAAGGGCTTGTCCAGGATAGAGATGGAAGTCTTCAATCACTATAAACGTCTGCAGCTTCTGAATTCACACCGTAAATACCATACACACCGTAATAATGCCCCCAATCGTCAGTGCCTTCAGCTCCACTAACGTGGAGCAATTACCACTAATGTGCACCTCTGGGTGCCGGCGAGTGACATCAGTAGTACCCTATTTATTCTCATTTTCATATTTAGGAGTGCACCCTAACCTACAGATATGACCTGATCACGCTGCTGGAGTCACTCTGACCTGGCGGTTAGAGCTTCAATTGTACTCGCACCTGAAAGATACGAGTACAATTGATTACTGGGAGCCAGAGTGCTGCAACTTTTCTGTTCCGGCTGTCAGCTTGACAGCTGGCAAAGAGAATTACCGACTTCCAATCCAGGGGGCGGCAGTTCAGCTGATATAAAACGCTGCCATTGGGCAGGGATTGCCAAGAGATCTACAGTGCCTGCGGGCCATGTGAAGCAGCCTCAAGGGCTGCATGTGGCTTTTGGGCCACGTGTCTGAGACCCCTGGACTAGAGGTCGTCTAGAAATTAATGATCTGGGCACTTACAGTTTCCAAACCTAAAATTCCTACTTTTTATTGAACTGTTTTTCTTGAAGCTTTATGGCATTTATTATCTCTACTGCTCCTTGAACTTCAACCAGGATAAATAAAATATAACATACAGGAATATTGATTTGATGTTGATTGATGATCATTTGAAGTCTCAGCTTGGTCTTTGTCATCTTCTAAATCAAACTATATACTCTGTTTTTCTTGACCCTACATTTTATACGAGGCAAATTTTTATTGGCAAAAATGGAAGCTGGCACATTTAGGTGGACTGCACTGTGAGAAGCAGAGCCTTGGGATTCCAAAACATTTTTTATTAATACAATCACTTTTCTGCACCAGACCAGTGCCTTTCTCAAGGCGTAAAAACCTTGTCAAATCTTAAAACATTATACAGCATTTTCAGCAAGCAACACGACAGGAGATTTATTAAGCTAAATCTGCCAAAAATGTAGAGTTATTATGAGATTTAGATGCTTTATATTCCTTGTACTACAAGGCAGATTGGCCATCACTTAGTAGGAAAAGGGCTTGACCTAGTGTTCAGCACTGTGTGCCAAAATGTGTCAAAATGCTGACACAAAGTAATTCATCGAGTAGGTTTAAACTTAATAAACTTACACTAGACAGTCTAAAAATCTGTCATATATTCATAACAGCATCTGTCCTAAAAGCTATTCATTATTATTATTGAAGTATGTATGTAGACAGTGCCATGCATTTTTCACATGTCTTAGCAAATTATTTTGTAGTTGTTTTATTCTTTTTTTACATTGAAACAAATTTTAATTTTATTTTTAATAGACCCACAACGACATTGCTACCTAGCAGAAAAAGAACATGCAAGCGATGAATATATACCAAAATATAGAGGCCAGAGAAGTTTATCCTTATACAGTCAAGGTAAGAACAAGAACCCTCAAAACATAACTGACTAACTAAAGCTTTGTTCAGAAGGTTGGCACTAAAAAGTTGAGAAGTGATGCTTGTTTGCTCAATTGGTGATTATTTAATCCAATGGTGAAAACAAAAACCAACATTCGTCCAACAACTTTATCAAACATCTTGATCTTATGGAGGCTGGTACAGACCCACTGTTTGACAGCATTTCTACATATTTGGAACTACGTCATTCTTCCGGCATGAATTGTGTAAGGTCAACCAAATCAATTTTTTCCTTAAGACTATGTTAACATCGGCATTGGACTTGGCAATATTTTGTCTTGTAAAATGCCAGACACCATAACAGGAAGATTATGGTCACCATTTCAGTCAATCAGTTCTATTAGTTTCTATTAGGTTTCTCAAAATTTCCTTAAATGTAATGATCTGGTCTTGTGAAGGAGCAAAACAGCAGAATTTAAAAATGCAAATTTGAACTCGGCCTAACATTAACCTCAAAATTTGAAATGTCCTTGCTTGGATAGATTTAAAAAAATAAATGAATAAATTGTAGCACTTTTTCATTGAAAAGTAAAAGTTAGTTGATGGAAGAAATTACGTTATTAGATTTCAGAATATGAACTGCCTACAGTATTAAATAAATCCATTTCATATTAGCTGTATTATATTTTTAAAAAGTTTAAATTTAATATCAACCCACCTAGTGTAATTCTGCTGTGGTGCTGCTTGATTGAAAAGTCCCTGCATGACCCCTCGCTGCTGTCGCTGCTAAAAACTCATAATGTTTAGTACCAGCTGCAGTGCTCAGTCTACCTAAAAATATTGAATACATTTTATCTAATGAGCTAGACTTATTTTAATATGAGGATTAAACAGACATTCCCTAGATGAATTTTCATAGTAGGTACAGCAGAAACATCAGTCCTTACAGACTTACCTAGTGTTCTTTTGATTCCTTCTCACAATTTTTACCCAATTTATTAAGTGCTGTTAAAGGGAATCTGTCACCCCATTTTTGGCCAATAAGCTGTGGCCACTGCCATCAGGGGCTTATCTACAGCATTCTGTAATGCTGTAGATAAGCCCCCGATGTAACCTGAAAGATACAAAAAACGAGTTAGATTATACTCACCTGGGGATCCGGTCCGGTCAGATGGCTGTCGCAGTCCTGTCCGGCGCCTGCCATCTTCTAGAGATGATGTCCTCCTTCTTACTTCTGCCATTTCTCATGCACAGGCATATTTTCTCTGCCCTTTTGAGGGCAGAGTAAAGTACTGCAGTGCGCAGGTGCTTGGCCTCTCTGACCTTTCCTGGCACCTGCACACTGCAGTATTTAATCTCTGCCGTCAACAGGGCAGTAGTAAGAAGGGGGACGTCATCGCTAGAAGATGGGAGGTGCCGGACCAGACCGCCCCCTGCTGAGTATAATCTAACTAGTTTTTCTTCTCTTTCAGGTTTCATCAGGGGCTTATCTACAGCACTACAGAATGCTGTAGATAAGCCCCTGATGGCTGTGGCTGCAGATTTTAGGCCGAAAATGGGGTGACAGATTCCCTTTAAGAAAAGGATCCTTTTTGTTTAGTGGTTGATATTGCCTGACTGACCAACACAGTAGCAGGAAATCCTTCTCTGACCAAGAAGATTTATGAGATAGGACTGAGCTACTGCTTATGTGTGATGTAGAAATCCTTGCTCTTTGGTAGCCACTAGCGTACACACAGGAAATGTCTTTGCTCCCGCAGGAACAGGTTTCTTAAGTTCAAAAACTCCGGATGACTCCAAACAAAATGTAAACAGCCTTTTCTATCAAAAAGGTACAACAGAAAATGAACAGTTTCTACTGCAGTATGGGCACCACCTGTTCATATACAGGTCTTGCAGAGTCTAAACAACCTTATACTTCTTCCCTCCTCCCATACACAGGCAGCACTGAATCAGCCCAGCTGCCTTAAATAGTCCCAACAAAACCTGGAATGAAGGAGTGGGAGCGGCTAGTCCCACCCTCCTCTTCTGTTCGCTCCTAAAATCCAGACCCATAAATCAGGGACCATTAAAACAATCTTCTCAGCAACTTTCCGTTGCTGGAGCCTTCGTCCTTGAGAACTACATCACCGAGGCTAGCCACCTCAATGCCACTTACGTTCCTTCCAGGAATTTTTGCAACTGCTTCCCTTCAGTAACCATTGCAAAGGACACATTCGGTTGATATTCTAAAAAAAAAATAGCAATAGGTGGAACCATTACACTTGTAATGGTTCCACCTATTGCTATTTTTTTGCATACTTATGCAACAGCAAAAAGTAGACAGGAGCATGGATTTTTTTATATTATGTTATTTAAGAGCTTCTAATGTTTTGTCTGATCCAACATATAAAAGTCTGAAAATTACTGGAAAAAAGTGATCTTTGCTTCCAAAGAGCAAAACTCAAATGACAATAGTCCATCTCATGTTTTTTTTATTCTATGCATCATTTGCGTTATAACTATGTTGTCATATGTTATACATTAACTCAATTTTGTTTCTGTGAATACAGTTATAAAACCCAAACAAAGTGGAGTGTGCAGCACCTGGGGAAACTTCCATTTTAGGACTTTTGATGGCGAAATTTATCGTTTTCCTGGGATTTGCAACTATCTTTTGGCTTCACACTGTGGGAGACACTATGAAGACTTTAATATTCAAATTCAGCAATCATGGAATAAACAACTGCCAACCATCTTTCAATTGTCTGTAAAGATCAATGAGCGTCTCATAGAAATCATTGACCGTAATCCCACGATTCAAGGGAAAATGTGAGCATTGCATTATATTGTTTTCATTTCTATAGCTTTTTTTACACTTTTGTTAGTTAGTGACAAAATTAAGCTTTGTACCTTTTCATTTCTTCTTCTGTCTCCCTTTTACAGTTTTACTAAATACGGTATGTCTTTCCTCTTCATGTTTCTAGTGGAACCAGTACTGTTCTTTTTCTATTCATTCTTTTTTCTCTCCATTATGTCATGTGCTTTACTTTTATTGTGCCTACCATTACATTCTTCTTCTGACAACCTTTTATAATGTTCTAAACAGAGATGGGAGGATGTTTTGAAATTTAAATTCACTTGTTTTGCCAAATTTCTCCCCTCAAATTTTATTTACAGGAAATAAAATTCCATTTAATTGCCAAAAAACGTATACAGTGGCATGTAAGCGTTTAGGCACCCCTAGTCAAAATTATTATTATTGTGAATAGTGATGAGCAAGTATACTTGTTGCTCGGGTTTCCCCGAGCTTGCTCTGGTGATCTCCGAGTATTTTGGCGTGCTCGGAGATTTAGTTTTCATCGCCTCAGCTGCATGATTACGGCTGCTGGGCAGCCTAAATACACTTGGGAATTTCCTAACAAACAGCCATTCCTCACATGTATTCAACCTGTCCAGCAGCCACAACTCATGCAGATGCATCAACAGAAACTAAATCTCTGAGCTCGCCAAAATACTCGGAGACCACCCGAGCAACGAGTATACTCACTCATCACTAATTGTGAACAGTTAAGCAAGTTGAAGATGAAATAATCTTTAAAAGGCATAAAGTTAAAGATGACACATTTCCTTTGTATTTTAGGCAAATATATGTATATACATTTTACATTATAAAAATGACAAAACGTAAAATGGGTAGTTTCAAACATTTTGGCACCCTGCATGGTTAGTATGTAAAACAACTCCTTCTGAAAGTGTCACAGCTTGTAAACACTTTTTGATGCCAGACAAGAGTCTTTCAATTCTTGTTTGAGAGATTTTCATCCATTCTTCCTTGGAAAATTCTTCCAGTTCTGTGAGATTCCTGGGTTGTCTTGCATCCTCTGCTATTTTGAGGTCTAGCCACAGAGTTTCAATAAAGTTCAGATGAGGGGATATTGACGACTATTATAAAACCTTCAGATTGCGTATTTTGAGGTAGTCTATTGTGGATTTTGACCTGTGTGTAGGATCATTATCCATTTGTAGAAGCCATCCTCTTTTCAAGTTCATTTTTTTACAGATGGTGTTATGTTTGCATCAAGAATTTGTTGAAATTTCATTGAATCCATTCTTCCCTCGACCTATGAAATGTTCCCCGTGTCATTGGCTGCGACATAATCCCAAAGCAAGATTGATCTACCCCCATGCTTAATGTTTGGCAAAATGTTCTTTTCCTGAAATTCCATGCCCTTTTTTCTCCACACATACCTTTGATCATTGTTGCCAAAGAGTTCTGTTTTAACCTTATTGGTTTTCTTCTGATGACTTTTTCAATAAGGCCATATTTGTGCAAGTGCCTCTGAACAATAGAACAATGTACTACTACTCCAGAATCTGCTAAGTCTTTCTGAAGGTCTTTTGCAGTCAAGCGGGGATTCTGATTTGCCTCTCTAGCAATCCTAGGAGCAGCTCTCAGTGAAATTTTGCTTCGGCTTAAAGATCTTATCTTGACCTCCACTGTTCCTGTTAACTACCATTTCTAAATTAAATTTTGAACCGAGGAAAGGTCAACGCTTTGCTATCTTCTTGTAGCCTTCTCTTGCATTCTGGGCCTCCACCATTCTTCTTTTCAGGGTGCTAGGCAGCTGCTTAGAAGAACCAATGACTGCTGTTTTTTGGCACAAGGTGAGAGGAGATTAGGTTTTCATAAAGTTGGGAAATTTGCATCACCTGGTCTTTCCTAACGATGATAGCGAACAAGTCATGACTCTAACAGGCTAATTAAGGTCTGAAACCTTGGTCAAAGTTATCTGAGTACACACATTTCCAATGGTGCCCAAACTTTTGCATTAGCCCATTTTCCTTTTTGTAATTTTTGAAATGTTAAAGATGGCAATATATATATGTATTTTTTTCATAAAATATGAAATATATCAAATATGTCATCTTTATACTTAGGGCTTTTAGAGATCATTTCATCATCAACTTGCTTCCATACAGTATAATGTGCTTTGTGTTACATTATGATGGTATCAACCTCCAAAAAAAATTCAAAAAATCTTTCTGGATTGAATTAGTAATCCATACAGTTTAATGTGCTTTGTACTACATTATGGTGGCAAACAACCCCTTCACACCAAAGCCTGTTTACACCTTCTTCATCAGGCCAATTTTTTCAATTCTGATCAATGTCATTTTGTGAAATAATGACTCTGGAAGACTTCAATGGATCCCACCAATTCTGAGACTGTTTTCTCATCATGACATATTGTCCATGATAATGGTGAAATTCGCTCAATGTGACTTGTGTTAATTTGTGAAAATATTGAAAATTTGGCCAAAATTTTGAACATTTTTCAATACTCAAAATTTTAATTTTTATACCCTTAATTCATATAGTTATATCACACAAAACAATTAATAAATAACATTTCCTACATATGTACTTTACAGTGGCCCAGTTTTTGAAACATGATTTATTTTTGTTAGGAAGATAGAAAGGTTAAAATTTGAACAGCAATTTCTCACTTTTACAGCAAAATATACAAAACTATTTTTTTAGGGACCACATCACATCTAAAGTAATGAAAATCCAGCACCAAAAGGTTGCACTCTAACAAGCTTTATTCCAAAATCTTCAAATAAAAACATGGACAACCGGCAGCAAAAAAAATGGCAGAGATAGCAGAGGTCTCTGTCATTTTTTTGCTGTCGGTTGGCCATGTTTTTATATAAAAATTTTGGAATAAAGTTCGTTGGAGTGCAACCTTTTGGTGCTGAATTTTTTATCACTGATTAGATTTTCCTGGGATGGCAGCCATGCACAAACTGGACAGGTGAGCTGAAAAGACTGTTTTATTTACTTATCACATCTGAAGTGACTTTGAGAGGCCTATATGACAAAAATACCCAAATTTGACCATTCTTAAAACTACACTCCTCAAGGTGCTTAAAACCACAATCAAAAGTTTATCAACCCTTTGGGTGCTTCACATGAATTAATGGAATGTGGAAGTAAAAAATCAACATTTAACTTTTTTTCACAAAAATTTTATTTAGACCCCATTTTTTTATTTGTTGTGCAATTTCTCCTGAGCATGCTGATACATCATTTGTGGAGGAAAACTACAGTTTGAGAATATGGCATGGCTCAGAAGAATCATTAGCGGATGCCATTTGGTGAGCCCCTGATGTGCCTAAAGAGTGGAAATCCTGCACAAGTGTCCCCATTTTGTAAACTAGACCCCTCAAGGAACTTATCTTGATGTGTGGTGAGTAGAGATGGGCAGACACCTGGATGTTCGGGTCTGGCATTTTTGGCCAAACAGTTACAAAAAGTTCGAGTTCGGGTATCAGAACAGTACCCGGACCCAAACCCGGACCCCGTTTAAATTGAATTAGGGGCCCAAACATCCAGTGTCATGTGCATGACAGCATAGCAAACACTGCTTCTGATCGGCGGTAAAATCATCACGGCCGGTCAGACAGCGTGAGCCTGCAGCTATGATTGGAGGTAAAAAGTTCACCTCCAGTCATTGGTATCGGATGATGGGACTACTGCAGCCTGGATTCCCCTGTATCTTTGATAACCAAAAAGGCAAAACTCACAGCTGGGGGGCTGCAACCCTCAGCTGTCAGCTTCAGCATGTCTGGTTATCAGGAATAGATGGGTCCCCATGCCGTGTTTTTTAATTATTTAAATAAATAATTAACAAAATACCACAACTACACTTTGTTCACAATATTTGAATGAGGCAGTACAGTTGGTGCCTTCACAGGTGTGTGGATGACCTTGCTTTAATTTTTGGCAGGCTTTTCATCGTGTGCAGACCTTTTATGAATGTAGGAGTACCACAACAGCACTTTTTTCAGAATATTTGAATGAGGCACTAAAGTTGGAGCCTTCAAGGGTGTATGGATGACCCTGCTTGTAAATTTTGGCTGGTTTGCAATTAGTGCATAGCCTTTATGAGTCTAGAAGTAAAACTACATGACTATGTGAACATAATGTGTATGCATTGCCCTCCTTTATGTCTAATACAAAGTGTACCTGAGTCCCTCTTAAATCTATTTTTTTGCAATTCTTGCTTCCTTCATAAATTACACTGAAATTTAATTTTATTAATACAAAAAATTTTATAAAAAATTAATAAAAAATAAATTTTGGCTAACTTAAATTATTGTTTTTAACCCCTTCACCCCCAAGAGTGGTTTGCACGTCCATGACGGGCCAATTTTTACAATTCTGACCACTGTACCTTTATGAGGTCATAACTCTGGAACGCTTCCATGGATCCCGGTGATTCTGACATTGTTTTCTCGTGACATATTGTACTTCATGTTAGTGGTAAAATTTCATTCAAATAACTTGCGTTTATTTGTGAGAAAAACGGAAATTTGGCGAAAATTTTGAAAATTTCACAATTTTCCAACTTTGAATTTTTATGCCCTTAAATCACAGAGATACGGCACACAATAAACTTGATAACTAACATTTCCCACATGTTTACTTTACATCAGCACAATTTTGGAACCCAATTTTTTTTGTTAGGAAGTTATAAGGGTTAAAAGTTGACCAGCGATTTCTCATTTTTACAACACCATTTTATTTTTAGGACCACATCACATTTGAAGCCACTTTGAGGGGTCTATATGATAGAAAATACCCAAAAGTGACACCATTCTAAAAACTGCACCCCTTAAGGTGCTCAAAACCACATTCAAGAAGTTTATTCACCCTTTAGGTGCGTCACAGGAATTTTTTTGAATATTTAAAAAAAAATGAACATCTAACTTTTTTTCATAAAAAAAATACTTCAGGTTCAATTTTTTTTATTTTACCAAGGGTAACAGGAGAAATTGGACTGCAAAAGTTATTGTGCAATTTGTCCTGAGTACGCTGATACCTGATTTGTGGGGGGGGGGAACGACTGTTTCGGCGCATGGCAGAGCTCAGAATGGAAGGAGCGCCGTTTGACTTTTTCAATGAAAAATTGGCTGGAATTCAGATTGGACGCCATGTCAGGTTTGGAGAGTCCCTGATGTACCTAAACAGTGGAAACCCCCTACAAGTGACCCCATTTTGGAAACTAGACCCCCCAAGGAACTTATCTAGATATGTGGTGAGAACTTTGAACCCACAAGGGCTTTACAGAAGTTTATAAAGTACAGCGGTACAATTAAAAAATCATATTTTTTCCACAAAAATGATCTTTTCACCCCAATTTTTATTTTCCCAAGGGTAACAGGACCCTAAAAGTTATTGTGCAATTTGTCCTGAGTAAGCTGATACCCCACATGTGGGGGTAAACCACTATTTGGGTGCATGGCAGAGCTCGGAAGGGAAGCAGCGCCATTTGACGTTTTTGGCTGGAATTGAGATCGGACACCATGTCGCGATTGGAAAACCCCTGATGTACCTAAACAGTGGAACCCCCCACAAATGACACCATTTTGTAAACTAGACCCCCCAAGGAACTTACCTAGATGTGTGGTGAGTAGAGTTGAGCGACTTTTTTGTTTTTTAGGGTCGAGTTTCGTTTCGTGAAACCCGACTTTTCCAAAAGTCGGGTCGAGCAAGATCGTCCGATTATAGGGAAAAGTCGGGTCGTCCCGAAACACGAAACCCAATGTAAGTCAATGGGGAATAAAAGTCGGCAGTGAGAGGAGGACAAGAAACACACCTACAGTGCCCATTTGAATGCCAAAAGCATCAATTCTTCTTACTTAAGCTTGTCAACCTTAATTAACTTCATAATACAAGTTACGCACTGAAAAATGGGGGTTATTTGGCTAAAGTTGTGGGGGGGGAGGGCTGGCTCCAGGTTTTCATGTGCCCTGGGCGAAAGAGCGCCCCTTTAACACATACCACAACTCATCATGCTCCGATACGGCAGAGAAATAGCGGTATAGTACAATGAAAAATACTTCACTTTTTACATCTCATGACAAGGCCCATCTATTTCTCCATACAGAATCATTGGTCCCATATAATGTTTGAAACAGTATATGATGAGCTCCACATAATGCTACAGTATATGTTGGTCCCCATGGATGAAGCTCCACTGTCTTATGGGCCCAAATAATGCTCCAAACATAATGGGCCCCATTTCTAATGCTCTAGTGTATAATGGGCCCTGTAAATGCTGCTCCAGTGTCTGATGTCCACCTTTGGAATGTTCCAGTGTATGGTGGGCCCCATCTATCATTCTCCAGAGTATAGTGCTCCCCAAAAATTGCTGTACCAACATTGAAAACAATCAAATAAGTCTCCTCGCTAGGGAATCCCTGTACTAGTCTGGACTCCTCGTCGTCCCCATCTTCCATCTCACTGCACAGTATTTCAACCTTGCAAGTGCTGTGATCCTGAGCAAGCAGGGGGGCCCACTCATTGGCGACGGCACTAGCACAGGGCCCCTGATAGTACGGTGGTGTGTCTGATGGCGGGTGGGCCGAACCTGCACTTTCATCTGCAGCTTCCTCTTTGTCACCGTGTAAGATGGAACTGTATATGGGAAGGGTAACCTGAGTTTCCTCAGGGTCAGATTCAGGCCGTGTAGCGTGCGAGGGGAATGTAGTGGTCTGGGTCAATGTACCAGCAGATTCATCGAGCAGTGGCTGGGCATCAGTGCACTTGTGTCGCCCCCAGGAGTACGGTCGCCACAGTGGCATTACCTTCCTCCTAGGAAGTGTGATGTCATGCTTGCGAGCAGCGAAGGATCTCTCTAGCAGGTTAACTGATTGGGCGGCGTTATTCCCACGAGTCATGACCCTCCAAACAGCGTTCATGAAGGCAAAGTGTTTGTTTTACGTGGGCAGTATGGTTGCAAAGCTGAACCTTAAAGGAATGTCCAGAAGGGCACCACCAGGAGTGGAGCCTATGGTTTAATTCGACTCCACCTGGGAAACCTCAACCATGCCAGCTACAGAAAAGATGCACACATTGCAAGCTTAATTCCGTTAACGAACGAGACTCCGTAATGCCCCGCGGTCCGAGTCCGGCTTACTAGAGGGACACGTGAGGCTCTGGCACATGAGATTGGCCAATAACTGGTGGGTCATGCCCTTGCATGTCCGTGGCTGCATGTGCGCTACACTGAAAAGGCCAGCGTTTGTCGCTTACAGGTGCAGATAACCCGCTGAACAACGTTAGTGATGGGGATCTGTGATTACAATTATTACCCGCGAACAATGATTTCCCAGTAAGTGCAGGTCAACCGCAGTTCCGGAATTAGGCCTAACCGTCATTCCTGAAAAAATGAAAAACTTACGTGTGCAAACCACAGGTGCTGTAGCTTGCTTAACAGCTCGCCAGCCGTTCTCAGGCCCAGTATGGATTACACGTGATTGCACAAAGGTGAGAAAGGGTACCATATCCCCAGATAACATGTATGGATAGCGTACACATTCAAAATATATGTCTATACATCAGGAGGCAGACTCAGACGGTATAGGCCCAGTATGGCTTGCACGTGATTGCACAAAGGTGAGAAAGGGTACCGTATCCCCGGATAACATGTATGGATAGCGTACACATTCAAAATATATGTCTATACATCAGGAGGCAGGCTCAGACGGTGTTAGGCCCAGTATGGATTACACGTGATTGCACAAAGGTGAGAAAGGGTACCGTATCCCCAGATAAAATGTATGGATAGCGTACACATTCAAAATATATGTCTATACATCAGGAGGCAGGCTCAGATGGTATAGGCCCAGTATGGCTTGCACGTGATTTCACAAAGGTGAGAAAGGTTACCGTATCCCCGGATAACATATATGGATAGCGTACACATTCAAAATATATGTCTATACATCAGGAGGCAGGCTTAGACGGTGTTAGGCCCAATATGGCTTGCACGTGATTGCACAAAGGTGAGAAAGGTTACCGTATCCCCGGATAACATGTATGGATAGCGTACACATTCAAAATATATGTCTATACATCAGGAGGCAGGCTTAGACGGTGTTAGGCCCAGTATGGCTTGCACGT
This sequence comes from Dendrobates tinctorius, assembly GCF_039654945.1. Classification (NCBI taxonomy): domain Eukaryota; kingdom Metazoa; phylum Chordata; class Amphibia; order Anura; family Dendrobatidae; genus Dendrobates; species Dendrobates tinctorius. The sequence continues at coordinate 2,910,827 of NW_027361878.1, forward strand.
AATCACGTGCAATCGCACAAAGGTGAGAAAGGTTACCGTATCCCCGGATAACATGTATGGATAGCATACACATTCAAAATATATGTCTATACATCAGGAGGCAGGCTCAGACGGTATAGGCCCAGTATGGCTTGCACGTGATTGCACAAAGGTGAGAAAGGGTACCGTATCCCCAGATGACATGTATGGATAGCGTACACATTCAAAATATATGTCTATACATCAGGAGGCAGGCTCAGACGGTATAGGCCCAGTATGGCTTGCACGTGATTGCACAAAGGTGAGAAATGTTACCGTATCCCCGGATAACATGTATGGATAGCGTACACATTCAAAATATATGTCTAAACATCAGGATGCAGGCTGAGACGGTGTTAGGACCAGTATGGCTTGCACGTGATTGCACAAAGGTGAGAAAGGGTACCGTATCCCCAGATAACATGTATGGATAGCGTACACATTCAAAATATATGTCTATACATCAGGAGGCAGGCTCAAACGGTGTCAGGCACAGTATGGATTTGACGGCCCAGACTACACAGCGGATGAGCAGGGAGAGGTAAAGATTGCAAATGCTGGGGCCCTGCCCAAGCAAGGGGGGCCCACTCGTGGGCGTCGGTACTGGCACTGGGCCCCTCATAGTACGGCGGTGTGTCTGACGGCGGGTGTGCACCACCACCGTCAGAGACACTTGATTGCACTATGAGGGACCCTGTGCCAGTGCCCGCGCCCAAGAGTCGGCCTACCCACCTGTCCAGGGCAACGGCACTCGCACGGTGTCGTGCGCTAGGTGGTGACCCCGGCCATGGGGGGGAGGCAGCACAGTTAGGGAGTTTTAGAAAGTGGCATATGTTGATGTTGGACATTCAGCTGATGCAAAAGGTGAAAAAGGTCAAGTCCCAGGAAGAGGTGGACCAAAGCAAGCCATTTTTCTGTCACCCTATGTGTCATCAGGGGAAGGTGGGACAAAATCCTTGGAAACCCATGCGTGGTTCATTTTAATGAAGGTTAGATCATCCACATTTTGGGTTGACAGACGGGTCCTTTTTTCTGTCAGGATTGATCCAGCTGCACTGAAGACTCTTTCCGATAGCACATTTGCAGCTGGGCAAGCGAGCTCCTGTAAGGCATATTGTGCCAATTCAGGCCAGGTGTCCAGTTTAGCGGCCCAATAGTCAAAGGGGAATGACCTGTGTGGGAGAACATCGATATGGGAGGAAAAGTAGTTTGTAACCATAGTTGACAACTGCTGTCTCCTGTCACTTTCCATCGATGCAGTAATACCAGTTGTGAGAGCGGTACTTGAAAAATCAGTCCACAACATTGTCATGAAACCCCTGTCTCCAACGCCAATTCTGCTGTGTGCACCACGAACACCTCTGCCAAGCTGACCCCGGCCCATACGGCTCGTGTGAGAACTATCACCGCTGCTGTGTGCTGGGAATGCCTCAAGCAACCGATTTACCAGAGTTGCTTGTTTATTAGCCAATATTAGGTCAAGGTTCTCCTGTGGCATGGTGTTTTGTAATTTGCCTTTATAGCGTGGATCCAGGATGCTGGCCAACCAGTAGTCGTCATCGTTCATCATTTTGGCATTGCGGGGGTCCCTTTTTAGGATCTGCAAGGCATAATCTGACATGTGGGCCAATGTTCCCGGTGTCAATGATGCACTGCGAGTGCTGGTTGGAGGAGCACTTTCTGGCAAATCCACATCCCTCCAGTCACGCACAAACCCTGTACCAGACCTTGCCATGCCAACATTTTCACTTGCCCCATGAGATGCATCCTCCTCCCCTAAGTAATCATCCCCATCATCATCCTCCTCCTCCTCTTCTTCCTCCACCTCGTCCAGGAGAGGTCCCTGAGCAGACAATGGCTGAATGTCATCAAGGATTCCCTCATCGTCAACATTGGCTGCAGACGCCTGCTCCTTAAGGTGCGTCAAAGTTTGCATGAGCAGACGCATAAGTGGTATGCTCATGCTTAGGATGGCGTCGTCTGCGCTTACCAGCTGTGTGCATTCCTCAAAACACTGAAGGACTTTACAGAGGTCTTTCAGCTTCGACCACTGCACACCTGTCAACTCCATGTCTGCTCTCAAAGTGCCTGGCCGTGTATCCTCCCACAAATGCATTATGGCCTGCCTCTGCTCGCACAGCCGCTCCACCATGTGCAGAGTGGAGTTCCACCTTGTTGCAATGTCGATAATGAGGCGGTGGTTGGGAAGGTGGAGCAATCGCTGCAGCTTCTGCATACGAAAGGAGTGTACAGGCGACCGGCGGATGTGCGCGCACAGTCTTCGCACCTTCTGGAGCAGGGCTGTTAACTCCGGATAATTTTTGAGGAAGCACTGCACCACCAGGTTCAAGGTGTGAGCCAAGCAAGGTATGTGGCTGAGTTTTGAAAGGGCTATGGCTGCCACAAAATTACGGCCGTTATCACTAACTACCTTGCCTGCCTCAAGATGTACACTGCCCAGCCATGACTCAGTTTGTCGCTGAAAGTACTCGGCCAGCACCTCGGCGGTGTGTCTGTCGCCCAAACACATCATCTGCAACACAGCCTGCTGACGCTTTCCACTAGCTGCTCGATAGGGGGACACATCGTGTGCAACAGTGGCAGCAGCAGATGGAGTGCTCGTACGACTGCGCTCTGTGGACGAGCTTTCGCTTCTGGAGGAGGAGGAGAGTTGAACGCCTACAGCCAACTGTTTCCTATACCGTGGGCTAGGCAGCACTGTCCCACCACCGCTGTCCCCTGTGGACCCTGCATCCACCACATTAACCCAGTGCGCAGTGATGGACACGTAACGGCCCTGGCCATGCCGACTGGACCATGAATCAGTTGTGAGGTGCACCTTTCCGCTGACTGCTTGAGTGCATGGACAATGCGGTCTTTCACATGATGGTGGAGTGCTGGGATGGCTTTGCGAGAGAAGAAGTGGCGACTGGGTAGGTCATAGCGTGGTACTGCATAGGCCATGAGTTCGCGGAAAGCTGTGCTTTCCACCAACCGAAAGGGCATCATCTCAAACGAGATTAGTTTGGCAATGTGGGCGTTCAAACCCAGTGTACGCGGATGAGAGACTGAGTACTTTCTTGACCTACTCATAGTGTCTGGGAGGGTGAGCTGGACTTGAGAGCTGCATATGGTGGAAGTAGCAGTGGACAGGGCGGACTGAGAGAGGGTTGATGATGGTGATGGAGTTGTTGTTCTTTCTGATGGCCTAGGATCAGTCTTTCGTTGATATAACAGTGGGATTCCCTGACTGCTGTGGCCTTGCAACGACACCTCAACATTTGCTGCTGTGCTAACCGGTGGGCTTACAGTGGGGGAAACAATGTAGCGTTGCTGACTACCTTCGTTGTGATCAGTTGCACATGTGGCACTTGAGGTTTGGTGTTGTGTCCACGCTTGCAAGTGCATGCTGGTTAAATGTCTAAGCATGCAACTGGTATTCAAATTTTTAAGATTTTTCCCTCGGCTAAAGGTCTTTGCGCACTTCTTACAGATAACCTTGGCCTGATCATGAGGATTTTGTTCAAAAAAGTGCCACACTGCACTCTTCCTACTTTGGAAGACATTTTGCGGCCTAGCACGCTGTGATCTTTTGAACCTCTGGACAAGCTGTCCAGCAACTCTTTTGATGTTTGGAACCTGTCTTTGGAGTGCTCCGGGCCTGCCAGATAACAGCTGTTGCGATGTCGATGTCTGCTGTGGATGCTCCTCATCTGAGCTATTGGAAGCAGCACCCTCTTCCCCCAATGGATGCCAATCTGGGTCAACAACTGGGTCATCCATCACCTCCTCTTCTATGTCATGTGCACCTTCCTCTGTGTCACCGTGTATGGTGGTATAGTGTGCGGGAAGGGGCACCTGAGTCTCATCAGGGTCAGAATCTGTCTCTGTACACTGCGAGGACAATGTAGTGCTCTGAGTGAATGTACCAGCAGAATCATCCATCAGCGACTGTGCATCAGTGCACTCCATGTCAGATTCATCTTGGCCTGGGTAATTCACCATTTCACTTGATAATCCAGGCATGGTATGTGAAAACAGCTCCATGGAGTAATCAGTAGTATGGCCTGCATCATCCTTCAATCTTGGTTGTGGTGAAGGACACAAGGAAAGGTGTGGTTCATGAACATGAGCCTCCAATGACGACTCAGTGCTTTTACTTTTTACAACTGAAGAAGAGGAGGCGATAGAGCTGGAGGCTGAGTCAGCAATGTAAGACAAAACTTTTTCCTGATGCTCTGGCTTTAAAAGCGGTTTGCCAACTCCTAGAAAACTAAGCCTTCGAAGCCTTATGGAGCCAGATGATGATGCAGGCTCAACACCTCCTGCATTCGGTCCTATTTTGCTCTTGCCACTACCATCAGATCCACCACCAACACCATCATTACCAGCTGCCAACCCCCGCCCAATTCCACGGCCTCTTCCACCAGCCTTCCTCATTTTTGGCAGAAATGTAGAAAAAATCCAACAAACTATATAGTAATGTAAAACAAGGTACAAGGTGTCTATAGGACAGGGGAGATTTTGAATTTCTGCAGACACTAGTGGACACTGGACACTTTTGGATTGTGTAAGGCCCACTGAATATCTGAGCGCTGTCACAGGCTCGATGGCACAGCTGTGACCAAAGTGACTAGAGGATAAGGGAGATTTTGAATTTCTGCAGAAACTAGTGGACACTGGACATTTTTGGAATGTGTGAGGCCCACTGAATATCTAAGCACTGTCACAGGCTCGATGGCACAGCTGTGACCAAAGTGACTAGAGGATAAGGGAGATTTTGAATTTCTGCACACACTAGTGGACACTGGACACTTTTGGATTGTGTGAGGCCCACTGAATATCTGAGCGCTGTCACAGGCTCGATGGCACAGCTGTGACCAAAGTGACTAGAGGATAAGGGAGATTTTGAATTTCTGCACACACTAGTGGACACTGGACACTTTTGGATTGTGTGAGGCCCACTGAATATCTGAGCGCTGTCACAGGCTCAATGGCACAGCTGTGACCAAAGTGACTAGAGGATTAGGGAGATTTTGAATTTCTGCAGACAATTGTGGACACTGGACACTTTTGGATTGTGTGAGGCCCACTGAATATCTGAGCGCTGTCACAGGCTCGATGGCACAGCTGTGACCAAAGTGACTAGAGGATAAGGGAGATTTTGTATTTCTGCAGACACTTGTGGACACTGGACACTTTTGGATTGTGTGAGGCCCACTGAATATCTGAGCGCTGTCACAGGCTCGATGGCACAGCTGTGACCAAAGTGACTAGAGGATAAGGGAGATTTTGAATTTCTGCAGACACTAGTGGACACCGGACACTTTTGGATTGTGTGAGGCCCACTGAATATCTGAGCGCTGTCACAGGCTTGATGGCACAGCTGTGACCAAAGTGACTAGAGGATAAGGGAGATTTTGTATTTCTGCAGACACTTGTGGACACTGGACACTTTTGGATTGTGTGAGGCCCACTGAATATCTGAGCGCTGTCACAGGCTCGATGGCACAGCTGTGACCAAAGTGACTAGAGGATAAGGGAGATTTTGAATTTCTGCAGACACTAGTGGACACTGGACATTTTTGGATTGTGTGAGGCCCACTGAATATCTGAGCGCTGTCACAGGCTCGATGGCACAGCTGTGACCAAAGTGACTAGAGGATAAGGGAGATTTTGAATTTCTGCAGACACTTGTGGACACTGGACATTTTTGGATTGTGTGAGGCCCACTGAATATCTGAGCGCTGTCAAAGGCTCGATGGCACAGCTGTGACCAAAGTGACTAGAGGATAAGGGAGATTTTGAATTTCTGCAGACACTAGTGGAAAATGGACACTTTTGGATTGTGTGAGGCCCACTGAATATCTGAGCGCTGTCACAGGCTCGATGGCACAGCTGTGACCAAAGTGACTAGAGGATAAGGGAGATTTTCAATTTCTGCAGACACTTGTGGACACTGGACACTTTTGGATTGTGTGAGGCCTACTGAATATCTGAGCGCTGTCACAGGCTCGATGGCACAGCTGTGACCAAAGTGACTAGAGGATAAGGGAGATTTTGAATTTCTGCAGACACTAGTGGACACTGAACACTTTTGGATTGTGTGAGGCCCACTGAATATCTGAGCGCTGTCACAGGCTCGATGGCACAGCTGTGACCAAAGTGACTAGAGGATAAGGGAGATTTTGAATTTCTGCAGACACTTGTGGACACTGGACACTTTTGGATTGTGTGAGGCCCACTCAATATCTGAGCGCTGTCACAGGCTCGATGGCACAGCTGTGACCAAAGTGACTAGAGGATAAGGGAGATTTTGAATTTCTGCAGACACTTGTGGACACTGGACACTTTTCGATTGTGTGAGGCCCACTGAATATCTGAGCGCTGTCACAGGCTCGATGGCACAGCTGTGACCAAAGTGACTAGAGGATAAGGGAGAATTTGAATTTCTGCAGACACTAGTGGACACTGGACACTTTTGGATTGTGTGAGGCCCACTGAATATCTGAGCGCTGTCACAGGCTCGTTGGCACAGCTGTGACCAAAGTGACTAGAGGATAAGGGAGATTTTGAATTTCTGCACACACTAGTGGACACTGGACACTTTTGGATTGTGTGAGGCCCACTGAATATCTGAGCGCTGTCACAGGCTCGATGGCACAGCTGTGACCAAAGTGACTAGAGGATAAGGGAGATTTTGAATTTCTGCAGACACTAGTGGACACTGGACACTTTTGGATTGTGTGAGGCCCACTGAATATCTGAGCGCTGTCACAGGCTCGGTGGCACAGCTGTGACCAAAGTGACTAGAGGATAATGGAGATTTTGAATTTCTGCAGACACTTGTGGACACTGGACACTTTTGGATTGTGTGAGGCCCACTGAATATCTGAGCGCTGTCACAGGCTCAATGGCACAGCTGTGACCAAAGTGACTAGAGGATAAGGGAGATTTTGAATTTCTGCAGACACTTGTGGACACTGGACATTTTTGGATTGTGTGAGGACCACTGAATATCTGAGCGCTGTCACAGGCTCGATGGCACAGCTGTGACCAAAGTGACTAGAGGATAAGGGAGATTTTGAATTTCTGCAGACACTTGTGGACACTGGACACTTTTGGATTGTGTGAGGCCCACTGAATATCTGAGCGCTGTCACATGCTCGATGGCACAGCTGTGACCAAAGTGACTAGAGGATAAGGAAATTTTGAATTTCTGCAGACACTTGTGGACACTGGACACTTTTGGATTGTGTGAGGCCCAATGAATATTTGAGCGCTGTCACAGGCTCGATGGCACAGCTGTGACCAAAGTGACTAGAGGATAAGGGAGATTTTGAATTTCTGCAGACACTAGTGGACACTGGACACTTTTGGATTGTGTGAGGCCCACTGAATATCTGAGCGCTGTCACAGGCTCGATGGCACAGCTGTGACCAAAGTGACTAGAGGATAAGGGAGATTTTTAATTTCTGCACACACCAGTGGACACTGGACACTTTTGGATTGTGTCAGGCCCACTGAATATCTGAGCGCTGTCACAGGCTCGATGGCACAGCTGTGACCAAAGTGACTAGAGGATAAGGGAGATTTTGAATTTCTGCAAACAATTGTGGACACTGGACAAGTTTGGATTGTGTGAGGCCCACTGAATATCTGAGCGCTGTCACAGGCTCGATGGCACAGATGTGACCAAAGTGACTAGAGGATAAGGGAGATTTTGAATTTCTGCAGACACTAGGGGACACTGGACACTTTTGGATTGTGTGAGGCCCACTGAATATCTGAGCGCTGTCACAGGCTCGATGGCACAGCTGTGACCAAAGTGACTAGAGGATAAGGGAGATTTTGAATTTCTGCAGACACTTGTGGACACTGGACACTTTTGGATTGTGTGAGGCCCACTGAATATCTGAGCGCTGTCACAGGCTCGATGGCACAGCTGTGACCAAAGTGACTAGAGGATAAGGGAGATTTTGAATTTCTGCAGACACTAGTGGACACTGGACACTTTTGGATTGTGTGAGGCCCACTGAATATCTGAGCGCTGTCACAGGCTCGATGGCACAGCTGTGACCAAAGTGACTAGAGGATAAGGGAGATTTTGAATTTCTGCAGACACTTGTGGACACTGGACACTTTTGGATTGTGTGAGGCCCACTGAATATCTGAGCGCTGTCACAGGCTCAATGGCACAGCTGTGACCAAAATGACTAGAGGATAAGGGAGATTTTGAATTTCTGCAGACACTTGTGGACACTGGACACTTTTGGATTGTGTGAGGCCCACTGAATATCTGAGCTCTGTCACAGGCTCGATGGCACAGCTGTGACCAAAGTGACTAGAGGATAAGGGAGATTTTGAATTTCTGCACACACTAGTGGACACTGGACACTTTTGGATTGTGTGAGGCCCACTGTATATCTGAGCGCTGTCACAGGCTCGATGGCACAGCTGTGACCAAAGTGACTAGAGGATAAGGGAGATTTTCAATTTCTGCAGACACTTGTGGACACTGGACACTTTTGGATTGTGTGAGGACCACTGAATATCTGAGCGCTGTCACAGGCTCGATGGCACAGCTGTAACCAAAGTGACTAGAGGATAATGGAGATTTTAAATTTCTGCAGACACTTGTGGACACTGGACACTTTTGGCTTGTGTGAGGCCCACTGAATATCTGAGCGCTGTCACAGGCTCGATGGCACAGCTGTGACCAAAGTGACTAGAGGATAAGGGAGATTTTGAATTTATGCACACACTAGTGGACACTGGACACTTTTGGATTGTGTGAGGCCCACTGAATATCTGAGCGCTGTCACAGGCTCGATGGCACAGCTGTGACCAAAGTGACTAGAGGATAAGGGAGATTTTGAATTTCTGCAGACTCTTGTGGACACTGGACAGTTTTGGATTTTGTGAGGCCCACTGAATATCTGAGCGCTGTCACAGGCTCGATGGCACAGCTGTGACCAAAGTGACTAGAGGATAAGGGAGATTTTGAATTTCTGCAGACACTAGTGGACATTGGACACTTTTGGATTGTGTGAGGCCCACTGAATATCTGAGCGCTGTCACAGGCTCGATGGCACAGCTGTGACCAAAGTGACTAGAGGATAAGGGAGATTTTGAATTTCTGCAGACACTTGTGGACACTGGACACTTTTGGATTGTGTGAGGCCCACTGAATATCTGAGCGCTGTCACAGGCTCGATGGCACAGCTGTGACCAAAGTGACTAGAGGATAAGGCAGATTTTGAATTTCTGCAGACACTTGTGGACACTGGACACTTTTGGATTGTGTGAGGCCTACTGAATATCTGAGCGCTGTCACAGGCTCGATGGCACAGCTGTGACCAAAGTGACTAGAGGATAAGGGAGATTTTGAATTTCTGCAGACACTAGTGGACACTGAACACTTTTGGATTGTGTGAGGCCCACTGAATATCTGAGCGCTGTCACAGGCTCGATGGCACAGCTGTGACCAAAGTGACTAGAGGATAAGGGAGATTTTGAATTTCTGCAGACACTTGTGGACACTGGACACTTTTGGATTATGTGAGGCCCACTCAATATGTTAGCGCTGTCACAGGCTCGATGGCACAGCTGTGACCAAAGTGACTAGAGGATAAGGGAGATTTTGAATTTCTGCAGACACTTGTGGACACTGGACACTTTTCGATTGTGTGAGGCCCACTGAATATCTGAGCGCTGTCAAAGGCTCGATGGCACAGCTGTGACCAAAGTGACTAGAGGATAAGGGAGAATTTGAATTTCTGCAGACACTAGTGGACACTGGACACTTTTGGATTGTGTGAGGCCCACTGAATATCTGAGCGCTGTCACAGGCTCGATGGCACAGCTGTGACCAAAGTGAATAGAGGATAAGGGAGATTTTGAATTTCTGTAGACACTAGTGGACACTGGACACTTTTGGATTGTGTGAGGCCCACTGAATATCTGAGCGCTGTCACAGGCTCAATGGCACAGCTGTGACCAAAGTGACTAGAGGATAAGGGAGATTTTGAATTTCTGCAGACACTTGTGGACACTGGACACTTTTGGATTGTGTGAGGCCCACTGAATATCTGAGCGCTGTCACAGGCTCGATGGCACAGCTGTGACCAAAGTGACTAGAGGATAAGGGAGATTTTGAATTTCTACAGACACTTGTGGACACTGGACACTTTTGGATTGTGTGAGGCCCACTGAATATCTGAGCGCTGTCACAGGCTCGATGGCACAGCTGTGACCAAAGTGACTAGAGGATAAGGGAGATTTTGAATTTCTGCAGACACTTGTGGACACTGGACACTTTTGGATTGTGTGAGGCCCACTGAATATCTGAGCGCTGTCACAGGCTCTATGGCACAGCTGTGACCAAAGTGACTAGAGGATAAGGGAGATTTTGAATTTCTGCAGACACTTGTGGACACTTTTGGATTGTGTGAGGCCCACTGAATATCTGAGCGCTGTCACAGGCTCGATGGCACAGCTGTGACCAAAGTGACTAGAGGATAAGGGAGATTTTGAATTTCTGCACACACTAGTGGACACTGGACACTTTTGGATTGTGTGAGGCCCACTGAATATCTGAGCGCTGTCACAGGCTCGATGGCACAGCTGTGACCAAAGTGACTAGAGGATAAGGGAGATTTTGAATTTCTGCAGACACTTGTGGACACTGGACACTTTTGGATTGTGTGAGGCCCGCTGAATATCTGAGCGCTGTCACAGGCTCGATGGCACAGCTGTGACCAAAGTGAATAGAGGATAAGGGAGATTTTGAATTTCTGCACACACTTGTGGACACTGGACACTTTTGGATTGTGTGAGGCCCACTGAATATCTGAGCGCTGTCACAGGCTCGATGGCACAGCTGTGACCAAAGTGACTAGAGGATAACGGAGATTTTGAATTTCTGCACACACATGTGGACACTGGACACATTTGGATTGTGTGAGGCCCACTGAATATCTGAGTGCTGTCACAGGCTCGATTGCACAGCTGTGACCAAAGTGACTAGAGGATAAGGGAGATTTTGAATTTCTGCAGACACTTGTGGACACTGGACACTTTTGGATTGTGTGAGGCCCACTGATTATCTGAGCGCTGTCACAGGCTCGATGGCACAGCTGTGACCAAAGTGACTAGAGGATAAGGGAGATTTTGAATTTCTGCAGACACTAGTGGACACTGGACACTTTTGGATTGTGTGAGGCCCACTGAATATCTGAGCGCTGTCACAGGCTCGATGGCACAGCTGTGACCAAAGTGACTAGAGGATAAGGGAGATTTTGAATTTCTGCAGACACTTGTGGACACTGGACACTTTTGGATTGTGTGAGGCCCACTGAATATCTGAGCGCTGTCAAAGGCTCGATGGCACAGCTGTGACCAAAGTGACTAGAGGATAAGGGAGATTTTGAATTTCTGCACACACTAGTGGACACTGGACACTTTTGGATTGTGTGAGGCCCACTGAATATCTGAGCGCTGTCACAAGCTCGTTGGCACAGCTGTGACCAAAGTGACTAGAGGATAAGGGAGATTTTGAATTTCTGCAGACACTTGTGGACACTGGACATTTTTGGATTGTGTGAGGACCACTGAATATCTGAGCGCTGTCACAGGCTCGATGGCACAGCTGTGACCAAAGTGACTAGAGGATAAGGGAGATTTTGAATTTCTGCAGACACTTGTGGACACTGGACACTTTTGGATTGTGTGAGGCCCACTGAATATCTGAGCGCTGTCACAGGCTCGATGGCACAGCTGTGACCAAAGTGACTAGAGGATAAGGGAGATTTTGAATTTATGCAGACACTAGTGGACACTGGACACTTTTGGATTGTGTGAGGCCCACTGAATATCTGAGCGCTGTCACAGGCTCGATGGCACAGCTGTGACCAAAGTGACTAGAGGATAAGGGAGATTTTGAATTTCTGCAGACACTTGTGGACACTGGACACTTTTGGATTGTGTGAGGCCCACTGAATATCTGAGCGCTGTCACAGGCTCGATGGCACAGCTGTGACCAAAGTGACTAGAGGATAAGGGAGATTTTGAATTTCTGCACACACTAATGGACACTGGACACTTTTGGATTGTGTGAGGCCCACTGAATATCTGAGCGCTGTCACAGGCTCGATGGCACAGCTGTGACCAAAGTGACTAGAGGATAAGGGAGATTTTGAATTTCTGCAGACACTTGTGGACACTGGACACTTTTGGATTGTGTGAGGCCCACTGAATATCTGAGCGCTGTCACAGGGTCGATGGCACAGCTGTGACCAAAGTGACTAGAGGATAAGGGAGATTTTGAATTTATGCAGACACTAGTGGACACTGGACACTTTTGGATTGTGTGAGGCCCACTGAATATCTGAGCGCTGTCACAGGCTCGATGGCACAGCTGTGACCAAAGTGACTAGAGGATAAGGGAGCTTTTGAATTTCTGCAGACACTTGTGGACACTGGACACTTTTGGATTTTGTGAGGCCCACTGAATATCTGAGCGCTGTCACAGGCTCGATGGCACAGCTGTGACCAAAGTGACTAGAGGATAAGGGAGATTTTGAATTTATGCAGACACTAGTGGACACTGGACACTTTTGGATTGTGTGAGGCCCACTGAATATCTCAGCGCTGTCACAGGCTCGATGGCACAGCTGTGACCAAAGTGACTAGAGGATAATGGAGATTTTGAATTTCTGCAGACACTTGTGGACACTGGACACTTTTGGATTGTGTGAGGCCCACTGAATATCTGAGCGCTGTCACAGGCTCAATGGCACAGCTGTGACCAAAGTGACTAGAGGATAAGGGAGATTTTGAATTTCTGCAGACACTTGTGGACACTGGACATTTTTGGATTGTGTGAGGACCACTGAATATCTGAGCGCTGTCACAGGCTCGATGGCACAGCTGTGACCAAAGTGACTAGAGGATAAGGGAGATTTTGAATTTCTGCAGACACTTGTGGACACTGGACACTTTTGGATTGTGTGAGGCCCACTGAATATCTGAGCGCTGTCACATGCTCGATGGCACAGCTGTGACCAAAGTGACTAGAGGATAAGGAAATTTTGAATTTCTGCAGACACTTGTGGACACTGGACACTTTTGGATTGTGTGAGGCCCAATGAATATCTGAGCGCTGTCACAGGCTCGATGGCACAGCTGTGACCAAAGTGACTAGAGGATAAGGGAGATTTTGAATTTCTGCAGACACTAGTGGACACTGGACACTTTTGGATTGTGTGAGGCCCACTGAATATCTGAGCGCTGTCACAGGCTCGATGGCACAGCTGTGACCAAAGTGACTAGAGGATAAGGCAGATTTTGAATTTCTGCAGACACTTGTGGACACTGGACACTTTTGGATTGTGTGAGGCCTACTGAATATCTGAGCGCTGTCACAGGCTCGATGGCACAGCTGTGACCAAAGTGACTAGAGGATAAGGGAGATTTTGAATTTCTGCAGACACTAGTGGACACTGAACACTTTTGGATTGTGTGAGGCCCACTGAATATCTGAGCGCTGTCACAGGCTCGATGGCACAGCTGTGACCAAAGTGACTAGAGGATAAGGGAGATTTTGAATTTCTGCAGACACTTGTGGACACTGGACACTTTTGGATTATGTGAGGCCCACTCAATATGTTAGCGCTGTCACAGGCTCGATGGCACAGCTGTGACCAAAGTGACTAGAGGATAAGGGAGATTTTGAATTTCTGCAGACACTTGTGGACACTGGACACTTTTCGATTGTGTGAGGCCCACTGAATATCTGAGCGCTGTCAAAGGCTCGATGGCACAGCTGTGACCAAAGTGACTAGAGGATAAGGGAGAATTTGAATTTCTGCAGACACTAGTGGACACTGGACACTTTTGGATTGTGTGAGGCCCACTGAATATCTGAGTGCTGTCACAGGCTCGATGGCACAGCTGTGACCAAAGTGAATAGAGGATAAGGGAGATTTTGAATTTCTGTAGACACTAGTGGACACTGGACACTTTTGGATTGTGTGAGGCCCACTGAATATCTGAGCGCTGTCACAGGCTCAATGGCACAGCTGTGACCAAAGTGACTAGAGGATAAGGGAGATTTTGAATTTCTGCAGACACTTGTGGACACTGGACACTTTTGGATTGTGTGAGGCCCACTGAATATCTGAGCGCTGTCACAGGCTCGATGGCACAGCTGTGACCAAAGTGACTAGAGGATAAGGGAGATTTTGAATTTCTACAGACACTTGTGGACACTGGACACTTTTGGATTGTGTGAGGCCCACTGAATATCTGAGCGCTGTCACAGGCTCGATGGCACAGCTGTGACCAAAGTGACTAGAGGATAAGGGAGATTTTGAATTTCTGCAGACACTTGTGGACACTGGACACTTTTGGATTGTGTGAGGCCCACTGAATATCTGAGCGCTGTCACAGGCTCTATGGCACAGCTGTGACCAAAGTGACTAGAGGATAAGGGAGATTTTGAATTTCTGCAGACACTTGTGGACACTTTTGGATTGTGTGAGGCCCACTGAATATCTGAGCGCTGTCACAGGCTCGATGGCACAGCTGTGACCAAAGTGACTAGAGGATAAGGGAGATTTTGAATTTCTGCACACACTAGTGGACACTGGACACTTTTGGATTGTGTGAGGCCCACTGAATATCTGAGCGCTGTCACAGGCTCGATGGCACAGCTGTGACCAAAGTGACTAGAGGATAAGGGAGATTTTGAATTTCTGCAGACACTTGTGGACACTGGACACTTTTGGATTGTGTGAGGCCCGCTGAATATCTGAGCGCTGTCACAGGCTCGATGGCACAGCTGTGACCAAAGTGAATAGAGGATAAGGGAGATTTTGAATTTCTGCACACACTTGTGGACACTGGACACTTTTGGATTGTGTGAGGCCCACTGAATATCTGAGCGCTGTCACAGGCTCGATGGCACAGCTGTGACCAAAGTGACTAGAGGATAACGGAGATTTTGAATTTCTGCACACACATGTGGACACTGGACACATTTGGATTGTGTGAGGCCCACTGAATATCTGAGTGCTGTCACAGGCTCGATTGCACAGCTGTGACCAAAGTGACTAGAGGATAAGGGAGATTTTGAATTTCTGCAGACACTTGTGGACACTGGACACTTTTGGATTGTGTGAGGCCCACTGATTATCTGAGCGCTGTCACAGGCTCGATGGCACAGCTGTGACCAAAGTGACTAGAGGATAAGGGAGATTTTGAATTTCTGCAGACACTAGTGGACACTGGACACTTTTGGATTGTGTGAGGCCCACTGAATATCTGAGCGCTGTCACAGGCTCGATGGCACAGCTGTGACCAAAGTGACTAGAGGATAAGGGAGATTTTGAATTTCTGCAGACACTTGTGGACACTGGACACTTTTGGATTGTGTGAGGCCCACTGAATATCTGAGCGCTGTCAAAGGCTCGATGGCACAGCTGTGACCAAAGTGACTAGAGGATAAGGGAGATTTTGAATTTCTGCACACACTAGTGGACACTGGACACTTTTGGATTGTGTGAGGCCCACTGAATATCTGAGCGCTGTCACAAGCTCGTTGGCACAGCTGTGACCAAAGTGACTAGAGGATAAGGGAGATTTTGAATTTCTGCAGACACTTGTGGACACTGGACATTTTTGGATTGTGTGAGGACCACTGAATATCTGAGCGCTGTCACAGGCTCGATGGCACAGCTGTGACCAAAGTGACTAGAGGATAAGGGAGATTTTGAATTTCTGCAGACACTTGTGGACACTGGACACTTTTGGATTGTGTGAGGCCCACTGAATATCTGAGCGCTGTCACAGGCTCGATGGCACAGCTGTGACCAAAGTGACTAGAGGATAAGGGAGATTTTGAATTTATGCAGACACTAGTGGACACTGGACACTTTTGGATTGTGTGAGGCCCACTGAATATCTGAGCGCTGTCACAGGCTCGATGGCACAGCTGTGACCAAAGTGACTAGAGGATAAGGGAGATTTTGAATTTCTGCAGACACTTGTGGACACTGGACACTTTTGGATTGTGTGAGGCCCACTGAATATCTGAGCGCTGTCACAGGCTCGATGGCACAGCTGTGACCAAAGTGACTAGAGGATAAGGGAGATTTTGAATTTCTGCACACACTAATGGACACTGGACACTTTTGGATTGTGTGAGGCCCACTGAATATCTGAGCGCTGTCACAGGCTCGATGGCACAGCTGTGACCAAAGTGACTAGAGGATAAGGGAGATTTTGAATTTCTGCAGACACTTGTGGACACTGGACACTTTTGGATTGTGTGAGGCCCACTGAATATCTGAGCGCTGTCACAGGGTCGATGGCACAGCTGTGACCAAAGTGACTAGAGGATAAGGGAGATTTTGAATTTATGCAGACACTAGTGGACACTGGACACTTTTGGATTGTGTGAGGCCCACTGAATATCTGAGCGCTGTCACAGGCTCGATGGCACAGCTGTGACCAAAGTGACTAGAGGATAAGGGAGCTTTTGAATTTCTGCAGACACTTGTGGACACTGGACACTTTTGGATTTTGTGAGGCCCACTGAATATCTGAGCGCTGTCACAGGCTCGATGGCACAGCTGTGACCAAAGTGACTAGAGGATAAGGGAGATTTTGAATTTATGCAGACACTAGTGGACACTGGACACTTTTGGATTGTGTGAGGCCCACTGAATATCTCAGCGCTGTCACAGGCTCGATGGCACAGCTGTGACCAAAGTGACTAGAGGATAATGGAGATTTTGAATTTCTGCAGACACTTGTGGACACTGGACACTTTTGGATTGTGTGAGGCCCACTGAATATCTGAGCGCTGTCACAGGCTCAATGGCACAGCTGTGACCAAAGTGACTAGAGGATAAGGGAGATTTTGAATTTCTGCAGACACTTGTGGACACTGGACATTTTTGGATTGTGTGAGGACCACTGAATATCTGAGCGCTGTCACAGGCTCGATGGCACAGCTGTGACCAAAGTGACTAGAGGATAAGGGAGATTTTGAATTTCTGCAGACACTTGTGGACACTGGACACTTTTGGATTGTGTGAGGCCCACTGAATATCTGAGCGCTGTCACATGCTCGATGGCACAGCTGTGACCAAAGTGACTAGAGGATAAGGAAATTTTGAATTTCTGCAGACACTTGTGGACACTGGACACTTTTGGATTGTGTGAGGCCCAATGAATATCTGAGCGCTGTCACAGGCTCGATGGCACAGCTGTGACCAAAGTGACTAGAGGATAAGGGAGATTTTGAATTTCTGCAGACACTAGTGGACACTGGACACTTTTGGATTGTGTGAGGCCCACTGAATATCTGAGCGCTGTCACAGGCTCGATGGCACAGCTGTGACCAAAGTGACTAGAGGATAAGGGAGATTTTTAATTTCTGCACACACCAGTGGACACTGGACACTTTTGGATTGTGTCAGGCCCACTGAATATCTGAGCGCTGTCACAGGCTCGATGGCACAGCTGTGACCAAAGTGACTAGAGGATAAGGGAGATTTTGAATTTCTGCAAACAATTGTGGACACTGGACAAGTTTGGATTGTGTGAGGCCCACTGAATATCTGAGCGCTGTCATAGGCTCGATGGCACAGATGTGACCAAAGTGACTAGAGGATAAGGGAGATTTTGAATTTCTGCAGACACTAGGGGACACTGGACACTTTTGGATTGTGTGAGGCCCACTGAATATCTGAGCGCTGTCACAGGCTCGATGGCACAGCTGTGACCAAAGTGACTAGAGGATAAGGGAGATTTTGAATTTCTGCAGACACTTGTGGACACTGGACACTTTTGGATTGTGTGAGGCCCACTGAATATCTGAGCGCTGTCACAGGCTCGATGGCACAGCTGTGACCAAAGTGACTAGAGGATAAGGGAGATTTTGAATTTCTGCAGACACTAGTGGACACTGGACACTTTTGGATTGTGTGAGGCCCACTGAATATCTGAGCGCTGTCACAGGCTCGATGGCACAGCTGTGACCAAAGTGACTAGAGGATAAGGGAGATTTTGAATTTCTGCAGACACTTGTGGACACTGGACACTTTTGGATTGTGTGAGGCCCACTGAATATCTGAGCGCTGTCACAGGCTCAATGGCACAGCTGTGACCAAAATGACTAGAGGATAAGGGAGATTTTGAATTTCTGCAGACACTTGTGGACACTGGACACTTTTGGATTGTGTGAGGCCCACTGAATATCTGAGCTCTGTCACAGGCTCGATGGCACAGCTGTGACCAAAGTGACTAGAGGATAAGGGAGATTTTGAATTTCTGCACACACTAGTGGACACTGGACACTTTTGGATTGTGTGAGGCCCACTGTTTATCTGAGCGCTGTCACAGGCTCGATGGCACAGCTGTGACCAAAGTGACTAGAGGATAAGGGAGATTTTCAATTTCTGCAGACACTTGTGGACACTGGACTCTTTTGGATTGTGTGAGGACCACTGAATATCTGAGCGCTGTCACAGGCTCGATGGCACAGCTGTAACCAAAGTGACTAGAGGATAATGGAGATTTTAAATTTCTGCAGACACTTGTGGACACTGGACACTTTTGGCTTGTGTGAGGCCCACTGAATATCTGAGCGCTGTCACAGGCTCGATGGCACAGCTGTGACCAAAGTGACTAGAGGATAAGGGAGATTTTGAATTTATGCACACACTAGTGGACACTGGACACTTTTGGATTGTGTGAGGCCCACTGAATATCTGAGCGCTGTCACAGGCTCGATGGCACAGCTGTGACCAAAGTGACTAGAGGATAAGGGAGATTTTGAATTTCTGCAGACTCTTGTGGACACTGGACAGTTTTGGATTTTGTGAGGCCCACTGAATATCTGAGCGCTGTCACAGTCTCGATGGCACAGCTGTGACCAAAGTGACTAGAGGATAAGGGAGATTTTGAATTTCTGCAGACACTAGTGGACATTGGACACTTTTGGATTGTGTGAGGCCCACTGAATATCTGAGCGCTGTCACAGGCTCGATGGCACAGCTGTGACCAAAGTGACTAGAGGATAAGGGAGATTTTGAATTTCTGCAGACACTTGTGGACACTGGACACTTTTGGATTGTGTGAGGCCCACTGAATATCTGAGCGCTGTCACAGGCTCGATGGCACAGCTGTGACCAAAGTGACTAGAGGATAAGGGAGATTTTGAATTTCTGCAGACACTTGTGGACACTGGACACTTTTGGATTGTGTGAGGCCTACTGAATATCTAAGCGCTGTCACAGGCTCGATGGCACAGCTGTGACCAAAGTGACTAGAGGATAAGGGAGATTTTGAATTTCTGCAGACACTAGTGGACACTGAACACTTTTGGATTGTGTGAGGCCCACTGAATATCTGAGCGCTGTCACAGGCTCGATGGCACAGCTGTGACCAAAGTGACTAGAGGATAAGGGAGATTTTGAATTTCTGCAGACACTTGTGGACACTGGACACTTTTGGATTATGTGAGGCCCACTCAATATGTTAGCGCTGTCACAGGCTCGATGGCACAGCTGTGACCAAAGTGACTAGAGGATAAGGGAGATTTTGAATTTCTGCAGACACTTGTGGACACTGGACACTTTTCGATTGTGTGAGGCCCACTGAATATCTGAGCGCTGTCAAAGGCTCGATGGCACAGCTGTGACCAAAGTGACTAGAGGATAAGGGAGAATTTGAATTTCTGCAGACACTAGTGGACACTGGACACTTTTGGATTGTGTGAGGCCCACTGAATATCTGAGCGCTGTCACAGGCTCGATGGCACAGCTGTGACCAAAGTGAATAGAGGATAAGGGAGATTTTGAATTTCTGTAGACACTAGTGGACACTGGACACTTTTGGATTGTGTGAGGCCCACTGAATATCTGAGCGCTGTCACAGGCTCAATGGCACAGCTGTGACCAAAGTGACTAGAGGATAAGGGAGATTTTGAATTTCTGCAGACACTTGTGGACACTGGACACTTTTGGATTGTGTGAGGCCCACTGAATATCTGAGCGCTGTCACAGGCTCGATGGCACAGCTGTGACCAAAGTGACTAGAGGATAAGGGAGATTTTGAATTTCTACAGACACTTGTGGACACTGGACACTTTTGGATTGTGTGAGGCCCACTGAATATCTGAGCACTGTCACAGGCTCGATGGCACAGCTGTGACCAAAGTGACTAGAGGATAAGGGAGATTTTGAATTTCTGCAGACACTTGTGGACACTGGACACTTTTGGATTGTGTGAGGCCCACTGAATATCTGAGCGCTGTCACAGGCTCTATGGCACAGCTGTGACCAAAGTGACTAGAGGATAAGGGAGATTTTGAATTTCTGCAGACACTTGTGGACACTTTTGGATTGTGTGAGGCCCACTGAATATCTGAGCGCTGTCACAGGCTCGATGGCACAGCTGTGACCAAAGTGACTAGAGGATAAGGGAGATTTTGAATTTCTGCACACACTAGTGGACACTGGACACTTTTGGATTGTGTGAGGCCCACTGAATATCTGAGCGCTGTCACAGGCTCGATGGCACAGCTGTGACCAAAGTGACTAGAGGATAAGGGAGATTTTGAATTTCTGCAGACACTTGTGGACACTGGACACTTTTGGATTGTGTGAGGCCCGCTGAATATCTGAGCGCTGTCACAGGCTCGATGGCACAGCTGTGACCAAAGTGAATAGAGGATAAGGGAGATTTTGAATTTCTGCACACACTTGTGGACACTGGACACTTTTGGATTGTGTGAGGCCCACTGAATATCTGAGCGCTGTCACAGGCTCGATGGCACAGCTGTGACCAAAGTGACTAGAGGATAAGGGAGATTTTGAATTTCTGCACACACTTGTGGACACTGGACACATTTGGATTGTGTGAGGCCCACTGAATATCTGAGTGCTGTCACAGGCTCGATTGCACAGCTGTGACCAAAGTGACTAGAGGATAAGGGAGATTTTGAATTTCTGCAGACACTTGTGGACACTGGACACTTTTGGATTGTGTGAGGCCCACTGATTATCTGAGCGCTGTCACAGGCTCGATGGCACAGCTGTGACCAAAGTGACTAGAGGATAAGGGAGATTTTGAATTTCTGCAGACACTAGTGGACACTGGACACTTTTGGATTGTGTGAGGCCCACTGAATATCTGAGCGCTGTCACAGGCTCGATGGCACAGCTGTGACCAAAGTGACTAGAGGATAAGGGAGATTTTGAATTTCTGCAGACACTTGTGGACACTGGACACTTTTGGATTGTGTGAGGCCCACTGAATATCTGAGCGCTGTCAAAGGCTCGATGGCACAGCTGTGACCAAAGTGACTAGAGGATAAGGGAGATTTTGAATTTCTGCACACACTAGTGGACACTGGACACTTTTGGATTGTGTGAGGCCCACTGAATATCTGAGCGCTGTCACAAGCTCGTTGGCACAGCTGTGACCAAAGTGACTAGAGGATAAGGGAGATTTTGAATTTCTGCAGACACTTGTGGACACTGGACATTTTTGGATTGTGTGAGGACCACTGAATATCTGAGCGCTGTCACAGGCTCGATGGCACAGCTGTGACCAAAGTGACTAGAGGATAAGGGAGATTTTGAATTTCTGCAGACACTTGTGGACACTGGACACTTTTGGATTGTGTGAGGCCCACTGAATATCTGAGCGCTGTCACAGGCTCGATGGCACAGCTGTGACCAAAGTGACTAGAGGATAAGGGAGATTTTGAATTTATGCAGACACTAGTGGACACTGGACACTTTTGGATTGTGTGAGGCCCACTGAATATCTGAGCGCTGTCACAGGCTCGATGGCACAGCTGTGACCAAAGTGACTAGAGGATAAGGGAGATTTTGAATTTCTGCAGACACTTGTGGACACTGGACACTTTTGGATTGTGTGAGGCCCACTGAATATCTGAGCGCTGTCACAGGCTCGATGGCACAGCTGTGACCAAAGTGACTAGAGGATAAGGGAGATTTTGAATTTCTGCACACACTAATGGACACTGGACACTTTTGGATTGTGTGAGGCCCACTGAATATCTGAGCGCTGTCACAGGCTCGATGGCACAGCTGTGACCAAAGTGACTAGAGGATAAGGGAGATTTTGAATTTCTGCAGACACTTGTGGACACTGGACACTTTTGGATTGTGTGAGGCCCACTGAATATCTGAGCGCTGTCACAGGGTCGATGGCACAGCTGTGACCAAAGTGACTAGAGGATAAGGGAGATTTTGAATTTATGCAGACACTTGTGGACACTGGACACTTTTGGATTGTGTGAGGCCCACTGAATATCTGAGCGCTGTCACAGGCTCGATGGCACAGCTGTGACCAAAGTGACTAGAGGATAAGGGAGCTTTTGAATTTCTGCAGACACTTGTGGACACTGGACACTTTTGGATTTTGTGAGGCCCACTGAATATCTGAGCGCTGTCACAGGCTCGATGGCACAGCTGTGACCAAAGTGACTAGAGGATAAGGGAGATTTTGAATTTATGCAGACACTAGTGGACACTGGACACTTTTGGATTGTGTGAGGCCCACTGAATATCTCAGCGCTGTCACAGGCTCGATGGCACTGCTGTGACCAAAGTGACTAGAGGATAAGGGAGATTTTAAATTTCTGTAGACACTTGTGGACACTGGACACTTTTGGATTGTGTGAGGCCCACTGAATATCTGAGCGCTGTCACAGGCTCGATGGCACAACTGTGACCAAAGTGACTAGAGGATAAGGGAGATTTTGAATTTCTGCAGACACTTGTGGACACTGGACACTTTTGGATTGTGTGAGGCCTACTGAATATCTGAGCGCTGTCACAGGCTCGATGGCACAGCTGTGACCAAAGTGACTAGAGGATAAGGGAGATTTTGAATTTCTGCAGACACTAGTGGACACTGGACACTTTTGGATTGTGTGAGGCCCAATGAATATCTGAGCGCTGTCACAGGCTCGATGGCACAGCTGTGACCAAAGTGACTAGAGGATAAGGGAGATTTTGAATTTTTGCAGACACTTGTGGACACTGGACACTTTTGGATTGTGTGAGGCCCACTCAATATCTGAGCGCTGTCACAGGCTCGATGGCACAGCTGTGACCAAAGTGACTAGAGGATAAGGGAGATTTTGAATTTCTGCAGACACTTGTTGACACTTTTGGATTGTGTGAGGCCCACTGAATATCTGAGCGCTGTCACAGGCTCGATGGCACAGCTGTGACCAAAGTGACTAGAGGATAAGGGAGATTTTGAATTTCTGCAGACACTAGTGGACACTGGACACTTTTGGATTGTGTGAGGCCCACTGAATATCTGAGCACTGTCACAGGCTCGATGGCACAGCTGTGACCAAAGTGACTAGAGGATAAGGGAGATTTTGAATTTCTGCAGACACTAGTGGACACTGGACACTTTTGGATTGTTTGAGGCCCACTGAATATCTGAGCGCTGTCACAGGCTCGATGGCACAGCTGTGACCAAAGTGACTAGAGGATAAGGGAGATTTTGAATTTCTGCACACACTTGTGGACACTGGACACTTTTGGATTGTGTGAGGCCCACTGAATATCTGAGCGCTGTCACAGGCTCGATGGCACAGCTGTGACCAAAATGACTAGAGGATAAGGTAGATTTTGAATTTCTGCAGACACTTGTGGACACTGGACACTTTTGGATTGTGTGAGGCCCACTGAATATCTGAGCGCTGTCACAGGCTCGATGGCACAGCTGTGACCAAAGTGACTAGAGGATAAGGGAGATTTTGAATTTCTGCAGACACTTGTGGACACTGGACACTTTTGGATTGTGTATGGCCCATTGAATATCTGAGCGCTGTCACAGGCTCGATGGCACAGCTGTGACCAAAGTGACTAGAGGATAATGGAGATTTTGAATTTCTGCAGACACTAGTGGACATTGGACACTTTTGGATTGTTGAGGCCCACTGAATATCTGAGCGCTGTCACAGGCTCGATGGCACAGCTGTGACCAAAGTGACTAGAGGATAAGGGAGATTTTGAATTTCTGCAGACACTAGTGGACATTGGACACTTTTGGATTGTTGAGGCCCACTGAATATCTGAGCGCTGTCACAGGCTCGATGGCACAGCTGTGACCAAAGTGACTAGAGGATAAGGGAGATTTTGAATTTCTGCAGACACTAGGGGACACTGGACACTTTTGGATTGTGTGAGGCCCACTGAATATCTGAGCGCTGTCACAGGCTCAATGGCACAGCTGTGACCAAAGTGACTAGAGGATAAGGGAGATTTTGAATTTCTGCAGACACTTGTGGACACTGGACACTTTTGGATTGTGTGAGGCCCACTGAATATCTGAGCGCTGTCACAGGCTCGATGGCACAGCTGTGACCAAAGTGACTAGAGGATAATGGAGATTTTGAATTTCTGCAGACACTAGTGGACACTGGACACTTTTGGATTGTGTGAGGCCCACTGAATATCTGAGCGCTGTCACAGGCTCGATGGCACAGCTGTGACAAAAGTGACTAGAGGATAAGGGAGATTTTCAATTTCTGCAGACACTTGTGGACACTGGACACTTTTGGATTGTGTGAGGACCACTGAATATCTGAGCGCTGTCACAGGCTCGATGGCACAGCTGTAACCAAAGTGACTAGAGGATAAGGGAGATTTTAAATTTCTGCAGACACTTGTGGACACTGGACACTTTTGGCTTGTGTGAGGCCCACTGAATATCTGAGCGCTGTCACAGGCTCGATGGCACAGCTGTGACCAAAGTGACTAGAGGATAAGGGAGATTTTGAATTTATGCACACACTAGTGGACACTGGACACTTTTGGATTGTGTGAGGCCCACTGAATATCTGAGCGCTGTCACAGGCTCGATGGCACAGCTGTGACCAAAGTGACTAGAGGATAAGGGAGATTTTGAATTTCTGCAGACTCTTGTGGACACTGGACAGTTTTGGATTTTGTGAGGCCCACTGAATATCTGAGCGCTGTCACAGGCTCGATGGCACAGCTGTGACCAAAGTGACTAGAGGATAAGGGAGATTTTGAATTTCTGCAGACACTAGTGGACATTGGACACTTTTGGATTGTGTGAGGCCCACTGAATATCTGAGCGCTGTCACAGGCTCGATGGCACAGCTGTGACCAAAGTGACTAGAGGATAAGGGAGATTTTGAATTTCTGCAGACACTTGTGGACACTGGAAACTTTTGGATTGTGTGAGGCCCACTGAATATCTGAGCGCTGTCACAGGCTCGATGGCACAGCTGTGACCAAAGTGACTAGAGGATAAGGCAGATTTTGAATTTCTGCAGACACTTGTGGACACTGGACACTTTTGGATTGTGTGAGGCCTACTGAATATCTGAGCGCTGTCACAGGCTCGATGGCACAGCTGTGACCAAAGTGACTAGAGGATAAGGGAGATTTTGAATTTCTGCAGACACTAGTGGACACTGAACACTTTTGGATTGTGTGAGGCCCACTGAATATCTGAGCGCTGTCACAGGCTCGATGGCACAGCTGTGACCAAAGTGACTAGAGGATAAGGGAGATTTTGAATTTCTGCAGACACTTGTGGACACTGGACACTTTTGGATTGTGTGAGGCCCACTCAATATGTTAGCGCTGTCACAGGCTCGATGGCACAGCTGTGACCAAAGTGACTAGAGGATAAGGGAGATTTTGAATTTCTGCAGACACTTGTGGACACTGGACACTTTTCGATTGTGTGAGGCCCACTGAATATCTGAGCGCTGTCACAGGCTCGATGGCACAGCTGTGACCAAAGTGACTAGAGGATAAGGGAGAATTTGAATTTCTGCAGACACTAGTGGACACTGGACACTTTTGGATTGTGTGAGGCCCACTGAATATCTGAGCGCTGTCACAGGCTCGATGGCACAGCTGTGACCAAAGTGAATAGAGGATAAGGGAGATTTTGAATTTCTGTAGACACTAGTGGACACTGGACACTTTTGGATTGTGTGAGGCCCACTGAATATCTGAGCGCTGTCACAGGCTCAATGGCACAGCTGTGACCAAAGTGACTAGAGGATAAGGGAGATTTTGAATTTCTGCAGACACTTGTGGACACTGGACACTTTTGGATTGTGTGAGGCCCACTGAATATCTGAGCGCTGTCACAGGCTCGATGGCACAGCTGTGACCAAAGTGACTAGAGGATAAGGGAGATTTTGAATTTCTATAGACACTTGTGGACACTGGACACTTTTGGATTGTGTGAGGCCCACTGAATATCTGAGCGCTGTCACAGGCTCGATGGCACAGCTGTGACCAAAGTGACTAGAGGATAAGGGAGATTTTGAATTTCTGCAGACACTTGTGGACACTGGACACTTTTGGATTGTGTGAGGCCCACTGAATATCTGAGCGCTGTCACAGGCTCTATGGCACAGCTGTGACCAAAGTGACTAGAGGATAAGGGAGATTTTGAATTTCTGCAGACACTTGTGGACACTTTTGGATTGTGTGAGGCCCACTGAATATCTGAGCGCTGTCACAGGCTCGATGGCACAGCTGTGACCAAAGTGACTAGAGGATAAGGGAGATTTTGAATTTCTGCACACACTAGTGGACACTGGACACTTTTGGATTGTGTGAGGCCCACTGAATATCTGAGCGCTGTCACAGGCTCGATGGCACAGCTGTGACCAAAGTGACTAGAGGATAAGGGAGATTTTGAATTTCTGCAGACACTTGTGGACACTGGACACTTTTGGATTGTGTGAGGCCCGCTGAATATCTGAGCGCTGTCACAGGCTCGATGGCACAGCTGTGACCAAAGTGAATAGAGGATAAGGGAGATTTTGAATTTCTGCACACACTTGTGGACACTGGACACTTTTGGATTGTGTGAGGCCCACTGAATATCTGAGCACTGTCACAGGCTCGATGGCACAGCTGTAACCAAAATGACTAGAGGATAAGGGAGATTTTGAATTTCTGCAGACACTTGTGGACAGTGGACACTTTTGGATTGTGTGAGGCCCACTGAATATCTGAGCGCTGTCACAGGCTCGATGGCACAGCTGTGACCAAAGTGACTAGAGGATAAGGGAGATTTTGAATTTCTGCAGACACTAGTGGACACTGGACACTTTTGGATTGTGTGAGGCCCACTGAATATCTGAGCGCTGTCACAGGCTCGATGGCACAGCTGTGACCAAAGTGACTAGAGGATAATGAAGATTTTGAATTTCTGCAGACACTTGTGGACACTGGACACTTTTGGATTGTGTGAGGCCCACTGAATATCTGAGCGCTGTCACAGGCTCGATGGCACAGCTGTGACCAAAGTGACTAGAGGATAAGGGAGATTTTGAATTTCTGCAGACACTAGTGGACATTGGACACTTTTGGATTGTGTGAGGCCCACTGAATATCTGAGCGCTGTCACAGGCTCGATGGCACAGCTGTGACCAAAGTGGCTAGAGGATAAGGGAGATTTTGAATTTCTGCACACACTTGTGGACACGAGACACTTTTGGATTGTGTGAGGCCCACTGAATATCTGAGCGCTGTCACAGGCTCGATGGCACAGCTGTGACCAAAGTCACTAAAGGATAAGGGAGATTTTGAATTTCTGCAGACACTTGTGGACACTGGACACTTTTGGATTGTGTGAGGCCCACTGAATATCTGAGCGCTGTCACAGGCTCGATGGCACAGCTGTGACCATAGTGACTAGAGGATAATGGAGATTTTGAATTTCTGCACACACTTGTGGACACTGGACACATTTGGATTGTGTGAGGCCCACTGAATATCTGAGTGCTGTCACAGGCTCGATTGCACAGCTGTGACCAAAGTGACTAGAGGATAAGGGAGATTTTGAATTTCTGCAGACACTTGTGGACACTGGACACTTTTGGATTGTGTGAGGCCCACTGATTATCTGAGCGCTGTCACAGGCTCGATGGCACAGCTGTGACCAAAGTGACTAGAGGATAAGGGAGATTTTCAATTTCTGCAGACACTAGTGGACACTGGACACTTTTGGATTGTGTGAGGCCCACTGAATATCTGAGCGCTGTCACAGGCTCGATGGCACAGCTGTGACCAAAGTGACTAGAGGATAAGGGAGATTTTGAATTTCTGCAGACACTTGTGGACACTGGACACTTTTGGATTGTGTGAGGCCCACTGAATATCTGAGCGCTGTCAAAGGCTCGATGGCACAGCTGTGACCAAAGTGACTAGAGGATAAGGGAGATTTTGAATTTCTGCACACACTAGTGGACACTGAACACTTTTGGATTGTGTGAGGCCCACTGAATATCTGAGCGCTGCCACAAGCTCGTTGGCACAGCTGTGACCAAAGTGACTAGAGGATAAGGGAGATTTTGAATTTCTGCAGACACTTGTGGACACTGGACATTTTTGGATTGTGTGAGGACCACTGAATATCTGAGCGCTGTCACAGGCTCGATGGCACAGCTGTGACCAAAGTGACTAGAGGATAAGGGAGATTTTGAATTTCTGCAGACACTTGTGGACACTGGACACTTTTGGATTGTGTGAGGCCCACTGAATATCTGAGCGCTGTCACAGGCTCGATGGCACAGCTGTGACCAAAGTGACTAGAGGATAAGGGAGATTTTGAATTTATGCAGACACTAGTGGACACTGGACACTTTTGGATTGTGTGAGGCCCACTGAATATCTGAGCGCTGTCACAGGCTCGATGGCACAGCTGTGACCAAAGTGACTAGAGGATAAGGGAGATTTTGAATTTCTGCAGACACTTGTGGACACTGGACACTTTTGGATTGTGTGAGGCCCACTGAATATCTGAGCGCTGTCACAGGCTCGATGGCACAGCTGTGACCAAAGTGACTAGAGGATAAGGGAGATTTTGAATTTCTGCACACACTAATGGACACTGGACACTTTTGGATTGTGTGAGGCCCAATGAATATCTGAGCGCTGTCACAGGCTCGATGGCACAGCTGTGACCAAAGTGACTAGAGGATAAGGGAGATTTTGAATTTCTGCAGACACTTGTGGACACTGGACACTTTTGGATTGTGTGAGGCCCACTGAATATCTGAGCGCTGTCACAGGCTCGATGGCACAGCTGTGACCAAAGTGACTAGAGGATAAGGGAGATTTTGAATTTATGCAGACACTAGTGGACACTGGACACTTTTGGATTGTGTGAGGCCCACTGAATATCTGAGCGCTGTCACAGGCTCGATGGCACAGCTGTGACCAAAGTGACTAGAGGATAAGGGAGCTTTTGAATTTCTGCAGACACTTGTGGACACTGGACACTTTTGGATTTTGTGAGGCCCACTGAATATCTGAGCGCTGTCACAGGCTCGATGGCACAGCTGTGACCAAAGTGACTAGAGGATAAGGGAGATTTTGAATTTATGCAGACACTAGTGGACACTGGACACTTTTGGATTGTGTGAGGCCCACTGAATATCTGAGCGCTGTCACAGGCTCGATGGCACTGCTGTGACCAAAGTGACTAGAGGATAAGGGAGATTTTAAATTTCTGTAGACACTTGTGGACACTGGACACTTTTGGATTGTGTGAGGCCCACTGAATATCTGAGCGCTGTCACAGGCTCGATGGCACAGCTGTGACCAAAGTGACTAGAGGATAAGGGAGATTTTGAATTTCTGCAGACACTTGTGGACACTGGACACTTTTGGATTGTGTGAGGCCTACTGAATATCTGAGCGCTGTCACAGGCTCGATGGCACAGCTGTGACCAAAGTGACTAGAGGATAAGGGAGATTTTGAATTTCTGCAGACACTAGTGGACACTGGACACTTTTGGATTGTGTGAGGCCCAATGAATATCTGAGCGCTGTCACAGGCTCGATGGCACAGCTGTGACCAAAGTGACTAGAGGATAAGGGAGATTTTGAATTTTTGCAGACACTTGTGGACACTGGACACTTTTGGATTGTTTGAGGCCCACTCAATATCTGAGCGCTGTCACAGGCTCGATGGCACAGCTGTGACCAAAGTGACTAGAGGATAAGGGAGATTTTGAATTTCTGCAGACACTTGTTGACACTTTTGGATTGTGTGAGGCCCACTGAATATCTGAGCGCTGTCACAGGCTCGATGGCACAGCTGTGACCAAAGTGACTAGAGGATAAGGGAGATTTTGAATTTCTGCAGACACTAGTGGACACTGGACACTTTTGGATTGTGTGAGGCCCACTGAATATCTGAGCACTGTCACAGGCTCGATGGCACAGCTGTGACCAAAGTGACTAGAGGATAAGGGAGATTTTGAATTTCTGCAGACACTAGTGGACACTGGACACTTTTGGATTGTTTGAGGCCCACTGAATATCTGAGCGCTGTCACAGGCTCGATGGCACAGCTGTGACCAAAGTGACTAGAGGATAAGGGAGATTTTGAATTTCTGCACACACTTGTGGACACTGGACACTTTTGGATTGTGTGAGGCCCACTGAATATCTGAGCGCTGTCACAGGCTCGATGGCACAGCTGTGACCAAAATGACTAGAGGATAAGGGAGATTTTGAATTTCTGCAGACACTTGTGGACACTGGACACTTTTGGATTGTGTGAGGCCCACTGAATATCTGAGCGCTGTCAAAGGCTCGATGGCACAGCTGTGACCAAAGTGACTAGAGGATAAGGGAGATTTTGAATTTCTGCAGACACTTGTGGACACTGGACACTTTTGGATTGTGTATGGCCCATTGAATATCTGAGCGCTGTCACAGGCTCGATGGCACAGCTGTGACCAAAGTGACTAGAGGATAATGGAGATTTTGAATTTCTGCAGACACTTGTGGACACTGGACACTTTTGGATTGTGTGAGGCCCACTGAATACCTGAGCGCTGTCACAGGCTCGATGGCACAGCTGTGACCAAAGTGACTAGAGGATAAGGGAGATTTTGAATTTCTGCAGACACTAGTGGACATTCGACACTTTTGGATTGTTGAGGCCCACTGAATATCTGAGCGCTGTCACAGGCTCGATGGCACAGCTGTGACCAAAGTGACTAGAGGATAAGGGAGATTTTGAATTTCTGCACACACTTGTGGACACTGGACACTTTTGGATTGTGTGAGGCCCACTGAATATCTGAGCGCTGTCACAGGCTCGATGGCACAGCTGTGACCAAAGTCACTAAAGGATAAGGGAGATTTTGAATTTCTGCAGACACTTGTGGACACTGGACACTTTTGGATTGTGTGAGGCCCACTGAATATCTGAGCGCTGTCACAGGCTCGATGGCACAGCTGTGACCAAAGTGACTAGAGGATAAGGGAGATTTTGAATTTCTGCACACACTTGTGGACACTGGACACTTTTGGATTGTGTGAGGCCCAATGAATATCTGAGTGCTGTCACAGGCTCGATTGCACAGCTGTGACCAAAGTGACTAGAGGATAAGGGAGATTTTGAATTTCTGCAGACACTTGTGGACACTGGACTCTTTTGGATTGTGTGAGGCCCACTGATTATCTGAGCGCTGTCACATGCTCGATTGCACAGCTGTGACCAAAGTGACTAGAGGATAAGGG
Source organism: Dendrobates tinctorius (assembly GCF_039654945.1). Lineage (NCBI taxonomy): Eukaryota > Metazoa > Chordata > Amphibia > Anura > Dendrobatidae > Dendrobates > Dendrobates tinctorius. Next base: position 2,942,452 of record NW_027361878.1, read on the forward strand.
AGATTTTGAATTTCTGCAGACACTTGTGGACACTGGACACTTTTGGATTGTGTGAGGCCCACTGAATATCTGAGCGCTGTCACAGGCAGAAATTGGCTAGTGTATCACAAACTACAAGGTGTATGTAGAATTGGGCAGAATAGGAATCTCCCTAGAGTGCAGGTCTGTAAGAACGGAACATGTCCTCGACTTATTCTCACAGAGTGACACACTGATAGCTTCACTGTGGCTATGATAACAGCCGTTACACTGTACTGTGTGAGGAGCGTACACCGCTGTATGGTGTGAAAAAATGCACGCTCAGTACCTCAGCAGGACAAAAAAAAAAATTGGCATTGCTTTTAAAAAAGCAGTTTGCGGAGCAGTGGGTAAACAGCAATGCAGGAATGTCAGGAAGCCTTAGAAGGCAGCCCAACAATCAACACCACTGACACACCACTATATAGCCTCCCCTTGCACTGCACACAGTGACTGGTGTGTTGTACAGGCAAAATCGCTAGCAGCAGAAGCAGTTGTTTTTCTTTCTTCCCTGCCTAACGCTCTCCCTACAGAATCAGCAGCAACCTCTCCCTATGCTAAGATCGGCAGAAGTAAGATGTCACTGTGGCTATGATAACAGCCGTTACACGGTACTGTGTGAGGAGCGTACACCGCTGTATGGTGTGAAAAATGCACGCTCAGTACCTCAGCAGGACAAAAAAAAAAATTGGGACTGCTTTTAAAAAAGCAGTTTGCAGAGCAGTGGGTAAACAGCAATGCAGGAATGTCAGGAAGCCTTAGAAGGCAGCCCAACAACCAACACCACTGATACACCACAATATAGCCTCCCCTTGCACTGCACACAGTGACTGGTGTGTTGTACCGGCAAAATCGCTAGCAGCAGAAGCAGTTTTTTTTCCTTCTTCCCTGCCTAACGCTCTCCCTACAGAATCAGCAGCAACCTCTCCCTATGCTAAGATCGGCAGAAGTAAGATGGCGGTCGGCGTGCACGCCCTTTTATACCCCTGTGACGCCCACCAAAGCAAGCCAATCACTTGCATGCCCTTCTGAAAGATGGTGGTGACCCATGCCTATGTCATCACGTTGCCCACAGTGTCCGTGGATCCTGATTGGCTGAAAAAGAGCGCAAAACAAACTTTTGAAACGCGACTTTGGCGCGTAAGTCGCCGACCTCGTGGCCGACCTCATCCTAGGGTCGGGTTTCGTTTCATGAAACCCGACTTTGCCAAAAGTCAGCGACTTTTGAAATTTTTCAACCCGTTTCACTCAACTCTAGTGGTGAGCACTTTTAACCCCCCAGTGCTTCACAGAAGTTTATAACGCCCGGGCGTGAAAATAAAAAATTCGTATTTTTTCCACAAACATGATCTTTTAGTCACCTTTTTTTATTTTCCCAAGGATACCAGGAGAAATTGGACCCCAAAAGTTGTTGTCCAATTTGTCCTGAGTATGCTGATACCCCATGTGTGGGAGAAAACTACTGTATGGGCACACGTCGGGGCTCGGAAGGGAAGTAGTGACGTTTTGGAATGCAGACTTTGATGGAATGGTCTGTGGGTGTCATGTTGCTTTTGGAGAGCCCCTAATGTACCTAAACAGTGGAAACCCCCCACAAATGACACCATTTTGTAAACTAGACCCCCCAAGGAACTTATCTAGATGTGTGGTGAGCACTTTGAACCCCCCCAGTGCTTCACAGAAGTTTATAACGCCCGGGCGTGAAAATAAAAAATTCGTATTTTTTCCACAAACATGACATTTTAGTCACCTTTTTTTATTTTCCCAAGGGTACCAGGAGAAATTGGACCCCAAAAGTTGTTGTCCAATTTGTCCTGAGTATGCTGATACCCCATATGTGGGAGAAAACTACTGTATGGGCACACGTCGGAGCTCGGAAGGGAAGTAGTGACGTTTTGGAATGCAGACTTTGATGGAATGGTCTGCGGGTGTCATGTTGCCTTTGGAGAGCCCCTAATGTACCTAAACAGTGGAAACCCCCACAAATGACCCCATTTTGAAAACGAGACCCCCTAAGGAACTTATCTAGATGTGTGGTGAGCACTTTGAACCCCCAAGGGCTTCACAGAAGTTTATAATGCCCGGGCATGAAAATAAAAAAATCGTATTTTTTCCACAAACATGATCAATTAGTCCCCAATTTTTTCATTTTCCCAAGGGTAACAGGAGAAATTGGACCCCAAAAGTTGTTGTCCAATTTGTCCTGAGTACGCTGACACCCCATATGTGGGAGAAAACTACTGTATGGACACACGTCGGGGCTTGGAAGGGAAGCAGTGACGTTTTGGAATGCAGACTTTGATGGAATGGTCTGCGGGTGTCATGTGCGTTTGGAGAGCCCCTGATGTACCTAAACTATTGAAACTCCCCACAAGTGACCCTATTTTGGACACTAGACCCCCCACGGAACTTATCTAGATGTGTGGTGAGCACTTTGAACCCCCAAGTGCTTCACAGAAGTTTATAACGCTCGGACGTGAAAATAAAAAAATCATTTTTTTCCACAAATATGATATTTTTGCCCCCAATTTTTTATTTTCCTAAGGGTAACAGGAGAAATTGGACCCCAAAAATTGTTTTGCAATTTGTCCTGAGTAGGCTGATACCCTACATGTCAGGGTAAAACACTGTTTGGGCGCATGGCAGAGCTTGGAAGGGAAGGAGCACCATTTGACTTTTTCAACTCAGAATTGGCTGGAATTGAGATCAGACGCCATGTTGCATTTGGAGAGCCCCTGATGTGCCCAAATAGTGGAAACCCACAATTCTAACTCCAACCCGAACCCCAACACACCACTAACCCTAATCTCAGCCCTAACCCTAACCCTAGCCCTAACCCTAACCCTAATGGAAAAATGGAAATAAATACTTTTTTATTTTATTATTTTTCCCTAACTAAGGCTGGTTTCACATTTGCGTTTTTTAGCGCTGGAAAAAAACGCATACCTGCGCATGCGTTTTTTCCCCTATATTTAACATGGGTGCGCATACCTGCGCGCTGGTAAGCGCATGTATGCGATTTTCATGCGCTGCGTTTTTTTGGGGTGTGCGTTGGTATTTTCCAGACGCAGCATGTTGCATTTTTTGGCCCTGCAAAAAAGCGCATGCGCACATATGCGCACGTTTTGCGCTAAAAATGGCCATTATAGCCTATGGATGCGCATATGTGCGCACTGGCATGCTCATGTATGCGTTTTTTTGCATATGCGTTTTTTTTTTTTAACCATGGAATTTAGGGGTTTGGGTTAGAGTTAGGGTTAGTTAAGGGGGTTTAGGGTTAGGGTTAGGGTCAGGGTCAGGGTTAGGGTTGGGGTTTGGGTCAGGGTTAGGGTTAAGTATGGTTTGGTTAAGGGTTAGGGTCAGGGTTAGGGTCAGGATTAGGGTTAAGTATGGTTTTGTTAAGGGTTAGGGTCAGGGTTAGGGTTAGGGTTAGGGTTAGGGTCAGGGTTAGGGTTAGGGTTGGGGTCAGGGTTAGGGTTAGGGTCAGGGTTAGGGTTAAGTATGGTTTTGTTAAGGGTTAGGGTCAGGGTTAGGGTCAGGATTAGGGTTAAGTATGGTTTTGTTAAGGGTTAGGGTCAGGGTTAGGGTTAGGGTTAGGGTTAGGGTCAGGGTTAGGGTTAGGGTCAGGGTTAGGGTTAGGGTCAGGGTTAGGGTTAGGGTCAGGGTTAGGGTTAAGTATGGTTTTGTTAAGGATTAGGGTCAGGGTTAGGGTCAGGATTAGGGTTAAGTATGGTTTTGTTAAGGGTTAGGGTCAGGGTTAGGGTTAGGGTTAGGGTCAGGGTTAGGGTTAGGGTTAGGGTCAGGGTTAGGGTTAGGGTTAGGGTTAGGGTTAGGGTCAGGGTTAGGGTTAAGTATGGTTTTGTTAAGGGTTAGGGTCAGGGTTAGGGTTAGGGTTAGGGTCAGGGTTAGGGTTAGGGTTAGGGTTAGGGTCAGGGTTAGGGTTAGGGTTAGGGTCAGGGTTAGGGTTAGGGTTAGTTAGGGTTTAGGGTTTGGGTTAGGGTTAAGTATGATTTGGTTAAGGGTTAGGGTCAGGGTTAGGGTTAGGGTTAGGGTCAGGGTTAGGGTTAGGGTTAGGGTTAGGGTCAGGGTTAGGGTTAGGGTTAGGGTCAGGGTTAGGGTTAGGGTTAGTTAGGGTTTAGGGTTTGGGTTAGGGTTAAGTATGATTTGGTTAAGGGTTAGGGTCAGGGTTAGGGTTAGGGTTAGGGTCAGGGTTAGGGTTAGGGTTAGGGTCAGGGTTTGGGTTAGTAAAGTCATGGTTTGGGTAGTGTGAGGGGCCACCTAAAAATGTTGGAAAAAAACGCAAACGCGGTAAAAACGCACTAAAAACGCATACAAACGCATAAAAACGCTGCGTTTTTTTCATGCATGCTCATAAAAATGCTTGAAAAAAACGCAGCAGTTGTATGCTTATGTATGCGTTTTTTCAATGCGTTTTTTTGCGGGAAAAACGCGCTGCAAAAAAAGCAAGTGTGAAACTAGCCTAAGGGGGTGATAACGGGGGGTTTGATTTACTATTTATGGCGGTTTTTATATTTGGCAGCTGTCGCACGCTAAAAGACGCTTTTTATTGTAAAAATAGTTTTTGCATCACCACATATTGAGAGCTATAATTTTTCCGTATTTTGACACACCGAGTCATGTGAGGTCTTATTTTTTGCGGCACGAGTTGACGTTTTTATTGGTACCATTTTCGGGCACGTGACAATTTTTGATCGCTTTTTATTCAGATTTTTGGGACGCAGAATGAACAAAAACCAGCGTTTCATGAATTTCTTTTGAGGGGGTGCGTTTACACCGTTCCGCGTGTGGGAAAATTGATAAAGCGGTTTTATTCTTCGGGTCAGTACAATTACAACGATACCTCATTTAGGTGGTTTTTTATGTTTTGTCGGTTTTATGCAATGAAAACTATTTTATATAAAAAATAATTATTTTTGCATCGCTTTATTCTGCGAGCTATAACTTTTTTATTTTTTCGCTGATGATGCTGTGTCATGGCTCGTTTTTTGCGGGACAAGATGACGTTTTCAGCGGTACCATGGATATTTATATGCGTCTTTTTGATCGTGCGTTATTACACTTTTTGTTTGGCGGTATGATAATAAATCATTATTTTTTGCTTCGTTTTTTATTTTTATTTTTTAAGGGGTTCACTAAAGGGGTTAACTAATGGACAGTTTTATAGGGCGGGTCATTACGGACGCGGCGATACCTAATATGTGTACTTTTATTGTTTTTTTTTTATTTCCAAAAAATGAATTTATTGGGGAAATATTTTTTTTTCTTTCTAATTTATTTGGCGATTTTTTTAAAATTATTTTAACACTTTTTTTATTTTTTTAACTTTATTAAATAGTCCCAGGTGGGACATCACTGTCCTGTGACAGATCGCTGATCTGTCACATCACAGATCACTGTGACAGATCAGCAATCTGTCAGAGGCAGTGCAGAAGGCTTCCTCATGCCTGCGCTTTGCAGGCACTGAGGAAGCCAGCTTCCTGCAGGCCCCCGAAGGCCCCCGTCGCCATCTTGGATTCAGGGGCCTGCAGGAAAGCAGCCCCCGCAGCAGCGCTGCACATTGCGCTGCCATGGGGGGCTCAGGGAAGCACGGAGGGAGCCCCCTCCCTGCCGATGCTTCCCTTTAACCCCCGGTACACCGCAATCATGTTTGATCGCGGTGTGCAAGGGGTTAACGTGTCGGGTACGATCCGTGACCGCCCCTGACACATTGTGCCGGGTGTCAGCTGTGATAATCAGCTGACACCCGGCCGCGATCAGCGGCGCTCACCACGTGGGCGCCGCTGATTGCGGTAAACGTACTATCCCGTCCATGGGCATAGGGGCCCGGGTCCCATGGACGGGATAGTACATCGGATGTCAGGAAGGGGTTAAACCCTTTTTCATTTTTGCCTTATATACAAGTCACTATACAGGAAGGAATGTTTCATAACTTTTTTCCTGTAAACTCCAATTTCTCATCAATTTTTATTGCTTTATTGTCAGTCCTTAAAGTGTGACATCATTGTTCTGACCAGTGATCTGGGAGTCACAGATGTTTCCAAGAGTCTTCCCCATGCTGTTCTCCTTCCACTTAGCACTTTTACCATCCATTTCAATATTTCTACTGTCCCCCAGACATCCTTGGAGGGTCTCTCACAAAAATGCTCAGTTTTCCCATTGAGTTCCATTATACTTGTTACTCGAAACGAGCATCCGAGCATTAGGAACTGCTCTGTTATAGTAACGAGCATTCAAGCATTTTATTGCTTGTTCATCCCTATGATTCATCCAAGATTAAGCCAGTTTAACGCCTCCCTTTGATCTGGGCTCAGGCACTGAGCCCACATCTTTCCCTGCACATGTCAGCTGTTTTGAACAGCTGACATATGCCTCTAACAGACTTGGGTGGAATCACATTCCACCCGTGGCTTTAACCCATTAAATGCTGCTGTCAATCTCTGACAGTGGCACTTAACTCGCACTTCCGGGAAATGCTCTGGAAATCCCCCCCATCGGTGACCCCGTCATATGATTGTGGGTCATTGATGGGTTGGCCTGACAACCAGAGTTCTCCAGCAGACCTCTATGGGTTTCATAGTTGGATTGGTATGAGCACCGCCCGGTGGTCGGCACTCATAGCAAGTGAGCATTTCTGCTACACACAATGTGATCATCGCCTGTATGTAGCAGAGCCGATAGGACAACTGCAGCTTCTAGTCTCCAATGGAGACTATTGAAGCATGCAAAAAGTAAAAAAAGTTTTTAAAAATATTAAAAAAATAAAAGAAATAAAAGTTTAAATCTTTCACCCCATTCAAAATAAAAAAAAACGCATATTTGGTATCGCCGTGTTCAGAATCTCCCGATTCATCAATATACAAAAAAAAATTAACCTAAATGGTGTAAGGAGAAAAAAAAATTCAAAATGCCAGAATTGTGTTTTTTGGTTGCTGCTAAATTGCAATAAAATGCAATAACGGGCAATCAAAAGATTGTATCTACACTAAAAAGGTGTCAATAAAAATGTCAGCTTGGTGTGCCAAAGAAGAGCCCTCACCCAGCCCCAAATCACAAAAAAATTGAGATGCTACAGGTCTTGGAAAATGGCACTTTTTTTTTTACCAAAGTTTGGATTTTTTTTCACCACAAATAAAAAATAACCTAGACATGTTTGGTGTCTCTGAACTCGTAATGACCTGGAGAATCATAATGGTAGGACAGTTTTAGCACTTAGTGAACATGGTTAAAAAAGCATCTGCGGAATTGCACTTTTTTTGTAATTTCACCGCACTTGGATTTTTTTTTTCCGTTTTCCAGTACACGATATGGTAATACTAATGGTGTTGTTCAAAAGTACAACTTGTCCTGCAAAAAACAAGCCCTCAAATGGCCATTTTAACAGACAAATAAAAAGTTATGGCTTTCGGAAAAAGGGGAACAAAAAACAAAAATGCAAGAAGGGAAAATGGCCCGGGGGTTAAGGGGTTAAGTCCTCAATAGCATAAATGTTTATGAAGTGATTTTTAAGATATTCTAAAAGTAGAATGTAGAATAGTGGGCAGAACTTGTATTGATGAAGATTGTTAATTTGTGTTATTTATTTTGCAGCCTAGAACTTCCATACAATAAAAATGGTATCCGAATAGACAAAGTTGATAATATGCTCCAGATCAGTGCAAAATTACTTTTGGAACTTACTTGGGAGGGAAGTAACAATATTCATGTAAGTATATAGGGTAATATAGGATGAAAAATATACCATATATGGCATATACAAAGTATTGTTCTTTTAGACAAGACAATTGGACTACTCAACATTCACATGGCTGTTTGATCATAAGTAAGAAGAGGGACAAACTGCTCACATTCTCCCTTGAAGAAACAAGTATAATATTATGTGATGTGTAATGTAAATTGTGATTTGTGTTAAAGGTGTTAGTAATATTGATAATATGTGTAGTTTGACACTAGGGATAGTGAGAGTTAATGTTTGAGACAAGCCCATAGTCTGATGGTATAAGTTGAAGAGAAAGTGACAATTTCCTGGTAGGAGGGACGATAACGATAGGGCTTGGAGTGCATAGGCAGTGTTCAGTATTCCCATTAAATTTTTGGGGGCGTAGAATGGTACTGTCAGTGTTAGACCTTTTCTGAGGTTCGGTAAATATGCTCCCATTTCTTGAACCAGGCAAGAAATTATAAAATTAAACCTTGAAAAAAATAAGGTCAAATGTGCTTGTATTGCAGACCATCTCTTAGCTGTTCAGATGAAGTCTAAATTTTTATGATCAGTAAAGACAGTCACCAAGTGATTGATCCCTTCCAAAAGATGTCTCTATTCGGAGAAGGTGACTTTAGTAGCTAAAAGTTCTTTATTTCCAATGTCATAGTTCTTTTCTGCATCTGATATGGTATGAGAAAGAAATGCACATGGATGAAACTGCATTTTGTCTCCAAAAAATGCACACTGTGATTAAGCCTTGTCCTAAGTATTTACACGAATCCCACCTTGTCCCATAACAATACTAGCACTTAGCACTTTCCTGTTTATTTGTCCATTCATGCTTGGACACTTTGAGCCCCTACTTACCTGATCCTGCTGCTTTTCAAGTCTTTTGTATTTATGTTTTGACTTGATATGCATAATTGAAATAATTATGCGTTCAATACATTTATACCTCTTTACTAGTGTTGAGCGATACCTTCCGATATTGGGAAATATTGGATCGGATTGGATGGGACCGATACCCAAAAAGTATCGGATATCGCCGATTCCGATACCGGAAACCAATGCAAGTCAATGGGACAGAAATATCGGAATTAAAATAAACCCTTTCTTTCCTTGTAGGTTAATTCTACATGAAGGAAAACAACTAATAATAATGTAGAATGTATTGGGGGAGGTGGAGGAGACATTAAAGGCATAGAGGTTTAGCCCAATCAAATGGAATAGCAGGAATTAATTTTTTTTTTAAGACGTTGACGTTGACAAAGATATTGACTATGTTAAAGGGGTTGTGTAGCAATAGAGGGAGACGTTCAGAAAAGGCACATGTTGGCAGACTGTTGGAACGGAGTGCTTCATCTAGCTTGGAGGTTGACTGAGCCCCTGACCCAGAGGACATGGCACGGATGCGGGCACCTGTATGCACAACAGACTGTGAGTAAAGCTTTGGAACTACATGCCCTGGTGTCTTCCAGTTATTCTTGCGCCAACACACTCAGCACTGCTACATCTGTGTGCCTGGCACTGCACCATCTACATCTCTTGACTACCTCTCCATCTACACTGACCTGGGACTACAGCCCTACCTGTGGAGGGCCACAACATCATTGCTGCACCACACCATCTGTCCCAGAGGATCTGTCTGCAGCATCGGCTTAACATCTTCATTGCCGAACACCACAGGTGGCGTCACGAATCATTCACTCATAAACTTTAATCATCATCCACACGTTCAACATTTCCCTTTTACAATGGACGCCCAGGGCCATGGACCGGGTCACAGTTACCGTGACATCTCCCATTGAAACCAACGGGCCCGGTACCGAGTACCCCACCAGCCCTGGCGGGCGATCCAACTTGGCGGAAATACATAACAGAACAGGTTGTCCGGGCTTTTCACATAATCTCAGTGCATATCTAGGCTGCAGAATGCTGACAATAAGTATTTTACCTTCTGTGGCTAGTCTGCACGATTTCCAAGATATCATCTCTTGCTTCTAAGATAAACGTCCGGGGGGGGGTGTTCTGGCATTGAAATGAGAACTTGTCATTTCCTCCTCCCTCACTAGTTTCACTTTCCATAGATCACTGTTCAGCATGTGTCTGGGGGAGGAGCAGCTGGGTGGTCTGCTCGCAGCCAATCACAGCCATGCCATTAGTTAACATGCCTACATGCCTAGCTGGATGTGCCCACACTTCTTAGAATTCCTCATTGGCTGAATCAAATCAAACTAGCCCATAGCATTATGGGAACTTCCGATTCCAGTATTCGTTATGCAAAAAGTATCGGAACTCAGTATCGGAATTCTGATACCGCGAATATCGGCCGATACCCGATATTTGCAGTATCGGAATGCTCAATGCTACTCTTTACATATTTTTTTGGACTTTATACTCCAATTTCTCCTGTTTTGATGTACATATCTAGGAGTGTCCTATTCTGACCTTTTATGCCTAATACCTAGCCACATGGCTTGTGGTCTTTTTGGCATTTTGTTACTAATGGTTCCTTATATGGTCTTCATTCAATTGTACGCTGTTCAGTTCAATTCACATATAAATGCTATTATGCAGGTCAATATGATAATGACATTTTCCAATTTATAATGTTTTTTTCATATTTAACTACTGTCACACAAAAGTGAACAAAATACATTTTTTAGAAGCTTCACCATATTCTAAGACCTATAACCTTTTATTTTTCTGCAGACAGATTTGCACAAGGATGCAATTTTTGCGGTACATACAACTTTCAATTAATTTTTTGACAATTCTTGTATATTTTTACATTTTTTTTCTTATGGCATTCACTGCGCAGGATAACTAATGATATAGTTTTATGCTATGGGTTAAGGGAATTATTTTGATATAATTTTTTTATACATTTTAATACTTTTGCAGAAGAAAATCAATTGTTAACAAAAATATAGATATATTTTTTGCATCATGTTCCGAGACATATAAGGTTTTCATTTCTTATTGATTTACAGAGCTATATGGATTTTTTAAATTATTTTTTCATAAGAAGCAGCATTATTTTTACAAGTCCATCTTTTTGATCACTTTTATTTAAGCATTTGTGAGGCAGTGAATAAAAATGGCAATCTGGAATTGCTTTTCTAACTTTTGTTTTCTGCGATGCCCGCCATTTGGGATCAGTACAGTCACTTGTCACTGTATGCATCAGTACAAATATATATATATATATGATGTGCGATATTAGAAAATTAAAGAAAACTTTGTGATATCACAACAATAATTTCTTTCTTTGCACTAAAATCTGAAAAGCAAATCCCTGACTTTGCCTCTTGTTACAGTTGACCCTCCATAAGAAGTACATGGGAGAAACATGTGGTCTTTGTGGGAATAATAATGGAAATGCTACTGATGACCTTACTTATAATGGTAAGACCAAATACCTTGGAAAACATTAAAATGGAAGAAAGATCGTCAGTAGGTTTTAGTAAGCAAGGGGCTGTTCAAAGGAATTGTTCACTTTATCTTTATCCTTACAAATGTGTTAGGGATATGACTTTTTGGCACTTGATAATATACAAATAATAATGATTCTACTCCTTTATGAAGCATCCCCTGTTCAGCGGTAATTTCTTCATCACTGACTCCACAGCACTGTTCTCCGAATGGCAGTTGATGAAGGCGCATGTGGCATGTCCATAATTCCTCGACTGCCTATGGGAAAGCTAATTGTCATTAGAAAGGGGATGATGGACAGTTTGAGTTGCATGCCCCATGTTCTGGTACCATTTTGAGAATAATATTGTGCTGTCTGTAAGCAGGGATATACTAAAAATGGGTGTTTTATTAAAACCTGTAATACTTATATATTAGTATCATAAAATCATGTTCCCCACACATTTTTTTTAAATAAATAACAGTGGAAAACCCTTTTAAGAAGGTCTAGTAATAATTCAGTGAAAATAATAAAAAAAGTTAAAGTCAACAATTCCTCTCACCATGGACAGTTATAAAATGATTTTTATTAAGGTGCATGTATAAACACTATACATTTGTGCTCAAAAGTTAACATACCCTGACAAAAGCCTCCAGTTCCTGTAAATTCCTGGGCTGTTTAGCATGAACTATACGCTTGAGATCTCCCCTGAGTAACTGAATGATGTTGAGGTCAGGAGACTGAGACGGCCAGGAGACAACAATCCAAAACACAAGGCCAAGTCGACCTGTCATTTGCTACAGCAGAACAAAGTGAAGGTTCTGGAGTGGTCATTTCAGTCTCCTGACCTCAACATCATTGAGCCACTCTGGGGAGATCTGAAGCGACCAGTTCATGCTAGACAGCCCAGGAATTTACAGGAACTGGAGGCTTTTTGCCAAGAAGAGTGGGCAGCTTTACCATCTGAGAAAATAAAGAACCTCATCCACAACTACCACAAAAGACTTCAAGCTGTCATTGGTATTAGAGGAGACAATACATGGAATTAAGAAATGAGGTATGTAAACTTTTGATCAGGGTCATTTGGATGTTTTGGGTCGTCACTATGATTTAAAAAGAAAACACAGTAGTTTGACAATATGGCGTCACCCAACCACTAACCATGAGTGGAGAAAAAGTTTTGGTGTTATCATTCATATTCACTGAAAAAAGGCCAAAAAAGCAAAAATTCTGCCGGGGTATGTAAACTTTTGAGCACATCTGTATGTTTCATAAACGGACAAGCTCCTTCACCTGGTACAACATGAGGAATAGTAAGGAATTTAAAGGATAAGGGCCCCGTCACACATAGGGACACACCAGCGATCCCGACAACGATATGTCCTTGTCAGGATCGCTGGTGTGTTGCTACATGATCGCTGGTGAGCTGTCAAACAGGCAGCTTCACTAGCGATCAGCACCAGCGACATGCGGGTAACAAGCGACGCACGTCGCTTAGTTACCCGCAGTGTATCTTAGTTACCAGCGTGCTGATGCAGGGAGCTGGTAACCAAGGTACACATCGGGTTTCTGAGGCTGGTTTCACACTTGCGTTTTTTTTGCGCTGTATTTTAGCTCTAAAAAACGCATGCGTTTTTTTTCCTATATTTTGCATGGGATGCGCTTATGTGCGCATACACATGCGTTTATATGCGTTTTTCCGCGCATGCGTTTTTTTGTGGTGTGCGCTCGGGCGCACAAAATGCATCCTGTTGCATTTTTTGGGCGTCCGACTTTCCTCAAAAAAACACATGCGCACCCAATGCGTTTTTTTACAGCAAGACACCCATTATAAGTCTATGGGTGCGCATATGTGCGCATTGCCATGCTCATGTATGCGGTTTTTTGCGCATGCATTTTTTGTTGACCATTAGTTAGACAATGGAATTTAGGGGTTTGGGTTAGAGTTAGGGTTAGTTAAGAGGGTTTAGGGTTAGGGTCAGGGTTTGGGTCAGGGTTAGGGTTAGTATGATTTGGTTAAGGGTTAGGGTCAGGGTTAGGGTCAGGATTAGGGTATGGTTTGGTTAAGGGTTAGGGTCAGGGTTAGGGTCAGGGTTAGTATGGTTTGGTTAAGGGTTAGGGTCAGGGTTAGGGTTAGGGTTAGGGTCAGGATTAGGGTTAGGGTATGGTTTGGTTAAGGGTTAGGGTTAGGGTCAGGGTTAGGGTCAGGGTTAGGGTCAGGGTAAGGGTTAGGGTTAGTAAAGTCATGGTTTGGGTTAGTTTGAGGGGCCAACTAATGTTGGAAAAAACCGCAAACGTGGTAAAAACGCACTAAAAACGCATACAAACGCATAAAAACGCTGCGTTTTTGTCATGCATGCTCATAAAAATGCTTGAAAAAAACGCAGCATTTGTATGCATTGGTATGCGTTTTTTCCATGCGTTTTTTTGCGGGAAAAACGCGCTGCAAAAAAAAGCAAGTGTGAAAGTAGCCTAAGGGGCGCGCGGCACATAGAAACCCGATGTTTACATTGGTTACCAGCTCCCTGCACCAGCTTGCTGGTAACTAAGGTACACATCGGGTTTATAAGTGCCGCGCGGCACTTAGAAACCCGACGTTTACCTTAGTTACCAGCGCCAGCTGGCTGATCGCTGGTCTCCCGCCTGTCACGCGATGCGTGCTGGCCAGCGGGAGACCAGCAATCAAAAAAATGTCCAGACATTTCCACAGCGATCAGCGATACCCGGCAGGGGGGGCGGTCGCTGATCGCTGTCACACACAGCGATCTCGCTGTTAAGATTGCTGTTGCGTCACAAAACTTGTGACTCAGCAGTTATCTCGCTAGCAAGATCGCTATGTGTGACGGGGGCTTAAGACAACACCAATTTGTGTGTGAGAATAATAAAATAATTAAAATAATAAGCAAATAAATAGATAATGCTACATTAAGCAAAATGTTTATGTTCACTTCTCACTACACATACAATAAATATAATCAAATAAAGGTGTATAGTGAACACTATAACATAAACAATTTGAAAGGAGATACAACTCATAAAGGAGATACCCCAATCATTTTGATTTAGAGTTTGGCAAAAGAAAGACAGCCAGTGCACTGTCCCCTTTCCATAATAATAAGAAGTCATCAATTATATAGGATAACGTGTCTGTTAACAAGGGGTTGAGGGTATGTGTACTGCTCTTCAAATACCCCTACAAAGAGATTGACATAATATGGGGCCACTTGGGTCCCCTTCCCAGTCCCTTAAGTAAAAATCACACCAATCCCCTGTTCAAATAGCCTTTTTATGTTGTTATTTTTATACCAAATATCTATTCTTAGGGTATGTGCACACGATCAGTAAATGCCACGGGTTGGACACTGCATACTTTTTACCCGATGTTTACATTAGAAACCAGCGTCCAGCGTCGCTGATCGTTGATCTCTCGCTGCCACACGTAACGATGCGTGCTGGCCAGTGGGAGACCTGCAATCAAAAAATGGCCCAGGATGATCGAGCACGATCAGCGATACCCAGCAGGGGGGCCAGTCGCTGATCGCTGTGGCGTCACAAAATCAGCGATCTCTGTGTGACGGGGCCTTAATTTCACCCATAGAATTTATTGAATGCAGTGAATCCATACGGTTCAGTGAACACATGCGGATTCACTTGCATTCAATAGATATCAGCTCTTTGGACGCAGTGAACATGCGCTGCATTCAAAGCGCTGCCAATTCCAGATCGTGTGCACATACCTTTACAGTATAAAAGCTGTAGGTGAACAAAAAGACACAAGACCATCAGGTGATACCCTTTTAGCTGCAAAGGAAAGTCAAAGGAAGGTGCTCACCTGAGAAGGTTGTGTGCAGGCACAACTCCTATGAGCACCTAATGATATCAGCTGCTGGTGCCTCATGACGGTGGGATGATCTCCTCCAGGATAATTGCCCAGTTTGGGTGATAACAGGATAACAACATTGCAATTGTTTTTTCACTTGATCAAGATGCTAGTACATCATTGAAATGCATTATGGAAACAAAAAACGTTCAGCTCATTTTGGTCCCATGGTTTCTTTATTACCTTTATTACAGCGGCGCAGGATGATATTGTGTTTCATAGCTTGATGTTATAGTTTCCACTTTTTGTCTTTCATTTGATTGTTTTTAGGGCAGAAAAAGAACAGAAACATTCATTTGATTGATTGTTTTTAGGGCAGAAAAAGAACAGAAACATTTAATTAAATCAGTTAACCAGTACTTGGACAACCCCTTCCCAACCACTGTTTCCCCTCAGTAAAATAATATGCAAATAAAGTCCATGAAGCCTCATTTAAGAGTCTCAAACACGGGACTAGCCAGATTTTCCACCAGGGAAGGACCCAGCCAAGGGGTGGCTCCTTTCGGACACCACCATTACCACCATATTAAGTGGCCCTTTAAGTCAATATCCAGCTCTTTACGAGTTTACAGATATGACAAGGGAAATACCAAGGCCGGGTATCCATCCACAGACAGCTGTTTCGGAGTGTTGCCAGGGAAGGACCCAGCCAAGGGGTCAGAAAGGAGCTCCGAAAGGAGCCACCCCTTGGCTGGGTCCTTCCCTGGAGGAATATCTGGCTAGTCCCATGTTTGAGACTCTTAAATGAGGCTCCACGGACTTTATTTGCATATTCATATTTCCCAGGGAGCATTGCACCTAGGATTTCACTGTGATTGAGCGCCTTTGCCGGCTGCCGCAATGTTTTCTTTGACTGGTCTCCCTGAGGTCAGTGATTGTTTCGTGATGTTGGTCTACTAGGAATTGCTCCCACCTAGCCAGAATCCTACACCACACTGATGAGGGGCAACACCTACTGGCTTCGTGTATAAGTGAAAGTGATAGCTGACACTAGGCAACAGCACCATGCAAGTGGATCATGTTTTTTCAGTTGATTTATTGCTATACTGTTTTACAAAGGATCAGCCAGCCAATAATATACTAGCTAATTGCAAGTGCTCCAAGTTGTGGTACACTAGGTGAAACAACATCAGTTTAGTATATTGCATTAATCTTCATCCCAGTTGTTCTTCTTTGGCTAATGCCCTATGCACATGGGTAGTTGGGTACCTCTTTATTTTTGTTTCTATAGAAATCCTTTAAGCCGGTTTTTATTTTAGGACAACTCTACTTGGCTATATAAACATGACAGCATGATTGTCATCTGAAAAGACATAATGTAATACCAGGCTCTAGTTTTAACAGCAGTAATTTGCTATTTGATAGAGGCTTTCTGGATTAAAGCACCACTCCAGCATTTTTTTTATTGCATCGCTGGAGTGGTGCTTCTATTCTAAGTTATCTGCCCCGGTCTTATACTGACAAGAGATCTGGAGAGCGGCTAGGCCACTCCAGGACCTTCATAAGCTTCTTACGAAGCCACTCCTTCATTGCCCTGGCGGTGTGCTTGGGATCATTATCATGCTGAAAGACCCATCCACGTTTCATCTTCAATGCCCTTGCTGATGGAAGGAGGTTTGCACTCAAAATCTCATAATACATGGCCCCATTCATTCTTTCATGTACATGGATCAGTTGTCCTGGTCCCTTTGCATAGAATCAGACCCCAAAGCATGATGTTGTCACCCCCATGCTTCACAGTAGGTATGGTGTTCTTTGGATGCAGCACAGCATTTTGTCTCCTCCAAACATGATGAGTTTTGTTTCTACCAAACAGTTCTACATTGGTTTCATCAGACCATATGACATTCTCCAGTACACTTCTGGATAATCCAAATGCTCTCTAGCAAACTTTGGACGGGCCCAGACATGTCCTGGCTTAAGCAGGGGGATACGCCTGGCATTGCAGGATCGGAGTCCCTGGCGGCATAGTGTGTTACTGATGGTAGCCTTTGTTATGGTGGTCCCAGCTCTATGCAGGTCATTCATTAGGTCCCCCGTGTGGTGCTGGGATTTTTGCTCATTGTTCTTGTGATCATTTTGACCCCATGAAGTGAGATCGTGCATGGATCCCCAGATCGAGGGAGATTATCAGTGGTCTTGTATGTCTTCCATTTTCTTATTATTGCTCCCACAGTTGATTTCATCACACCAAGCTTCTTGCCTATTGCATATTCAGTCTTCCCAGCCTGATGCAGGGCTACAATTTTGTTCCTGGTGTCCTTCGACAGCTCTTTGGTCTCACCATAGTGGAGTTTGGAGCGTGACTTAGGTTGTGAACAGGTGGCTTTTACACTGATAGCAAGTTCAAACAGGTGCCATTACTACAGGTAATGCGTGGAGGACAGAGGAGCCTCTTAAAAGAAGAAGTTACAGGTCTGTGAGAGCCAGAAATCCTGCATGTTTTAAGGTGACAAAATACTTATTTTCCACCATAATGTGAAAAATAAATCTTGCCAGATCAGACAAAGTGATTTCTGGATTTGACTCTCATAGTTGTGGTCTACCTATGATGTCAATTACAGGCCTCTCTCATCTTTTTAAGTGGGAGAACTTGCACAATTCGTGGCTGACTAAATACTTCTTTTCCCCTATTATTAACTGGCTTTTTCTTTAACAGGAATTGCGATTGACCCACTACTGTTTGGACAGTTCCAAAAATTGAGGAAACCAGAAGAAATCTGTGAAGACCCTAAGCCAGAACCAATAAAGAAATGCATTGTTTTTGTAAGTATAGTTTTCAGGATATAAATCCATGGTTAAAATATTTACTTAAAGGATAGCTTACAAAATACTCTTGACTTATCGTCAGAATAGGTCTTTTATATCAGATCCAAGTAGCTGATCTCAACACCCGGCAGTGGCTGCTACACAGTTAATGAAGCTACAGTGTAGAGTTCTATTCAATAGCTACATCAACTACCCTTGAGCATGCAGACACTAATCAGTGGAGGTGCAGCAGAATATGAGCCAATCTGTAGCACCCAGCAGTAGCTGCTACACATTGAATTAATCTGCAGGGAGCAGTTGTGTTCAATATTTATACAAACTTTGTGTTCAATATTTATACCAACTACCCTTGAGCAATTGACAGCTGATCAATGGGGGTGCAGGAGAAAAAGAAATGATCTGTAGCACTCAGCAGAATCTACTACACATTGAATGAAACTGCAAGGTGCAGTTTTGTTCACACCAATTACCCTTGCGCACACAGCAGCTGATCAGAGGGGGTGCAGAAGAATAGGAGCTGATCTGCAGCACTCAGCAGTAGCTGCTACATATTGAATTAATCTGCAAAGTGAAGTTGTGTTCAATATTGATACCAAGTACTATTGAGCACACAACAGCTGATCAATAGAGGTGCAGTAGAATATGAGCTGATTTTCAGTTCTTGCTGTCTCTGCTACACATTGAATGAAGCTGCATTGATGGAGGTGCAGGTTGTCAGACTCTCTGATCTGACACTGATATCCTATAATAATAATATTAATAATAATCACAGAATAGCCTATTTGTAGAGCAGGCATATCTTCTTAAGAACTATGATGTACAGGGTGGGTCATTTATATGGATATACCTAAATAAAATGGGAATGGTTGGTGATATCAACTTCCTGTTTGTGGCACATTAGTATATGAGAGGGGGGAAACTTTTCAAGATGGGTGGTGACCATGGTGGCCATTTTGAAGTCAGCCATTTTGGATCCAACTTTATTGTTTCAATGGGAAAAGGGTCATGTGACACATCAAACTTATTGAGAATTTCACAAGAAAAACAATGGTGTGATTGGCTTAAACGTAACTTTATTCTTTCATGAGTTATTTACAAGTTTATAAACACTTATAAAATCTTGAAAAGCTTTCGCCCTCCAATATACTAATGTGCCACAAACAGGAAGTTGATATCACCAACCATTCCCATTTTATTTAGTTGTATCCATATAAATGGCCCACCCTGTAGTATTATTATTTTATTTTATAGATTTCTTAATTGCAGGGCTCTATACATGTAAAAGTATTATTTTTAATATATAACAGCCAATTAACAATATTTATTAAGGTTAAAAAAATGTATAACTAAACACAAGTAAGTGTGGAGGAACAGCCCCTGCCTGCTAGGGCTTATAATTTACAGAGGAAGTGGGTAATTACTTTGCTGTGTATGGAAAGTGAATTTGCTTCTGCTCTGAGCTCCGTCATGATTGTTTGTCAATTTTATTGAACCCAATGGAAACTTTTAGTTTAGTAAGAACTTCATTCATCTCTTTTTTATTTATAATTATTTCCCATATTGTTCACAATTCATGTGCAAAGAAAAAATAACAATTTTGCCGGTTTCTTTTTTAACCCCTCATAGCCGTTTATCTGATTGTTGGATAATCATCATGAGCTCTAGAAAAGTACTATAAAAGCATATTGGGAACAATTATTTTGGGAAACAACGCAGAAACAACCCGACTCAAATGAGTGGAGATGATTTTTGCTCTTTATTGGATTGCTTTGCGATACTTGAGGATTTTGGTCTGAGGAAAAAAATCTGACACGTGAACAGCTCCATAGAATGAAATTTGGCCAAGTGTGTGATCCAATGTTTTGTCAGATCGCACTTGGACCAAAAATAAGGTTGACTGCACGAGCCTTATATGTCATTTTTTAAAAAATACAATTGATGTGTCTCTTTTAATGTAAACTTTCTATCAAGCTCCATTTATATTATCCTTTTATTTCTGTTCTCTAGAGAGCTATGTGCTTGAAACACTTACAAAACTATAAATGGAGGCACTGCAATAAACTGGTGGACCCAAAGCCCTATGTGGATGCTTATATGTTGGATATGTGCCTTTGTAATGCCACAGCAGAGTATCGTTCTTTCTGCTTGTGTAGCACCAAGACTGAATACTCCCGCCAGTGTGCACTTGCTGGAGGTAGACCACCAGATTGGAGAAGTCCTAGCATGTGCTGTGAGTATCATTTATCAACTTTCCAACTATCATTTAAAATGACATTTTCAAGTGACCGCTAGTCAATCACTGGTCTTGACATCACATTCAGCATGTGAGTGGCTGCAGGGGTCCAGTAAATATTTGAAGTTTCATTATCACCAGTGAGTATCACCAAAATAGCTGAATATAGGTTATATCTTTACATGATAAATTTCCTGTCCTTAACCCACTTTCTCAAAATCTTCAAAAAAACTTTTAATGCCTCATGGGTGGTTTCTGATAAGGCACAATTAGAAAAAAAATTGTTATTTTTCATGTGCTTTTTTCCCAACACCAAGTTCAAACGTCAACATGAAGATGATAATTTTCTAATTTTCAGCTTATTTTTGGCTCAGTGATGTTTCTCTAGGTGCATTATTCTCTAGGTTGAGTTACCCATCAATACAGGATTCCATTCTTGATAAAGTTACTTCCTTTATAACTTCAAACAAAGTTTAATGTATTGTTAATTTATGGGGTATGGATGCAGTGAGGCAATGTGTACCCAACCCAGATACCACAAACATGAATAAATGGCACTTTTATCCTAAAAAACTCCTATTACTGCAGACATTCTTTAAGAATTCTTTATTATATACAAGATATACCGGCTGAATAATTTAATGAATTAAGCAATATAAATGAGCAACCTTTTGAAAATAAAAATTCACCAGCATCCCAGAATTTTTACAAAAATTTTTGTTGCCCTGAAAAAATGTGCATAACATGATGGGGTCTCCTAGGACAGCACAAACCCCTTTCAAGCGCCTTTATGAACATGTAGCCTCAGTAAGGTCAAAGTGACTTCAATATATATGGTTAAGGCTATGTGCACCCGTTCCGGAATTGCAGCGGAAATTTCCATGGGAATTCCATTCCACAGGAAATATGCGAGAAAAACGCATTTTAATTCCTGCAAATTTCCAGCGGAAAAACTAGCGATTTGCAAGCGTAATTAGCTTGCAGAATGCTAGTGTTTTCCAAGCGATCTGTAGCATCGCTTTGGAAACTGATTGACAGGTTGGTTACACTCGTCAAACATAGTGTTTGACTAGTGTGACCAACTTTTTACTATTGAGGCTGCCTATGCAGCGTCAGTAGTAAAAATATCTAATGTTAAAAATAATAAAAAAATAAAAAATCGTGTTTTTCTCACGTCCCACGCAGAGTTCCCGATCATCGAGATGCTGCCGGCAGGTCCCCTTCCCAGTGATGCCTTGCGACAATAACCTTTGATGACGTCTCGGTCACGTGAGACCGCGACATTATCAAAGGCCATTGTCGCAATGCATCCCTGGGAACGGGACCTGTGTTGTGAGTTCATTTTCCCCTTCACCATTGAGGTCTGATGAACTCCCTCTTCTGGTGAAGGAAGGTAGTGAGGCTGATTACCAAGCACCTGGGCAGGATGATGATGACTGGGTGACGGGAATTACTGACTGGATATAAGGCAGCCGACGCCCTTCTGCCTTGTTGGTGATCTCTCTGAGGGATTCTAGGAGACCAGTCTGATTCCTGCTCCTCAAAAGCTAAGTTCTCTGCTCTGTTTTTTTGCATTTGTGTTTTGGTTTTGTTTTTCCTTGTTTTTCTGGATTTCTGCCATTCCCTGCTGGGGTGTGCTGAATTCCTTTTTGCTCTGTCTTCAGAAAATACCTGAGTACTGATATAGTCTTTTTGAAGCCTAGCATCTTCAGGGCTTTTTTCCCTATCAGCTGTTGGCACTTTTGATAGGGTTTTGGCAGATTACAGACAGCAGTTTTTCCATCCTGTCCTATCTAGTTAGCTTGGGCCCCAACATTTGCTCAGCCTATCTTTCTATCTGTGTGAGTGTTTTTTCATCTTTCTTCACTGTCATTATATATTGGGGGCTGCCTATTGCTTTGGGGTCTGCTCTGGGGCAGTTTAGATTTCCCTTTCTGTCTTTAGGCAATGTAGTTCTCCGGCTGTGATTGAGGGGTCTAGGGCACCGTAGGAACCCCCACGGCTACTGCTAGTTGTTGTTGATAGGTTCAGGGGTCTGTAATCCGATAGCTGCCAACTTCTCTGGTTTTCTGGACTTAGCTAGTATTTCTGTTTTTGCCTCCTACGGTGACTCATTCATAACAGACCTGCCGGGAGCATCGCTGAAGCCTGGTGACGCTGCGAGGGACATCGGAAGGTGAGAATAACACAATTATTTTATTTTAATTCTATATTTTACAGGGATATGTTACCCAGAGCCTGGAGGACAATCTCCTATCCTCCGGACCGTGGGTACCATTCACAAATGTTATACTTACTTTTCGCATGGTGGGCACAGCCACATGTGGAAAGTAAGCAGAACATTGCATTCCTATGTGTGCTGATTTTCAGGATTTTCCCACGATTCCGCAAAATTAATGAGCATGCTGCGTATTTTTCCATGATGTGATTCCGCCATGGAAAAATCCGCAGCATTAGCACAGCATTGCGGAATCCCATAGTATTGCATGGGATGCCTTTTTTTTGCATTTTCGCGGCAAAATCGCGAGTTTAAAAATGCCGCAAAAACGCGAAAAAAAAGGTTACATGTGAACACAACATTTTTTTCCCCTTCTAAGCTGTCACACATGATTTGCAGAATTCATTCATTGTTTGATGACTTTCTCTTCATCTCTTTATCGCTAAGCTGTGAACTTTGACATCCTCTCACTATTCTAAATAACCCTAAAATGGCTACTGCATTCCCTGTCTCTTCTTTTATACAGGCTATGAGAGTCCCTCTTGATTGGCTGTGCTATGTCATGTGATGTGATAACTGCAAGTTATGGGTGTTGAATCACAAATTGTGCAAGTTTGTGAGTTTATTGAACTACTAAAAATTTGACAAAGACTGGATTTGCTCACTTCTACTAGGAAGCAGTAGCATCATCAACCACTAGGATTGACACATTAGTCAGTATATCATGTACAGTTGTGGCCAAAAGTATTGACACCCCTGCAATTTTGTCAGATAATACTCAGTTTCTTCCTGAAAATGATTGCAATCACAAATTCTTTGGTATTATTATCTTCATTTAATTTGTCTTAAATGAAAAAACACAAAAGAGAATGAAGCAAAAAGCAAAACATTGATCATTTCACACAAAACTCCAAAAATGGGCCAGACAAAAGTTTTGGCACCCTCAGCCTAATACTTGGTTGCACAACCTTTAGCCAAAATAACTGCGACCAACCGCTTCCGGTAACCATCAATGAGTTTCTTACAATGCTCTGCTGGAATTTTAGACCATTCTTCTTTAGCAAACTGCTCTAGGTCCCTGATATTAGAAGGGTGCCTTCTCCAAACTGCCATTTTTAGATTTCTCCACAGGTGTTCTATGGGATTCAGGTCTGGACTCATTGCTGGCCACCTTAGAAGTCTCCAGTGCTTTCTCTCAAACCATTTTCTAGTGCTTTTTGAAGTGTGTTTTGGGTCATTGTCCTGCTGGAAGACCCATGACCTTTTGAGGGAGACCCAGCTTTCTCACACTGGGCCCTACATTATGCTGCAAAATTTGTTGGTAGTCTTCAGACTTCATAATGCCATGCACATGGTCAAGCAGTCCAGTGCCAGAGGCAGCAAAGCAACCCCAAAACATCAGGGAACCTCCGCCATGTTTGACTGTAGGGACCGTGTTTTTTTCTTTGAATGCCTCTTTTTTTCTCCTGTAAACTCTATGCTGATGACTTTGCCCAAAAAGCTCTACTTTTGTCTCATCTGACCAGAGAACAGTCTTCCAAAACGTTTTAGGCTTTTTCAGGTAAGTTTTGGCAAACTCCAGCCTGGCTTTTTTATGTCTCGGGGTAAGAAGTGGGGTCTTCCTGGGTCTCCTACCATAGAGTCCCTTTTCATTCAGATGCCGACGGATAGTACGGGTTGACACTGTTGTACCCTTGGATTGCAGGGCAGCTTGAACTTGTTTGGATGTTAGTCGAGGTTCTTTATCCAACATCCGCACAATCTTGCGTTGAAATCTCTTGTCAATTTTTCTTTTCCATCCACATCTAGGGAGGTTAGCCACAGTGCCATGGACTTTAAACTTCTTGATGACACTGCGCACGGTAGACACAGGAACATTCAGGTCTTTGGATTTGTAGCTTTGAGATTGCTCACGCTTCCTCACAATTTGGTTTCTCAAGTCCTCAGACAGTTCTTTGGTCTTCTTTCTTTTCTCCATGCTCAATGTGGTACACACAAGGACACAGGACAGAGGTTGAGTCAACTTTAATCCATGTCAACTGGCTGCATGTGTGATTTAGTTATTGCCAACACCTGTTAGGTGCCACAGGTAAGTTACAGGTGCTGTTAATTACACAAATTAGAGAAGCATCACATGATTTTTCGAACAGTGCCAATAATTTTGTCTTATTATTTGTTTTATGTTTGGTGTGGAATTATATCTAATTTGGCTTTAGGACAATTCTTTTTGTGTTTTTTCATTTAAGACAAATTAAATGAAGATAATAATAACAAAGAATTTGTGTTTGCAATCATTTTCAGGAAGAAACTGAGTATTATCTGACAAAATTGCAGGGGTGTCAATACTCTTGGCCACAACTGTGTAATATCTATGAATGCTGTCATAAACACAAAAGTATTAAAGGGGTTTTCCCATAAACAAAGTTCATTTTAATCAATAGTTTCTGGAATAATAATAAGTTCCATAATTGAATGTGTTTAAACAAAATGTTACTGTGCTGAGATAATCTTATAAATGTTCCCCTGCTGTGTACTGTGTAATGGCTGTGTCTGACCGTGCAGGAACATGGTCTGATCATACCACAGCTCCTGGGCAGGTGAGAAAGTAAAAAAATATATAGACATTACAGCATTGGAATGTACCTGATTATTTCTTTGAGGTAAAATATTTAAAAAAAACAGGCAGGGAAATGCTTTATCTAAAAAAAGATCAGCTGAGATCCCCGGCTGTAATGTAGGTATACTCTATTTTGCTTCCTCCCCTGACCAGAAGCTGTGGTATGATCAGACTATGTCCCTTTGCAGTCAGACACAGCCATTACACAGCACACAGCAGGGGCACTTTTATAAGATTATCGCAGCACAGGAACATTTTTTTAAAAGACATCGAATTGTGGAACTTATTATTATTCCAAGATGTATTGATTAAAATCAACTTTAAAATTAATTTTGTTCATGGGAAAACCACTTTAACCCCTTTCTGAAATCCGGCGTCGGTATGACAGTGTCGGACTCCCTCTGTTTGGTGTGGACTCCAGCGCTAAGTCCACACCTTTTCGGACACATGCCAGCTGATATGCATAGCTGACATCTGCCCACAACAACCACGGATGGAATTGTAATCCACCCGCAGCTGTTAACTAGTTAAATGCCGCTGTCAATCTCTGACAGCGTCATTTAACTCACGATTACCATAAGCACGTCACTAAGCCCATCCATCGGTGACTCCGTCACATGATCGAGGGTCACTGATGGGTTGGCATGACAACCAGAGGTCTCCAGCAAACCTCGATAGTTGTCATAGCAAGTGAGCAATTTGTTCTACATACTGGCGATCAAATAATCACCTGTGTGTAGCAGAGCCAATCAGACAACTGCAGCTTCTAGTTTCCCATGGAGACTATTGAAGCATGCAAAAAGTACAAAAATGTTTTTAAAAATATTAAAAAAATTACAAAAATATAAGCGTTCAAATCACCCCCCTTTTGCCCCATTCAAAATAAAACCATAAAAAAACCAAATATGCACATATTCGGTATCGCCATGTTCAGAATCGCCTGATGATCTATCAATATAAAGAAATAATTAAATTGATGGCTAAAGGGCGTTACGTGGAAAAAATTTTAAAAAGCCAGAAATATGTTTTATTTTGGTTGCCGCAACATTGCATTTAAATGCAATAATAGGTGATCAAAAGATCATATCTGCACCAAAATTGTATCATTAAAAACGTCAGCTTGGCACACAAAAAATACATACTTATCAAACCCCAGATCACAAAAAATGGAGATGCAATGGGTCTCGGAAAATTGCACAATTTTTTTTTTTTAACAAACTTTGGAATTTTTTTTTCACCACTTAAATAAAAAAGAACTTAGACATGTTTGGTGTCTATGAACTCGTAATGACCTGGATAATCATAATGACAGGTCAGTTTTAGCATTTAGTGAACCCAGTAAAAAAAATGGGTTCCAAAGTACAACTTGTCCCACAAAAAACGAGCTCTCACATGGCCATATTGACCAAGAAATAAAAAAGTTATGGCTCTAGGAAGAAGGGGAAAATGCAAAAACAAAAATACCTCTAGTAGGCAGCATGAACAAGTAGGGCTAATCAGTAACCTAATTGCAGTAGGATCCCTATATACCACATTATAAGTGAATAATGCTCAGATGGAGTTCTTAGCCATATCATTATAGTCCACATATGGGAAGGTACAACTAATATTTTGTGCAAAATAGGGTCAATGTACAAAGCACTGACATAAATTGCAGTCAACAAACTAATTAAAGGAATTCTGTCACCAGGCTTTCCTGTCCCATCAGAGAGCAGCATGATGTTGGGGCATAGACCCTGATTCCAGAGATGTATCACTCATTGGGCTGCTTACTGCCATTTTGAGAAAATCACTATTTTCTCTGCTGCAGATCTAGCAGTTCTCTGAATGCTGAGCTCTGTATAACCCCGCCCACACCACTGATTGGCAGCTTTCTGTGTATTGTGTATTGGTATAAAGCTGCCAATAAGAAGTGGGGAGAGGTTACATAGAGCTCATGAACATGGAGAACTAAATAGCAGTAGGTTTACCATTCCTTTAGCATATATCCAAACCATCCCGAATTCAATAGGACTGTCCCAAACTGGGGAATATGTCCTGCTGTCCCAGGTGAGGTCTATGTTGTGACATCAGCTGGGTCATGACATTCTGCACAGACCAGCAATGTTTTCTGCTTTCCTGACTGTGTGGGCACAGATTTACTGTACACACACAGTATATATGAATCTATCCCAAACTACAGTGTGGAGATGAAAAATAAATTGCGAAAAAAAAATAAAGTGCTCTCGATACCCTAAAAAAAGATTTTTTCTTAGAAATACATTTTATTGACTTAGATTCGATCATCTCTAGTGGCAATAATAAAGTACTGGAGCTTTCACTACTTAGTAGAGATACATACAATATCTTGTGGTACCATTTATGTTTTTGTGCTATACGTTATTTTGTAACTTGAATATATTGTTTTTTTACTCCCTTAGATAAATCTTGTCACGCTAATTTTATCTATAAAGAATGCAGTCCGCCATGCACAGCTACCTGCTCTAATCCTGGGGAATTTTATTTTTGTGATGGACCTTGTGTGTCTCGGTGCGTCTGTCCATTGGGCAAGTATTACCATTTCCAATTTGTTAAAAACTTTGTTTTATGCACGAGAGGCGGTGTTTTTGGATACATAAATTACAGTATAATTGAGAGTGCTGGAGCTAACAATAGGTCATTAAAATGAATATCACAGAAAACGTTTTCCATGTCAAACAATTAATATAAACCTCATCATGAGTGAGCCCACTTACCAATAAAATACCTTACTATTCCCCAACTCTACATAGCTCCACTTTAAGGCTCATGCAGATGACCGTATGCTCAGTCTTAGTCCAATCTGACAAAAGGTCGGATCGCATTTGGACCAATGTTATTCTAAAGGGCCATCTATATGTTTGAAGTTTTCCTTTGACAGGGTATGTTGCAAGAAAAAAAACTGCACCATGACCAATTTGTTTCCGATATTCGGATCGCACTTGGCCATGCAAGTCAATGAGTCCATGGAATACATTGGGCCTATGACATCCAAATGGGGTACAATATTCACGGACTGAACGAAATGAGAAGATGGAGAATTTTTTTCCCTCTTCTCAACTGAGATAATCGGATAGCGCTGTGATCGAACTCTGATCAAGCTCTGATCAGAATGAGATTAGCACAATCGGTCTGTTTCTCTCGGATGAGAGAAAATACGGTGGTGTGATCCTTGCCTTAGATGCAGTACTTATGGTCATATATAGCAGTATAAAGTAGACTAAACAATAATGTAATTTTACCATTTTAACATGTAAGAGTAATAATATAGAATTTACCTGAAAAACTGTGCATTGCTTTTAATATTATATTATTTTGTTTTTAGGTTTAGTGAAGGATGATATCACTCACTTGGGATGTATTCCTATAGAAAACTGTCCTTGCACATACAACAATGAAACTTTTGCACCAGGATCAGTTTACAACACCAGTTGTAGAACGTGGTAAGTGGATTTTATTTACTGTTATTGCAATCTACCATACATAATAAATAGTTGTCAGATGCATGATCGTTTGGCTGACAACCATCTCTCCCAAGTTCCCGATACTGTCACATAGCGAGTGTACGGGAATAGTGAAAGAGGCCCTGCACTGTCTCTATGGCTAGGACCTTAACTATCCCTGCTCCCAAAGGTACTTCTAAATATGAGGAGGTTTGTACTAAGCCTTAATGTTCTCCTGATATACCTTAATCTGTCCTCTCCCCCTACCCCGGAGGCCTGGGACAGAAATGCTAGTGCATAAACATGTAAGACAAACAGGGATAACAAAAAGCAACTAGCATACAAAACACTCACCCAAATGTAGAGAGATATATAGGGAATAGTTGGAATGTACAAACCAAATGGGAATAGGACAATGAGAAAAGCATACAACCAAAAACAGCAAGCAAAAATCTCCACATCTCCAGCAGGACAACAACCTGCAACTCAGCACAGTAACTCCAAGCAGCTAGGAAATAAAACTTTCACTGGCAAAGAGGAGAAGGTCTGGCCAGATTCTATAAAGAGAGGAAATGATCAAATCAGATACAGCTGTGAGATGGAGCTGCAAGTTTCTAACCAGCATAGAAAGGTCATTAACCTTTTCAGCACCAAAGAAAACAAAATCAATTTAATATGAAACAAAAACATACGGGCTAAATTGAAGATCTGTGATTCACAATACAAAGTGATCTTCTAACCCCAGATCTCCCAGGAGGATGTGACCCACTCTTGACAGATATAAAGAAATGCTTTATTTGACTGATCGCCTCCCTGTTCTCTATGAGACCGCTGATACCAGGCTCCTCTGGAGTAAGTTATCTCTCAAAAGGATCATCTCTGGATAAACAAACATGCTGGGTGCTTCTCTATCCCAACACCATCTGACATGGGAGAGTCAGCAAGCCCACACGCACATTTCACTCTAGGCCGATCCCACCAATTTTGTGGGTTCAGCCGACATTAGTCTGATGGGCCATTACCTTATAAACAGAAATTTGTCATATGAAAATAATATGGAATATATGAATATGATTGCATATCGTACTTTATGCTTGTATCACTATAATCTTTAGCTTGTCTTTTTTTAAATGCTATTTGGACTTTCCAGTTAATTCATTGATGTAGATAGATACGAGAGTGTAAAGTTCAGTTATTTTAGCTTATGTGTAAAGACACTTGCACATGTTGAGTATTTGGGCATTTTTTTTACCTCAGTATTTGTAAACCAAAACCAGGAGTGGGTGATAAATACAGAAGTGGTGACTTGTTTCTATTATACTTTTCCTCTGATTGTTCCTCTCCTGGTTTTGGCTTACAAAACCTGAGGTAAAAAACTCACCAAATACTCAAAGTGTGAACTAATTGGGTTTATTGATTAAATCTGTCTAAAGAAAACTGTGTTGTCAAAGGATAGGGTAGAAAGACTGTGTTCTCTCCATCCAAGAAAAATTATCCTATTTTCTTTATCGATAAAGCGAAATGCGCGTCAGGGTGCTGCCACTTAAAGGTACAGTACCAGCACACTTTTACTACCGATGCTTTCCTATTTTCTAGCCTTCTATTATCTACCTTAATTTATATGGATTCATTCTTTTGGAGGTTCTCTCCTCTGAGCCTAGCCCTTACACAATCTCTGCCAGTTGATTCCATACTTTTAGGGTTGGCACATTTGTATATTTTTTGGAATAAGACATAAGCATTGTGATTTTATTATTTACCTCTATTCATAGGAATTAATTTTTCACAAGATTTTTCTTTTGTGTTCAGCAGCATTTATATATATACCGTATATATATATTATTTGTGGATTCCATATTTTTGAGTAATGGCTTATTTATATAAAATGCTGATAATCTGATAACATTATATATACTATTTGGCCCACATATGTGTTATATTTAGTTATTCAGGAAGCCATTTTTGTGCTCCTAACGTATATTTATATCTATTTATTTTGGCCTTTGAGTTGTTTAATTGTTTGATTCATTGCATAATGGTACATTGCCTGGAATTCCAGTTGATTTCTGTGGCCTTTTTGCAGTTTGTTGTCCCCTATGTGATCATGTTTTAAATTCTTTTGAACTGTCTGAGACTGGGAGATGTCAGTTGTCTCCAAGTGTTCATTATCCTGGTTGATTGCCATGCCTACTTAACTAAGCTGCTTCTCCCAGACCTCTGCCAGATGTACATTCAACAAGTGAGGTTTGTGCTTCCTGTGCCTTGGGTTCTGTGTGCTTGGTCTTTTGTTGCCTGACCTTGGACTTCATTTTGACATTCAACTGTTTAACCCCTTCTGCTTTGATTCATTATCCTCCTGGTATTCTGACCTCAGAACATTACCTGACCACACTTTTGCCTCTTCCTTCTGTTTATAACGTACCCTCCTGGCTTCTGACTTTGGACTCCTTGACCATTCTCATGGCTTGGCTATGAAAAGTGACTGGAGTCACAACTCCCCTTTTTAACTCTCTCAAGATTTCTTTGTGTTGTTAGTTTACAGTTCATTCAGCTGCTTAAAACAGTACAGACCTAACTCATGAAACCTGAGTTTTGCAATTGTCATCAGTCTAGGCAATCCATCAACTATCAACTATCAAGACTATTTTGATTTATTTCTAAGTAAAGGAATCATCCACCTTTTTGGACATTTTCTTTTTTACATAATTGCATGAATTTGGAGCTAAAATGGATTTCACTAAATATTTGGCACCATTTAAATTTTAAAGGCTGTTTCCCTGTATATGCAACATCGATGAGGTCATCAATCAGCTAAAGGGAGCTAAGTAAAATACAGATAAAAGAGTTACAAACTATTCTCTGAGACCTTCAGATCAGACTCACTGATCGATTTTCAGTTAAATCATTCTGCAGTTTGCAACAGATAATGCAACTATGAGGCTATTGAAGGCAAATGGTTCCAAAGTTTTAATAATAGCCAATTGCAAAACTGGTTTTTAATCCCAACAACACCAATTTAAATAAAAAATAAAATCTACAAAAGATGACTTTGCAATATAGATTGTCTAGTGTCCTTTTTTATCCCTGCATGTGACAGCATAACATATCAATTACATTTAAACATAAAAGCACAATTTGCCCCTACCAGGTGCCTTTAGCATGCCTATCAGGTGCCTTTATTATGCCTACCAGGTGTCTTTTGTATGCTTACCAGGTGTCTTTAGCATGCCTATCAGAGCCCTTAGCATGCCTACCAGGTGCCTTTAGCATGCCTACCAGGTGTCTTTAGCATGTCTACCAGGTGTCTTTAGCATGCCTACCAGGTGCCTTTAGTATGCCTACCAGGTGTCTTTAGTATGCCTACTACCAGGTGTCTTTAGCATGCCTATCAGAGCCTTTAGCATGCCTACCAGGTGCCTTTAGCATGCCTATCAGGTGCCTTTATTATGCCTACCAGGTGTCTTTTATATGCTTACCAGGTGTCTTTAGCATGCCTACCACATGCCTTTAGCAAGCCTACCAGGTGCCTTTATCATGCCTACCAGGTGCCTTTAGTATGCCTACCAGGTGTCTTTAGTATGCCTACTACCAGGTGTCTTTTGAATGCCTGCCAGGTGTCCTTAGCATGCCTACCAGCTGCCTTTAGTATGCCTACCAGGTGTCTTTAGCATGCCTACCAGGTGTCTTTAGCATGCCTACCAGGTGCCTTTAGCATGCCTACCAGGTGCCTTTAGCATGCCTACCAGGTGCCTTTAGTATGCCTACTAGGTGCCTTTAGTATGCCTACCAGGTGTCTTTAGTATGACTACTACCAGGTGCCTTTAGCATGCCTACAAGGTGTCTTTAGCATTCCTACCAGGTGCCTTTAGCATGCCTACCAGGTGCCTTTAGTATGCATACCAGGTGTCTTTAGTATGCCTATCAGGTGTCTTTAGCATGCCTATCAGGTGCCTTTAGCATGCCTTCCAGGTGTCTTTAGCATGCCTACCAGGTGCCTTTAGTATGCCTACTAGGTGTCTTTAGTATGCCTACTACCAGGTGCCTTTAGCATGCCTACCAGGTGCCTTTAGTATGACTACCAGGTGTCTTTAGCATGCCTATCAGGAGCCTTTATCATGCCTACCAGGTGCCTGTAGCATGCCGACCAGGTGTCTTTAGCATGCCAACCAGGTGTCTTTAGCATGCCTACCAGGTGCCTTTAGCATGCCTACTAGGTGCCTTTAGTATGCCTACCAGGTGTCTTTAGTATGCCTACTACCAGGTGCCTTTAGCATGCCTACAAGGTGCCTTTAGCATTCCTACCAGGTGCCTTTAGCATGCCTACCAGGTGCCTTTAGTGTGCATACCAGGTGTCTTTAGTATGCCTCCCAGGTGTCTTTAGCATGCCTATCAGGTGCCTTTAGCATGCCTACCAGGTGTCTTTAGCATGCCTACCAGGTGCCTTTAGTATGCCTACCAGGTGTCTTTAGAATGCCTACTACCAGGTGTCTTTAGCATGCCTACCAGGTGCCTTTAGCATGCCTACCAGGTGTCTTTAGCATGCCTACAAGGTGTCTTTAGCATGCCTACCCGGTGCCTTTAGCATGCCACCTTGCCTGTTCGCTAAGCTAGCCCTGGTAAAGTTTATACACAGTTTACAATGACAGTATATAAGAGCACTTTTATACGTAATATTGTTTCTGTTTTGCAGTTTATGCACTGGGGGTCACTGGAATTGTCGAGAGATCCCCTGCCCGAGTACATGTGCTGTGGAAGGTGGATCCCATGTTACCACATTTGATAAGACTCAATATACTTTTCATGGCAAATGTAAATACTTATTAACAAAGGTAACACTAATACAATCATAAAAAAACAAAACACACACAAAAAAAACTGGAAATCTAACACTGACAACTGTGAATGTTTCTTGAAAAGACAGTACCTTGATATTATGCTTACTGGATTACCTTTATCCTCCTTGTTCTTTCAGCCTTGTGCAAACAGCACATTCTCAGTGAGTATTATGATGACGAAATGTGCACATAGTGAAAGTGGCACGTGTTTAACGTGTGTCTTCTTGTCTCTGGATGAAGGGACTTATGTAAGTATGTTTATGAATTTGTTTTTATATTATCTTGGGGAAAAGACCTGCGCAATATTGATTGCTCTGATATATATATATATATATATATATATATAAAATCAGTATGCTTCTTTTCTTACTTATTAGATATAACGTTACTGCCAAAGAGAAAAGTTTAAATTTTAATGAAAAGGTTAATTCTGATTCGCGAGTAGATGAAGCATGGAAGATAAAAGCTGTATCAGTGGTTTGTAACTGCGAAACACCTTGACTAATTAACTGCATATCTGGATACTGTTCTCCTCTTCATTCCTTGATCTACTGGTGGTGCGGAAATAGTTGTGGGTTTTCAGCAATCCACAACTTTCAGTTTTGGGTTTACTGCAACCTTGAGTTTCCTTATGGTTGTGGTCACACAATAACACCATGTAAGTACCATTGCCTTTGGTCTCTCCATTGTCACTTGGATAAAACTCTATTTTCACTCAGATAAAACCCTATTGCGCTTATTATTATTCCTGTTTCTTCACCTCAAAGAGGTCTGAGTTTAGGTCTGAGTTCTGTCCAAGGATAAAAAAGCCGACAGCACTTAGACCGATGTTATTCAATGGGGCACTGCAGATGAGCAATTGTTTTCACTGACCAAATCTGTGGTGAAAAAAATTGCAGCATGGACAAACTAGTGAGTAAATTGGATGATACTCAACCATTCAAGTCTATGATTGCTGTGGAATTGCTGCTCACTTGTTTGCGTCATAAGTCAGTACAGGAGGCGTTTCCATTTAAATGCCCATGCTGGCTTATTAGTGCTTCATGAACCAACCACAAGTAAAGGGAAAACATACAGCCTTTCAGTGCGGGAAAAATAAAATTCTTGACAAAGTCTCTTTAGAGTCAGTCCCAGTCACACAGGTTGGCAAGCACTCATTGTACAAGCTCAGTCTGGACATAACCCACAGGAGGCCTTCTTACCTCCAGACACAGAACATATGTCAAACAACAGACTCCTTTTAAACATCTGAACTACACCCAGGGATGGATATGTGAGCAGCCAGACCCGCCCATCTCTCAAGCTGCCCATAAAACCTGGCCCAGATGCACCAAACAAACCTCTTTGTTATGATTGGGTCACCAAGGAGGAAAACAAGACCAAGCTAAGCTACAGAAAGCCAGAGAGGTTGGTAACTAAGCGGATTGCAGACCCCTGATCCTATCCACACAACTAGCAGTAGCCGTGGAGCGTGCCTACGATGATTCTAGACACCTCGACACAGCCGGAGAACTAAATAAGCCTAAAGCAAGAAAAGGGGAAATCTAAACTGCCCCAGAGCAGACCCTAAAGGAATAGACAGCCCCCAAACATATATTGTCGGTGAGACAAGATGAAAACACAAACGCAGGTAGGAAAATAGACTGAGCAAACGATGGGGCCCACAAAAACTAGAAAGGACAGGAAAGGAAAGACACTGTCTGCAATCACGCAAAAAACCCTGCAAATATGTCCAACACTTCTGATAGCAAAAGCTCAGAAGTCACTAGACTTCTCCCACTATATCAGCACTCTGGCATATTCTGAAAGCAGAGCAAAAAGAGGCCAATCTAATAAGGGACAAAAACAAACTGACACAAACAGTAACATAAGGATGGAAATTGAGCACAGCCCCAGCCAAGGCTGGCTGACCACACAAAACTGATTAGACAAATCCAAATCAAATGTGAACAATAGCAAATAACACTTAGCTTGAGCATGCAGGGACTGAACTGGAAACTAAGACCTCAGGAGGCAGGAAAAATCACCAGCAGGGATAGAGGGAGTCGGCTGTCTTAAATCCAGTCAGAGACTCCAGATGTCCAAACGTCGTCCTCATTATCAGGTGGCAGGCCTCTGTCAATTATATCAGCTCCATTACCTCCTGTAACTACCAGAAGGGGTCCAGAAAGAGAAATTGCGACTCCTTTGTCAATACAACCAGCTCCACTACCTTCACTAGCAACCAGAGGCAGGCCAGAAAGTGAATTCACAACACCTCTTACAACTATGTGCCCTAGAGAAATACTCCAGGTTTACATCACAGATGACAATCACCACAGTGATATATACCTCCCATGAACTATGTGTCCGCTAGCCATCTTATGGTGCCTAAAAAAATTGCATGCCATAGTACAGCATGTTTATGGAAACATTGTAGTTCTGTAACATAGGAAACTATAAATGGTTTTCTAATAGATGCTGCTGAAAAAAAATGTATTCTATACGGATGACAAGTGAGGAAAAAAATCCTCCCACTTTTTTTGGATGAAATTCTAAATAATTGTTTATATGCTAGTGTGAACCTACCCTAATTGCAGGGGCAGACGGCCATAGATTCTTCCTTGCGATAGAATTGGGACGATTATGCAAATCACACTCTGATCAGAGTTTGAGCAGAGTGTGATCATAGTGTGATTCGATTCTCTCAGATGAGGAGAAGATGGAGACAAATAAATCTCCATCTTCTCCATTGTCAGTTTGTGGAAATTGGACAGCATTCAAATGTCATCTGAGTGCAGTCCGATGTCTTCACACACTCATTGACTTGGATGGCTGAGGGTGATCCAAATATTGGATCAAACTTGGGCATGTAAAGATTTTTTTCTTAGGCCGGGGTCACACTTGCGAGTGCTTTGCGAGAAATTTGCATGAGTCTCTCGCGTCAATATCCGGTACTGCCGCAGGCACTCGGGACCGGAGTGTGCAGCTGCATGTCTTTCTATGCAGCTGAACGCTCTGGTCCGAACCGCCTTCGGCAGTGCCGGGTATTGAGGAGAGAGACCTGCACGAGTTTCTTGCATTGCACTCCAAAGTGTGACCCCGGTCATAGACAGAGCATGTCCAAGGAAAACATCAGACATGTGCACGGCCCCATAGATTAACATTGGTCCCAGTATGATCCAAAGTTTCCTCGGATCGCACTCGGACCAAAACTATACTTATCTGCCCCTACACTAATATTGAGAATAAATGATAATCAATTCCTTATCTTTGCAAGATTCACTACAGTGAATCAGTGCCCCAATAGTCCTTCAAATAAAGAGGCAACAATGCTAATTTAATTTTTTTCCAGCATAGTCTTGATTGTGTCCACCTTCTATACAGAAACCTATATAACAAAGCCAACACCCACAAATAGTACCGCTAATCAGATGATGAGCATATGGGAGTACAAGGACGTATATAGAGGGTTCAGTGCAAGAGCAGTGAAAATCATATCAAGGAAAAAGCACTAACAAGAACCAAAGTGATAAAAGTGAAAGACCTTATTGAAGTAACAATAAAACATCATATAAAAACATAACGAAAAGATGGCAGGGAAATGACAGTGGTAAGCCAAACTGGTGGAACCACGGCATGCAAACAGGCAAAAGGAGTCACAGGCCAAGTAAATAATTTATATATTTGTATGTCTGCTCAAAAGTGCAAGTGCATTGTGCTAAAGGAATACGCCAGTGTAAGTACTGTAAATGGAAAACATATCCAAAAGGTAAAAAGTACACTAGAGGCACAAGAATAATCCCCAAGGGCTAATTGCCACAATAGGAAAAAAAGTGCAGAGCAAAACACCATAAGGGTAAAGTACATATGTGCCTGAGGGAATACCTGAGAGGACTGTGGTTCCACCCACCCCAACGTGCGTTTCAGCGTGTTGCTTTCTTCCGGGGGTCTTCTATACAGGTAGCTGCAACACAACCACATTCACTTGAAACAACCAACATTTGCAGTTTCCTGAATAGTCATGCTATAGTATATAAAATAAATGGTAAAATAATACTAAATTCCATTCTATT
Organism: Dendrobates tinctorius; assembly: GCF_039654945.1. Lineage (NCBI taxonomy): Eukaryota > Metazoa > Chordata > Amphibia > Anura > Dendrobatidae > Dendrobates > Dendrobates tinctorius. The sequence goes on from NW_027361878.1 coordinate 2,979,676, forward strand.
TTTTCCCTTTTTTAGGAAATTGAGATAAAATATGACAACAATGATTTTCCCTTTGTAAGCTTTGACAAGGACAAAATGGCTGCAGGTATTTTTCTTAAAAATATACTTTATTTCCAGAAAAAAAATAATAACAAATATAAATATTTTGTCTAGATGGTGCAATATTTCAGACCCTCATTAGGATAACAAGTACTGCTTCTTAGCTGTATGACCATCAGCTTCATACACCTATAGTCTTAGGACCTCCATGCACATTAGAGTAAAGTTATGATCTTCACTGGAATTTGTCGACAGTCTAATGTATATGGGGCCTCCAGATTATCCCCTCAACAGATGATTATATAAGGGTGAGAAACATTCATTCCTGGCATGTTCATACAGAGTTTGGGGAGATCGCTTTCAGCTGAATGATCATGAACTGACCATGCACTTCTTTATATAATGCTATACCAATCCATAATACAACAGTTACATAACTGTACAATGTCATATGTATATACTGCACATATGAAAAGGAGTCTGTTTCTGCCAGCAGGATTTTACTTCCAAACTTTTTATATCTGCATGTAACACTTCCAAAGACAAATCAAGAAATACCCTTATATCATCAGTCCATTCCTCATTACTGAGAAATCAGCATTTAAATTAATATACAAATCTGGTTGAAAAAATATTTGTAGATCTGACTCCTCTGTCACTCCAGCTCTATTCCCCACCCAATTCCACCGCCTCCTCCTGCTTGACTGTGGGCTCTTTTTGCCTGAAATTACACAGCATAGAGGCTGCCAGTCAAACAAGAGAAATTGCTGGTGTCCGGGGAATAGAGCTGAAGTGACAGAGGTTTCAGATCTTGAAAGAGTTTTTCAACCTCATTTGTATATTAATTTAAATGGTGCATTCTCAATAATGGAGGAACGGACTGTCCAGGTAAAGGTATTGCTGGACTTTTCCTTCAAAGAGCTACATGTGCATATAAATAGTTTGAGGTAAGAAATAATTATTCCTTTTAAATATTGTAGGTAGGAATATATAATGCAAATTCTTCAGAGTCTCTCTGCAATTGTGTAGTAGTTTCGATGTTATCATGTATTTAAAATAACTTAAAATAATATAATTTTATTGTGATATACATTTATTTTCTCTGCTATATTCACTACATTAGAAGCTATACTTATACTGTATAGTTCTACCTGGTATCCGGTAATTACTACCCAATGGTCTTCTCCATACAGCATAGTTCTACCTGGTATCTGGAATTACTACCCAATGGCCTTTTCCATACAGTATAATTCTATCTGGTATCCAGAATTACTACCTGATGACCTTCTCCATACAGTATATTTCTGCCTGGCATCCAGAATTCATACCCAATAGCCTTCTCCATACAGTATACTTCTAATTACTACCCAATGGCTTTCTCCATACAGTATAGTTCTACCTGGTATCTAGAATTACTACCCAATGGCCTTCTCCATACAGTATAGTTCTACCTGGTATCCAGAATTACTACCCAATTGCTTTCTCCATACAGTATAGTTCTACCTGGTATCTAGAATTACTACCCAATGGCCTTCTCCATACAGTATAGTTCTACCTGGTATCCAGAATTACTACCCAATGGCCTTCTCCATACAGTATAGTTCTACCTGGTATCCAGAATTACTACCCAATGGCTTTCTCCATACAGTATAGTTCTACCTGGTATCTAGAATTACTACCCAATGCCCTTCTCCATACAGTATAGTTCTACCTGGTATCTAGAATTACTACTCAATGGCTTTCTCTTTCAGTATAGTTCTACCTGGTATCTAGAATTACTACTCAATGGCTTTCTCTTTCAGTATAGTTCTACCTGGTATCTAGAATTACTACCCAATGCCCTTCTCCATACAGTATAGTTCTACCTGGTATCTAGAATTACTACTCAATGGCTTTCTCTTTCAGTATAGTTCTACCTGGTATCTAGAATTACTACCCAATGGCCTTCTCCATACAGTATAATTCTACCTGGTATCCAGAATTACTACCCAATGGCCTTCTCCATACAGTATAGTTCTACCTGGTATCCAGAATTACTACCCAATGGCCTTCTCCATACAGTATAGTTCTACCTGGTATCCAGAATTACTACCCAATGGCTTTCTCCATACAGTATAGTTCTACCTGGTATCTAGAATTACTACCCAATGCCCTTCTCCATACAGTATAGTTCTACCTGGTATCTAGAATTACTACTCAATGGCTTTCTCTTTCAGTATAGTTCTACCTGGTATCTAGAATTACTACTCAATGGCTTTCTCTTTCAGTATAGTTCTACCTGGTATCTAGAATTACTACCCAATGCCCTTCTCCATACAGTATAGTTCTACCTGGTATCTAGAATTACTACTCAATGGCTTTCTCTTTCAGTATAGTTCTACCTGGTATCTAGAATTACTACCCAATGGCCTTCTCCATACAGTATAATTCTACCTGGTATCCAGAATTACTACCCAATGGCCTTCTCCATACAGTATAGTTCTACCTGGTATCCAGAATTACTACCCAATGGCCTTCTCCATACAGTATAGTTCTACCTGGTATCCAGAATTTCTACCCAATGGCTTTCTCCATACAGTATAGTTCTATCTGGTGTCTAGAATTACTACCCAATGGCCTTCTCCATACAGTATAGTTCTACCTGGTATCCAGAATTACTACCCAATGGCTTTCTCCATACAGTATAGTTCTACCTGGTATCTAGTATTACTACCCAATGGCCTTCTCCATACAGTATAGTTCTACCTGGTATCCGGTAATTACTACCCAATGGTCTTCTCCATACAGCATAGTTCTACCTGGTATCTGGAATTACTACCCAATGGCCTTTTCCATACAGTATAATTCTATCTGGTATCCAGAATTACTACCTGATGACCTTCTCCATACAGTATATTTCTGCCTGGCATCCAGAATTCATACCCAATAGCCTTCTCCATACAGTATACTTCTAATTACTACCCAATGGCTTTCTCCATACAGTATAGTTCTACCTGGTATCTAGAATTACTACCCAATGCCCTTCTCCATACAGTATAGTTCTACCTGGTATCTAGAATTACTACTCAATGGCTTTCTCTTTCAGTATAGTTCTACCTGGTATCTAGAATTACTACCCAATGGCCTTCTCCATACAGTATAATTCTACCTGGTATCCAGAATTACTACCCAATGGCCTTCTCCATACAGTATAGTTCTACCTGGTATCCAGAATTACTACCCAATGGCCTTCTCCATACAGTATAGTTCTACCTGGTATCCAGAATTTCTACCCAATGGCTTTCTCCATACAGTATAGTTCTATCTGGTGTCTAGAATTACTACCCAATGGCCTTCTCCATACAGTATAGTTCTACCTGGTATCCAGAATTACTACCCAATGGCTTTCTCCATACAGTATAGTTCTACCTGGTATCTAGTATTACTACCCAATGGCCTTCTCCATACAGTATAGTTCTACCTGGTATCCAGAACTGCTACCCAATGGCTTTCTCCATACAGTATAGTTCTACCTGGTATCTAGAATTACTACCCAATGGCTTTCTCCATACAGTATAGTTCTACCTGGTATCTAGAATTACTACCCAATGGCCTTCTCCATACAGTATAATTCTACCTGGTATCCAGAATTGCTACCCAATGACCTTCTTTTGACTTTAAAATAGAGTGGTCATTGATTACGTTGATGTTCTGAAAATGGGGAGAGGTGTCTATTTTTGTCACTAAGGAAATGCTTTTGCTCAAGTTTCTAAAGGATCCAGATTTCTAGGCTTCCTTGATTGCTCGAGTTTGGCAGGAAAACACCATTCGTAAATGTTGCCAAATAAAGTTATTTAATGCAAACTGAATGCTCATTATTATGCTCTGAGCTCATTCCAGTCCCCAGTTTACTGTACACGCATGCAGCAGAAAATATAATTGATACCTCATCTCTCTCATCTGTCTCACCGCTGTCACTCCCCATTGTCCACTTCTCTTATTCAGCCACCGGGTGCCTACTAAGTCTCAGATGGTGTGATGCTCATTGTGACGTTGTGACGTTACACTACACTTTCCAATTGTACCTGTGACATCGCAACATGTGCAGTGACGTCTGAAACTTAGTTGGCAATGGAAGGGCTCTGAGTGAAGGGTGAAGATGGTGATCAATTCTTTATTTCTAGAGTGCAAAATGGTAGCCAGCTGGCAAACATTTCTTTGATGCAAACGGCAAAACCTTTGAGTTCTGGAGAATTAGAATTTTGTAAAATTTGAATAGAATTCAATTTTCTTTTAATAAATTCTCAAGCTGTTTTATCATGCAGAGCATATATATTATTTTAAATTTATTATTATGCATTGCTATAAGAGTGCTATCATATTCCGTAGTACTTATAATACCATGACAGGCTTTGCCATTATGGGTATTACCATCACCAAGATCCTATCCCAATATGTAGTAGATGTAATCATAATAATATTAGCAAATACCTCCAATTAGAAATGTAGCATAGTTCTCCTAAATTGCTATGTCACTTACCTCACGTGCAGGGCATTGCTTTAGCTTAGGTATCCATGGCTATGACCAATAGAAACTGTCATTATATGATTGGTCATAACCATGGATACCTAAGCTACTGCAGTGACCTGCAAATGGTGTAAGCAGCATAGCTAATCAGGAGAACTATACTACATTTCTAATTGGAGATATTTACTCATATTACTGTTATTTCATCTAATACGTATTGGGATAGGGTCTTTGAGATGGGAATACCACTTTAAGTGCCAACTGACCATCTCCCTCTATCATGCATGTCTATTTTCCCTACCTGGATATAAGAAAAGTGTTTTTTTTTCACGAGTTTATGCAATTAAATGCCATAATAATAGGAACCAGAGGCTGCCAAGTTTTTCACCCTTGTCACATATAAATAAATCCAGACAAATACTGGCAATTGACTGAAGGTCAAATTTCTTTGTTCATATGAGGGCAACTTGAACTTATAAATAATATTAACTATGGAAGGAGATCTTTGACCTTGTCATCGAGAATTTCTTATTGTATTGCAGCTGGTGTTAACGTTTGCTGGCCATCGTCATTCTACCTCGTTGTGCATACCAACAAAGGTCTATACTTACAGGTGCAACTAATTCCAGTCATGCAATTGTATGTTATTCTGAAGCCGTCTTACAAGGAGAAAATGTGTGGTAATGATCAGTATTTACTGGAAATGATGGATTTTATTATAAATATAATTTTTACAGTTGTTTCTAAGTGGGACAAAATAAAATAGCTGATACCAGTCCATGATGAGTATCTGGTGAGTTTTCGACACTGTTACAGCAAAGTGGATGGGATTTATCGAAATCTCATGCCCACCATTCATTTCTTTTTAACACTCCGTAAACTAATCTGCGGCGCGTTTTTGTAATCTTCTTTTAGGGTGGCACGGTGGCTCAGTGGTTAGTGTTGCAGCGCTGGGGTCCTGGGTTCAAATCCTACCAAGGACAACATCTGCAAGGAGTTTGTATGTTCTCCCCGTGTTTGTGTGGGTTTCCTCTGGGTTCTCTGCTTTTCTCCCACACTCCAAAGACATACTGACAGGGAATTTAGATTGTGAGCCCTTCTGCGACAGCAATGCTAATGTGTGCAAAACTGTATAGCGCTGTGAAATTTGTTAGCACTATATAAAAATAAACATTATTATTTTTGCTACATGACTTTACGGCGTAACTTACACCAATGTCAAGCACTGGAAGAGTGAAGGAAAAGTTTATTCTTTTTTTTGCATTTTCTTTGGCTTCTCTCAGCTAAGTTTCAACATTTTTACAGTAGATGTGCAGACTTAATAAAAAATATTCTAAAGAATTTCCAAAAAAATTAGGGACAAAAAAAAAGTGTAATACACAAACCTGTTGATACATTTGATGCGTTGCTTGTTCAGGACACTCTTTGCTTAGCCAATGTCTCAAAAATATATATTTATAAAAAAATAGGATTTTTCTCTTATGCCAACTGGGCTCGTATTAGAGATTTTTATTAGGATCTGTGACAGATATTTAAAAAATGACATGTGCCGAGTACCATAGCCTATGATTGCAAAAACAATAAATGATATAAACGGAAATCAGAACCCACAAGGTAATGCCAAATGTCGCCATTCAGATTCCAGCTGCCCTTTTTTCTAGTCCTAGTCAGTACATTAGAAATATTTTGTCGTTGTAGTCATTATTCTAAGATTTTACATTACTTTTTAAAATGGATTTTTACAATTCTTTCATTTTTGCTTTTGAGAGACAGAGTGAACCAAAAAGTCAAATTGAGTAGTTTAGAGTTAGGCCGGGGTCACACTTGTAACTGCAATGCGAGAAACTCACGTGAGTCTCTCGCATCAATACCCGGCCCTGCCGCCGGCACTCGGGACCGGAGTGTGCGGCTGCATGTCTTTCTATGCAGCTGAATGCTCCGATCCGAACTGCCGGCGGTAGTGCCGGGTATTGACGAGAGTTTCTCGCATTGCAGTTACAAGTGTGACCCCGGCCTTATAACAGATTTCATTTACAGTGTTAGTTTTCAATCCATTTTCAGATTACAAATCATTTATTTTATAATCATTCATTGTGGATATTTAAATAATGATCTGCTTTTATAAAGGTCTGTGTGGGAACTTCAACAGTATCCAGAAAGATGACCTTCGATCTAGCAGTGGCACTCTAGAAAGCAATATTGTTGATTTTGCCAACTCATGGAAGGTCAGTTTTAAATGCAAAAATATCAAACTTGTCCACGAACACCCCTGCGTTTACGGCACGGAAATAGGTAATGTACGGTTCTTCTATTCTGTATAGAAAACAATCTTCTTATATTTAGTTGTTTAACACTTAATCAAATTTTAAGGTATAAAGTAATAAAAAAATCACTTAAAGATGTTTCAAGAAATTCAACTTTTTTCCAAGTCACAAAAAATACTATTTGTTAGCTTGCCAATTTGTCAAAATTGAAAATTAGCAGTTTGTTTGAATATGGGCAGGAAATTTGATATGCATTGTATTTATTTGATGGAAATGAAATGTACATTATAATAATCTAGGCGGGATAGCATATTAAACATATGCCAAAAAAATGTAAAAAAATTATACTCCCCAGCCCTCACTACTTCTACTATTCAGCTATGGTCCTAACCATAATTTTCCTTTGTCAGGTCACTGGTGTAGTCTTCACTTGGCCATTTATGGAGTCTTCCAGCACTTGGGCCGGGTCATTATGATGTTAAACAATGCTTGCCTTGACTTGGCATAAATATTATATCATGATGTTGTCTCCTTGTAAGGACAGGAGATACTAAAGATGCCAGGTGCTGGAAAATGTTGAAGATGGCGTAGTAAAGATGACACTAGTATTGGGGGGGAAATGTGAAGGCTGAAAGAGTATTATTTTTTTTTTAAATCCTTCTGTGTCATTTTGCTCAAATTATGTCAATCGAATCACAAAAACATTGGATTCTGGAGAACACAAAAGTTTTTCAAAATTTTAAGCAAATTTTAAGAGCGTCAAAACAATTTACGCATGTCCACTAATTGTGAAAGGCAAAACTTTGGGGGTGATCAGGCCGTATGTACTGTTTAGGATTTAGAATATTTCTCCTCTTATTACTGTGAATCTCTCTCACTCTTATGATTTGTGATATGATAGACGATAATCAGCTCAAGGACCATAAACATGATTGTTTCCCACATTATTATATTTAAAGTGAATCTGTCAGCAATTTTTCTATGTAATCCCAGAGCAGCACGAGGTTGGGGTTGAGACAGGGATTTCAGTGAGGTGTCATTTATGAGGCTGTGTGCTGTTTTTTCTCCATACATTGAAGGTTTTATCACCAGGAGATTATCATTACCTGGACTACATGGCACATGAGCTCTGGTCTAACCACGCCCCCTCCTCTGATAAGCAGCTTACTGACAATATACAATGTACACAGAAAGCTGTGGCGTAGGCAGGGGGCATCGTCCTGAGCTCTGTTATGTTATATCTAAAAACTCTGATTGTGTCAGAACTACAGCAATCATAATAAAGGCTTTTTTTTTAGATTGGATGAGATTCTGATTGTTGGGATCTTTACACTATTACTTGATATCACTAGTGATGAGCAAGTATACTTGTTGCTTGGGTTTTCCGAGCATGCTCGGGTGTCCTCTGAGTATTTTCGCGTGCTCAGAGATTTAGTTTTCGTCGCCTCAGCTGTATGATTTGTGGCTGCTGGACAGACTGAATACATGTGGGGATTGCCTGTTTGTTAGGGAATCTCCACATGCATTCAGCCTGTCCAGCAGCCGCAAATCATGCAGCTGAGATGACGAAAACTAAATCTCCGAGCACGCCAAAATACTCGTGGATCACCCGAGCATGCTCGGAAAACCCGAGCAACGAGTATACTCGATCATCACTAGATATCATCAGTGGAATTAACTTTGCGGTTCTTGTGTGTTTTTTGTATACTAGTGAATACTATAGGAGACCATTAGTTACAATTAGCCTAGTAGTATACATAGGATGGGAGAGAAAACAACAATGAAGAAAATGACATTTTGACATTTCTTCTCAAAGTTTTGCAAACTGCACTCTTAGCTGACCAAGTATTTTATTGACTTTTTTTCTTCTGTAAACAGAGAAATTTGCTCATTATTCTTGCAATGTATTGCTGGACACTGACGGACCATTTGCTGCTTGTCATTCTTTGGTCAGCCCGGAAGCTTATAAACAGGTAAATAGCCAAAACCTTGTTATGATGAATAAATAATAAACACTAAGGTTTTCACATTTTTTTCACTGAAACTTTTTCCTTTATTTCATGCACTCATTTTTTAAAATAAATGGCATTTTCATTAGAATAATGACTCACTCGCACTATCGCATTACTTGGGTGAGTGCTGGGCAATGTTTTATCGGACAGCACATAGACCAATGTTATACTACGGGTCAGCGGAGATCTCTGGGTTTTTTTCCTGTGCCAAATCAGCAGGAGAAAACAATCACAGCGTGCTTCGAGTTCATCTGAGAATGGAATTGCACACACCTATACAAGACAATGGGAGTGTGTGAAAAATTGGACTGCACTCGGATGTCATCCAAGTGCATTCTGATTACCATGGACACAGAGAATGGAGAGGAAGGAGAAATCAAGTTCTTCGTCTTCTCTGCACCTGTGCTTCGATTCTCTCATGCGAGAAAATCGCAGCACGGTGTGATGACGCTCTGCTCAAACTCTGACGGAGTTTGAGCCGAGGGTTCATTAGCATGATTGACCCAATTCTCTCGCTTAAGAGAATATATGGCTGTGGGAGCGAGCCCTAAAGCAAACTTAAAGAGCAACCATTATGTTAATATTTATTTCAGAAATCAATAGTGAACATGAAACTAAAAATTCAAAAATACAGCAAAAAAGGCAGAGATGCTTACCTGCCCAGTAGAGTTGAGCGAAACAGGTCGGTCAGATTCAAAAGTCGTCGACTTTCGCCAAAGTCGGGTTTCGACGAGCGAAACCCGACCACAGCGTGAGGTCGGCCATGCGGTCGGCGACCCGAGCGCCAAAGTCGGATTTCACAGAATGCTTGCACGTGACTTTTTTTTCAGCCAATGAGCAAGGACGTACACTGTGGGCAACGAGATGACATGTGCTGTGTCCGGGGAGAGAGAGAGAGTTTTCGCGCACTTTAAAAAAGCGGTCCGGTATGTAGGTGTGTTTCCTGTCCTCCACTCCATGCCGACTTTGCTTCCCCACTTGCATTGGGTTTCGTGATTCAGTCGGCCTTCGACTTTTCACGATAGTCGGTCGATTTCGTTTGACTCGACTTTTGAGAAAGTCGGGTTTCATGAAACCCGACTCGACCCTAAAAAAGGCAAAGTCGCTCATCTCTACTGCCCAGGCCTCCAAACAAATGCACTATCAGGATGCAGTGGACTCATATAGTTAAGATGGCGGCAACACAGGTGCAAGAATGCCGATGAGACAACAGCTCACATCCTACCAATCCATGGAGGAAAATCTGTTCCTGAATAAGTAGAGCAAAATAAATTGGAGGAGGTGAGTTTAAATTAAAAAAAATCCAGTGAAAAGTTTTGTTTATATTTCAGGCAATTCTGTTATTATACTATGCTTGCTATGAATTGAATGCAAAGAATTAGATTTGATGCCGGCTACGAAATTAAAATGAAAATGAACAGCTTATATACAAAATTTATTTTTCTCTCTTAGAACTGTCTCTTTGATACTTGTGCTTGCAAAAGACCTGAGGATTGTCTGTGTGCTTCCATTTCCTCCTATGTATGGGCTTGTGCATCTGCAGGTATTACATTACCTCGATGGAGAGAAAATATCTGCAGTAAGTGCAAATATATATTCCTTTTATCGTGAAAAATAAACCCATGATGGGAATTTACTAAGCAAAGTGCACCAGATTTCTGGCTAAACTTATGCTAAATAATGGATTAAATGCTTTGCACCACATATTTATATGCCTTAGACACTTTTATGACTCTATCAACAGGGGGGGCTTGACTTAGAGAAAAAGGTGTGGCTTGGTGTGGAATGGGATATGGCCTAAAAGGGAAGCACAGTTTTACACATGATGTATAGGTGGGATATAAGGCACTTGATTTTTAAGGGGAATCTGTCAGCAGGTTTTTCGTATGTAATCTGAAGACAGCATACTGTAGGGGTTAAAAATGTCACACAGGAGCAAGAAAATTCCCGGTGTACAGCGCAAACAAGGGGAAGACGGTAATGGGTGGCCTGACGATAGTGAAAGGGAAAAAGAGACACCCCTAAACACTGACCTGAGACTGCACCCTGGGCTCCCTATCATTCCTAGATGGAAACTTCCCCCCATGCACTATCATATGTCTAAGCCCTGACTGGCCCTGAGCTAGCCCTAACTAGTGAGTGGAACAGTAAGACATTAGCCTCACTACTAAGGTAAGGAAACACAGGGAGGGAAAAAAACAAGGAGAAATTATTGAACAAATGGCACTCCACTTTCTAAAACAGGAAAAACTTCTCCAGGGACCAGAAAGATTGAACAACCTGGTTTTGGGTATTTTTGCTCCAGGCAGCATGTAAATGGGGCAATTCTTGTTGCCCCATTTTTGAGAATACATCCTCAAAACCTGGACAGAAAAGAGGATAAGGTTTTAGTGGAAACTGTAGAGAGAAGAGCATTCAGGCAGTTATAACCTAACCTAGGGCGGAAGGGAGAAAGTTCAGGATTGAGTAACCCCTTGAAGGAGAGAAACAGCAATCCCCACCCGCTGTTCCTCACTATTAGAGGTATGTGGGGAAAACCTGAAGTAAAGTTTGCAAGCTTCTCTAAACACTACAAATTTATCCCATCCCACTGAAAACCTGTCCAGGAGGGCTATCATGGGTTCAGGATGAGTGTAGCTGGTTGCCAAGACCACCAGACGGAGATCTGCTGTTGCAAAACCAAAGTCCACAGATCTGTCACTTCCACAGAGAGACTTTGCATCTGTTTTGCAAGATAAGAAACAGGATCCACGCTAGATTCCCAAAAAAGAAAATGTGGGCTGTTACAATATCACACTGGAAAAAGAAAAAGCCTTGTGTGTGGTGCAAACAAGGGAAAGAAGGTTGAGAGTGCCCTGATGATAGGGAAAGGGGAGAAGAGAACCTTCTAAGCACTCACTTGAGACTGCACCCTGTGCTCCATATCATCCCTAGATGGATCCTTCCCCCATGGGCCATCACATGCCTAAGCCCTAAGCTAGCCCAAACTACTGAGTTGGGCAATAAGACAATAGTCTTACCAGTAAAGTAAGGAAACACAGGGAGGGAAACAAACATGGAGAAATTGAACAACTAATGGCACTCCACTGCTTAAATAGGAACAACTTTTCCAGGGACTGGAACCACTTGTCCAAGGAGGTCAGCATAGGAAACCTACAACTGGCATATGCGAGTGCTAGGAGTGAGTTTAAATTATGGAAGGGAGTGGCAGCAGCTGAGATTAGAGCAGGATCAAAAAAGAACTCTTAAACCCTTACACACCAAGTGAAAATCAATCTGCACAACTTAAGTTAAGTGCCAAGTGGACTCCAAAGAGGACTTGCGAACCACCAACTGCTGCGATCTTCTGATCCTAGATACCCCAAAGGTCTCAGCAGGATGCTGCACATTTGTGACAAAGACAATACTTCTCTTATTAAGATCAATCAATGATTGTTTTAGCACCTGGAGCTTATCATTGCTTGGACTACAGCAGCATGTGCCTGGTAGTCCAAGATGCAGCTCCCAGATAAAGTAGGAAAAACCTGCTGATTCTCTTTAATAGAAATTATACATTTCTCATAGCACTCTAATGTGCTTATCATTAGAAATCTATTGAATCCAAATGCAAATCAAGGTTGAAAAATAAAAAGTGTTGACCCACTGCCACCATTTTCCTTCCCGTAAACAGCAAGCTACCGTAGGCTAACAGCCTACAAGCCATCACTCACCTGGCCCAGCCGGCACTGTGTTGTGCCACCTGTGCTGGCTTGCTCAGTGTGCAGGATAAAAGAGGGTTCAGAAGCTTGGGATTAGGTGAATATCAACGTTATTTTTTTGCTGGTTGTGGCACAAATTATTTTCTAAAGGGGCTCACTGTATTCTAAAGGGAGAAAAGAAAAGGAGAAGATATGTCCTCCTGCTTCTCCTTTTCCATTCCCCCATTTCTGAGCGCTTGTTGGAATTTACACTTGTCTTTTTCTACTTTATCTGACAGCAGGTTGTTACTGTCACTCAAACTTAGCAGCTAGAAACCCAGGAGTTTGTCAAAGCGCCAGTGGGCTTTATATATGTTTTCTAAAGGGGACAAGCAAAGAAAATAATTTGTTTTAGGGAGGCACTCAGGGAGCATTAACATTGGGTTAGGGGCACACGCTATGCCATTGAATGAGATTACATTTGGCTTACATTTGTTTCTTTGGTTAGCAAGTGAGTATGCTCTTTGCTCAGGTTTCCTCGAGCATGCTTGGGTGATCTCTGAGTATTTGGAAGTACTTGGAGATTTAGTTTCTGTTGCCGCAGCTGCATGATTTGCGGCTGCTAGACAGCCTGAATACATTTGGGAATTCCCTAGCAAACAGGCAACCCCACTGTTGTGAATTCACTTTCTGGCCTACCTCTGATTACTAGTGAAGGTAGTGGAGCTGGTTATATTGACATAGGGGTCGCGAGTTCTCTTTCCGGGCTCCCTCTGGTGGTTACAGGATGTAATGGAGCTGATCTAATTAACAGAGGCCTGCCACCTGATAATGAGGAGGGCGATTGGACATCTGGAGTTTTTGACTGAATTTAAGACAGCCGACTCCCTCTATCCCTGCTGGTGATTTTTTCCTGCCTTCTGAGGTCTTAGCTTGAGCATGCAGGGACTGAGCTGGAACTAAGTGTTCTTTTGCTATTGTTCACATTTGCTTTGGTTTTGCCTATTCAGTTTTGTGTGGTCAGCCAGTCCCAGCTGGTGCTGTGCTGAATTTCCATCCTTATGTTACTGCTTGTGCCAGTTTGTTTTTTTCCCTTACTAGATTGGCCTCTTTTTGCTCTGCTCTCAGAATATGCCAGAGTGCTGATATAGTGGGTGAAGACTAGTGACTTCAGTAATTTTCTATCAGACATGTTGGGCATTTTTTGCAGGGTTTTTTGCGTGATTGCTGACAGTGTCTTTCCTTTCCTGTCCTGTCTAGTTAGTGTGGGCCCCATCGTTTGCTCAGCCTATTTTCCTACCTGCGTTTGTGTTTTCATCTGGTCTCACCAACAATATATGTTTGGGGGCTGTCTATTCCTTTGGGGTCTGCTCTGGGGCAGTTTAGATTTCCCCTTTCTTGCGTTAGGCTTATTTAGTTCTCCGGCTATGTCAAGGCGTCTAGAATCATCGTAGGTACACTCCACGGCTACTGCTAGTTGTGTGGATAGGATCAGGGGTCTGCAATCCGCTTAGTTACCAACCTCTCTGGTTTTCTGTGGCTTAGCTCGGTCTTGCTTTCCTCCTCGGTGACCCAATCATAACACCCCACATGTATTCAGGCTGTCTAGCAGCCATAAATCATGCAGCTACGGCGACAAAAACTAAATCTTCGAGCACTTCCAAATACTCGGAGACCACGTGAGCATGCTCGGGAAAACCCGAGTAACGAGTATACTCGCTCATCACTAGTTAGCATCTGTTGCTTCTGGGAAAAAAATAGTGTTTCATTACAGTATTAGTCATTTAGGATCCCGCTGTGGTTTTGTGTATACTGTAGCTAATCATAACTTTTATATTCCTTTTTTCTCTTAGGGAATTTCAAATACTATTGCCCCCCATCCTTTGTATACAGTTATACAGTGACTACCTGCATTCCCACCTGTCGTTTCCTATCTAAACCAGACCCTGCATGCACTATCAAGTTCCATACTGTTGATGGTTGTGTCTGTCCAAATGGAACGTATCTAAATGATAAAGGAGTTTGCGTGAAAAGGGAAGACTGTCCATGCTACTATAAGGGGATTCCTGTGACAGCCAATGAGCCTCTGAGTGTGGGCCGACTAATATGGTAATGTAAGCTATTTGTAGTTATTAACTTGGGCTACCTGTAAACCAAAATTAGCCAATTGAATTTTTTTTATCTTGATGATGTTACTTTTATTATTAATTCTGCTGGAAATATTGGTTGGAAAACTACAAATCCTTCTTAGTAAGGAAAAATGTTGCATAAATTCACAGCATAAGGCTAGTTTCACACTTGCTTTTTTTTGCAGCGCGTTTTTCCCGCAAAAAAACGCATTGAAAAAACGCATACAAAAGCATACAACTGCTGCGTTTTTTTCAAGCATTTTTATGAGCATGCATGAAAAAAACGCAGCGTTTTTATGCGTTTGTATGCGTTTTTAGTGCGTTTTTACCGCGTTTGCGTTTTTTTCCAACATTAGGTGGCCCCTCACACTAACCCAAACCATGACTTTACTAACCCTAACCCTGACCCTAACCCTAACCCTAACCCTAACCCTGACCCTAACCCTAACCCTAACCCTGACCCTAACCCTTAACCAAACCATACTTAACCCTAACCCAAACCCTAAACCCTAACTAACCCTAACCCTAACCCTAACCCTAACCCTAACCCTGACCCTAACCCTAACCCTAACCCTGACCCTAACCCTTAACCAAACCATACTTAACCCTAACTAACCTTAACCCTAACCCTAACCCTAACCCTGACCCTAACCCTTAACCAAACCATACTTAACCCTAACTAACCCTAACCCTAACCCTAACCCTGACCCTAACACTAACCCTAACCCTGACCCTAACCCTTAACCAAACCATACTTAACCCTAACTAACCCTAACCCTAACCCTAACCCTGACCCTAACCCTAACCCTGACCCTAACCCTTAACCAAACCATACTTAACCCTAACTAACCCTAACCCTAACCCTAACCCTAACCCTAACCCTGACCCTAACCCTAACCCTAACCCTAACCCTGACCCTAACCCTAACCCTGACCCTAACCCTTAACCAAACCATACTTAACCCTAACTAACCCTAACCCTAACCCTAACCCTGACCCTAACCCTAACCCTAACCCTAACCCTGACCCTAACCCTTAACCAAACCATACTTAACCCTAACTAACCTTAACCCTAACCCTAACCCTAACCCTGACCCTAACCCTTAACCAAACCATACTTAACCCTAACTAACCTTAACCCTAACCCTAACCCTAACCCTAACCCTGACCCTAACCCTTAACTAAACCATACTTAACCCTAACCCTGACCCTAACCCCAACCCTAACCCTGACCCTGACCCTTAACCAAACCATACTTAACCCTAACCCTGACCCTAACCCCAACCCTAACCCTGACCCTGACCCTAACCCTAACCCTAAACCCCCTTAACTAACCCTAACTCTAACCCAAACCCCTAAATTCCATGGTTAACAAAAAAAACGCATGTGCAAAAAAACGCATACATGAGCATGCCAGTGCGCATGTATGCGCATCCATAGGCTATAATGGCCATTTTTAGCTCAAAACGTGCGCATATGTGCGCATGCGCTTTTTTGCAGGGCCAAAAAATGCAACATGCTGCGTCTGGAAAATACAAACGCACACCCCAAAAAAACGCAGCGCATGAAAATCGCATACATGCGCTTACCAGCGCGCAGGTATGCGCACCCATGTTAAATATAGGGGAAAAAACGCATGCGCACGTATGCGTTTTTTTCCAGCGCTAAAAAACGCAAATGTGAAACCAGCCTAAGAGAAGAAAAATATAAGCAAAGAAAGTCCAGGGAACTGCTGCTCCCAAAGGCAAAAAAATGGATCATTCATCAGAATTCACAAAAAAATGTAATAGAAACACAATGCGTTTCAGCTGTACCCAAGGTTGGTCCATTTTAGTCAGAAGTTGCGTATTTCATACATATTCATTTTGATTTCCTAGATGTTCTCCCCTCTCAAGTCTGCTAAGTGTGCCTGCTGGGTATCGTAGAAGTGGGGCAGGGCACAAAAAAAATTGTCATTTTGGATACTACTTCCTGAACTTATCATCCACGCTGTTAAAAAAAATGTAAATCTATCCAGGAGCATGGAAAACTTTATGCAGCAGTACTGAGCTGTATGACTGTGAATCCAGCTTTAGTGTTATCTTATTCAATTGTTTCAGGGTGCAACTCAATTTTAGTGTTCCTTCCTGTCTTGTATGTGTTAATTGCTCCTCTTCCCCTCTCACCTTTCCCTGTATTGTAATAGGCTGTGTGCAACCTAACGCCTCTCTGTGCCGACAGCCTGTCTTACTTTGAGGATGGATTTTAGCTGGTGTTTATTTTAATTTTTTTTACAGCGGATGATACATTCAAGAGACAGGGGAGCAAAATAAGTGGCTCATAAGTAGTGGAAGAAGCAGATTTATTTGATAAAATAAATTACCAAGATTCCCCCATTCACCAGCACTGTTGATCTATCTATTGATTTGTGCAAAGTTTGCTGAATCTATCTTGGTAGCATGAAAAAACTAGATGCAGAAAACTGGCAGATATATTGTTTTATTAATAACAAGAAACTATAGCTATTGGTCTCCATCCACTAGCTCTAAAAGTCTGAAGACTAGAACGAGGGCCTACAGAAAGGAAAAGTTATTAAAAAATAAGATACAAATCATATAATGCCCAAAAGTAGTGTCATTCTTCATCTAAACACGCACATAGCTACTTATTCTGAAAAATCACCTAAACAGCCAGTACACGATAAGTTATGCTTATTATTACCTTTAGGGTATGTGCACACGCTGCGGATTCTGCTGCGGATCCGCAGTGGTTTTGGCCCTGCGGGTCTGCAGCAGATTCTGCTGCGTTGTACAGTACCTTTATTTCCTATGGAAATAAAAAAAACGCTGTGCACATGCTGCAGATTTTTCCGCGCGGTTTTGCTGCGGGTTACAATCCGCAGCATGTCAATTGTTTGTGCGGTTTCCGCTGCGGTTTCACACCTTATCATTACGAGGTGTAAAACCGCAGGGCAAAACCGCAGGCTAAACCGCAGATAAACCGCAGGACTTTTGTCCTGCGGATTTACCTGCGGATTTTCCAACAAAATCCGCACAACCTACAAAACTACGTGTGCACTTACCCTCAAATACTGTTCAGCATGTTTTCCCTTTCTCTTAATAGCACCTGCACAAATGGAACTTTGCAATGTATTGACCAAGGCCAACAAGGTATTCTAAATTATTCATACTGTTAAAAAAAAACTAAGCCAAGGTGATAGTTGAAAACTATTTTCTTGTTCTCCATGCTTTTTTTCAATGTCATATTTATGTTTTTTATCTGGGCAAGAGTTGAATCAGTATCAATTGCTACTTGCTAGAGATGGGGTGCACTTTACAAAGCCTGGAAAACATGTATTTGGAAGTCACCTTGCTACACTCATCAGGAGAGCTTTAAACTAGAACAATGTGGGAAGGGAAGCAAATGGCCAGAAAAAGCCATACACCTGACGAATGCTATTGAGAACTCTGCTATTAGAAGTGGAAAGGAAGAGGAAAGACAAAAGAATCTAAATAATAAAAATATTGGAGAAAGAGAAACCAATCACAAACTAAAATGTTTCTATACTAATGCACAAAGCATGGGCAACAAACAAGGAGAACTGGAACTACTAACACAGGAAAAGAAATATGATGTCATTGGAATCACTGAAACTTGGTGGGACAATACACATGATTGGAATACAAGGCTAGAAGGATACAACTTATTTGCTAGAAGCAGACTTGATAACGAGGAGGAGGTGTCGCATTGTATGTTAGAAACACGTATATCTGCACAGAGATCCAAGCTTCAGAGACTGGGAGTTCTGTGGAAACTGTTTGGGTAAGAATACAAGGACAGATCAATGGAAAGGACACCATTGTAGGCATTTACTACAGGCTGCCTGTGCAAGCTGAAGATATGGATGAACTCTTTATGCATGAAATGGCCGAGTTCTCCAAACAATATGACATAGTTGTCATGGGAGATTTCAATTATCCAGACATTTGTTGGGAATCTCTCTCAGGCAAAACTAACAGGTCAAGGAAATTCTTATCCTCTCTTGCTGACAACTTTATCTTCCAAAAGGTAGGGGAGAAAACAAGGGGACCTGCTACCTTGGATCTAATCCTTATAAACAGGGAGGAAATGGTTGAGGAGGTAAAGGTGGCTGGGACCCTAGGAGGTAGCGACCATGCTATTTTAGAATTTTGGATAACTAGAGGAGGAAGACCTTTGAAGACTCAGACGTCAAAGTTAGATTTCAGAAAGGCAGATTTTAAGGGATTCAGAAAGAGAATTGGAGGGATCCAATGGCTGGATATCCGTAAAGACAAAAATGTCCAGGAAGGATGGGAAATCTTGAAAAATGAAATTCTCAAAGCACAATTGTTAACAATTCCGAAAAGAGGGAAGAATAGGAAGGATTTAAGGAAACCAGGATGGATGAACACAGAACTTAAGCACATGCTAAAAAGGAATAAAGAAATGTTTATAAAATGGAAAGAGGGAGGCATACCTAAAGAAGAATATAATGCTGTCTGCAGAACCTGCAGGGCACAAATCAGATTATCTAAAGCTGACAATGAATTGAGGCTTGCAAGAGATGTCAAAAGCAATAATAAAGGATTTTTGGGATATGTCAAAAGTAAAAGAAAAGTCAAAGATGCTATAGGATTTTTACAGGATGAAAATGATGAAATGGTAAGACAGGATGTTGAGAAGGCCGAACTTTTAAATTCCTATTTTGCATCTGTTTTCTCTCAGAAAGGAAATGTAACATCAACTGTTCTTCACTGTCCTATTAAGGGAATGGAAGAATCCAGGATATCTATAAACAGAAAGATAGTGAGGAAACACTTAGCTAACCTAAAGGAATTCAAGTCTCCAGGTCCAGATGAATTACACCCCAGAGTACTGAAGGAGATAGCAGAAGAAATTTTTGAACCCCTCTCCATAATCTTTGAAAATTCTTGTAGAACAGGAGAAGTCCCAGAAGACTGGAGAAGAGCAAATGTTTTTCCTATCTTCAAAAAGGGGAAGAAGGTGGACCCAGGCAACTATAGGCCGGTGAGTCTGACTTCTATACCAGGAAAGATCTTCGAACAAATTATTAAACAACATGTATGTCAGTACCTGGATAACATTGAAGTGATTAAACAGAGTCAGCATGGGTTTGTAACTAATAAGTCATGTCAGACTAACTTAATTTCCTTCTATGATGGAATCACTGATTGGGTGGATCAGGGAAATGCTGTAGATATAGTATATCTTGACTTGAGCAAAGCATTTGACAAAGTATCTCCCACAATCCTTATTGAAAAAATGACTAAGTATGGAATGGACAAGGCAACTGTTAGGTGGATTCATAACTGGCTTAGTTTTCGGACCCAAAGAGTGGTCGTAAATGGCTGCACATCCAGTTGGAAGAATGTCTCAAGTGGGGTACCACAGGGCTCTGTCCTGTTTATCAACGATGTAGATAAAGGAATTGAGAGTAAACTGATTAAATTTGCTGATGACACAAAGCTAGCAGGGATAGCTAATGCTAGAGAAGAGGAAGAGAGGATTCAAAAATATATAAATAAACTGGAGCAGTGGGCATCAACTAACAGAATGGTTTTTAACAGGGAAAAATGCAAAATACTACATCTGGGCAATAAAAATGAAAAAAGCATATACAGAATGGGAGGAATAGGGCTAAGCAACAACACATGTAAAAAAGACTTGGGTATACTAATAGATCACAGACTGAATATGAGTCTACAGTGTGATGCAGCAGCAAAAAAGGCAAATGCAAATCCAGGATGTAATAACAGAAGCATACAGTCTAGATCATGTGAAGTTATTATTGCCCTCTACTCCTCTTTGGTCAGACCTCATCTGGAATACTGTGTCCAGTTTTGGACGCCACATTTTAAAAAAGACAACAACAAACTGGAGCAAGTTCAGAAAAGAGCAATCAGAATGGTGACCGGTCTGCAAACCCTGTCTTACAAGGAAAGGTTGCATGATTTGGGAATGTTTAGCTTGAAAAAGAGAAGACTAAGAGGAGACTTAATAGCTGTCTACAAATATCTCAAGGGCTGTCACATTGTAGAAGGATCATCTTTATTTTCATTTGCACAAGGAAAGACTAGAACCAATGGGATGAAACTGAATGGGAGGAGACATAGATTAGATATTAGAAAAAACTTTTTGATAGTTAGAGTGATCAATGAGTGGAACAGGCTGCCACGAGAAGTGGTGAGTTCTCCTTCAATGGAAGTCTTTAAACAGAGACTGGACAGACATCGGTCTGGGATGATTTAGCGAATCCTGCTTTGAGCAGCGGGTTGGACCAAATGGCCCAGGAAGTCCCTTCCAACTCTACGATTCTATGATTCTATGATTCAATTGGTTCAGACTTAAAGAACATATGGTCTTGTGTGAAATAAACAATAGGGTCCGCTGGCCCTAAATAATCCTTCCATACAGTATTTTGTGAGAGGTACTGGTTCTCATCAAAGAGAAGTAACTGGTAGTATGCAAATTTAGTTCTTCTCCAGATCGGAATCTGGACTAAATGCTAACTGATGGCAGCATATTTTTGCCTAATAAGTCAGTGTTTAGAGTTTATCACAATTTCTGTGTTTTTGTTAGTCCACCCGCTATTGAAGATTGAAGATAGACCATAGTTTTTAAATGAGGCTGAGATCGGGTGAGTTTCTTGTCCATGGATCCAAAATCTTAATGTTTTGTTAATCAAATCACTTAGTTATTACTTTTGCCTTGTGATATAGTACTTTACATTAAATTCCAAAATAATACTATCACTTAGTGTCCAACTAATGTTATACCACTGTCATATGGCAATATTTTACCCTCAAGTAGTGCTAGTGGTTTAGCACAACCTTTATAGCTATATGCATAACATGTACAAGTTTAAAAGCAAATGGTTTAAAGTCAACGTATCAAAATGATATGGTTCATTATGGTTCGTTATCTGTTCACATACATTATATTCTCATCGCAACTTATATATAGCAATAACTGGGATAAGTTGCAATGGAGAATAATCAGCTCAAAAATATTTCCAGAATCCGTCCTTTCCTCAACCCTCACTCAACCAAATTGCTTGTGCATGCCTTAATCATCTCCCACCTTGACTACTGCAACATCCTCCTCTGTACCCTACTTTCTAACATTTTCGCACCTTTCCAGTCCGTCCTTAATTCTGCTGCCTGACTAATTAATCTCTCTCCTCCCTACACTCCTGCTTCCCCTCTTTGCAAATCCCTTCACTGGCTCCCAATTTCCCAGCGTATCCAGTTTAAACTATTAACACTGACCTACAAAGTCATCCATAACCTTTCTCCTCCGTATATTTCCGAACTAATCTTTCAATATCTTCCCTCACGTAATCTCTGGTCCTCCAAAGACCTCCTTCGCTCCTCACCCAATCACCTCCAAGACTATTCCCGAATATCCCCCGTCCTCTTGAACCCTGGGCCCCAACACGTCCGTCTATCTACCACATGGTGCTATATAAATAAATAATAATATTAATGATAACAATCATTCATTCAATATAATTGTATTTTTCAGAGTGTCCTCACCCCATGGTTTACTTTGACTGTGACAAAGCTGGAGAAACAGCAAAAGGAATAGAGTGTGCTCGGACCTGTGATTCATCCATTGTGCAGTGTGTGAGTATAGATGTTATTCCTTTTATTACATAACTAATGGTTACATTTAATACATTGTTTAGTGTTATTCCTTCAAATTTCCAAGTTTATACAGATATGGTGAAATGATTTGAATAGTCGTGTGAGGTACAGCCTACTAGGCTCAAGTTGTATTCTGTTAATGAGAAAGGACAATACTAATAAATACCAGGTCCCTGTATGGCACAGACAAATCCAATGGTACATGAAGTAGGAAGCACAGATGCAAAATACTGAAACATATCTACTCACATCCCTATCAAACATTGCTAGAAGTGAATTAGAAAGAATTCTACGGATTTTTGTAAAATTCGAGCAGAATTCATTTCCACTCTAATATATTTGCTCAATATATAAATTTCCCCAAATAGTTTTGGTTTTTTTTGCCGTAAAAAACAGATGACACCTAGCTGGTTCAACGCAATAGGAGTTAGTTGTGTTTGCGCTCTAGAATACTGGTTGGATAATTCTTGAGGTGCAGCTGGCACCAACTCAAGGGGTATTGTAAAAATATTGAACAAAACCACAACAAAGTAAAACGACAGAAACTAAATTCAACCACCCTCTGTCATGATCCAGGTTGGATCTGACAGATTAAATGCACAAAGTAACCTTTTTTTTTCTTGAGCTGTGTGCTCGGAGGTGGTTTTCCCCCGGTGGCCATTATGGTCATTGCACTGGTGTTATCAGTTCTAGTTTGCCCAGGTGGTGGTGAGCGTCATTGCACTCGGTTACTTTAGTTTTGTGCACGTAATTATAAAACAGGTGTGCTTACTCAATAAAGGTGTGTCAGTTGTTCTGACTCACGTTGGTGATATTGTTGGGCTTTTCCAACCATGCTGGGTGAAGGAAGGAGCTGAGGAGAGTCCAGAATAGTTTAATCAGAGTCCTGGAGTGGCAGCTATGGTGTCATCGAGGAGGTCATGTAAAGCATGGTGGAGTGGCAGCTATGGTGTCAGTGAAGAATTCTTGCAAAGCTTGGTGGAGTGGCAGCTATGGTGTAGAGCTGCACTCAGTTGCTGCACTCTGTTGCTGGAAGCTGCACTCAGGTGCTGGACTCCGTTGCTGGACAGCTGCACTCAGGTGCTGGACTCCATTGCTGGACAGCTGCACCCAGGTGTTGGACACGGTGGGAGGAAGATGCACTCAGGTGTTGGACTCTGTTGCCTGGAGCAAGTGCATCAGAGCAAAGCTAAGTGTTTCCCTGTTTGTCACTTTTCCTCATGTTGGTGTTAATACAGCGGTGGGGCCAGTGCCTGCGCCACCCAGGATAGGTGTAGGGTGTGCTAGGGTGACAGGTATCCTGAGCGGCGCCTGGTGTGGAACCGGCATAGGGAACGTTAGGAGCGCTAGGGACACTGACTCAGGGGCGTGCAGGAGATCTCCACGTCCCCTGTCGCTATCGCTGGGCTCACCGTTGTAAATGTTTCCCTATCCCCTGTGTCTGGTTGTATTAGCTACCGGCCTGGGGGCCGCGTCACACTGGACAATTACACGTGCCGTGTTCTGTTGTATTGGTTACTGGCCTGCTGGCCGTGTCACGCAGGACGGGGCTCATGATACCCTCTCTTGTCTCTATAAGATTGATGAAGCCCATGGGAGTGCCTGAAATAAGTTCCTGTCTTTTTACTTAGTTTTTATTTTATCAAAGGGGTTGTACTCTTAGGATAAGTCATCAATGTCTGATCTGCTGGGGCCCAACCCTGGGAACTCTCGCCAATCAGCAGTTATTGGTGGTGGCGGCCACCAGCCTGAAACGCTCACTTACTGAGCTGCTCTGTCTACTTGTAGTGGCCGGGGCTTAGTACTGCAGATCTGCTTCCTATCCAAATCAATAGGAGGTGAATGTGCAGTACCCTGCAGCAGCCACTACAAGTTGACAGAGCAGGTCGGCAAGTGAGTACTTCCAGCTGGCAGCAACCTAGGCCAACAGTGATAATGTGAAAGTAGTGGACAACCTCTTTAAACCTTGAAGTGTTAGCTGTATTTCCTAGTCATCTACTGTATAATCACATGTGAGCCCTGTTGCATTACAGTCAATGTCTATGTAAATATATAAAAAAGGTATGACTGAAACATTGGTTAGGAGTAAAATAAAGCACAAAAATTGTAACTTGCTTTCTCAGAAAAGCAATAACAAATACTGTTAAAGCATCTCTCTAGCATTTTTTTATTGCAGTGCTGGAGTGGTGCTTTAAATCTACATCCTCTATCTTATATTCACCTTCCAGCATCTTCATCTGTTATCTTTGCCACTCCCAATTGTCCACAGAAGTTTGTGACTTGCTGGATTGCTCCAGTGTTTGCTGGAGGGTGCCAGATGTCAAAACTCAATGTAAGTCTGTGACAGCCTTTTTCTGCCTCTCATAGACTTGCATTGAAGGCTTGTGATATAACTTCTGACCAGTCAGATGCTTCGCTCACAAGATGGGACTGCAGGATTGGAGTGGCAGCGAAAAAAACGTGAAAGCACCAAGGGTAAGTATAATGCCAAATTCAGGGGACTTAGATTTAAAGCATCACTCCAGTGCTAAAAAAAATGCTGGGGTGTTGCTTTAACCCCTTCCCGACATGCGGCATAAATATACTGCTCTACGGGAGGTGCATTCCCGCAAAGAGCAGTATATGTACGGCGCTGCCATTTCTGGTCACCTCGCGGCATTGACTGGGTTAAAATGGCTGCTGTCCATGACAGCAGACCATCCCTTCACGTTGCCCCGATGGTCTGTACCGCCCCCCGCATCGGCGATCACTGTGAATGGCTGGTCAGTTTTGACCAGCCAATCACAGCAATGTGACTATAAAGTTGGTAGAAAAAAAAAAACTTGTGGCATGCTGTCATCTGTACTGTGTGACACAGGACAAATCTCAGCTGTCACAATGGGTGGGTTGATCGTGATGTCACCTCACCTGATTAACCCATTTGGCACTGAGTGGCTGAACATCAGTTTCTGGCTAATCAGTGCCAAAGGGGTTAATCTAAAATAGCGATCGTCATCTTTTTCTCAGATTTAGCATGCAGAGCGGTTGTGTAGCCCCTCTGTGTACCTGATTTAAAGATTCATTGGTGGCTAGTGTGATCTCCCTGTGATCTTCTGCCTCCGGCTCCAGCATCCTGCTCTGTCAAGATCCTTCTGCGATTTGCCTGCTGTCCTGTGAGCTGGCTGCTGTGTGACTCGTCAGTGATCACAGCAGCAGCAGCAGCAACTCCCCCATCCCTCTCCCAGTAACCCCCATCCCCGTCCCAATACCCCCCTTCCCCCTCCCCTCCCCTTCCAATTGAATTTTTAGCTCACTTTTTTTGTGCAGGTGGCATCCTGCACAGAGCATCTGTGCTCTTCCTGTGTTTGCAGAACTCTGATTCACCCAAACAGAGGTTTTCCCCCACATATGGGGTATCGACGTACTCAGGAGAAATTGTGGAACAACTTTAGTGGGTCATTTTCTCATGTTACCCATGTGAAAATAAATAAATCGTTACTAAAAGATCATTTTTAGGGGAAAAATGTGTTTTTTTTATTTTCACGACTCTACGTTATAAACTTCTGTGATGTACCTGGGGGTTCAAATTGCTCACCACACAGCTAGATAAGTTCCTTGAAGGGTCTAGTTTCCAAAATGGGGTCACTTATGTGGGTTTTACTATGTTTAGGCACATCAGGGGTTCTTCAAGCGAGACATGGTGTCCCCTCTCAATTCCAGCCAATTTTGTGTTGACAAATTCAAAAGGTGCTCCTTCTCTTCTGAGCCATGCCATGCGCCCAAACAGAGGGTTTCCCCTACATATGGAGTATCGGCGTACTCAGGAGAAATTGCGCAACAACCATAGTGGAATATTTTCTCCTGTTACCCATGTGAAAATAAAAAAATTGCTACTAAAAGATTTTTGGGGAAAAAATTAGATTTTTTATTTTCACGGCTCTACTTTATAAACTTCTGTGAAGCACCTTAGGGTTCAAAGTGCTCACCGCACAGCTAGATAATTTCCTTGAATTGTGTAGTTTCCAGAATAGGGTCAGTTGTGGTGTTTTCCGATGTTTAGGCACATCAGGGGCTCTTAAAACGCGACATGGAATCCTCTCAGAGACACAGACTGCTACAGATAAGACTCTATCTATGTTGGAGGGGGAGGAGGGAGGAACTCTGCCTTGTGCTCCTCCCTCCAGCCGTCTACATAGAATTATATCTGCAGCAACTGTCATCTCCTATCTATCTCAGTAATAGGATAAGATATATCACAAAGTTGCATATTTTCATATATAATATTGATTTATGAAATAAAAATTAAATACTGGTTGCCGTTTAAAAGCCAGGAGGGAGGAAGCAGCCCGGACCCTTCTGTCTTTTAAAACAAAAAAAAGCAAATACCACCAGTCTGAATCTCGGTTTCTAGCTCTGCCCATATAAAAAATATGTCCAGTATATAAAAATAATTTCTTCAGAAAGGGGAATGAAATTTAAAATGTTTTGTAAAAAAAAGTCTGAAAAATAGAGAAGTATTTGCCATTTTTCTTTACATTCCACCCAATATCAGCAAAGAAAAAATAAAATAAAAAATACATAAAATGAAGACCCATATTTTGTGAAAAAAGAAAAAAAAGCTTTTGAATATCCAAAGGAGAATATTTTTTAGATTCATTAAAAGACCATACATTATAAAACCTCAAAATGTGCCTAGTAAAGGGAGGGGGGTGATGGCCCAAACATAAAGCTTCAATGAATAAGGTTTGATGAAATTCTGTACCGATCCTTCAAACAATTATTATTATTATTATTATTGTTATCATTATTATGTTTCATTTTGTATAATAGATACAATTATGTAATCTATTCCTACTATTGTTTTCTTATCCTCATCTTGCCGACACCTGTGCCGTGACAGTACAGCCCACTGTGTGTATCAGGCTGCTTATGTCCAAATGACTTTGTACTAAGCAAGAACAAAACTTGTATAAGGCAAGAGCAATGTCCATGTTTTCACAATGAGACGTATTACAACCCAGGAGATGTAGCCATAGTACAATGCAATCAATGGTATGTAAACTTTACTCTGTATATTAAACTAACTAAAAATAAAAAACAGATTGGTTTGATATCTATATTGTACACAATGATTTTTTTTGTATGAATAGGAGTTTTCATAAATATATTCATATTCAATGTTTAATATGCAGCATAATGAACCCAGGAACTTCAAAACATAAACAAGTCAATGAAAGAAAATGTAAATTAATCACTTTTTGAACTGAGTCCCTTATGTAAGAATGAACATTTAAGCCATGGATTTAAAGGGAACCAGTCACCAGGTTTTCCCAATGTAAAGTACGCCCACCACCATTAAAGCCTCTTTTACAGCATACTACAATGCTACAAAAAAGGACTCAATCCATCTCTAGATCCCAAAAAAGACCTTTAACTAAACCCCTATAAATTGCGGTCCTGTCCGATGGGTGTCTCTGGTCTTCATCCGGCGCCTCCTCTCTTGTCGCAAGACCTTTCCACCTTCCCTGCTTTGTGTGGATGATACAGCCTACATCATCCACACAGTATCCCTCAATCACACTCCTGTGGAGGCGCACTACTTTCTGCCCTGCCAAAGGCAAAGCACAGTACTGTAATTTGCTGGGAAAGGCTAAAAAGATTCCATAACCTGGAAAAGGCAGCACATGCGCTCTACAGTAACCTGCACTGTCCTCATTAGGCCAGGGAAAAGTGTGCTTGTGCAGGAGTGCAAATGAGACACTGTTTGGATGACATAGGATGCGTCATCCACATGAAGCATGGAGCGAGGATGACAAATGAAGGAAAAGAAGAGGCGCCGAATCAAGACCATGGGACCGGAGCACCCAGATTATGAGTATAGTAAAAGGTCTTTTTTTAATCTGCAGAGGGGATTGTAGACTTTTGATTATATTAATCCTCTACACGTCTCTACAACATTAGTAAATGAAAAAAACACAACAATTGAGCTTGGTCTAAGTTGGTATACATGCAGCATATAAATGCATATTGACATTGGCCGTAAAACATACCAACCTACAAGAGACAAAATGAGCAAAAACCCTGCTGTAACTAAATAAGTAAAAAAAAAAGTGCACCTAAATAACAAAGGGTTCTTAGTAACACTGTTTTTGATCAAAAATAGCATAACAGCCTTCCCACCATCGACAAGGTGACTCTGATCAGGACGGTCCTACACTGTCTAATATTAAAAACCTTACCATATGGCAGAGTTGACCTCAGTGTGTGAATAAGGGCAGACAAAAGGACCGGGTTCCAACCAGTGGACACCAGTCTGGAGAAGCTCTTAAAAACAATTTCTAGCTCAGAAGAGGGAGGCGACACCCCGACTTGCACAGAATGCAAAAATACAAAGAAAAAACACAAAAATTGAGCTTGGTACATGCAACACATAAATATTACTTAATGAGCAAAGTAAGACAAATAAACATGGGGTCTAGACCTCGGAGCTTAATAACTCACATTTGATGTGCATCGAATAACTTTGATTTCAATCAAATTTTCCAGATGAACTCAAGAAAACCTGCTAAATTCCAATTTCGGCATATTCAATCGTCCTTATCGATGGCTTTGACTTCTGCATCATATTTATTTCATGCCTTTCACCCTTTTGGCACTAGATTTAATTATGGTATATTTTAACCAATGAAGTTAATTCTTTTACATTAATAAAAATTAACATTAAAAGTGAATCCTAAATATAACAAATTTGCCTTTTTTGACAGTGTATGTAGAAACAGGACATGGGTTTGCAATAGCAAAAATGAAAAGGGAATATGTACCGTGTATGGAGAAGGGCACTACATCACCTTTGACAATAAACGTTACACCGTCAATGGAGATTGTGAACATACTTTGGTTCAGGTACAGTGTGAAATATGCAATGAAAAGAGCCAATAACAAAATTAAAAGCCATCTTGCAATTTATTTCACATAAGTTATTACATTCTTAATTAGGATTACTGTGATAGCAATCATTTATGGAATGGAACATTTAAAGTCATCTCAGAAAATATCCCGTGTGGGACAACAGGAACTTCTTGCTCAAAGGCTATCACACTCTATCTAGGGGTAAAGTATTGCAACTGTAAAAATATTTTTCTGATTAATAAAGACGCATATACAATATCACTTTGTTATTCTATCTCTGAATAAGGTTTTTTTTTCCTCTGCGAGATCATTGTGATGTCTTAGGGTTAGTTCAGATGACCATATTTTTGATCCAAGTGCGACACATTAATGTTATTCTACGAGACCATGCAAATGCCCAATTTTTTTCTTGGATAGAGTCTGTCCATGGAAAAAAAATTGCACCTTGCATGATTTCCATCCAATATTCAGATCGCACTAAGCCATGTACAGGTCAATGAGTCCATGGAAAAAAATAAGACCGCATTCGGATGACATCCGAGTGTGGTCTGATTTTCACAGACTGACAGAATGGAGAAGACGGAGAAATTCTTTTTTTCCCATATTCTCATCCGTGAGAATCAGATCACATTCTGATCAAACTCTAGTCGGACTGATTTTCTCGGATGATGTGTGATCCCAGACATAGGCAGAGAAAATAATTTTTAGCGAAACTAGTTGAAGAAGTCATCTGACGATGGTGACAGCATTTATCCTTTAAGGCAGTGGTCCCCAACTCCAGTCCTCAAGAGCCACCAACAGGTAAGGTTTTAAGGATTTCCTTAGTATCACCCAGGTGGTGCAATTATTGCCTGTGCAGGTGAGCAGATCTCACCTGTGCAATTTTAAGGCAAATCTTGAAAACATGACCTGTTGGTGGCTCTTGAGGACTGGAGATGGGGAACACTGCTTTAAGACATAGGAACCATTATGCGGATGGTCAATATGGGTTCCCCCTCCAGGAGGTAGAACAGAAAGTAGTTCAGTAAAAGCTACTCCAATTCTGGTGAAACCAGAACATCCATGCTTTAAAAGATTGTCTAGAAACTAGACTTGGTTTTCCTAAGTGCTGATCAACAGAAGATAACAAAACCCAAAGTGATGCGATGGTCTGCTAATCACCAGGCCCTATGCTCTTTACAAAGCTCATACTTTACCGAGACAATTTATAATAAAATTACCTGAAAAGATTAAGGAACATTGAAAGAAGCAATATCCTCAAAGATTTTATCTCTTGATATATCGCTGTCATCATATTATATAGCACTTTGATGGGAGTGCTTCTTGAACTAAAAAAGTTGGATATATTATTCCCCGTTATTTTCTTTCTTGGGAAATCTATCCAAATGTGATCTTCAGACACGTCAATGACTAAGTCACACATAGCGACTCACCAGCGATCCTGACAACGATATCAACTTGTCAGGATCGCTGGTGAGTCGCTACATGATCGCTGGTGAGCTGCCAAACAGGCAGCTTCACCATTGATCCGCACCAGCGACGCCGAGTGGGCGCGTCGCTGTGTATGTTAGTTACCAGCGAGCTGATGCAGGGAGCTGGTAACTAAGGTACACATCGGGTTTCTAAGCAGCGCGTTGTGCATAGAAACCCAATGTGTACCTTGGTTACCAGCTCCCTGCATCAGCGCGCTGGTAACTAAGGTACACAGAGGGTTTCCAAGCACAGCGCGCTGCTATGAAACCCTGCGTCACCTTGGTCTCCCGCCTGTCACACGCAATGATGCATGCTGGCCAGCGGGAGACCAGTGATCAAAAAAGTGTCCAGGGCTTTCCAACAACGATCAGCGATACCGGCAGGGGGGGCGGTCGCTGATAGGTGTCACATACAGCGATCTTGCTGGTGAGATCGCTGTTACGTCACAAAACTTGTGACTCAGCAGCGATCTCGCTAGCGAGATCGCTATGTGTGATGGGGGCTTTACAATATTACAGAAGGTTGATTGTGAACGGTTACCTTTGCAATGTTAAAATAATAGATTGCACAATCCCCTCCTGGAATTTGGATTTTTTTTTAAATGTAGTAAATGGTAACCTAATAAAACTCAAAGTTTCTATGCTTTATCATACAATATTGTGGTTAGCTCTATGTATTTTGATAACTAAATATTTAACTGTTTCTGGTATTCAGTCTCATAAGTTTATTCTCACGAGTGGAGGCGTAGAGGTTCTGGAAACATCCAATGATGTTGAAATCCCTTACAAGACTCGTAATATGGGCTTATTTATTGTCATCGAGACAAAAATTGGACTTGATTTAGTATGGGACCGAAAGACAAGCATTTATATCCATCTAAGCACAAAATATAAGGTAAAATGTAAAAATAATTTTAAGCTTATCTCGTGCCTTTACATATATTTTGGCTGGTCATTGATAAAGAAAATGTAGCAGTTTTGCTATGGTTTCATTTACTGCATAGCTTTGTACAAATTGTGCTTAACTGTGTAGGAATTATTCATCCCTATGCATTCGATATTTGACTTTTTTCAATAGAAATAGGGCTTTATTTTGGTGATTAATATTTAAGGTGCTCTTTTCTGGTTGATTTTTGTGTTTTTTTCCTAAGCCTTACAAAAAATGAAAAGTGGACAAAATGCAATTTTAATCAATTTCAAGAGCAACTTTTCTATATTTTTCTTTGTTTTGTTTGTCCTTAAATATATTCCCATATTTGTTCTCATTATACGAACACTAGAGTTAGTGCAATGCAATTTGAAAAACTCTTTTGATTGTCCATGTCATTAATCTGTGGTAATAGGACTGGATCCATTAGAACCACCTGTTATCTGACAGCATCCATGGCTTCATTAGACAGTCTGAACCAATTATACACGTGCGTTATGCTGCCACAATGATATTGGCTAATCAAAAGAAGAGCCATTGTTGCCATCAGGTAAGAGGCGGCTCTCATGGCTCCCATCCAGTGGTCAAAAATAACTCTTATGGTCAATGGACCAGGTCCTGCAAATGCATTTACACCAACTTGAATGGGATCTAAGGGGTAACGTTTTTTTTTAAGTCTCATTCCCTATTATATCGAGGTAATAGTTGCCAATTTTTATACCAAATTCTTCAAAATGGCGCTCGCAATTCATGATTGGTGCAAACTAAAAAGCGATCTGTTTAACGTCTTTAACTGTTATGCAGCTTTTTTTTGTCAAAAGCTGCATGTTGCGCAAAATGGTTCAAAAATTGTACAAAAATCCTGGCTTAGTTAAAAATACATCGAGAGGTCTGGAGTCACAATTGATAATCAGTGAACATAGTAACATAGTAGCATTGTTAGCAAGGCCGAAGAAACACATTTTTCCATCCAGTTCAGCCTATATTCCGTCAGAATAAATCCCCAGATCTACATCCTTTTAAAGAACCTAATAACTGTAAGATACAATATTGTTACGCTCCAGGAAGACATCCAGGCCTCTCTTGAACCCCTCGACTGAGTTTGCCATCACCACCTCCTCAGGCAAGGAATTCCATATTTTCACTGCCCTAACAGTAAAGAATCTTCTTCTATGGTGATGGAAAAACCTTCTCTCCTCGAGAAGTAGAGAATGCCCCCTTGTGACCGTCACCTTCCTTGGTATAAACAGATCCTGATATATTTGTATTGTCCCCTTATATATGT
Source organism: Dendrobates tinctorius (assembly GCF_039654945.1). Classification (NCBI taxonomy): domain Eukaryota; kingdom Metazoa; phylum Chordata; class Amphibia; order Anura; family Dendrobatidae; genus Dendrobates; species Dendrobates tinctorius. The sequence goes on from NW_027361878.1 coordinate 3,012,543, forward strand.
AACGTCCGTCTGCGGTTCTGGGCTGCAGCCAGACAGCACCCCGAGAAACACTGATACCCTTTACCCCTATACAGGGATCTGGATTTATAACAGAGCCCAGGAGGTAGCTGTCTGAAAATGAGCAGTGGCCAGAGCAGGACGGTCGTCAGAGGGAAGTACAAAAACGGCAGGCAATAGCAGAGTCAAATTCAGGCCAAGGTCAGAGTCAAAAACCAGGAGGGCGGCAGAGGTACAGAATCGTTAGGAAGTAGCAGAGTCAGAATATCCAGGCCAAGGTCACAAACCAGGGGAGTAGCAGAAGTACGAAATCGTCAGGCAATAGAGGGGTCAGAAATCCAGGCTGAGGTCAGAGTCAAACAGAAATCAATCACTAAGTACGGTAGCACACAGGGGAACCAAGAATGTATCCGGCGGCTTGCAAGACCAGTACCAAGGTATTTGAGGGATCAGGTCATCCCTCACAGGTTCCTGGACTGGTGATGTCATTAGGGCCGCCCCCAGGACCAGGCTAGATGGTGATGCAGTAACCCCCTGACGACTGACAGAGGGGCGGAGCCTGTGCCCACCAGATGCTTGCGCAGGAGCCACTTCTCTGTCACCACCATAACTCACGGGCGAACCACGGCGCCTCCCAGTGGCCGAGGCAGGAACAGCCATCCCCGAGTATGACGGTGATGTGGTGGTCCGGTGCCTCCTAGTGGCCGTGACCGGAACAGCAGGCCCCGAATCCAACGGTGACGTGACAGACCGGCGCCTCCTAGTGGCTAAAGCTGGGACCATAGGCCCTGAGTCTGACGGCGACGTAATAGAACCACGGCGCCTCCCAGTGGCCGAGGCAGGAACAGCCGTCCCCGAGTCTGACGGCGAAGTGGCGGTCCGGTGCCTCCTAGTGGCTGTGACCGGAACAGCAGGCCCCAAATCTGACGGAGACGTGACAATATACTTATACATGGTTATTAGATTGTCCATCAGTCGTCTTTTTTCTAAACTAAATAATTCTAATTTTGCTAATCAAAAAACACATTTGAAAGGTAGACTCACCAAAACCCTGACTGATGCATCAGCAGGATGCAGCAGACCTCCATTGATAAAGGCTGGGGCAGCACAGGTGCAATCCACTGATGAGAACAGCCAGTAACCCAAAAGGGTCTGGCTGCCTAGTGGAAAAAATGCACACAAATAGGGCTTGCATAGGACATCAGTCACACAGATAAGTGTGGTGCAAGGTGTCTGAACAGCCTATTAATGACGCCCATAGTATTAGCATGCGGGCTGCTCAGCACCATATATATGCATCACACAGAAAAAACCAAGCCAACATGAAGAGGTCTAACTGCATCCTGCAAAAATGATATAAAATGCAAAAAGATAAAAAGATATGGGGTATTAGTTACTATTTTGTCCAAAGCAGATAAGCTCACAACCCAACGTCAAGGGTCCCCAAATATTGTGAGCCCCTAACACTAAATCTGAACGACGCTCATAAGGAAAAAATTCAAAAAATTCAAAAAAACACATTTGAAAGGTTAACTCACCAAAACCCTGACTAAAGCACTAGCAGGATGCAGCAGACCTCCATTGATAAAGGCTGGGGCAGCACAGGTGCAATCCACTGATGAGAACAGCCAGTAACCCAAAAGGGTCTGGCTGCCTAGTGGAAAAAATGCACACAAATAGGGCTTGCATAGGACATCAGTCACACAGATAAGTGTGGTGCAAGGTGTCTGAACAGCCTATTAATGACACCCATAGTATTAGCAGGCGGACTGCTCAGCACCATATACAGTTGTGGCCAAAAGTATTGACACCCCTGCAATTTTGTCAGATAATACTCAGTTTCTTCCTGAAAATGATTGCAAACACAAATTATTTGGTATTATTATCTTCTTTTAATTTGTCTTAAATGAAAAAACACAAAAATAATTGTCCTAAAGCCAAATTGGATATAATTCCACACCAAACATAAAAAAGAGGGTGGACAAAAGTATTGGCACTGTTCGAAAAATCATGTGATGCTTCTCTAATTTGTGTAATTAACAGCACCTGTAACTTACCTGTGGCACCTAACAGGTGTTGGCAATAACTAAATCACACTTGCAGCCAGTTGACATGGATTAAAGTTGACTTAACCTCTGTCCTGTGTCCTTGTGTGTACCACATTGAGCATGGAGAAAAGAAAGAAGACCAAAGAACTGTCTGAGGACTTGAGAAACCAAATTGTGAGGAAGCATGCACAATCTCAAGGCTACAAGTCCATCTCCAAAGACCTGAATGTTCCTGTGTCTACTGTGCGCAGTGTCATCAAGAAGTTTAAAGCCCATGGCACTGTGGCTAACCTCCCTAGATGTGGACGGAAAAGAAAAATTGACAAGAGATTTCAACGCAATATTGTGTGGATGTTGGATAAAGAACCTCGACTAACATCCAAACAAGTTCAAGCTGCCCTGCAGTCCAAGGGTACAACAGTGTCAACCCGTACTATCCATCGGCGTCTGAATGAAAAGGGACTGTATGGTAGGAGACCCAGGAAGACCCCACTTCTTACCCCGAGACATAAAAAAGCCAGGCTGGAGTTTGCCAAAGCTTACCTGAAAAAGCCTAAAACGTTTTCGAAGAATGTTCTCTGGTCAGATGAGACAAAAGTAGAGCTTTTTGGGCAAAGGCATCAACATAGAGTTTACAGGAGAAAAAAAGAGGCATTCAAAGAAAAAAACACGGTCCCTACAGTCAAACATGGCGGAGGTTCCCTGATGTTTTGGGGTTGCTTTGCTGCCTGTGGCACTGGACTGCTTGACCGTGTGCATGGCGTTATGAAGTCTGAAGACTACCAGTAAATTTTGCAGCATAATGTAGGGCCCAGTGTGAGAAATCTGGGTCTCCCTCAGAGGTCATGGGTCTTCCAGCAGGACAATGACCCAAAACACACTTCAAAAAGCACTAGAAAATGGTTTGAGAGAAAGCACTGGAGACTTCTAAGGCTACTTTCACACATCAGGTTTTCGGCGTCAGGCGCGATCCGGCGTCGTGCCGGAACGCCGGATCCGGCAAATGTTTAGTAAAACCGGATGTGACGGATCCGGTTTTCTGCCGGATCCGTCTTTTTCTTGACAGACAAAACCGGATCCGTCTCATCCGGTTCATCCGTTTTTCTATCCGTTTTTCGACGGATTACGCCGGATCCGGTTTTTAAAATTGACCCTTGTGGCCTTCCGAACGGGATTGGCTACTGGAAAACTATATATAGAGTGTTCCTACAGCCCTTCTTTGACAGGTTGTCGAGGAGAAAGTGCAGGTTGGAGAGAAGAGCAAGTTACTGGCGAAGATGGATGTTGTCATTGGAAATATTTTGAAGAATTTGGCGGATTTTATAGCGGAGGCGAATCATTTGAGGGTGATTGTTCTGGAGAAGGAGAGAGTGAGACAGCAGCGCATCAGGCATCGTAGACGACGTTTGTGGATCCACCCCATCACAGCCAAGAGAATGACGCGTGGGGTCTATTCTACACTCTGCATGGACCTTCGACGAAACCCGGATAAATTTTTTGAATATGTTAGGATGAAAATGGAGAATTTTGATTACTTGGTGGAGCGCATTGCACACCTCATAAGAAAAGCGGACACCTATTGCCGCTTCTCTGTTTCACCCGCAGAGCGTCTGATGGTGACTTTAAGGTAAGCCACATTTATTGGATGTGATCGCATCAGAGCACACTTTCACTGCAATCTTGTTGGTGGTAGTTTGTATCTCCAAGTGTTATAGCTCAGTTTTGGTATGTAATGCTGTGATTTAAAACTAATTTATTGTTTTTTAATTCCCCACAGATTTCTTGCAACTGGAGAATCCCTTTCGTCACTGCATTTCCAGTACAGACTCGGGATTTCCACCATATCTGGAATTGTGAAGTACACATGCCGTGCACTGTGGGACTCCTTAGCTGAAGAGTTTTTACCAGAGCCCACAACAGAGAGGTGGATTGAAATTGCTGACAAGTTTCAACAGATATGTCAGTTTCCCAACTGCTTGGGCGCTGTGGACGGGAAACATATCCGCATTGTAAAGCCAGCTGGATCGGGATCGGAATATTTCAATTACAAGAAATATTTTTCAATTGTCCTCATGGCCATCGCTGACGCGGAATACAAATTTATTGCGGTTGATATTGGGGCCTATGGCTGCTCCAATGACTCTCAAGTTTTCAAACTGTCTGCCATGGGGCGTAAACTGTATGGAAACACCTTCCAGTTCCCACCACCTAGACCGCTGCCGCAAACATCTGGCCCACCTATGCCATTTGTCTGTGTAGGGGATGAAGCCTTCCAGCTGTCAGAACACCTTTTGAAACCGTACGGTAGCAGAGGATTGACAAGACCAAAACGCATTTTTAATTACCGCCTCACAAGAGCAAGAAGAATGGTTGAATGTACCTTTGGTATTCTGACAGCCAAATGGCGGGTCCTATTGACTGCGATCAACCTCAAGACAGAAACTGTGGACGAGGTGATCAAAGCTTGCGTGGTACTCCACAATTTTGTTATCTGCAAGGAACCCATTTCCATTGAGGACACCTCTGAAGAAACCACCTTGCAAGATTACCATGACATTACCACTAGAAGTTCTGTGACGGTTTCAGTAATGAGGGACAATTTTGCACTATACTTTATGTCACCTCAAGGCAGAGTACACTGGCAGGATGACAGAGTGTGAAAGATTTGTGCCCTAACCAAACTTGTGTACCTTCTGTACCAACAGTATATACCTTTGCCAACCAAAGTTGGCTATCTTGTCATAGTCTCTATTTTTAGCTTTAGGCCACAGGTGTGTACCTGGTTGTGTTTTATGCAAAGTATTTCACCTTTTAACAAAAGTTGTGTACATTGTTAGGAAATCACCAACAATAAACACAACTTTTTAGGTTAAATACTTTGCTTCAAACACAACCAGGAACACAACTGTGGCAAAAAGCTAAAATTTACCCACAGTTATATACCTGGTTTTGAATATCTTTTTACCTTTTAAATACCCTGTATTTAACCTTTTTCGCCGCAGAAAGAAATGACAGACAACCAGTGTAAAATAATTTAACTTTTATTGAAAAATGTTTTTTTTAGTAAACTTTTTTAAAATTTTAATAAACTTGTTTAATAAAGCTTTGATACCATAAAACTGGTCATTTTTATTTAAATACACACATTATAAATCTGTGTAGTGTGTGGTGGAAATACTGCTGGAGGGGCTGCGGGACACTTCGACACTGGGAGTGTGGAGAGAGGACTGGGATCGTGGTGGGGAAGGAACAGTTAGAGGTGAAGGTGTGGAAAAAACTACAGAATGGGTGGACATGTGGGAAGCAGAAGAGGTGGTGGGTGGTGGAGTGGAGGGTTGGGCAGGGACTGTAGGAGCAGATGATGTTGATGGCAAGTTGTATGGGGAAGGAGTTTGGTACGGGGCAGTTTGCTGGAAGTGGGGAGATGTCTGGTACGGGGCAGGTTGCTGGAAGTGGGGAGATGTCTGGTACTGGGGAGGTTGCTGGTACTGGGGAGTTTGCAGGTACTGGGGAGGTTGCTGGTACTGGGGAGGTTGCTGGTACTGGGGAGGTTGCTGGTGCTGGGGAGGTTGCTGGTGCTGGGGAGGTTGCTGGTGCTTGGGAGGTTGCTGGTGCTGGGGAGGTGGATGGTGCTGGGGAGGTGGATGGTATGTAATAGGAGGGGGAGGATGGAAAGTGGCTGGAGGGGGTGTAGATGTAATAGGAGGGGGAGGATGGAAAGTGGCTGGAGGGGGTGTAGATGTAATAGGAGGGGGAGGATGGAAAGTGGCTGGAGGGGGTGCAGGTCGAGGAACTACTGTGGTGGGAGGAGGAGGTTGGGAGGTAACTTGCTGGAGAGCAGCGTGGCATGAATGCATTACATGCATCTGCTGGGCAGGAGAGAGCGTTTCCATGCGCTCCACAACAGACCTGAAAAAGGTGTGGTTTGGCGAAGATCTTGCTTCTGAATGCATGGTTTGCAGAAGTGTCTTCACCTCCAGAATGCTGGAGTTGATCTGCTGATAGCCTGCGGAGATGTGCTCTGACAAGACTTTTAGACAGTTCTGGAAAGATGCATTCAGATGCAAGAACTCTGGCGCATAAGTCTTTTCCTGACCCCTCTGCCGCTGCCGCCCAGTACCCGCAGGTGTACTAAAGGTGGCAGGGGCAGAAGGGTGGGGTAAAGGGAAAGCGATCTCCTCACCAGCAGCTTCATGTAATGTAGGTGGCCACGATGCTCCTGTGCTGGTGGATGGTACAGATGGGTCGAATGTGTGGGAAGGCTGGGAAGGTGCAGATGTACCGGGGCGGTCGAAGTGTCCCTCGGTGCCGGTCTCCTCAGGGATCGCCTCAGAAGGGTCCAATCGTGCAGGCTCCCGAGTGCTGCTCACCGTGCTGTGGAATAAAGAGAAAAAAAAACAATTAAAATAGTGACATGGTATGGCCCTGGCTGAAAAAAAAAAGTTACATCTAAACATTTTTTTGTCACATGTGGTGAGTAAAATTTACCTTCTGGTGAGCATTGTCTCCCGGAGGAACGACAGGGCTCATGCGTACTTGTACTTGCTCCTGCGTCCTCCAGATCCACTCGGGGCCTGCATCTCTTTATTGAACTCCTTCTTGAAACGATCCCTCACAGACCGCCACCGCTTCACAATTCTCTCCCCTGAAACGAGAAAGGACAAAGTGGTTAGTATACAACATCAGTGTTTCCCAAACTCCAGTCCTCATGGTCCCCAGGGGTCATGTTTTCAGGATTTCCAAAGTAAATAGAAATCCTGAACACATGATCCGTGGGGACCACGAGGACTGGAGTTCGGGAAACACTGGTTTAAATCAAGCAACCGGTACTGTATATACTTACGCTCTTTAATCTGGGCCCGAGCTTCGAGGTCCTCCCAGCAGTCCACAAGGAGCGAACAGATTTCCTCCCAGAGTCGTCGGGTAACGATCAGGTCAGCGTGGCGGCGGTCAGCCATATTCCAGAGCGGCTCCCTTTCTCTGACGAGATCGATGAGGCGATCCACATCAATCCCTCCATCCTCACCGTCAGAGTCGGGAGCACGCTGTGAAGGCTGTTAAAGAAAAAGACAAAAATAACATAATTAGCCTCCACAAAAGAAATGAAATAAAAAGTGCAAAAAAAACAAAGCAAAAATATTTATACTTACACGCTGTGACCGCCGCGTTGCTGTCGCCGACGACCCTGGGAGGCACTGCGAGGACCTCTTGGCCGAGCACCAGATTGGGAAGACTAGAGAAGAAAACAAAAAATGTTATGTCTTTGGATGTAGGCATTTGTTTGCTGTGTGTGGTCTGCAGAACATTGTTTTCTATGTGTTGTGTGTAGTGTGATGTTGTGTTTCTGCGTTTGATGCAAAAAACTTACCAATTGTGAGCCCACTCCAAGTGTCTGTCCACCCCTTCCTTCTTCTTCTGGGAGCTCCTCTTCATCTTGTGATTCCTGTTTTGAAATAAAAGGCAATGAATACACATATATTACAGAGATGATGGATTTTGGAAATAAAAACTTACCGTCAAACGCTGACGATGCGAGGGAGGGCTCCCAGAAGATGTGCTGTCTTCCTCATGGCCAGACTCCATGGCTGTGGGTGGTGTTTCTGCTGCTGCCATTGCTGCTGCTGCTGCATCTATTGGGCGGCTGTTGAATAAAGAGCCCTAGTTTGGAGGAATGGGGGATTTGATAATTACCGTCTCTCTTCTGCTGCTGGACTCCGTTGTTCAGCATGCTGCTCCATTTGGGGTGGTGCTGATGGTGCTGCTGCTGCAGATGTCTGCTGCCTTCTCCTGCTCCTGGTTCTTGGCTTGGGTGGCATGTTGGGTGTGGCTGAGGGTCCCACTGTCTTGCTTTTATATATGTCCTGTGGGCAGAGCTACTGAGCATGCTCAGACCAAAGAAACCGGATCCGGCCGCTGGATCCGGCTGTCGCCGGATCCGGTGCATTGCGGCGCTCATAGGCTTTCATTGTATGAAAAAGCCGGACACGCCGGATCCGGCGTGTTCGGCTTTTTCGCCGGAGACAAAAAACGTTACAGTAGCCGTTTTTTCCAGACGCCGGATCGCGTCACATTGCCGGATCCGGCGAAAATCGGATGAAACGCATGGCCATCCGGCTCGATCCGGCTCTAATGCAAGTCAATGGGGGGGAAACCGGATCCGGCATTGCATTTCGCCGGATCCGGTTTTAGTCAAAAGCGCCGGATCGCGCCTGACGCTGAAAACCTGATGTGTGAAAGAGGCCTAAGGTGGCCAGCAATGAGTCCAGACCTGAATCCCATAGAACACCTGTGGAGAGATCTAAAAATGGCAGTTTGAAGAAGGCACCCTTCTAATATCAGGGACCTGGAGCAGTTTGCCAAAGAAGAATGGTCTAAAATTCCAGCAGAGCATTGTAAGAAACTCATTTATGGTTACCGGAAGCGGTTGGTCGCAGTTATTTTGGCTAAAGGTTGTGCAACAAAGTATTAGGCTGAGGGTGCCAAAACCTTTGTCTGTCCAATTTTTGGAGATTTGTGTGAAATGATCAATGGTTTGCTTTTTGCTTCATTCTCTTTTGTGTTTTTTCATTTAAGACAAATTAAATGAAGATAATAATACCAAAGAATTTGTGTTTGCAATCATTTTCAGGAAGAAACTGAGTATTATCTGACAAAATTGCAGGGGTGTCAATACTTTTGGCCACAACTGTATATGCATCACACAGAAAAACCAAGCCAACATGAAGAGGTCTAACTGCATCCTGCAAAAATGATAAAAAGTGCAAAAAGATAAAAAAAATATGGGGTATTAGTTACTATTTTGGCCAAAGCAGATAAGTTCACAACCCAGCGTCAAGGGTCCCCAAATATTGTGAGTCCCTACACTAAATCTGAACGACGCACATAAGGAAAAAATTCCAAAAATTAAAAAAAAAACACATTTGAAAGGTAGACTCACCAAAACTCTGACTGATGCACCAGCAGGATGCAGCAGACCTCCATTGATAAAGGCTGGGGCAGCACAGGTGCAATCCACTGATGAGAACAGCCAGTAACCCAAAAGGGTCTGGCTGCCTAGTGGAAAAAATGCACACAAATAGGGCTTGCATAGGACATCAGTCACACAGATAATTTTGCTAATCTCTCTGGGTTTTGTAGTTCCTCCATCCCCTTTATTAATTTTGTTGCCCTCCTTTGTACTCACTCTAGTTCCATTATACTGTATCCTTCCTGAGCACCGGTGCCCAAAACCGTACAAAGTACTCCTTGTGCAGTCTAACCAGGGATTTGTACAGAGGCAGTATAATGCTCTCATCATTTGTATCCAGACCTCTTCTAATGCACCCCATGATCCTGTTTGCCTTGGCAGCCGCTGCCTGGCACTGGCTGCTCCAGGTAAGTTTATCATTGACTAGGATCCCCAAGTCCTTCTCCATGTCAGATTTACCCATTGGTTTCCCGTTCAGTGTGTAATGGTGATACTGATTCCTTCTTCCCATGTGTATAACCTTACATTTATCATTGTTAAACCACATCTGACACCTTTCGGCCCAAGTTTCCAACTTATCCGATCCATCTGTAGCAGAATACTATTTTCTTTTGTATTGACTGCTTTACATAGTTTTGTATCATCTGCAAATATCGATATTTTACTGTGTAAACCTTCTACCAGACCGTTAATAAATATGTTGAGGAGAATAGGTCCCAACCTGACCCTTGCGGTACCCTACGGGCCACAGCGAGCCAGTTAGAGAATATACCATTTATAACCACCCTCTGCTTTCTATCACTAAGCCAGTTACTCACCAATTTACATACATTTTCCCCCAGACCCAGCATTCTTATTTTGTGTACCAACCTCTTGTGTGGCACGGTATCAAATGCTTTGTAAAAATCAAGATATACCACGTCCAATGACTCACCTTGGTCCAGTCTATAGCTTACCTCTTCATAAAAACTGTTTAGATTGGTTATACAGGTGAGATTCCTCATAAAACCATGCTGATATGGAGCTAAACAGTAATTTTCATTGAGATAATCCAGAATAACATCCCTCAGAAACCCTTCAATTATTTTACCAGCAATAGAGGTTAGACGTACTTGCCTATAATTTCCAGGTTCACTTTTATTATAATTATTTATTATTATTATTATTATTATTATTATTATTATTATTATTATTATTATTATTCATTTATATAGAGTCATTTATTCCATGGCGCTTTACATGTGAGAAGGGGAAATATAGACAAGTACAATAAACATGTGCAAGAGAAGGGACACACAAGTACAGAAGGAGAGCGTACCCTGCCCGCGAGGGCTCACAGTCTACAGGGATGGGTGAGGATTCACTAGTAGATTGTGGAGCTGGTTGTGAGGTGGTTCAGTAGACTGAGGATCATTGCAGGCTGTAGGCTTGTCGGAACAGGTGGGTCTTCAGGTTCTTCTTGAAGGTTTCCGTTGTTGGTGAGAGTCTGATGTGTTTGGGTAGAATTCCAGAGTATGGGGGAAGCACAGGAGAAGTCTTGTATGCGGTTGTGGGAAGAAGAGATAAGGGGGAGTAGAGAAGGAGATCTTGAGAGGATCGAAGGTTGCGTGGGTAGGTACGGGGAGACCATGTCACAGATGTATGGAGGAGACAGGTTGTGGATAGCTTTGTATGTCATGGTTAGGGTTTTGAACTGGAGCCTCTGGGCAATAGCAAGCCAGTGAAGGGCCTGGCATAGGGGGGAGGCTGGGGAATAGAGGGGAGACGGGTGGATTAGTCAGGCAGCAGAGTGTAGGATGGACTGGAGTGGTGCCAGAGTGCTAGAGGGGAGGCCAGAGAGTAGGAGGTTGCAGTAGTCAAGGTGGGAGATGATAAGGGCATGCACTAGTGTTTTTGTGGTTTCATGGTTGAGGAATGCACAGATTCGGGAAATATTTTTGAGTTTGAGGAGGCAGGAGGAGGCAAGGGCTTGGATATGTGGTTTGAAAGAGAGGGCAGAGTCGAGGATCACCCCAAGGCACCAAGCGTGTGGGACTGGGGAAAGCGAGCAGTCATTGACATTGATGGAGAGGTCTCGTGGAGGGGTAGAGTGAGATGGGGAAAGAGCCCTTTTTGACTATTGGTACCACATTTGCTATGCGCCAGTCCTGTGGAACAGGCCCTGTCACTATAGAGTCCTTAAATATAAGAAATAATTGTTTGTATATTACATTACTTAGTTGTCTTAGTACTCGTTGGTGTATGCCATTTGGACCCGGAGATTTATCTATTTTAATCTTATTTAGCGGTTTTCGCACCTCTTCTTGGGTTGGATTGGTGACCCTTAATATAGGGTTTTCTTTGTCTCTCGGCAATTCATATTACATTTTATTTTCCACTGTGAATACAATGGAGAAAAAGGTGCTTAATAAATTAGTTTTTTCCTTGTCATCTGCAAGCATTCTTTCCTCACAATTTTTTAAGGGGACTACAAAAAAAAAGAAAAATCTACCTGTGCATCCAGTTCCTTTACTTTCTTCCCCAACTCTTCATAGTCCTTGCAGATTGTCAGTAGGTCTTTCATTGTCATGTCATTGGTGCCAACATGTATCAGAAGAAATGGGTGGATGTCCTTGGAACTGATGAGCTTTGTTATTGTATCGGTCACATCCTTGATCTTCGCACCTGGGAGGCAGCATACTTCTCTTGCGGTTAGCAGTTATGTCAGGTCTGCAGATGGCTGCTTCTGTGCCTCTCAGTAGTGAGTCTCCCACCACTACCACTCTTCTTTGCTTCTTGGCTGTACTTTTTGTTGTCACTTCTGGGTGTTACTGTGTGCCCTTTTCTTCTTTGCTTGCTGGTAGTGTCTCATCCTTAGGTGTGCCTTCTTCGTCCTCCCCAAGGCCATGGTATCGGTTTCTCAGTTGTGTGGTTGTTGATGTCTGGAATAATATCTGGAATAACTAAACATAGCCTGCAAAGGAGAAAGCAAACAAAAATACTGGGTGAACACATATATAATAGACTTGAAAAAAGGTGCAAATAGAATAGCAAAACTAGGCAAAAAAGCAGACACAATGAGGCATAGGGGCCTGTATCTGTGGGTCTTTTAGATAGGGGATATATCTTCTCCAACCAATAGGGTCTCACTACAAGAACAATATATGGATCGTTTTCAGTTCAAAAGCTCTTAATAATGCAAAATTCCACCTGCTGTGGAAGTTGACTTTCAGTCTTGGGCCCCAGGTTGGGCCCCCAACTGTCTGCCTGCTCCTGTTCAACATGTAATTCCATTCTGAATGTATTCAATAATCCTTTTTTCTTTTTAACTAGGGAAAAGTGTGTGGCCTATGTGGAAACTTTGATGGGAATGGAAACAATGATTTTACCACCAGGAGTCAATGCGTAGTTGTAGATGTGAAACAGTTTAGAGACAGTTGGAAGATATCTCCCTATTGCCCAGAAGTCTATATCTCCAAGGATCCTTGTATTGTCAATCCATACAGGATACCCTGGGCACAAAGAATGTGCAACATAATTCTAAGCCAAGCGTTCGCCCCATGTCACAGTGAGGTAATATGCAATTTATTATTTACAACGCTTATTTTTACAGTTTCATCATATTACTCAGTACTTTGAAAACACCATCATCAATAACTGTCCCCATTGGGGCTCACAATCTAAATATCCTATCAGTATGTCTTTGGAAAGTGGGGGAAACTGGAGAACCTGGAGGAAACCCATGCAAACATGGGGAGAGTATGCAGACTTCTTGAAGATGCTGTCCTTGGTAGGATTTGAATCCAGGACCCCAGCGCTGCAAAACCATGGTGCTTCCCAAGGGATAATATTTTTTATGTAAAAAGAATACTTCATACTAACATTATTCTAATTATTTCACTCTTCTGCTGCAGATTGACCCTGAGGCTTATTACGATGCTTGTGTTAGAGACACCTGTGCTTGTGATATGGGAGGTGACTGTGATTGCTACTGTACTGCAGTCTCGGCCTATGCCCAAGCCTGCAGTGAAGTCTGTGTGTGCATTGAGTGGAGATCGTCCACAGTCTGCCGTGAGTAGAGCTGTAAGAAAATGGGTTTGCCATCCTATAAATTAATATATACTAAAAAAATTGATCCACTCTATAATTTAGTAATTAAAGGGGTTAATCCTTCTGCTACATACCTTATGTATTATGCACAAAAAAAGAACTAAGAATATTTTAACATTTATGATTTATTTATACAATTTACTTTTTATTATTTTTTTACGGCTTTTTTTGTTCATCTGGGGGACTTAAAAAAGAACTCCCATCAAAACTCATATCCATTTAATATACTGCAGTCATCAATCATATTATATAGCATTGTGCATTTACAATTTCTCATTTTGCCTTTCTACCCATAAAATTCTTCTCTTTTCCATTAGATCTGTGACAATTAATAACTGACTAGCTGAATCCTTCTAAGCGCCATGTAAAAACAGGGGGTAATTTTTTCCTGTATGAGTCATAAATCACCGTAAAAGTCTATGGCAGGAGAGAGGAGCACCTGGGTCAGGGGTTGAAGAGGGGAATGATAAATGCAGGGACAAGGGACTTACTGTTTCTACATAGAGCAGAAAGAAGAATTATCTAGGTAGAAGCCAAAATGAGCAATTGTAAGTATATTGTGCTGTATAATATGATGATTGCTATATATTAACAGGATAAAATTTTTGATGGGAGTGCTTCTTTAACAATTGCTCTGCATTTTGATATTAGACAGTGCCTAATAGGCTACTGGACTTTTTTATTCACATAATTTTTCAAATGATATTCCAGTGTTATGAATGAGTCACCGAAGGAGGAAAAAACAAAAATACAAGCTAAGTCCAGAAAACCGGAGAGGTTGGTAGCTATCGGATTGCAGACCCCTGATCCTATCCACAACAACTAACAGTAGCCGTGGGGGGTTCCTACGAAGCCCTAGACCCCTCGATCACAGCCGGAGAACTAAATAGGCCTAAAGAAAGAAAGGGGAAAACTAAACTGCCCCAGAGCAGAACCCAAAGCAATAGTCAGCCCCCAACATATAATGACGGTGAAGCAAGATGAAAACACTAACACAGATAGAAAGATAGGTTGAGCAAACGATGGGGCCCAAGCTAACTAAAAAGGACAGGATAGAAAAGCTGCTGTCTGCAATCCGTAAAAAACCCTAACAAAAAATGTCCCAACCGTCTGATAGGAAAAACAGGCCCTGAAGTCGCTAGGACTTCAAAAGACTATATCAGCATTCAGGTAAATTCTGAAGACAGAGCAAAGAGACAAACTGATCAGAGACAAAATTGGAACTCAGCACACCCCCAACCGGGGATGGCTGAACTCCAAAAAACAAGGTAACCAAAACAAAACTAATAAGTTCAATAGCAGAGCAAAAACTTATCTTTGGGAATCAGGATTCAGACTGGTCTCCAAGAATCCAGCAGAGAAATCACCAGCGACTCAGAAGGGCGTCGGCTGCCTTATATCCAGTCAGAAGTTCCTGTTACCCAGTCATCATCTACAAGATCAGGTGTTTGGTAATCAACCTCACTACCTTCCTTCACCAGAAGAGGGAGTTCATCAGACATCGACGGTGAAGGGGAAAATGAACTCACAACAGTACCTCCCCCTTAAGGAGGGGTCACCGAACCCTCATCCACGCCACCAGGGCGATCAGGATGGGCCCGATGAAAGGCACGAACCAATCTTTCGGCATGAATATCGGATGCAGGGACCCAAGAATTATCCTCCTGGCCATAACCCTTCCATTTAACCAAATACTGGAGTCTCCATCTAGCCAGGCAAGAATCCAGTATCTTCTCAACCTCATATTCCACATTACCATCAACCAACACCGGGTCAGGAGGTGCCACCACAGGAACTACTGGCTCAACAAACCTCTTTAACAGAGACTTATGAAACACGATATGGATCTTAAATGTAACAGGAAGAGCCAATCAAAAAGAGACTGGATTAAGAATCTCCAAAATCTTGTAAGGTCCAATAAATCTAGGTTTAAACTTTGGAGAAGCCACCTTCATAGCTATATTCTTTGAAGACAAAAAAACCATATCACCCACCTTAAACTGGGGACCAATGGTCCTATGCCGGTTGGAAAACCGCTGGGCCTTTTCCTGGGAGAGAGACAACTTATCCACCACTTGGTCCCAGATCTGGTGCATTCTCTTCACCACAGTGTCAACACCTGGGCAGGCAGAAGGCTCCACCTGGCCTGAAGAGAATCGAGGATGAAACCCAAAGTTACAAAAAAAAGGTGACATCAAAGTGGCAGAACTAGCTCTATTATTTAAAGCAAATTCGACCAAGGGCAAAAATGAAACCCAATCATCCTGATCAGCAGAAATAAAACATCTCAAATACGACTCCAAAGTCTGTTTTTTTCTCTCCGTCTGCCCATTGGTCTGAGGGTGAAAAGCAGAGGAGAAGGACAACTGAATTCCCAGCTTGGAACAGAAAGTCCTCCAAAATCTAGACACAAACTGAACTCCTCTGTCAGATACAATGTTCTCAGGAATCCCGTGCAAGCGAACCACCTGTTGCAAAAACAAGGGCACCAACTCTGAGGAAGATGGCAACTTAGAGAGTGGTACAATGTGGACCATCTTAGAGAATATATCACAAATCACCCAAATAACAGTCATTTTCTGAGAGACAGGCATATCAGAGATAAAATCCATTGAAATATGGGTCCATGGCCTCCTGGGCACCGGCAAAGGCATCAACAACCCACTAGAGCGAGAACAAGGTCTAGACCGAGAGCAAGTCCCACAGAACTGCACAAAATTCCTGACATCACGAGACAAGGCGGGCCACCAAAAAGACCGACTCACCAAATCTCTAGTACCAAAAATACCTGGATGACCAGCCAATGCAGAGCAATGAACTTCAGACATCACTCTCTTCCTCCACTGGTCAGGAACATACAATTTTCCAATGGGACAACGCTCAGGTTTGTCCTCCTGAAACTCTTCCAGAGCACGTCTCAAATCGGGCGAGATGGCAGAAAGAACTACCCCCTCACCTAAGATGGTAGCAGGCTTGGTCACAACAGGAGAATCAGCAAAGAAACTCCTATATAGGGCGCCTGCCTTGACATTCTTAGTGCCCAGAAGAAAAGAGACCACAAAATCAAAATGCGTGAAAAACAAGGCCCACCTAGCCTGTCTAGGATTCAAGCGTTTGGCCCACTCCAGGTAAATCAAATTCTTGTGGTCAGTAAGGACCACGACTTGATGTTTAGCTCCCTCCAACCAATGTCTCCACTCCTCAAATGCCCATTTCATGGCTAACAGTTCCCGATTCCCCACATCATAGTTACGTTCAGATGGGGAGAACTTTCGGGAAAAGAAAGCACAGGTATTCATTTTAGATGTTACAGGATCTTTTTGGGACAAAACAGCTCCTGCACCAATCTCAGAAGCGTCCACCTCTACCTGAAACGGGAGTGAGACATCAGGTTGCCGCAAAACCGGAGCAGAAGTGAACCTTCGCTTCAGCTCCTGAAAGGAAGAAACAGCCCCCGGAGACCAATTCAGCACATCAGCACCCTTCTTAGTCAAATCAGTCAATGGTTTGGCAATACCAGAAAAATTAGCTATAAATTTACGATAAAAATTAGCAAAACCCAAAAACTTCTGGAGGGCCTTCAAAGAAGTGGGCTGAACCCAATCATAAATGGCCTGTACCATGGCCGGGTCCATTTCAATAGTTGATGGAGACAAAATAAATCCCAAAAATGAAATCCTCTGTACACCAAAAAGGCATTTCGATCCCTTGACATACAGGGAATTCTCCCTCAAAATCCGGAACACAGTCCGAACATGTTCCACATGAGAGTCCCAATCCATGGAAAAGATCAAAATATCATCCAGATAGATGATCAAAAATTTATCCACCAAGTCTCGGAAAATATCATTCATGAAGCACTGGAAGACAGAAGGGGCATTAGTGAGCCCAAAAGGCATCACCAGGTACTCAAAATGTCCCTCCGGAGTATTAAACGCCGTCTTCCGTTCATCCCCATGCTTAATGCGAATAAGATTATACGCCCCCTGAGGTCAAGCTTTGTAAACCAGCAAGCACCTTTAACTCTGGAGAATAGATCAGAAATCAGGGGTAATGGATACTGATTTTTAACAGTAATTTTGTTGAGGGAACGATAGTCAATACAAGGCCTTAATGACCCATCTTTCTTAGCCATGAAAAAAACCCAGCACCTAAGGGTGAAGAGGATGGTCTAATATGACCCTTCTCCAACGACTCCTTAATATAGGATCGCATAGCCTCGTGCTCGGGTACAGATAAATTGAAAGGTCGACCCTTGGGAAATTTACACCCAGGGCTCAGCTCAATTGCACAGTCATAACTCCTATGAGGAGGCAAAGACACAGACTCATTCTCACTAAATACATCATAAAAATCAGCCAAATAGTTAGGAACATCATGCTACTGGGGAGAGGTAGAGAAAACAGGAGCATCACTAAGGGCACACCGACAACCCCAACTCACCACAGACTCGGATTTCCAATCCCAAACTAGATTATGGATTTGTAACCAGGGAAACCCCAGAACAATGGTATCATGCAAATTATGCAACACCAAAAATCTGCAATTCTCTTGATGGTCTGGGGCGACCCGCATTAGGCCTCTTTCACACATCAGGTTTTCGGCGTCAGGCGCGATCCGGCGCTTTTGACTAAAACCGGATCCGGCGAAATGCAATGCCGGATCCGGTTTCCCCCCCATTGACTTGCATTAGAGCCGGATCGAGCCGGATGGCCATGCGTTTCATCCGATTTTCGCCGGATCCGGCAATGTGACGCGATCCGGCGTCTGGAAAAAACGGCTACTGTAACGTTTTTCGTCTCCGGCGAAAAAGCCGGATACGCCGGATCCGGCGTGTCCGGCTTTTTCATACAATGAAAGCCTATGAGCGCCGCAATGCGCCGGATCCGGCGACAGCCGGATCCGGCGGCCGGATCCGGTTTCTTTGGTCTGAGCATGCTCAGTAGCTCTGCCCACAGGACATATATAAAAGCAAGACAGTGGGACTCTCAGCCACACCCAACATGCCACCCAAGCCAAGAACCAGGAGCAGGAGAAGGCAGCAGACATCTGCAGCAGCAGCACCATCAGCACCACCCCAAATGGAGCAGCATGCTGAACAACGGGAGGGGAGTCCAGCAGCAGATGAGAGACGGTAATTATCAAATCCCCCATTCCTCCAAACTAGGGCTATGGAATATCAAGATATTCATTGGCCCTTTGTTTCTCTTTATTCAACAGCCGCCCAATAGATGCAGCAGCAGCAGCAGCAGCAATGGCAGCAGCAGAAACACCACCCACAGCCATGGAGTCTGGCCATGAGGAAGACAGCACATCTTCTGGGAGCCCTCCCTCGCATCGTCAGCGTTTGACGGTAAGTTTTTATTTCCAAAATCCATCATCTCTGTAATATATGTGTATTCATTGCCTTTTATTTCAAAACAGGAATCACAAGATGAAGAGGAGCTCCCAGAAGAAGAAGGAAGGGGTGGACAGACACTTGGAGTGGGCTCACAATTGGTAAGTTTTTTGCATCAAACGCAGAAACACAACATCACACTACACACAACACATAGAAAACAATGTTCTGCAGACCACACACAGCAAACAAATGCCTACATCCAAAGACATAACATTTTTTGTTTTCTTCTCTAGTCTTCCCAATCTGGTGCTCGGCCAAGAGGTCCTCGCAGTGCCTCCCAGGGTCGTCGGCGACAGCAACGCAGCGGTCACCAGCGTGTAAGTATAAATATTTTTGCTTTGTTTTTTTTGCACTTTTTATTTCATTTCTTTTGTGGAGGCTAATTATGTTATTTTTGTCTTTTTCTTTAACAGCCTTCACAGCGTGCTCCCGACTCTGACGGTGAGGATGGAGGGATTGATGTGGACCGCCTCATCGATCTCGTCAAAGAAAGGGAGCCGCTCTGGAATATGGCTGACCGCCGCCACGCTGACCTGATCGTTACCCGACGACTCTGGGAGGAAATCTGTTCGCTCCTTGTGGACCGCTGGGAGGACCTCGAAGCTCGGGCCCAGATTAAAGAGCGTAAGTATATACAGTACCGGTTGCTTGATTTAAACCAGTGTTTCCCGAACTCCAGTCCTCGTGGTCCCCACGGATCATGTGTTCAGGATTTCTATTTACTTTGGAAATCCTGAAAACATGACCCCTGGGGACCATGAGGACTGGAGTTTGGGAAACACTGATGTTGTATACTAACCACTTTGTCCTTTCTCGTTTCAGGGGAGAGAATTGTGAAGCGGTGGCGGTCTGTGAGGGATCGTTTCAAGAAGGAGTTCAATAAAGAGATGCGGGCCCCGAGTGGATCTGGAGGACGCAGGAGCAAGTACAAGTACGCACGAGCCCTGTCGTTCCTCCGGGAGACAATGCTCACCAGAAGGTAAATATTACACACCACATGTGACAAAAAAATGTTTAGATGTAACTTTTTTTTTTCAGCCAGGGCCATACCATGTCACTATTTTAATTGTTTTTTTTTCTCTTTATTCCACAGCACGGTGAGCAGCACTCGGGAGCCTGCACGATTGGACCCTTCTGAGGCGATCCCTGAGGAGACCGGCACCGAGGGACACTTCGACCGCCCCGGTACATCTGCACCTTCCCACACATTCGACCCATCTGTCCCATCCACCAGCACAGGAGCATCGTGGCCGCCTACATTACATGAAGCTGCTGGTGAGGAGATCGATTTCCCTTTACCCCACCCTTCTGCCACTGCCACCTCTAGTACACCTGCGGGTACTGGGCGGCAGCGGCAGAGGGGTCAGGAAAAGAGTTATGCGCCAGAGTTCTTGCATCTGAATGCATCTTTCCAGAACTGTCTAAAAGTCTTGTCAGAGCAAATCTCCACAGGCTTTCAGCAGATCAACTCCAGCATTCTGGAGGTGAAGACACTTCTGCAAACCATGCATTCAGAAGCAAGATCTTCGCCAAACCACACCTTTTTCAGGTCTGTTGTGGAGCGCATGGCAACACTATCTCCTACCCAGCAGATGCATGTAATGCATTCGTGCCACGGTGCTCTACAGCAGGTTACCTCCCAACCTCCACCTCCCACCACTGTAGTTCCTCCACCTGCACCCCCTCCAGCCACTTTCCATCCTCCCCCTCCTATTACATCTGCACCCCCTCCAGCCACTTTCCATCCTCCCCCTCCTATTACATCTGCACCCCCTCCAGCCACTTTCCATCCTCCCCCTCCTATTACATACCAGCAACCTCCCCAGTACCAGCAACCTCCCCAGTACCAGCAACCTCCCCAGTACCAGACATCTCCCCACTTCCAGCAACCTGCCCCGTATCAAACTCCTTCCCCGTACCAAACTCCTTCCCCGTACCAAACTCCTTCCCCATACAACTTTCCATCAACATCATCTGCTCCTACAGTCCCTGCCCAACCCTCCACTCCACCGCCCACCACCTCTTCTGCCTCCCACATGTCCACCCATTCTGTAGCTTTTTCCACACCATCACCTCTAACTGTTCCTTCCCCACCACGATCCCAGTCCTCTCTCCACACTCCCATTGTCGAAGTGTCCCGCAGCCCCTCCAGCAGTATTTCCACCCCACACTACACAGATTTATGATGTGTTTTGTAATAAAAATGCCCAGTTGGTTTCAAACCTTTATTAAAAAAGTTTTTTTAACTTTAAAAAACAGTTTACAAAAAAAAAATATTTTAAATAAAAGTTAAATTATTGTTTACACTGGTTGTCTGTCATTTCTTTCTGCGGCGAAATATGTTTAAAAAAAAGGTTAAATACAGGGTATTTAAAAGGTAAAAAGATATTCAAAACCAGGTATATAACTGTGGGTAAATTTTAGCTTTTTGCCACAGTTGTGTTCCTGGTTGTGTTTGAAGCAAAGTATTTAACCTAAAAAGTTGTGTTTATTGTTGGTGATTTCCTAACAATGTACACAACTTTTGTTAAAAGGTGAAATACTTTGCATAAAACACAACCAGGTACACACCTGTGGCCTAAAGCTAAAAATAGAGACTATGACAAGATAGCCAACTTTGGTTGGCAAAGGTATATACTGTTGGTACAGAAGGTACACAAGTTTGGTTAGGGCACAAATCTTTCACACTCTGTCATCCTGCCAGTGTACTCTGCCTTGAGGTGACATAAAGTATAGTGCAAAATTGTCCCTCATTACTGAAACCGTCACAGAACTTCTAGTGGTAATGTCATGGTAATCTTGCAAGGTGGTTTCTTCAGAGGTGTCCTCAATGGAAATGGGTTCCTTGCAGATAACAAAATTGTGGAGTACCACGCAAGCTTTGATCACCTCGTCCACAGTTTCTGTCTTGAGGTTGATCGCAGTCAATAGGACCCGCCATTTGGCTGTCAGAATACCAAAGGTACATTCAACCATTCTTCTTGCTCTTGTGAGGCGGTAATTAAAAATGCGTTTTGGTCTTGTCAATCCTCTGCTACCGTACGGTTTCAAAAGGTGTTCTGACAGCTGGAAGGCTTCATCCCCTACACAGACAAATGGCATAGGTGGGCCAGATGTTTGCGGCAGTGGTCTAGGTGGTGGGAACTGGAAGGTGTTTCCATACAGTTTATGCCCCATGGCAGACAGTTTGAAAACTTGAGAGTCATTGGAGCAGCCATAGGCCCCAATATCAACCGTAATAAATTTGTATTCCGCGTCAGCGATGGCCATGAGGACAATTGAAAAATATTTCTTGTAATTGAAATATTCCGATCCCGATCCAGCTGGCTTTACAATGCGGATATGTTTCCCGTCCACAGCGCCCAAGCAGTTGGGAAACTGACATATCTGTTGAAACTTGTCAGCAATTTCAATCCACCTCTCTGTTGTGGGCTCTGGTAAAAACTCTTCAGCTAAGGAGTCCCACAGTGCACGGCATGTGTACTTCACAATTCCAGATATGGTGGAAATCCCGAGTCTGTACTGGAAATGCAGTGACGAAAGGGATTCTCCAGTTGCAAGAAATCTGTGGGGAATTAAAAAACAATAAATTAGTTTTAAATCACAGCATTACATACCAAAACTGAGCTATAACACTTGGAGATACAAACTACCACCAACAAGATTGCAGTGAAAGTGTGCTCTGATGCGATCACATCCAATAAATGTGGCTTACCTTAAAGTCACGATCAGACGCTCTGTGGGTGAAACAGAGAAGCGGCAATAGGTGTCCGCTTTTCTTATGAGGTGTGCAATGCGCTCCACCAAGTAATCAAAATTCTCCATTTTCATCCTAACATATCCAAAAAATGTATCCGGGTTTCGTCGAAGGTCCATGCAGAGTGTAGAATAGACCCCACGCGTCATTCTCTTGGCTGTGATGGGGTGGATCCACAAACGTCGTCTACGATGCCTGATGCGCTGCTGTCTCGCTCTCTCCTTCTCCAGAACAATCACCCTCAAACGATTCGCCTCCGCTATAAAATCCGCCAAATTCTTCAAAATATTTCCAATGACAACATCCATCTTCGCCAGTAACTTGCTCTTCTCTCCAACCTGCACTTTCTCCTCTACAACCTGTCAAAGAAGGACTGTAGGAACATGCTATATATAGTTTTCCAGTAGCCAATCCCGTTCGGAAGGCCACAAGGTTCAATTTTAAAAACCGGATCCGGCGTAATCCGTCGAAAAACGGATAGAAAAACGGATGAACCGGATGAGACGGATCCGGTTTTGTCTGTCAAGAAAAAGACGGATCCGGCAGAAAACCGGATCCGTCACATCCGGTTTTACTAAACATTTGCCGGATCCGGCGTTCCGGCACGACGCCGGATCGCGCCTGACGCCGAAAACCTGATGTGTGAAAGTAGCCTTACCACCTGGGTCCAAAACTGAGGTTTATTCTTCGCCAAAGGAGTAGCATCAATACCCCTCAAAGGGATAGGCATCCGCAGAGGTGTCATAGGAAATCCACAATGTTTAGCAAAATCCAAGTCGATCAGGTTCAAAGCTGCTCCCGAA
The DNA here is from genome assembly GCF_039654945.1 of Dendrobates tinctorius. Classification (NCBI taxonomy): domain Eukaryota; kingdom Metazoa; phylum Chordata; class Amphibia; order Anura; family Dendrobatidae; genus Dendrobates; species Dendrobates tinctorius. The sequence continues at coordinate 3,035,605 of NW_027361878.1, forward strand.
TCCACAAAAGCCTTAGCGGAAAATGTGGACAGGGAGCAGATCAAAGTAATTGCCAGAAGAAACTTAGGTTGAACACCACCCACAGCAAATGTGTGTGCAAAACGTTTCTCTCGTTTAGGGCAGACAGAAATAATATGCGAGGCGTCACCACAGAAGAAACACAGCTTATTACGCCTTCTGAACTCCTGACGTTGCGCCCTAGACAAAACTCTATCACATTGCATATGTTCAGACATTTGTTCAACAGGTGGCAACACCTCTCGTGCGGTTTTGCGTTCACGCAAACGCCAATCAAGCTGAATGGCTAATGATATAGAATCGTCAAAACCAGAGGAAACAGGAAATCCCACCATAGTATCTTTTACGGTTTCTGACAAACCCTTCCGAAAGAGAGCTGCCAAGGCACCATCATTCCAGGTAGTAAGGACCGCCCACTTTCAGAATTTTTGACAGCACAACTCTGCAGAATCCCGACCCTGGCTCAATGCCAACAGGGCCTTTTCAGCCTGATCAATAGCATTAGGTTCATCATACAACAACCCCAAGGCTTGAAAAAATGCGTTCACATTAGTAAGAATAGGATCATCAGGTTTCAAAGAAAACGCCCAATCCTTGGGATCGCCGTGCAGCAAAGAGATGACAATTTTAACCTGCTGCGTGGAGCTCCCCGATGAGTTAGGCTTCAAGGCAAAAAATAATTTACAATTATTCTTAAAATTCAAAAATTTAGACCGATCCCCAAAAAACACATCAGGAGTAGGGATCTTTGGTTCAGCAGCATGTGAATGAGCAAGATAGGCGGAAATTCCCCGCACTTCAGCAGTGAGCTGCTCCACACGATCAGACAATTGCTTCATCTCCATTGACAAAGAAAAAAAAATTCCCCCTACGGCCTCAGAGACATAGAGGAAAAAATATACACGAAAAAAAAAATTCTGACAAACTCTTTTTTTTTTTTTTTTTTACAATTCTTTCCTGCTATTGAGTACCCTAGGATCTGCAGTATGGCTGGTGATTCTGTTATTAATGAGTCACCGAAGGAGGAGAAAGCAAAAATACAAGCTAAGTCCAGAAAACCGGAGAGATTGGTAGATATCAGATTGCAGACCCCTGATCCTATCCACAACAACTAACAGTAGCCGTGGGGGATTCCTACGAAGCCCTAGACCCCTCGATCACAGCCGGAGAACTAAATAGGCCTAAAGAAAGAAAGGGGAAAACTAAACTGCCCCAGAGCAGACACCAAAGCAATAGTCAGCCCCCAACATATAATGACGGTGAAGCAAGATGAAAACACTAACACAGATAGAAAGATAGGTTGAGCAAACGATGGGGCCCAAGCTAACTAAAAAGGACAGGATAGAAAAGCTGCTGTCTGCAATCCGTAAAAAACCCTAACAAAAAATGTCCCAACCGTCTGATAGGAAAAACAGGCCCTGAAGTCGCTAGGACTTCAAAAGACTATATCAGCACTCAGGTAAATTCTGAAGACAGAGCAAAGAGACAAACTGATCAGAGACAAAAATGGAACTCAGCACACCCCCGACCGGGGATGGCTGAACTCCAAAAAACAAGGTAACCAAAACAAAACTAATAAGTTCAATAGCAGAGCAAAAACTTATCTTTGGGAAGCAGGAATCAGACTGGTCTCCAAGAATCCTGCAGAGAAATCACAAGCGACTCAGAAGGGCGTCGGCTGCCTTATATCCAGTCAGAAGTTCCTGTTACCCAGTCATCATCTACAAGATCAGGTGTTTGGTAATCAGCCTCACTACCTTCCTTCACCAGAAGAGGGAGTTCATCAGACATTGACGGTGAAGGGGAAAATGAACTCACAACATTCCAGGTTGCAGGAACAATTAATTAAAGAGTCAAGCAGCAGAGTAACATGTCATCGGAAATTTTATAGGAAATACACATCTGCAATGGCATCCATAACAATGCATATCCTGTTAATATTATGAACTACAAGTGCAACATACTTGTGTAACTCTGTTAGATGGACAGTACAAGTTCTATGTGTACTAAGTTTGAATGCCAGTATTAAGGATAGCCTTATCAAATTTTCTGCTGTCAGCAGTCCTAATGCTTGTTTCGCTTATATGGCTTCATCAGAGGCCATGGCTAGAATCATCCAAAGGCCATCACAAAAAGTGTGCTGCTTCCATCATGTCATCAGAGCTTAGCCAACCACCGGGTTGTTTAATGGCACGTGTGTGCTCAGCCTCCATTCCACATTGTCCCACTGCTATCAGTTAAGCCAGTCTGTGTTTGTCGAGGGGGAGAGGATGTGTCATACAGTATACTGGATAAAGAAGACTGAAGTCTAGTTAAATGCCACTGTCAGAGATAGACAACGCAATTTAACATGTTAACAGCTGCGGGCAGATCGCGATTTCACCAGCGGCTGACAGGGGCACATGACATCTGATCAAATCAGCTGTCATGTGCCAGAAAAGATGTGGTCTACATGATCTGTAACATACTTATATGTCAGAGGTCGTGAAGGGGCTAAATTGCACGTTATATGCATATTTTGGTTGGCTCTCCATTAATATATAGGTGGTGCCTACTACATTGTTATTTTTTGGTATTTCAGTGCCCATGATTTTTACATATTTTATGTGCATTTCTTTTTATCTTGTTCATTTGTATATTTTTATCACGTACTGTGCTTATGGTTTCTGCTTATACGTCAAATAGCACTCCTCCTCTGTAAAACCACCAAGGAGTATCATGACCACTGCAACAGGATGTTAGATGCATGCTGTAACCAAAGCTACCATCAGCACAGTGTTGGTGGTCATATAAAACAACTTATACTATGGCCGTAACATATGTTTTCTTTCTTTGTACATGTCAGCTCTTTTCTGTGATTTCTACAATAAAGAAAGTCATTGCAACTGGCGCTACAAGTCCTGTGGTGCAAACTGCATGAAAACCTGCAGGAATCCTGAAGGCACATGTTTGTCTAACCTGAAAGGTTTAGAAGGTAAGATCCTTTTTAGAGTTATCTCCAATCATTCCACCACTTTTTAAATTTGAATTCACATTGTATGGAATACTGTCCATTGTCAATCCTGATGATAGCTTTGCACTGTCCTATCTTTCATTTATTATTTTAAGGATTTTTTGTAATTTGTGACTTAGACATCTTAAAGAGAATCTGTGACCCCCTGGGATGCTTTTAAGTTATTAATATAGGCATACAGGTAATAGAATGTTTAAACCAATCTTACCTGTATGCCTCATAGCTGCGGTCTAGATGTTGAGAAATGCACTTTTAATGTTTTATGTTAATGATTTCTTCCAGGCTCGGGGGCGTGTTGTGCCTGGAAGAAATCCCTGCCTCCTCTCTTCACTAAAATATCATTCCCCTTTCCATGCATGTCACACTGACATGTGTGCAGTTGCGCCACCGTAATCCGCACATGTGCCGTGCACTTGTGCAGTTGTGTGTGCCTTATCCGCCCTTCTATGGGCAATGTCTTCATCGATCTTCTGCACAGGCATCGGTGAGTCTCTGCTACTGCGCAGTGACTCACCGGCGCCTGCACAGAAGCAAGGTGAAGACACTGCGCATAGATGGGCGGATAAGGCACCATAGCCATGTGAGTGCATCATAGTTATGCTTCACACCGCTTGTCTTATCTATTGCATTATTTCTGTGTCCCGTTGTGCATAAATATGTGACTGACTCTTCAGATTTTGTGTTATTCTATGCCTGGTGAAGTTAGTCATTAAAAGGTATCAACCACTGTGGACTCTCAAATCTTAATATTTTGCCAGCTACTGGCTAACACTGTACAAACATAAATATCTTTCCTGTAACACTGATTACAATAGTAATTTTTATAGGACAAGAAATAAATAGAATCTCTACTGGGGCCCAATTACCAGAAAATATAAATTATTTTAAAAAAGACCCTACCACACAATCTGGTGTAATTCAGGGTAACTTTATTAACAATTGGAAGTTGTGTGGTATTTCTCAAAACAGGGGGTGGCGCAAAGACAAGAGAGAAAAGGCGCCTAAGGCATTTGAAACGCGTTACTGCATTTCACAGTTTTTCAAAATAAAATTTTAGATTTTAAAGAAGCTGGAACAACACCTTTTTCTTCATCATGGTGACACAAAGGCCTGGTTTACATGGGCACATTGGGCAATAATATCAGGAATCACGCCTACCGTGCTTATTATAAATAGAATAGCCACATTTTCCCACTTTCTATGTGGTGGGGGCAAGTGGAGTTGTCACCTTTGTATTGTCCAGGGACATCACGCCCATTGCTTAGTAACGGAGATGCATCTATAAAACGCCTCTTCATTACTAATCCTATAAGGTGCATAGTGCATGAGTCACAAAATCTTCATAATCAGATCAGCATAGCTTACCCATAGTGAGATGCAAATGCAATGTTGCCATGGGAGCCCCGGAAGTGCGTTTCGCGTGCAGCTTTTTCAACAGGGATACCCTTAGGGATGCACCTTGTCTTCTATGTCCTAGATATAGCTAGTTACTATGAATTTGTAGGATATTAGATTATATATTGTGATGCAGTGACCCCTGCATCAGCTAGGGGGTGCTGTATGGGCTGCCAGGGACATGCATGCAGGCATTCCCTTTGTTGTGATGGGAAAATGGTGAGCGGCATGATTATAAATGGCTGATATGTATCACAGGGGTGGGTACCCTATGATGGAAGCTTGAATGTGTGTTGATCAGCAGATATACTGCTGAGGGTTTGTTGCTTTGTATTAGGGAAGCTTCCAGGTGACTTGGTGAGATGGGTGGGACCAGTCACCTACAAACCCACCCAGGGGTGTGTGTCTGAACGCCCAAAGTAAAGCCTGTATGAATATGGCTGGGTGTGTTAAAAGGACATGCCATGAGGTCATGACCATGTGATCCATACCTCACCTGTGGGTGTGGTTATGTACCATATAATGTGCCTGAGGTTTGGTCACAGGAGAGAGAGTGCATGGACCTGATTGGTTCATGTGGAATATCTTGGAAGGTCTAGGTGTTGGAAGGTGTACTGCCTTCCTGAATAGCACCTGCTGCGACCTTGGACCTTGTGAGGCCAGTGTGTTGGGAGACCCTGGGAGTAAGGTCGGATCCCTGAACAGCACCCGGACAGGGCCACGTGTGAGAGCAGAGTCTGTGACAGCCTGCGATTGGGGAAACCACTGCCCGGCTGTGGCTCTGGAACCATGAGGCGGCCTAGTGAATAAGGCACTGTCCGGAATGGTGAGCCCAGTGCGGCCGCTTCCCTGAGGACTAATGAAGAGTCAATGTCTGGAGCAGGAGCTCCTAAGAGTTAACCCCGGACAGGGGGAAATAACTGTGATGAGGCTATAGAGCCTGTCTCCTGGACATGGCACAGCCTGTGTGGCCACAGGACTGAGAGAGCGAAGCCCTATGATGAACATTGACCTGTCTAATGTAAGACTGTTGCTGTATAATAAACCACATGGACTGTTTAAGTGGAAAGTGTTCCTGTGTGCATCAATATCTTACAATATCTTGTTCTCTGGTTTCTGATCAGTATAGACCCCTGATTAATATGGTCCCAGGGTGTATTTAGGAATCTTGCTGTGCTCACCTCTAATCTATCACATACTTTTTATATCTATATGTATTGTTCTCAATAAATAAATTTGCGTGTACTATATTTTGAAGTCAGCTCTCCTCTTTTTCTTGCTAAAACTATCTATATGGAGTTTCTTCTTGGTTTATTTTTTGAAGTATAATTTTTCCTGATAATAGCTATGCGACTGGCAGTGGTAATTGGTTTAGCTAGTATTTTTGTTCCTGGGAATCATTTAACATCATATTTAATGTTTGTATAAAGTATACTAGTATATGCAGAGTTAGTCATTCTCATTAAATGTAAAGAGAAATATTACTGCATGAAACACCCTGTTGCAAAGGAGCCTAATAATTTAGGATGTGAGTAAAATCAGTGCTAAATGAGCAATCACCACGTATGGCAAAAAAGTAAAATACAAGTGTATGCGTGGTACAGCAAGATAAGATGACCAGAGGTAAAAAAAAATACAGACAGATGGTAAGTAATGATGGCAAAATAATACTGACCCATTGTTATTGAACCTGGGGCATGTATATGGGCATGCAGGTCATAACAAGCAAAATAAAATGAGAACTTTATCTGTGATCCAATTTCTTATTCCAGAGACATGTTTTTCTTAATATGGATGGAATATACATCTCTCCGAGAATCTGCCTCCAGAGCTTATTATAAATTACAGGGGGAGTTATCAGGGTGAGATATGTAGATCAGGAGGGCAGATTGTTAGTCATTACATGTCTCACACTAGTAACACCCTTTTTAATTTAAAATAAGTACTGGTGGCAGATTTTCAATTTTCTATGACCTCCATGCCCATATAGACAGCTCAGTAGGGTTGATCCTACTGACAGATTCCCTTTAAGCTTGTGCCAGGTCTCAATTCATATCAACTCTGAGCACCAATGCTATAATATCCTCAATTACATGTTCTACATAGAAAGCAGAGAAATTGAATCCCTCAGGTCTATGTATGCTCATGTCTAAGTATGCTCTGTGTAGGTGTAAGGAATGGGATTGTATATCTGTTTTGTCTGATCTTGCCCTTACTTCTGATGGATTCTGCCCTTAACCAATATGGAGCTGCTGGCTTCACTGGGGCCATCTTGTTTACTGACTCAGGCTCCTTGTTTCCTGTTTGCTGTATACATAAGGGAACTCTGCACACTATGCATTCCTTGTGTATCTTGTTCTTTACTTGCTGCCAAGCTGAAAGGACTAGCAACCTGTTTGCCCCTTCTACTCTTCGGGATACCCCGCTTGTTCCCGTATCTATGTACCACGGAAGGACTCTGCTGCTATACCTGCTCTGCACCCACCTCTGCTACTGTCTGCTCTCCATTAGGCCCCGGCTCTGGGTCCTGGATTCCGCATTGCTAGACTGGTATTCGCACCCTCGGTCTGTACTATTATTTGTGCATACTACTGAGACTGTCTTATTGTCTGCTTTGCATCTGTCAGCTGAAGTGCATATTTCTGCAATAAGATATATATACATCTTGAACTGTGATATACCGTGTCTGTCTTAATTTCTGACCCACGCCATCGGGCACCATAGAATTCTAGTATAAACTTATAACAGAAGGACATGTTATAAAATCATGTCTTCATTCGTTAGCGCAGAGACAAATGAAAATTGGAGGTAGGTGAAAACTAGCTACAAAAGCCATAAAATGAAGGATATATGCCATAGAAAGACCAAAGATGGTGCTATTACTAATATTCACAGGTATGGAAGCTTGTGATCAGATATAGTTGTGCTCAAAATTTTACATACCCCAGCAGAATATTTGCTTTCTTGGCCTTTTTTCAGAGAATATGAATGATAACACCAAAACTTTTTCTCCACTCATGGTTATTGGTTGGGTGAAGCCATTTATTGTCAAACTACTGTGTTTTCGCCTTTTAAATCATAATGACAACCCAAAACATCCTAATGATCCTGATTAAAAGTTCACATACTCCATTTCTTAATACTGTATATTGCCCCCTCTTTATTTTCTCAGATGGTAAAGCTGCCCACTCTCCTTGGCAAAAAGCCTCCAGTTCCTGTAAATTACTGGGCTGTCTAGCATGAACTCCATGCTTGCGATCTCCCCAGAGTGGCTCAATGATATTGAGGTCAGGAGACTGAGATGGCCACTCCAGAACCTTCACTTTGTTATTCTGTAGCCAATGATAGGACGACTTGGCCTTGTGTTTTGGATCGGTCATGTTGGAACATCCAAGTATGTTCCATGCACAGCTTCCGGGCTGATGATTGCAAATTTGGCTCCAGTATTTGCTAATAACGTGCTGCATTCATCTTTCCTTCAACTTCGACCACGTTTCCTGTTCCTTTGTAACTCACACATCTCCAAAACATCAGCAATCCACCTCTGTGCTTTACTGTAGGAATGGTGTTCCTTTCATCATAGGCCTTGTTGACCTCTCCAAATGTATGGTTGTGGCCAAAAAGTTCAATTTTTGTCTCATCACTCCACATTACCTTGTTCCAGAAGATTTGAGGCTTGTCTATGTGCTGTTTTGTGTATTGTAGGTGAGATACTTTGTGGTATTTGCACAGTAATGGCTTTCTTCTGGCGACTCAACCATGCCACCCATTTTTCTTCAAGTGCCTCCTTATTGTGCATCTTGAAACAAACACACCACTAGTTTTCAGAGAGTTAAGTATTTCAGCTGATGTTATTTGTGGCCGTGGTTTTGTTTTTACAGAGCCCCTGATTTTCCATTTGTTAATCACAGTTTGAAAGCTGCTGACTGGCATTCTCAATCCCTTGGTTATCTTTTTGTATCCCTTTCCTGTTTTATACAGTACAACTACCTTTTCCCATAGACCCGCTGACAATTCTTTTGGTTTCCCTATGACTTACAATCCAGAAACATCCATGGCTGGATGAAAGATGCAAGAGTCTGTCTGGATCCCAGAAACAGCTTTTATGCATACACGCTGATTACAAGCAATTAGGTCACAGGTGAGAATATTACCATTAGTAGCCATTCAAACCCATTTGTGTCAACTTCTGTACATGTTATCAGGCCAAAATCACCAAGGTATGTGAACTTTTGATCAAGGTCATTTGGATGTTTTGGGTTGTCATTATGATTTAAAAAAGCAAAAAAAAACAGTAGTATGACAATAAATGGCTTCACCCAACCACTAACCATGAGTGGAGAAAGTTTTGTTATTATCATTCATATTCTCTGAAAAAAGTCCAATAAGCAAAAATTCTACCGGGTAGGTAAAATTTTGAGCACAACTGTATCTGAAAGTGCAGATTTGCTTTTACAAATTAATGGGTTGTTGCAGACTAGACTTTTGTACTTTTGTAAATGACTCCACATATATCAATCCCTTCAATTTTTTTTTTCTATCAATGTGATTAGATTTATCCTTTTATTTCTGGTAGGCTGTTATCCCAAGTGTCCTGAGGATAAACCTTACTTTAATGAAGATGAAATGCAGTGTGTGTCTCAGTGTGGCTGTCTGGACAAAGAAGAAAATTACTACGTACTAGATGAACGAATTGAATCCTGCAATGTCTGTGAAATCTGGTAAAATGAAGTCTTTTTATAATATTCTCTAAAGCAAATTCACATTGCGAGGGCTCGCTCACACCACCTAGTAAATCAGACTAGTGCTAGTTTTTAATCGGATAGCACTAAGACCAATGTTATTCAATGGGGCGGTACTCATGACTAGAGTTGAGCGACTTTTGGTTTTTTAGGGTCGAGTTTCGTTTCGTGAAACCCGACTTTTCCAAAAGTCGGGTCGAGCAAGATCGTCCGATTATAGGGAAAAGTCGGGGTCGTCCCGAAACACGAAACCCAATGTAAGTCAATGGGGAATAAAAGTCATCAGTGAGAGGAGGACAGGAAACACACCTACAGTGCCCATTTGAATGCCAAAAGCATCAATTCTTCTTACTTTAGCTTGTCAACCTTAATTAACTTCATAATACAAGTTACGCACTGAAAAATGGGGGGTTTGTGGCTAAAGTTGTGGGGGGGGAGGGGTGGCTCCAGGTTTTCATGTGCCCTGGGCAAAAGAGCGCCCCTTTAACACATACCACAACTCATCATGCTCCGATACGGCAGAGAAATAGCGGTATAGTACAATGAAAAATACTTCACTTTTTACATCTCATGACAAGGCCCATCTATTTCTCCATACAGAATCATTGGTCCCATATAATGTTTGAAACAGTATATGATGAGCTCCACATAATGCTACAGTATATGTTGGTCCCCATGGATGAATCTCCACTGTCTTATGGGCCCAAATAATGCTCCAAACATAATGGGCCCCATTTCTAATGCTCTAGTGTATAATGGGCCCTGTAATTGCTGCTCCAGTGTCTGATGTCCACCTTTGGAATGTTCCAGTGTATGGTGGGCCCCATCTATCATTCTCCAGAGTATAGTGCTTCCCAAAAATTGCTGTCCCAACATTGAAAACAATCAAATAAGTCTCCTCGCTAGGGAATCCCTGTACTAGTCTGGACTCCTCGTCGTCCCCATCTTCCATCTCACTGCACAGTATTTCAACCTTGCAAGTGCTGTGATCCTGAGCAAGCAGGGGGGGCCCACTCGTTGGCGACGGCAATGGCACAGGGCCCCTGATAGTACGGTGGTGTGTCTGATGGCGGGTGGGCCGAACCTGCACTTTCATCTGCAGCTTCCTCTTTGTCACCGTGTAAGATGGAACTGTATATGGGAAGGGTAACCTGAGTTTCATCAGGGTCAGATTCAGGCCGTGTAGCGTGCGAGGGGAATGTAGTGGTCTGGGTCAATGTACCAGCAGATTCATCGAGCAGTGGCTGGGCATCAGGGCACTTGTGTCGCCCCCAGGAGTACGGTCGCCACAGTGGCATTACCTTCCTCCTAGGGAGTGTGATGTCATGCTTGGGAGCAACGAAGGATCTTTCTAGCAGGTTAACTGATTGGGCGGCGTTATTCCCACGAGTCATGACCCTCCAAACAGCGTTCATGAAGGCAAAGTGTTTGTTTTACGTGGGCAGTATGGTTGCAAAGCTGAACCTTAAAGGAATGTCCAGAAGAGCACCACCAGGAGTGGAGCCTACGGTTTAATTCGACTCCACCTGGGAAACCTCAACCATGCCAGCTACAGAAAAGATGCACACATTGCAAGCTTAATTCCGTTAACGAACAAGACTCCGTCATGCCCTGCGGTCCGAGTCCGGCTTACTAGAGGGACACGTGAGGCTCTGGCACATGAGATTGGCCAATAACTGGTGGGTCATGCCCTTACATGTCCGTGGCTGCATGTGCGCTACACTGAAAAGGCCAGCGTTTGTCGCTTACAGGTGCAGATAACCCGCTGAACAACATTAGTGATGGGGATCTGTGATTACAATTATTACCTGCGAACGATGATTTCCCAGTAAGTGCAGGTCAACCGCAGTTCCGGAATTAGGCCTAACCGTCATTCCTGAAAAAATGAAAAACTTACGTGTGCAAACCACAGGTGCTGTAGCTTGCTTAACAGCTCGCCAGCCGTTCTCAGGCCCAGTATGGATTACACGTGATTGCACAAAGGTGAGAAAGGGTACCGTATCCCCGGATAACATGTATGGATAGCGTACACATTCAAAATATATGTCTATACATCCGGAGGCAGGCTCAGACGGTGTTAGGCCCAGTATGGATTGCACGTGATTGCACAAAGGTTAGAAAGGGTACCGTATCCCCAGATAACATGTATGGATAGCGTACACATTCAAAATATATGTCTATACATCAGGAGGCAGGCTCAGACGGTGTTAGGCCCAGTATGGATTGCACGTGATTGCACAAAGGTTAGAAAGGGTACGGTATCCCCAGATAACATGTATGGATAGCGTACACATTCAAAATATATGTCTATACATCAGGAGGCAGGCTCAGACGGTGTTAGGCCCAGTATGGATTGCACGTGATTGCACAAAGGTTAGAAAGGGTACCGTATCCCCAGATAACATGTATGGATAGCGTACACATTCAAAATATATGTCTATACATCAGGAGGCAGGCTCAGACGGTGTTAGGCCCAGTATGGATTGCACGTGATTGCACAAAGGTTAGAAAGGGTACCGTATCCCCAGATAACATGTATGGATAGAGTACACATTCAAAATATATGTCTATACATCAGGAGGCAGGCTCAGACGGTGTTAGGCCCAGTATGGATTGCACGTGATTGCACAAAGGTTAGAAAGGGTACTGTATCCCCAGATAACATGTATGGATAGCGTACACATTCAAAATATATGTCTATACATCAGGAGGCAGGCTCAGACGGTATAGGCCCAGTATGGATTACACGTGATTGCACAAAGGTGAGAAAGGGTACCGTATCCCCGGATAACATGTATGGATAGCGTACACATTCAAAATATATGTCTATACATCAGGAGGCAGGCTCAGACGCTGTTAGGCCCAGTATGGATTGCACATGATTGTACAAAGGTTAGAAAGGGTACCGTATCCCCAGATAACATGTATGGATAGCGTACACATTCAAAATATATGTCTATACATCAGGAGGCAGGCTCAGACGGTGTTAGGCCCAGTATGGATTGCACGTGATTGCACAAAGGTTAGAAAGGGTACCGTATCCCCAGATAACATGTATGGATAGCGTACACATTCAAAATATATGTCTATACATCAGGAGGCAGGCTCAGACGGTATAGGCCCAGTATGGATTACACGTGATTGCACAAAGGTGAGAAAGGGTACCGTATCCCCGGATAACATGTATGGATAGCGTACACATTCAAAATATGTCTATACATCAGGAGGCAGGCTCAGACGGTGTTAGGCCCTGTATGGATTGCACGTGATTGCACAAAGGTTAGAAAGGGTACCGTATCCCCAGATAACATGTATGGATAGCGTACACATTCAAAATATCTGTCTATACATCAGGAGGCAGGCTCAGACGCTGTTAGGCCCAGTATGGATTGCATGTGATTGCACAAAGGTTAGAAAGGGTACCGTATCCCCAGATAACATGTATGGATAGCGTACACATTCAAAATATATGTCTACACATCAGGAGGCAGGCTCAGATGGTGTTAGGCCCAGTATGGATTGCACGTGATTGCACAAAGGTTAGAAAGGGTACCGTATCCCCAGATAACATGTATGGATAGCGTACACATTCAAAATATATGATAACTCAAATTAACCTGATTTTAAGGCAATACCACAAAAAACACGTGAAAGAAAGAAAAAAAAAAAAAAAAATTAAAAAAAATTAAAAAAAAAAAAAAAATTACATATTTTTTATATATATAACAATAATAATGAAATGGTTATAATTCTATTAGTATACCTTTTTCAACGTGTATAAGTGTGTGCCACTGGAAGAATGGTAGACCATTCGAGAAAAGATTTGTAAACCGAATCAAAGAAAAACCCAAATTTTGGTCAAAAAATGTATATAAAAATTAAATAAGATATATGAATAATAAAAAAGTCATAAAACAGATATACGATTAAAATACCTTTATTAAGTAATAGTAATACGAATACATATAAAAAAGATGTGTGCTCAAAAGAATTTTATATATACACCTATATAGGTTAATAAAGCACGGCGTTCCCCATTAATAAATAACTATATTTTATCCCTCTATACATTGGCTCCTTAAAAAAGTGACATAAAATATATGGAGACCATATAGGCTCAAACAAGTGTCTGTGCATAGAACCATGTGGTGATGCAAAACAATCAACAAGGAGAGAAACCAATGTGATGGTATAAAGTGCAAAAAATGCAAATTCCAAAAATAAATAAAAGAGTGAGTGTAGGGGAAAGGAGGGAAGAATAGAGGGTATATACCTTGGAGGAACGCTGCTGGATGAGCTACACACGCCCGACGTACGTTTCGGAATGAATCCTTCGTCGAAGGATTCATTCCGAAACGTACGTCGGGCGTGTGTAGCTCATCCAGCAGCGTTCCTCCAAGGTATATACCCTCTATTCTTCCCTCCTTTCCCCTACACTCACTCTTTTATTTATTTTTGGAATTTGCATTTTTTGCACTTTATACCATCACATTGGTTTCTCTCCTTGTTGATTGTTTTGCATCACCACATGGTTCTATGCACAGACACTTGTTTGAGCCTATATGGTCTCCATATATTTTATGTCACTTTTTTAAGGAGCCAATGTATAGAGGGATAAAATATAGTTATTTATTAATGGGGAACGCCGTGCTTTATTAACCTACAGTATATAGGTGTATATATAAAATTCTTTTGAGCACACATCTTTTTTATATGTATTCGTATTACTATTACTTAATAAAGGTATTTTAATCGTATATCTGTTTTATGACTTTTTTATTATTCATATATCTTATTTAATTTTTATATACATTTTTTGACCAAAATTTGGGTTTTTCTTTGATTCGGTTTACATTCAAAATATATGTCTATACATCAGGAGGCAGGCTCAGACGGTGTCAGGCACAGTATGGATTTGACGGCCCAGACTACACAGCGGAGGAACAAGGAGAGGTAAAGACTGCAAATGCTGGAGCCCTGCCCAAGCAAGGGGGGCCCACTCGTGGGCGTTGGTACTGGCACTGGGCCCCTCATAGTACGGCAGTGTGTCTGACGGCGGGTGTGCACCACCACCGTCAGAGACACTTGATTGCACTATGAGGGACCCTGTGCCAGTGCCCGCGCCCAAGAGTCGGCCTACCCACCTGTCCAGGGCAACGGCACTCGCACGGTGTCGTGCGCTAGTTGGTGACCCCGGCCATGGGGGGGGAGGCAGCACAGTTAGGGAGTTTTAGAAAGTGGCATATGTTGATGTTGGATATTCAGCTGATGCAAAAGGTGAAATAGGTCAAGTCCCAGGAAGAGGTGGACCAAAGCAAGCCATTTTTCTGTCACCCTATGTGTCATCAGGGGAAGGTGGGACAAAATCCTTGGAAACCCATGCGTGGTTCATTTTAATGAAGGTTAGATCATCCACATTTTGGGTTGACAGACGGGTCCTTTTTTCTGTCAGGATTGATCCAGCTGCACTGAAGCCTCTTTCCGATAGCACACTTGCAGCTGGGCAAGTGAGCTCCTGTAAGGCATATTGTGCCAATTCAGGCCAGGTGTCCAGTTTAGCGGCCCAATAGTCAAAGGGGAATGACCTGTGTGGGAGAACATCGATATGGGAGGAAAAGTAGTTTGTAACCATACTTGACAAGTGCTGTCTCCTGTCACTTTCCATCGATGCAGTATTACCAGTTATGTAAGCGGTACTTGAAAAATCAGTCCACAACATTGTCATGAAACCCCTGTCTCCAACGCCCCTTCTGCTGTGTGCACCACGAACACCTCTGCCAAGCTGACCCCAGCCCGTACGGCTCGTGTGAGAACCATCACCGCTGCTGTGTGCTGGGAATGCCTCAAGCAACCGATTTACCAGAGTTGCTTGTTTATTAGCCAATATTAGGTCAAGGTTCTCTTGTGGCAAGATGTTTTGTAATTTGCCTTTATAGCGTGGATCCAGGATGCTGGCCAACCAGTAGTCGTCATCGTTCATCATTTTGGCAATGCGGGGGTCCCTTTTTAGGATCTGCAAGGCATAATCTGACATGTGGGCCAATGTTCCCGGTGTCAATGATGCACTGCGAGTGCTGGTTGGAGGAGCACTTTCTGGCAAATCCACATCCCTCCAGTCACGCACAAACCCTGTACCAGAACTTGCCACGCCAACATTTTCACTTGCCCCACGAGATGCATCCTCCTCCCCTAAGTAATCATCCCCATCATCCTCCTCCTCTTCTTCCTCCACCTCGTCCAGGAGAGGTCCCTGAGCAGACAATGGCTGAATGTCATCAAGGATTCCCTCCTCCTCTTCCTCCTCATCAAAATTGGCTGCAGAAGCCTGCTCCTTAAGGTGCGTCAAAGTTTGCATGAACAGACGCATAAGTGGGATGCTCATGCTTAGGATGGCGTCGTCTGCACTTACCAGCCGTGTGCATTCCTCAAAACACTGAAGGACTTTACAGAGGTCTTTCAGCTTCGACCACTGCACACCTGTCAACTCCATGTCTGCTCTCAAAGTGCCTGGCCGTGTATCCTCCCACAAATGCATTATGGCCTGCCTCTGCTCGCACAGCCGCTCCACCATGTGCAGGGTGGAGTTCCACCTTGTTGCAATGTCGATAATGAGGAGGTGGTTGGGAAGGTGGAGCAATCGCTGCAGCTTCTGCATATGAACGGAGTGTACAGGCGACCGGCGGATGTGCGCGCACAGTCTTCGCACCTTCTGGAGCAGGGCTGTTAACTCCGGATAATTTTTGAGGAAGCACTGCACCACCAGGTTCAAGGTGTGAGCCAAGCAAGGTATGTGGCTGAGTTTTGAAAGGGCTATGGCTGCCACAAAATTACGGCCGTTATCACTAACTACCTTGCCTGCCTCAAGATGTACACTGCCCAGCCATGACTCAGTTTGTCACTTCAAGTACTCGGCCAGCACCTCGGCGGTGTGTCTGTCGCCCAAACACATCATCTGCAACACAGCCTGCTGACGCTTTCCACTAGCTGCTCGATAGGGGGACACATCGTGTGCAACAGTGGCAGCTGCAGATGGAGTGCTCGTACGACTGCGCTCTGTGGACGAGCTTTCGCTTCTGGAGGAGGAGGGTCGAACGCCTACAGCCAACTGTTTCCTATACCGTGGGCTAGGCAGCACTGTCCCACCACCGCTGTCCCCTGTGGACCCTGCATCCACCACATTAACCCAGTGCGCAGTGATGGACACATAACGGCCCTGGCCATGCCGACTGGACCATGCATCAGTTGTGAGGTGCACCTTTCCGCTCACTGACTGCTTGAGTGCATGGACAATGCGGTCTTTCACATGATGGTGGAGGGCTGGGATGGCTTTGCGAGAGAAGAAGTGGCGACTGGGTAGGTCATAGCGTGGTACTGCATAGGCCATGAGTTCGCGGAAAGCTGCGCTTTCCACCAACCGAAAGGGCATCATCTCAAACGAGATTAGTTTGGCAATGTGGGCGTTCAAACCCAGTGTACGCGGATGAGAGACTGAGTACTTTCTTGATCTACTCATAGTGTCTGGGAGGGTGAGCTGGACTTGAGAGCTGCATATGGTGGAAGTAGCAGTGGACAGGGTGGACTGAGAGAGGGTTGATGATGGTGATGGAGTTGTTGTTCTTTCTGATGGCCTAGAATCAGTCTTTTGTTGATATAACAGTGGGATTCCCTGACTGCTGTGGCCTTGCAATGACACCTCAACATTTGCTGCTGTGCTAACCGGTGGGCTTACAGTGGGGGAAACAATGTAGCGTTGCTGACTACCTTCGTTGTGATCAGTTGCACATGTGGCACTTGAGGTTTGGTGTTGTGTCCACGCTTGCAAGTGCATGCTGGTTAAATGTCTAAGCATGCAACTGGTATTCAAATTTTTCAGATTTTTCCCTCGGCTAAAGGTCTTTGCGCACTTCTTACAGATAACCTTGGCCTGATCATGAGGATTTTGTTCAAAAAAGTGCCACACTGCACTCTTCCTACTTTGGAAGACATTTTGCGGCCTAGCACACTGTGATATTTTGACCCTCTGGACAAGCTGTCCAGCAACTCTTTTGATGTTTGGAACCTGTCTTTGGAGTGCTCCGGGCCTGCCAGATAACAGCTGTTGCGATGTCGATGTCTGCTGTGGATGCTCCTCATCTGAGCTATTGGAAGCAGCACCCTCTTCCCCCAATGGATGCCAATCTGGGTCAACAACTGGGTCATCCATCACCTCCTCTTCTATGTCATGTGCACCTTCCTCTGTGTCACCGTGTATGGTGGTATAGTGTGCGGGAAGGGGCACCTGAGTCTCATCAGGGTCAGAATCTGGCTCTGTACACTGCGAGGACAATGTAGTGCTCTGAGTGAATGTACCAGCAGAATCATCCATCAGCGGCTGTGCATCAGTGCACTCCATGTCAGATTCATCTTGGCCTGGGTAATTCACCATTTCACTTGATAATCCAGGCATGGTATGTGAAAACAGCTCCATGTAGTAATCAGTAGTATGGCCTGCGTCATCCTTCAATCTTGGTTGGGGTGAAGGACACAAGGAAAGGTGTGGTTCATGAACATGAGCCTCCAATGACGACTCAGTGCTTTTACTTTTTACAACTGAAGAAGAGGAGGCGATAGAGCTGGAGGCTGAGTCAGCAATGTAAGACAAAACTTTTTCCTGATGCTCTGGCTTTAAAAGCGGTTTGCCAACTCCTAGAAAACTAAGCCTTCGAAGCCTTATGGAGCCAGACGATGACGCAGGCTCAACACCTCCTGCATTCGGTCCTATTTTGCTCTTGCCACTACCATCAGATCCACCACCAACACCATCATTACCAGCTGCCAACCCCCGCCCAATTCCACGGTCTCTTCCCCCAGCCTTCCTCATTTTTGGTAGAAATGTAGACAAAATCCAACAAACTATATAGTAATGTAAAACAAGGTACAAGGTGTCTATAGGACAGGGGAGATTTTGAATTTCTGCACACACTAGTGGACACTGGACACTTTTGGATTGTGTGAGGCCCACTGAATATCTGAGCGCTGTCACAGGCTCGATGGCACAGCTGTGACCAAAGTGACTAGAGGATAAGGGAGATTTTGAATTTCTGCAGACACTTGTGGACACTGGACACTTTTGGATTGTGTGAGGCCCACTGAATATCTGAGCGCTGTCACAGGCTCGATGGCACAGCTGTGACCAAAGTGACTAGAGGATAAGGGAGATTTTGAATTTCTGCAGACACTTGTGGACACTGGACACTTTTGGATTGTGTGAGGCCCACTGAATATCTGAGCGCTGTCACAGGCTCGATGGCACAGCTGTGACCAAAGTGACTAGAGGATAAGGGAGATTTTGAATTTCTGCAGACACTTGTGGACACTGGACACTTTTGGATTGTGTGAGGCCCACTGAATATCTGAGCGCTGTCACAGGCTCAATGGCACAGCTGTGACCAAAGTGACTAGAGGATAAGGGAGATTTTGAATTTCTGCAGACACTTGTGGACACTGGACACTTTTGGATTGTGTGAGGCCCACTGAATATCTGAGCGCTGTCACAGGCTCGATGGCACAGCTGTGACCAAAGTGACTAGAGGATAAGGGAGATTTTGAATTTCTGCACACACTAGTGGACACTGGACACTTTTGGATTGTGTGAGGCCCACTGAATATCTGAGCGCTGTCACAGGCTCGATGGCACAGCTGTGACCAAAGTGACTAGAGGATAAGGGAGATTTTGAATTTCTGCAGACACTTGTGGACACTGGACACTTTTGGATTGTGTGAGGCCCACTGAATATCTGAGCGCTGTCACAGGCTCGATGGCACAGCTGTGACCAAAGTGACTAGAGGATAAGGGAGATTTTGAATTTCTGCAGACACTTGTGGACACCGGACACTTTTGGATTGTGTGAGGCCCACTGAATATCTGAGCGCTGTCACAGGCTCGATGGCACAGCTGTGACCAAAGTGACTAGAGGATAAGGGAGATTTTGAATTTCTGCACACACTAGTGGACACTGGACACTTTTGGATTGTGTGAGGCCCACTGAATATCTGAGCGCTGTCACAGGCTCGATGGCACAGCTGTGACCAAAGTGACTAGAGGATAAGGGAGATTTTGAATTTCTGCAGACACTTGTGGACACTGGACACTTTTGGATTGTGTGAGGCCCACTGAATATCTGAGCGCTGTCACAGGCTCAATGGCACAGCTGTGACCAAAGTGACTAGAGGATAAGGGAGATTTTGAATTTCTGCAGACACTTGTGGACACTGGACACTTTTGGATTGTGTGAGGCCCACTGAATATCTGAGCGCTGTCACAGGCTCGATGGCACAGCTGTGACCAAAGTGACTAGAGGATAAGGGAGATTTTGAATTTCTGCAGACACTAGTGGACACTGGACACTTTTGGATTGTGTGAGGCCCACTGAATATCTGAGCGCTGTCACAGGCTCGATGGCACAGCTGTGACCAAAGTGACTAGAGGATAAGGGAGATTTTGAATTTCTGCAGACACTTGTGGACACTGGACACTTTTGGATTGTGTGAGGCCCACTGAATATCTGAGCGCTGTCACAGGCTCGATGGCACAGCTGTGACCAAAGTGACTAGAGGATAAGGGAGATTTTGAATTTCTGCAGACACTTGTGGACACCGGACACTTTTGGATTGTGTGAGGCCCACTGAATATCTGAGCGCTGTCACAGGCTCGATGGCACAGCTGTGACCAAAGTGACTAGAGGATAAGGGAGATTTTGAATTTCTGCACACACTAGTGGACACTGGACACTTTTGGATTGTGTGAGGCCCACTGAATATCTGAGCGCTGTCACAGGCTCGATGGCACAGCTGTGACCAAAGTGACTAGAGGATAAGGGAGCTTTTGAATTTCTGCAGACACTTGTGGACACTGGACACTTTTGGATTGTGTGAGGCCCACTGAATATCTGAGCGCTGTCACAGGCTCAATGGCACAGCTGTGACCAAAGTGACTAGAGGATAAGGGAGATTTTGAATTTCTGCAGACACTTGTGGACACTGGACACTTTTGGATTGTGTGAGGCCCACTGAATATCTGAGCGCTGTCACAGGCTCGATGGCACAGCTGTGACCAAAGTGACTAGAGGATAAGGGAGATTTTGAATTTCTGCAGACACTTGTGGACACTGGACACTTTTGGATTGTGTGAGGCCCACTGAATATCTGAGCGCTATGTCACAGGCAGAAATTGGCTATTGTATCACAAACTACAAGGTGTATGTAGAATTGGGCAGAATAGGAATCTCCCTAGAGTGCAGGTCTGTAAGAATGAAACATGTCCTCGACTTGTTCTCACAGAGTGACACACTGATAGCTTCACTGTGGCTATGATAACTGCCGTTACACGGTACTGTGTGAGGAGCGTACACCGCTGTATGGTGTGAAAAAATGCACGCTCAGTACCTCAGCAGGACAAAAAAAAAAATTGGGATTGCTTTTAAAAAAGCAGTTTGCAGAGCAGTGGGTAAACAGCAATGCAGGAATGTCATGAAGCCTTAGAAGGCAGCCCAACAACCAACACCACTGATACACCACAATATAGCCTCCCCTTGCACTGCACACACAGTGACTGGTGTGTTGTACAGGCAAAATCGATAGCAGCAGAAGCAGTTTTTTTTCCTTCTTCCCTGCCTAACGCTCTCCCTACAGAATCAGCAGCAACCTCTCCCTATGCTAAGATCGGCAGTAGTAAGATGTCACTGTGGCTATGATAACAGCCGTTACACGGTACTGTGTGAGGAGCGTACACCGCTGTATGGTGTGAAAAAATGCACGCTCAGTACCTCAGCAGGACAAAAAAAAAAATTGGGATTGCTTTTAAAAAAGCAGTTTGCAGAGCAGTGGGTAAACAGCAATGCAGGAATGTCAGGAAGCCTTAGAAGGCAGCCCAACAACCAACACCACTGATACACCACAATATAGCCTCCCCTTGCACTGCACACACAGTGACTGGTGTGTTGTAAAGGCAAAATCGCTAGCAGCAGAAGCAGTTTTTTTTCCTTCTTCCCTGCCTAACGCTCTCCCTACAGAATCAGCAGCAACCCCTCCCTATGCTAAGATCGGCAGAAGTAAGATGGCGGTCGGCGTGCACGCCCTTTTATACCCCCTGTGACGCCCACCAAAGCAAGCCAATCACTTGCATGCCCTTCTGAAAGATGGTGGTGACCCGTGCCTATGTCATCACGTTGCCCACAGTGTCCGTGGATCCTGATTGGCTGAAAAAGAGCGCAAAACAAACTTTTGAAACGCGACTTTAGCGCGTAAGTCGCCGACCTCGTGGCCGAGCTCATCCTAGGGTCGGGTTTCGTTTCATGAAACCCGACTTTGCCAAAAGTCGGCGACTTTTGAAATTTTTCGACCCGTTTCGCTCAACTCTACTCATGACTATTTCCACTGCGCTTTATAGACATTATTGGCACAGTCCCCAATGGGGCTCACAATCTAAATTCTCTATCAGTTTGGAATGTGAGAGGAAAGCGGAGAACCCAGAGGAAACCCACGGAAACACGGGGAGAACGTACAAATTCCTTGCAGATGTTTCACTTCGAACTGAAGTGGTTGCAAGAAAAAGATTGGATACCATAAGGTGCCACAGTATAGCTTGCAATATTTACGGATACATTGCAGTTCTGCAACATAGGAAACTGTAATTAGTCTTAAAAATGATTAATAGCTGCTGCCTAAAAAACGGATTGCACAAAGATGATAAGTGATGAAAAAAATGGTCCCACTTTTCTGAATGAAAATCAGACTGATTTTTTTATACTGTGGTTTAACCCTTGCCTAAGGTGGATAATTTAAAAGTTTTCAAGAAACTTTTTGTGCACACTCATCTGTAAAATATCTGCAGCATAAATTGATCTATGCTTTTAATTGTGACTCCATAGAAGGTTAATTTAGGCTTTGGATGTTACCATTAATTTCACTCTTTCCAATGTAATGCAAAAAAATTAAATGTTCAGCCTAAACATTTTCACAACGATATGTGCAGAGGATGGAACGTACGCCCATGGCTGACCTGTCCATCTAGAAATTCTGGCAAATGCCAGAAGGGCCTGTCTGGTCATGGGCTGCATTGTCTGCTACGTTGTTAACAGAATCGGTGTTCTCAAGACGACTATACTGTTAAGAGTTTTGATGGAGCACAAAGTTGCTGACTCTGTCACTTACCCCAGCAGGCCATGGGTATCATGAGAAATATTGGTCTTGTGGTAAATCTTCCTTTCCTACATCCAGCGTAATATTAGTAGCTAGCTATGAACCTGTTCTACACCCGGGTGGCGGGCATTTTTATTGGTATATGGTCTCCCATCCTGGTATGTGCTGCCCCCCCTCCTATCCTGGTATGCACGGCACCCCTCATCCCTATCCTGGTATGTATGGTACTCCTCATCCCTATCCTGCTATGCATGGCCCCGTCATCCCTATAATGGTATGCATGGCCCTCTCATCCCTATTCTGGCATGTATGATCCCCTCACCCCCCCCAATCCTGGTATGCATGGTACCCCATTCCTCATCCTGGTATACATGGTCCCCTCACCCCTGAATGCTGGTATGCATGGTACCCCCAAATCCCTAAGCTGGTATGAAGGTCCCCTCATCCCCCAGTCCTGGTATGCATGGTCCCCTCATCCCGAAATCCTGGTATGCATGGTCCTCTCACCCCCCCAATCCTGGAATGCATGGTCCCCTCACCTCCCAATCCTGGTATGCATGGACCCCTCACCCCCCAACCCTGGTATGAATGGTCACCTCACCCCCAATCCTGGTATGCATGGTCCCCCCTCATCCCTATCTCAGGATGTATGGTCCCCTCATCCCACATCTTTGTATACATGGCACCCCTTACCAACCAATTCTGGTATGCATGGTCCCCTCATCCCCAATCTTGGTATGCATGGTACCCCTCATCCCCAATACTGGTATGCATGTTACCCCTCACCCCCCAATCCTGGTAGGCATGGCCCAGTCATCCCTATAATGGTATGCATGGCCCTCTCATCCCTATTCTGGTATGTATGGTCCCCTCACCCCCCATTCCTGGTATGCATGGCACCCCATTCCTCATCCTGGAATGCATGGCCCCCTCACCCCCCAATCCTGGTATGCATGGTCCTCTCACCCCTAATTCTGGTATGCATGGTCTCCTCACCCCCTATCCTGGTATGCATGGTCCCCTCACCCCCTATCCTGATATGCATGGTCCTCTCACCCCCCTATCCTGGTATGCATGGTCTCCTCACCCCCTATCCTGGTATGTATGGTCCTCTCACCCCCTATCCTGGTATGCATGGTCCCCTCACACCCCAATCCTGGTATGCATGGTCCTCTCTCCCCCCTATCCTGGTATACATGCGTCCTCTCACCCCCCATCCTAGTATGCATGGTCCTCTCATCCACCTATCCTGGTATGCATGGTCCTCTCACCCCCCTATCCTGGTATGCATGGTCCTCTCACCCTCCTATCCTGGTATGCATGGTCCCCTCACCCCCCAAACCTGGTATGCATGGTCCCCCCCTATCCTGGTATGCATGGTCATCTCACCCCTCAATCCTGGTATGCATGGTCCCCTCACCCCCCTATCCTGGTATGCATGCGTCCTCTCACCCCCCTATCCTGGTATGCATGCGTCCTCTCACCCCCCTATCCTGGTATGCATGGTCCTCTCACCCCCCTATCCTGGTATGCATGGTCCCCTCACCCCCCTATCCTGGTATGCATGGTCCCCTCACCCCCCTATCCTGGTATACATGGTCCTCTCACCCCCCAAACCTGGTATGCATGGTCCCCTCACCCCCCAATCCTGGTATGCATGGTCCTCTCACCCCCCTATCCTGGTATGCATGGTCCCCTCACCCCCCTATCCTGGTATGCATGGTACTCTCCCTCCCCATCCTGGTATGCATGGTCCTCTAACCCCCCAATTCTGGTATGCATGGTCCCCTCATCCCCCTATCCAGGTATGCATGGCCCCACAACCCGCCCTCTCCTGACTTCACGGTAAATACCCGATCGATAATCTTTTGTGCCGTGATGTGAGGAGACTGAGGGCGTGTTGTTGGTCCAGAATTGGCGCCTGCATATTCCTCTCTTTCCAGCGCCATTTTCTTGAAGAAAAACACACTGCAATGTGTCTTCCACAAAATGGTGCCGGAAAGCACGGACTGCGCATGCGCCGATTCCGGCCCAACAACCCGCCCTCTCCTGTCATCATAGCAAGACCCCTCGGCCACACCGAATCGGGCAAATACCCGATCGGTAATCTTTTGTGCCGTGCTGTGAGGAGAAGGCGTGTTGTTGCTCCGGAATCGGCGCCTGCGCATTCCTCTCTTTCCGGCGCCATTGTCTTGAAGACACACTGCAGTGTGAAAACAGTGTGTCTTCCACAAAATGGCGCCGGAAAGCATGGACTGCCGCTTCCGGAGCCACAACCCGCCCTCTCCTGTCATCACAGCAAGATGTAAGATCACGCGGCCACACCGAATCAGATTCGGTAAGGTGTTGTGCCGGCGATCTCCTGAGGGGGGTGCGTCTACCGCGATCTTCTGGGGGGTGCGTCACTCTGTCTGGAGCCAGACTGCGCAGGCGCGTCGCGCTTGCGCAGTCTATAAAGGCTGCAGACAAAGTGACGCTTAGCCCATTATATTATAGATATATTCCATCTGGTTCATGGGGACGGGAACAACATGGGCCTGTGTGATTTCAAATGCCAGGTCTGAATTTTAGCCCCAGACCTGGTGGAAAATGATTATCCTTGGTTAGATTTGAACCAATAACCCGAGCAAAGAAAACCTACTGTCAGGAACACCGCACTGCACTTGCTCACTGAGCCAGTGCGCATGTCCTGAGTACAAAAACAGTGCTCAAAGATACCTGTGGAGCAGGGCAGCAGCGGTGACAATGCGTGCTTCAAACTACCAGTGTCAGGATCCTGTTAGCGCTGGAAAGTAAAGATGCACAGGACCTGTGGATGCTGAAGTTAGCAAGCTGGCACAGGACCTACAGTCATGTGACTACAAGGGGGCGGGGCTTAGCATCCTGCTTTTAGAGATGACAGGACACCATACAACAACTCAGAGTCAGGCAAAACGGAGGTCAGACACAGTACGGACAAAACGAGGTACAGGAGGGATATACAGATGGGAGGTCAGACAAAGCCAAAGGTCATACACAGTACGGGCAAGCACGGTACAGTGGGACGAGCAGAGAATAGTCAAGTCACAAGCAGAGAGTCATACACGAGAAAGCAGTGCGGTACAAAAGGGACAGGCAGAACTCGTAACGGGGACAGAACCGGATCAAAACCAAACAAGCAACAAGTAATCAGGCACAAGGCACACGTACACCAGAGGTCAACTAACTCAGCCGAGGGCAGAAGTATAACTGACACCGGACCTAGGTCTAGTGAGCTTTAAATAGCCACCCTCTGCCAGAGAGAGGCAGAAACAATTAACCCCATTTCTGACCAGGACGGGCCAAAGCGAAACCCCGTCCTGGATCATGACAGTACCCTTCTCTCAATGGGTGGCCACTGGACCCCCAGGTCTCTCAGGATACTTGACGTGAAAGGCCCGGACCAACCGATGTGCATGAACCGATCGAGCAGGAACGCACGACCGTTCTTCAGGACTGTAGCCTTTCCAATGTACCAGATACTGAAGGGCACGACGGGCCAACCTAGAGTCAACAATTCATTCCACCTCGTACTCAGACTGCCCGTCTACCAAAACCGGTGGCGGGGAGGCTAATGATCCCTCCCCACAGGACCTCACAGGTTTCAAAAGGGCCCTATGGAAAACATTGGGGATCCGTAGAGATGGCGGGAGACGCAACCAAAAAGCCACCGGGTTAACCGCTTCTATAATTTCATAGGGACCTATAAATTTAGGTCCAAGCTTCGCAGAGGGGACCTTGATCTTTATATTCTTGGTAGATAACCATACCTTATCCCCAATCTGAAACACCGGTCCCACAGATTGTTTTTTGTCTGCAAAAAAATTAAATTTATCCTGGGCCTTTGTAATGTTACTCTGGACCTCCCACCATACCTCCCCAAACCGCTGGATAGTCTCATCTGCCCCAGGACACCCATAGTTCAAACGGGAAAAATCTCCAAAATGAGGATGAAACCCATAGTTGCAGAAAAAGGGAGATGTACCCGTAGACTGGTTAAAGCGGTTGTTAAACGCAAACTCAGCCAACGGTAGCACAGAACACCAATCATCCTGCCGGGCTGAGGTCAAGCAACGCAGAATTTGCTCCAGAGTCTGATTGGTCTCCTCAGTCTGCCCATTAGTCTCTGGATGATAAGCAGATGAAAAGGACAGACCAATACCCAACCTCTCACAAAAAGCCCTCCAAAATCTGGAAACAAATTGCACTCCTCTATCAGACACCACATTCAAGGGTACCCCATGCAACCGCACCACATGCTCAACAAACAATCTGGACAATGTTTCCGCATTAGGTAGAGCTGCCAATGGTACAAAATGTGCCTGCTTACTAAACCTGTCTACCACAACCCAAATGACGGTATTACCCTTGGTGGGGGGAAGGTTGGTGATGAAATCCAAGGACAAATGCATCCATGGTCTCTCAGGAATTGGCAGTGGTACCAATTCCCCGGCCGGCCGGTTATGGGGGTTTTTTGCACGGGCACAAACATCACATGCAGACACATATTCCCCAATATCAGAGGCTAAAGAAGACCACCAGAATACTCTAGCAATGGCCTTCCGGGTAGCCGAGATCCCTGGATGTCTACCCAGAACTGAGTCATGGATCTCCCGGAGGACCTTGAGACGAAACTGAGCTGGCATAAAAAGTTTATCCACCGGCTTAGCCGGAGGTGCAAGAGACTGGGCTTCCTGAATCTACCATTCCAACATATTAGAAACACCTGCCACCACCACCCCAGGCTGAAGAATGGAGGATGGAGGTTCGGGGGGGACACCGGATCAAGACTGCGTGACATGGCATCAGCTCTGACATTTTTGGACCCTGGCTGAAAAGTGATCGAGAAGTTGAATCGGGAAAAAAAAGTGACCATCTAGCCTCTCTGGGAGTCAACCTTTTAGCTGACTCAATGTAAGCTAGGTTTTTGTGATCCATAATTACGGTTATAGGATGGACAGCCCCCTCCAAAAAATGCCTCCATTCTTCAAAGGCCAACTTTACGGCCAGAAGTTCTCGATTCCCAACATCATAGTTTCTCTCCGCAGAGGAGAATTTCTTCGAGAAAAAGGCGCAAGGTCTCAAATTGGTCAAAGTGGCG
Source organism: Dendrobates tinctorius (assembly GCF_039654945.1). NCBI lineage: Eukaryota > Metazoa > Chordata > Amphibia > Anura > Dendrobatidae > Dendrobates > Dendrobates tinctorius. The sequence goes on from NW_027361878.1 coordinate 3,063,071, forward strand.
GGTCCCTGGGACAAAACCGCCCACACCCCCACCTCTGAGGCGTCTACCTCAATGATAAATGGTTCAGACGGGACCGGTTGAATAAGAACCGGAGCAGATATGAAACATTTTTTCAAAAACTGAAACGCCGCTATTGCTGCGACTGACCAATTCTTGATATCGGCCCCCTTTTGAGTCATGTCTGTGAGGGGTTTAACCACCTGTGAGAACCCCCTTTTAAACTTGCGATAATAATTGGCGAATCCTAGGAAACGCTGCAGAGTCTTTAAATCACAAGGTTGAACCCAATCGACAATGGCCTGCACCTTATTAGTATCCATGCGATACCCCTCAGCAGACACAATGAATCCCAGAAAAGACAGCTCCTGAACAAAAAATAAACATTTCTCCAGTTTAGCCAAGAGACAGTTCTCCCGAAGCCTTTGGAGAACTGCCCGAACATGGCCAATGTGAGCCTGTTTATCAGGAGAGTAGATCAATATGTCATCCAAATACACCACCATAAACCATCCAATAAAATCGGAAAATACGTGATTTATGAAATTTTGGAAGACCGCTGGAGCATTGGTCAGACCAAAAGGCATGACCAAATTTTCAAACATCCCTTCAGTAGTGAGAAAAGCCGTTTTCCACTCATCTCCATCCCGGACTCGGATGAGGTTATACGCTCCCCGTAGATCTAATTTCGAAAACCACTTAGCTCCGGACAACTGGTTGTGTTATGAATGAGTCACCGTAGGAGGCAAAAACAGAAATACTAGCTAAGTCCAGAAAACCAGAGAAGTTGGCAGCTATTGGATTGCAGACCCCTGAACCTAACAACAACAACTAGCAGTAGCCGTGGGGGGTTCCTACGGTGCCTTAGACCCCTCGATCACAGCTGGAGAACTACATAGCCTAAAGACAGAAAGGGAAATCTAAACTGCCCCAGAGCAGACCCCAAAGCAATAGGCAGTCCCCAACATATAATGACGGTGAAGCAAGATGAAAAAACACTCACACAGATAGAAAGATAGGCTGAGCAAATGATGGGGCCCAAGCTAACTAAATAGGACAGGATAGAAAAGCTGCTGTCTGCAATCTGCCAAAACCCTATCGAAACAAGAGCCAACAGACTGATAGGGAAAAAAGCCCTCAAGACGCTAGACTTCAAAAAGACTATATCAGTACCCAGGTATTTTCTGAAGACAGAGCAAAAAGGAATTCAGCTCACCCCAGCAGGGAATGGCAGAAATCCAGCAAAACAAGGCAAAACAAAACCAAAAGAAAAATGCAAAAAGCAGAGCAGAAAACTTAGATTTTGAGGAGCAGGAATCAGACTGGTCTCCAAGAATCCCTCAGAGAAATCACCCGCAAGGCAGAAGGGCGTCGGCTGCCTTATATCTAGTCAGCAATTCCAGTCACCCAGTCATCATCATTCTGCTCAGATGTTTGGTAATCTGCCTCACTACCTTCCTTCACCAGAAGAGGGAGTTCATCAGACCTCAATGGTGAAGGGTAAAATGAACTCACAACATGGTTGTATAAATCAGGAATAAGTGGGAGGGGATACGTATTCCTCACAGTTATCTTATTTAACTCACGAAAATCGAGGCATGGGCGTAAACCACCATCTTTTTTCTTTGCAAAAAAGAACCCCGCCACCACGGGAGAAACAGAAGGACGAATGTGTCCCTTACGGAGACTCTTGGAAATGTATTCCTTCATCGCAGCCCGTTCTGGACCCGAAAGGTTATACAAGCGGGCCTTGGGCAATTTAGCACCTGGAACCAGGTCAATGGCACAAACAAAAGGGCGGAGGGGGTAAAACCTCAGCCTCTTTTTCTGAGAAAACGTCTGTATAGTCTTTTAGGCACTCCGGAATACTTTCCAGACTCACGGACGACACAGACACAGTAACCAGACATTTTTCGGGACAATAGGGACCCTATTTAGCATTTAGCAATGTCCCATGATTCCCAATTGATCACCGGATTATGTAATTGCAACCAGGGGAACCCCAACACCAGTCCCGCAGGCAGGTTGTCCATAATAAAACATAAAATATGTTCCTGGTGTAAGGAACTCACTTTAAGGAGAAACACTTCTGTACGAAATATGACATCATTTTTTACCAGTGGTGTTTTGTCAATGGCAACAACGTGAATAGGAGTCTCCAACCTAACTGTCCCTAACTTCCACCTGGACACCAAGTCAGAGTCAATAAAGTTTAACGATGAACCACAATCCACAAAAGCAGAAGTGGTTGTGGAGACATTCCCACAACAAAATTCCACTTGTAACATCATTTTGGAAAATGGAGAAAAGGGTACCTGAGAGACTGGGTGACCTCCACGACAATCACCTGGGCTCAGTCGCTTGTAAGTTGGTGGACAAGAAGGGCAATTCTTTTTCCAATGTCCAGAATCTCCACAGAAAAAACAGCATTTTCCCAAATGCTGTTGTCTCTTTCCTTTCTCCTTGAAGTCGGCGGTTCCCATCTCCATGGTATCCAATGTAAGACTGGCTCCTGTTATGAATGAGTCACTGGAGGAGGAGAAAACAAAAATACAAGCTAAGTCCAGAAAACCAGAGAGGTTGGTAGCTAGCGGATTGCAGACCCCTGATCCTATTCACAGCAACTAACAGTAGCCGTGGGGGGTTCCTACGGTGCCCTAGACCCCTCGACACAGCCGGAGAACTACATAAGCCTAAAGAAAAAAAGGGGAAATCTAAACTGCCCCAGAGCAGACCCCAAAGCAATAGACAGCCCCCAACATGTATTGTCGGTGAAAAACAGATGAAAACACAAACACATACAGAAAGACAGGCTGAGCAAACGATGGGGCCCAACTAACTAGATAGGACAGGACAGAAAAGATGCTGTCTGCAATCCGCAAAAAACCCTACAAAAATGTCCCAACCATCTGATAGGAAAAAATCACTATATCAGCACTCAGGTATATTCTGAAAACAGAGCAAAGAGATCAACTGATCAGAGACAAAAATGGAATTCAGCCAGTCCCAACCAGGACTGGCTGAATACAAACACTATCCCCTCACCTAAGATGGTAGCAGGCTTGGTCATAATAGGAGAATCAGAAAAGAAACTCCTAGAGAGGGCGTCTGCCTTGACATTCTTAGTGCCCGGAAGAAAAGAGACCACAAAATCAAAACGTGTGAAAAACAAGGCCCACCTAGCCTGTCTAGGATTCAAGCGTTTGGCCGACTCCAGGTAAATCAAAATCTTGTGGTCAGTAGGGACCACGACTTGATGTTTAGCTCCCTCCAACCAATGTCTCCACTCCTCAAATGCCCATTTCATGGCTAACAGATCCCGATTCCCCACATCATAGTTACGTTCGGATGGGGAGAACTTTCGGGAAAAGAGGAAAAGAAAGCACAGGGATTCATTTTAGATGTTACAGGATCTTTTTGGGACAAAACAGCTCCTGCACCAATCTCAGAAGCGTCCACCTCTACCTGAAACGAGAGTGAGACATCAGGTTGCCGCAAAACCGGGGCAGAAGTGAACCTTCGCTTCAGCTCCTGAAAGGAAGAAACAGCCTCCGGAGACCAATTCAGCACATCAGCACCCTTCTTAGTCAAATCAGTCAATGGTTTGGCAATACCAGAAAAATTAGCTATAAATTTACGATAAAAATTAGCAAAACCCAAAACCTTCTGGAGGGCCTTCAAAGAAGTGGGCTGAACCCAATCATAAATGGCCTGTACCTTGGCCGGATCCATTTCAATAGTTGACGGAGACAAAATAAATCCCAAAAATGAAATCCTCTGTACACCAAAAAGGCATTTCAATCCCTTGCCATACAGTGAATTCTCCCTCAAAATCCGGAACACAGTCCGAACATGTTCCACATGAGAGTCCCAATCCTTGGAAAAGATCAAAATATCATCCAGATAGATGATCAAAAATTTATCCACAAAATCTCGGAAAATATCATTCATGAAGCACTGGAAGACAGAAGGGGCATTAGTGAGCCCAAAAGGCATCACCAGGTACTCAAAATGTCCCTCCGGAGTATTAAATGCCATCTTCCATTCATCCCCCTGCTTAATGCGAATAAGATTATACGCCCCCCTGAGGTCAAGCTTGGTAAACCAGCAAGCACCTTTAACTCTGGGGAAAAGATCAGAAATCAGGGGTAACGGATACTGATATTTAACAGTAATTTTGTTGAGGGAACGATAGTGAATACAAGGCCTTAATGAACCATCTTTCTTGGCCACAAAAAAAACAGCACCTAAGGGTGAAGAGGATGGTCTAATATGACCCTTCTCCAATGACTCCTTAATATAGGATTGCATAGCCTCGTGCTCGGGTACAGATAAATTGAAAAGTCAACCCTTGATAAATTTACACCCAGGGCTCAGCTCAATTGCACAGTCATAACTCCTATGAGGAGGCAAAGACGCAGACTGATTCTCACTAAATACATCATAAAAATCAGCCAAATAGTCAGGAACATCATGCGACTTGGGAGAGGTGGAGAAAACAGGAGCATCACTAAGGGCACAACGACAACCCCAACTCACCACAGACAAAGATTTCCAATCCAAAACTGGATTATGGATTTGCAACCAGGGAAACCCCAGAACGATGGTATCATGAAAATTATGCAACACCAAAAATCTGCAATTTTCTTGATGGTCTGGGGCGACCCGCATTACCACCTGGGTACAAAACTGAGGTTTATTCTTCGCCAAAGGAGTAGCATCAATACCCCTCAAAGGGATAGGCGTCTGCAGAGGTGTCATAGGAAACCCACAACGTTTAGCAAAATCCAAGTCGATCAGGTTCAGAGCTGCTCCCGAATCCACAAAAGCCTTAGCGGAAAATGTGGACAGGGAGCAGATCAGAGAAATTGCCTGAAGAAACTTAGGTTGAACACCACCCACAGCAAATGTGTGTGCAAAACATTTCTCTCGTTTAGGGCAGACAGAAATCATATGAGAGGCATCTCCACAGAAAAAACACAGCTTATTACGCCTTCTGAACTCCTGACGTTGCGCCCTAGACAAAACTCTATCACATTGCATTGTTTCAGACATTTGTTCAACAGGTGGCAACACCTCTCGTACAGTTTTGCGTTCACGCCAACACCGATCAACCTGAATGGCTAATGACATAGAATTGTCAAGACCAGAGGGAACAGGAAATCCCATCATAGTATCTTTTACGGTTTCTGACAAACCCTTCCGAAAGAGAGCTGCCAAGGCACCATCATTCCAAGTGGTGGGGACCGCCCACTTTCAGAATTTTTGACAGTACAACTCTGCAGAATCCTGACCCTGGCTCAATGCCAACAGGGCCTTTTCAGCCTGATCAATAGCATTAGGTTCATCATACAACAACCCCAAGGCCTGAAAAAATGCGTTCACATCAGTCAGAATAGGATCATCAGGTTTCAAAGAAAACGCCCAATCCTGGGGATCGCCGCGCAGCAAAGAGATGACAATTTTAACCTGCTGCGCGGAGCTCCCCGATGAGATAGGCTTCAAGGTAAAAAATAATTTACAATTATTCTTAAAATTCGGAAATTTAGACCGATCCCCAAAAACACATCAGGAGTAGGGAACTTTGGTTCAGCAGCATGTGAATGAGCAAGGTAGGCGGAAATTCCCCACACTTCAGCAGCAAGCTGCTCCACACGATCAGACAATTGCTCAATCTCCATTGAGAAAAAATTCCTCCTACGGCCTCAGAGAAATAGAGGAAAAAATATACACAAAAAAAAAATTCTGACACTTTTTTTTTTTTTTTTACAATTCTTTCCTGCTATGGAGTACCCTAGAATCTGCGGTAAGGCTGGTGATTCTGTTATGAATGAGTCACCGGAGGAGGAGAAAACAAAAATACAAGCTAAGTCCAGAAAACCGGAGAGGTTGGTATCTAGCGGATTGCAGACCCCTGATCCTATTCACAGCAACTAACAGTAGCCGTGGGGGGTTCCTACGGTGCCCTAGACCCCTCGTCACAGCCGGAGAACTACATAAGCCTAAAGAAAGAAAGGGGAAATCTAAACTGCCCCAGAGCAGACCCCAAAGCAATAGACAGCCCCCAACATGTATTGTCAGTGAAAAGCAGATGAAAACACAAACACAGACAGAAAGACAGGAAAAAAGGTCCTGAAGTCGCTAGACTTCAAAATCACTATATCAGCACTCAGGTATATTCTGAAAACAGAGCAAAGAGATCAACTGATCAGAGACAAAAATGGAATTCAGCCAGTCCCAACCAGGACTGGCTGAATTCAAACACTAAGGAAACCAGACAAAATCTCATGGAATAATATCAGGGCAAAAACTTAGCTTTTAGTAGACAGGAACTAAAACTGGAAGCCAGAGCTCAGAGCAGAAAGGATCACCAGCAAACCCTGCAGGGCGTCGGCTGCCTGATATCCACTCAGAAATTCCAGATGTCCAATCACACTCCGCCTGTTCAGATAACAGGTACTTCCCATCCCAATCAATTTCACTACCTCTCTTCACCAGCAGAGGGAGTTCATCAGACATCAAAGGTGAAGGGGAAAATGAACTCACAACAGGCTCCCCTTCCTTGAGAAAATAATGGGGTTTTGACCTGCATCACTCCCCTGGCCCGTAGCATGCGATCCATTCGGACGGCTTTAGTCATAGCCTCCTCCAGGGAATCAGGCGGAGGGTGGAGAGCCAAGTCATCTTTCAGATGTTCAGACAGGCCTCTATGGAACAAACCCTGGAGGGCTGCATCATTCCAGCAGACCTCAGCAGCCCAGCGTCTGAACTCTGAGCAGAACCACTCGGCTGAGTGCTTCCCCTGACACACACTCATCACCCTGTCCTCAGCCATACGCATCCGATCAGGCTCATCATAAATATGCCCTGAGGCTTCAAAAAATGCCTCCACAGTCCTACGCTCAGGGGCAGTGGTAGGAAGGGAGAAAGCCCAAACCTAGGGAGCTCCCCTTAACAGAGACATAATGACCCCTACTCTCTGACTTTCATCCCCCGAGGAGTGTGGTCTCAAGGAAAAAAAAGCTTACAGCCCTCCTTGAACACTTTGAATTCCCTTCTATCTCCAGAAAAAGTATCCGGTAACTTAACCGGAGATTCAGGGGAAATTACTGTAACCTCCCGAGCCCCTGATGATAAAACCCCCTGCACAGTGTCAGCGATCAGCTGCTGAGACTGAGCCAGGGTGAGTTGTTCCCCCAGGAGTCTCTGAGACATCTGAGTTAGGTGCTTTACCTGCTCAGAAAGAGCTTGCATAGGATCCATCACACACACAGAGAAAAGGAGCAGAGAAAAAAAAATGGTAATGGTCAGTTATAATGTCAGGAACACCGCACTACACTTGCTCACTGAGCCAGTGCGCATGTCCTGAGTACAAAAACAGTGCTCAAAGATACCTGTGGAGCAGGGCAGCAGCGGTGACAATGCGTGCTTCAAACTATCAGTGTCAGGATCCTGTTAGCGGTGGAAAGTAAAGATGCACAGGACCTGTGGACGCTGAAGTTAGCAAGCTGGCATAGGACCTACGCTCATGTGACTGCAAGGGGGCGGGGCTTAGCGTCCTGCTTTCAGAGATGGCAAGAAACCATACAACAACTCAGAGTCAGGCAAAACGGAGGTCAGACACAGTACGGGCAAACAAGGTACAGGAGGGATATACAGATGGGAGGTCAGACAAAGCCAAAGGTCATACACAGGCAAGCGCGGGCAAGCGCGGTACAGCGGGACGAGCAGAGAATAGTCAAGTCACAAGCAGAGAGTCATTCACGAGAGAGCGGTGCGGTACAAAAGGGACAGGCAGAACTCGTAACAGGGACAGAACCGTATCAAAACCAAACAAGCAACAAGTAATCAGGCACAAGGCACACGTACACCAGAGGTTAACTAACTCAGCCGAGGGCAGAAGAGATGCCAGAAAGAGGCAGAAACAATTAACCCCATGTCTGACCAGGACGGGCCAAAGCGAAACCCCGTCCTGGATCATGACACCTACAATGCTAAGCTGTTGGAATAATATTTATTATTGCATATATTATGACTACTATGTACTACTGTTTATTGATGCATGAGTCTCTCTCTCCAACAATAGTGTTATATTGTCAATAATACATTGTCTGAAAAATAAGAGCACCAGGACCTTCCTGCTCACTGTTCACACTGTGTGTAGCTGGAGCACATTCTTTTACTTTACAAGCTGGCAGACGAGATGCTAAGATCCCGAGCTGTAAGAAATACCAGTTGTAAGCTGCGTTATCTGTGTTCATGAATAAATATCTTCACTGTTGAACAGCTGGACTGTACACACATTAATCCACTGCCAACATAACCACCCAGCCACCGTGCTGTTCAAAAGCTGTTTACTGACTAAGTCATGAAAATGACTTCCAACACCTATGAGAAGGTTGTGAAAAGAGAAACTAGTTCCCATTGCAGCCACTCACTTCAATTTTTAAAGTTTGCTGGGGAGTGTACCGCACAGACAGCCATTATCCGCCAGGTAGTTATGCATCACCATTATCCTTCCCTTATCTTGCACCAGATGATAGTGATATTGCCTTGGAATATATATATATATGTTATGAGTTCATTTTCCCCTTCACCATTGAGGTCTGATGAACTCCCTCTTCTGGTGAAGGAAGGTAGTGAGGCTGATTACCAAGCACCTGAGCTGGGAGAGGATGACTGGGCGACGGGGATCTCTGACTGGATATAAGGCAGCCGACGTCCTTCTGCCTCACTGGTGATTTCTCTGTGGAATTCTAGGAGACCAGTCTGATTCCTGCTCCTCAAAAGCTAAGTTTTCTGCTTAGCCTTTTTGCATTTGTGTTTTGGTTTTAGTTTGCCTTGCTTTTCTGGATTCTGCCATTCCCTGCTGGGGTGAGCTGAATTCCTTTTTGTCGGTTTGCTCTGTCTTCAGAAAATATCTGAGTACTGACATAGTCTTTTTGAAGCCTAGCATCTTCAGGCCTTTTTCCCTGTCAGTCTGTTGGCTCTTATTTTGATAGGGTTTTTCGCAGATTGCAGATAGCAGCCTTCCTATCCTGTCCTATCTAGTTAGCTTGGGCCCCATCATTTGCTCAGTCTATCTTTCTATCTGTGTTAGTGTTTTTTCTTCTTGCTTCACCGTCATTATATGTTGGGGGCTGCCTATTGCTTTGGGGTCTGCTCTGGGGCAGTTTAGATTTCCCTTTCTGTCTTTAGGCTAGGCAGTTTTCCGGCTGTGATCGAGGGATCTAGGGCATCGTAGGAACCCCCCACGGCTACTGCTAGTTGTTGTTGATAGGTTCAGGGGTCTGCAATCCGATAGCTGCCAACTTCTCTGGTTTTCTGGACTTAGCTAGCATTTCTGTTTTTGCCTCCTACGGTGACTCATTCATAACAAAATCACCAGCTTTACGCAGATCCTAGGGTACTCAATAGCAGGAAAGAATTTAAAAAAAAAAAAAAAGTGTGTATATTTTTTCCTCTATATCTCTGAGGCCGTAGGGGGAATTTTTTTTTCTCTCAATGGATATAAAGCAATTATCTGATCGTGTGGAGCAGCTCGCTGCGGAAGTGCGGGGAATTTCCGCCTACCTTGCTCATTCACATGCTGCTGAACCAAAGATCCCTACTCCTGATGTGTTTTTTGGGGATCAATCTAAATTTTTGAATTTCAAAAATAATTGTAAATTATTTTTTGCCTTGAAGCCTAACTCGTCAGGGAGCTCCGCGCAGCAGGTTAAAATTGTCATCTCTTTGCTGCGTGGCGATCCCCAGGATTGGGCGTTTTCTTTGAAACCTGATGATCCTAGTCTGGCTAATGTGAACGCATTTTTTCAAGCCTTGGGGTTGTTGTATGACGAACCTAATGCTATTGATCAGGCTGAAAAGACCCTGTTGGCATTGAGCCAGGGTCGAGATTCTGCAGAATTGTACTGTCAAAAATTCCAAAAGTAGGCGGTCCTTACTGCCTGGAATGATAATGCCTTGGCAGCTCTCTTTCGGAAGGGTTTGTCAGAAGCCGTAAAAGATACTATGGTGGGATTTCCTGTTCCCTCTGGTCTGGGCGATTCTATGTCATTAGCCATTCAGGTTGATCGGCATTTACGTGAACGCAGGACTGCACGAGAGGTGTTGCCACCTGTTGAACAAGTGTCTGAACCTATGCAATGTGATAGAGTTTTGTCCAGGGAGCAACGTCAGGAGTTCAGAAAGCGTAATAAGCTGTGTTTTTTTGTGGAGATGCCTCGCATATTATTTCTGTCTTTCCTAAATGAGAGAAACATTTTGCACACACGTTTTCTGTGGGTGGTGTTCAACCTAAGTTTCTTCAGGCAATTACTCTGATCTGCTCCCTGTCCACATTTTCTGTCAAGGCTTTTGTGGATTCGGGAGCAGCCCTGAACCTAATGGACTTGGATTTTGCTAAACGTTGTGGATTTCCTATGACACCTCTGCGGACACCTATCCCTTTGAGGGGGATTGATGCTACTCCTTTGGCGAAAAATAAACCTCAGTTTTGGACCCAGGTGGTAATGCGGGTCGCCCCAAACCATCAAGAAAATTGCAGATTTTTGGTGTTGCATAATTTGCATGATACCATTGTTCTGGGGTTTCCCTGGTTGCAAATTCATAATCCAGTTTTGGACTGGAAATCTGTGTCTGTGGTGAGTTGGGGTTGTCGGTGTGCCCTTAGTGAGGCTCCGGTTTTTTCCACCTCTCCAGTCGCATGATGTTCCTGACTATTTGGCGGACTTTTATGATGTATTTAGTGAGAATGAGTCTGCGTCTTTGCCTCCTCATAGGAGTTATGACTGTGCAATTGAACTGAGCCCGGGGGGTAAATTTCCCAAGGGTCGGCTCTTCAATTTATCTGTACCCGAGCATGAGGCTATGAGATCCTATATTAAGGAGGCGTTGGAGAAGGGTCATATTAGACCATCCTCTTCACCATTAGGTGCTGGGGTTTTTTTCGTGGCCAAAAAGGATGGTTCATTAAGGCCTTGTATTGATTATCGTGCCCTCAACAAAATTACTATTAAATATCAGTATCCATTACCCCTGATTTCGGATCTATTCTCCAGAGTTAAAGGTGCTTGCTGGTTTACCAAGCTTGACCTCAGGGGGGCGTATAATCTTATCCGCATTAAGCATGGGGATGAATTGAAGACGGCGTTTAATACTCCAGAGGGACATTTTGCGTACCTGGTGATGCCTTTTGGGCTCACTAATGCCCCTTCTGTCTTCCAGTGCTTCATGAATGACATTTTCCGAGACTTTGTGGATAAATTTTTGATTATCTATCTGGATGATATTTTGATCTTCTCCAAGGATTGGGATTCTCTTGTGGAACATGTTCGGACGGTTTTCCGGATCTTGAGGGAGAATTCCCTGTATGTCAAAGGATCGAAATGCCTTTTTGGGGTACAGAGGATTTCATTTTTGGGATTTATTTTGTCTCTGTCAACTATTGAAATGGATCCGGCCAAGGTACAGGCCATTTATGATTGGGTTCAGCCCACTTCTTTGAAGGCCCTTCAGAAGTTTTTGGGTTTTGCTAATTTTTATCGGAAATTTATAGCAAAATTTTCTAGTATTGCCAAGCCATTGACTGATCTGACTAAGAAGGGTGCTGATGTGTTGAATTGGTCTCCGGAGGCTGTTTCTTCCTTTCAGGAGCTGAAGCGAAGATTCACTTCTGCCCCGTTTTTGCGGCAACCTGATGTCTCACTCCCGTTCCAGGTAGAGGTGGATGCTTCTGAGATTGGTGCAGGAGCTGTTTTGTCCCAAAAGGATCCTGTAACATCTAAAATGAATCCCTGTGCTTTCTTTTCCCGAAAGTTCTCCCCATCTGAACGTAACTATGATGTGGGGAATCGGGAACTGTTGGCCATGAAATGTTTCTATACTAATGCACAAAGCATGGGCAACAAACAAGGAGAATTGGAACTACTAACACAGGAAAAGAAATATGATGTCATTGGAATCACTGAAACTTGGTGGGACAATACACATGATTGGAATACAAGACTAGAAGGATACAACTTATTTTCAAGAAACAGACTTGATAAACGAGGAGGAGGTGTCGCATTGTATGTTAGAAACGCGTATATCTGCACACAGATTGAAGCTTCAGAGACTGGGAGTACTGTGGAAACTGTTTGGACAAGAATACAAGGACAGAACAATGGAAAGGACACCATTGTAGGCATTTACTACAGGCCGCCTGTGCAAGCTGAAGATATGGATGAACTCTTTATGCATCAAATGGCCAAGTTCTCCAAAAAATATGACATAGTTGTCATGGGAGATTTCAACTATCCAGACATTTGTTGGGAATCTCTCTCAGGCAAAACTAACAGGTCAAGGAAATTCTTATCCTCTCTTGCTGACAACTTTATCTTCCAAAAGGTAGGGGAGAAAACAAGGGGACCTGCTACCTTGGATCTAATCCTTACAAACAGGGAGGAAATGGTTGAGGAGGTAAAAGTGGCTGGGACCCTAGGAGGTAGCGACCATGCTATTTTAGAATTTTGGATAACTAGAGGAGGAAGACATGTGAAGACTCAGACGTCAAGGTTAGATTTCAGAAAGGCAGATTTTAAGGGATTCAGAAAGAGAATTGGAGGGATCCAATGGCTGGATATCCTTAAAGACAAAAATGTCCAGGAAGGATGGGAAATCTTGAAAAATGAAATTCTCAAAGCACAATTGTTAACAATTCCAAAAAGAGGGAAGAATAGGAAGCATTTAAGGAAGCGAGGATGGATGAACACAGAACTTAAGCACATGCTAAAAAGGAAGAAAAAAATGTTTATAAAATGGAAAGAGGGAGGCATATCTAAAGAAGAATATAATGCTGTCTGCAGAACCTGCAGGGAACAAATCAGATAAGCTAAAGCTGACAATGAATTGAGGCTTGCAAGAGATGTCAAAAGCAATAATAAAGGATTTTGGGGATATGTCAAAAGTAAAAGAAAAGTCAAAGATGCTATAGGATTTTTACAGGATGAAAATGATGAAATGGTAAGACAGGATGTTGAGAAGGCCGAACTTTTAAATTCCTATTTTGCATCTGTTTTCTCTCAGAAAGGAAATGTAACATCAACTGTTCTTCACTGTCCTATTAAGGGAATAGAAGAATCCAGGATATCTATAAACAGAAAGATAGTGAGGAAACACTTAGCTAACCTAAATGAATTCGAGTCACCAGGTCCAGATGAATTACACCCCAGAGTACTGAAGGAGATAGCAGAAGAAATTTCTGAACCCCTCTCCATAATCTTTGAAAATTCTTGGAGAACAGGAGAAGTCCCAGAAGACTGGAGAAGAGCAAATGTTGTTCCTATCTTCAAAAAGGGGAAGAAGGTGGACCCAGGCAACTATAGGCCGGTGAGTCTGACTTATATACCAGGAAAGATCTTTGAACAAATTATTAAACAACATGTATGTCAGTACCTGGATAAGAATGAAGTGATTAAACAGAGTCAGCATGGGTTTGTAACTAATAAGTCATGTCAGACTAACTTAATTTCCTTCTATGACGGAATCACTGATTGGGTGGATCAAGGAAATGCTGTAGATATAGTATATCTTGACTTCAGCAAAGCATTTGACAAAGTATCTCATACAATCCTTATTGAAAAAATGTCTAAGTATGGAATGGACAAGGCAACTGTTAGGTGGATTCATAACTGGCTTAGTGATCGGACCCAAAGAGTGGTCGTAAATGGCTGCACATCCAGTTGGAAGAATGTCTCAAGTGGGGTACCACAGGGCTCTGTCCTGGGCCCTGTATTGTTCAACATCTTTATCAACGATTTAGATGAAGGAATTGAGGGTAAACTGATTAAATTTGCTGATGACACAAAGCTAGGAGGGATAGCTAATATTAGAGAAGAGAGAGAGAGGATTCAAAAAGATATAAATAAACTGGAGAAGTGGGCAGCAACTAACAGAATGGTTTTTAACAGGGAAAAATGCAAAGTACTACATCTGGGCAATAAAAATGAAAAAAGCATATACAGAATGGGAGGAATAGGGCTAAGCAACAGCACATGTGAAAAAGACTTGGGCATACTAATAGATCACAGACTGAATATGAGTCAACAGTGTGATGCAGCAGCAAAAAAGGCAAATGCAATTCTAGGATGTATTAACAGAAGCATACAGTCTAGATCACGTGAAGTCATTATTTCCCTCTACTCCTCTTTGGTCAGACCTCATCTGGAATATTGTGTCCAGTTTTGGGCACCACATTTTAAAAAAGACATCAACAAACTGGAGCAAGTTCAGAAAAGAGCGACCAGAATGGTGACCGGTCTGCAAACCCTGTCTTATGAGGAAAGGTTGCAGGATTTGGGAATGTTTAGTTTGCAAAAGAGAAGACTGAGAGGAGACTTAATAGCTGTCTACAAATATCTAAAGGGCTGTCACATTGTAGAAGGATCAACTTTATTCTCATTTGCACAAGGAAAGACTAGAAGCAATGGGATGAAACTGAATGGGAGGAGACACAGATTAGATATTAGAAAAAACTTTTTGACAGTTAGAGTGATCAATGAGTGGAACAAGCTGCCATGAGAAGTGGTGAGTTCTCCTTCAATGGAAGTCTTCAAACAGAGGCTGGACAGACATCTGACTGGGATGATTTAGCGAATCCTGCTTTGAGCAGGGGGTTGGACCAGATGGCCCAGGAGGTCCCTTCCAACTCTACGATTCTATGATTCTATGATTCTATGAAATGGGCATTTGAGGAGTGGAGACATTGGTTGGAGGGAGCTAAACATCAAGTCGTGGTCCTCACTGACCACAAAATTTGATTTACCTGGAGTCGGCGAAACGCTTGAACCCTAGACAGGCTAGATGGGCCTTGTTTTTTACACGTTTTGATTTTGTGGTCTCTTTTCTTCCGGGCACTAAGAATGTCAAGGCTGATGCTCTTTCTAGGAGCTTCTTTGCTGATTCTCCTGTGGTGACCAAGCCTGCTACCATCTTAGGCGAAGGGGTAGTTCTTTCTGCCATCTCACCCGATTTGAGATGTCCTCTGGAAGAGTTCCAGGAGGACAAACCTGAGCGTTGTCCCAGTGGAAAGTTGTATGTTCCTGACAGTGGAAAAAGAGAGTGATGTCTGAAGTTCATTGCTCTGCATTGGCTGGTCATCCAGGTATTTTTGGTACTATAGATCTGGTGAGTCGGTCTTTTTGGTGGCCCGCCTTGTCTCGTGATTTCAGGAATTTTGTGCAGTCCTGTGGGACTTGCTCCCGGTCTAAACCTTGTTCTCGCTCTAGTGGGTTGTTGATGCCTTTGCCGGTCCCCAGGAGGCCATGGACCCATATTTCAATGGATTTCATCTCTGATATGCCTGTCTCTCAGAGAATGACTGTTATTTGGGTGATTTGTGATAGGTTCTCTAAGATGGTTCATCTTGTACCACTCCCTAAGTTGTCATCTTCTTCTGAGTTGGTGCCCCTGTTTTTGCAACAGGTGGTTCGCTTGCACGGGATTCCTGAGAACATTGTATCTGACAGAGGAGTTCAGTTTGTGTCTAGATTTTGGAGGACGTTCTGTTCCAAGCTGGGAATTCAGTTGTCCTTCTCCTCTGCGTTTCACCCTCAGACCAATGGGCAGACGGAGAGAACAAACCAGACCTTGGAGTCGTATTTGAGATGTTTTCTTTCCGCTGATCAGGATGATTGGGTTTCATTTTTGCCCTTGGCCGAATTTGCTTTAAATAATAGAGCTAGTTCTGCCACTTTGATGTCACCTTTTTTTGTAACTTTGGGCTTCATCCTCGATTTTCTTCAGGGCAGGTGGAGCCTTCTGCCTGGCCAGGTGTTGACACTGTGGTGGAGAGAATGCACCAGATCTGGGACCAAGTAGTGGATAAGTTATCTCTCTCCCAGGAAAAGGCCCAGCGGTTTTCCAACCGACATAGGACCGTTGGTCCCCAGTTTAAGGTGGGTGATATGGTTTGGTTATCATCAAAAAATATCACTATGAAGGTAGCTTCTCCTAAGTTTAAGCCTAGATTTATTGGGCCTTACAAGATTTTGGAGATCATTAATCCGGTCTCTTTTCGGTTGGCTCTTCCTGTCACATTTAAAATACATAATGTGTTTGATAAGTCCTTGTTGAAGAGGTTTGTTGAACCAGTAGTTCCTGGGGTGGCACCTCCGGACCCTGTATTGGTTGAAGGTAACATCGAATATGAGGTAGAGAAGATACTGGATTCCCGTCTGGCTAGACGGAGACCCCAGTATTTGGTTAAGTGGAAGGGTTATGGTCAGGAGGATAATTCCTGGGTCTCTGCCTCTGATATTCATGCCAAAAGATTGGTGCGTGCCTTTCATCGGGCTCACCCTGATCGCCCTGGTGGCGTGGATCAGGGTTCGGTGACCCCTCCTCAAGGGGGAGGTACTGTTATGAGTTCATTTTCCCCTTCACCATTGAGGTCTGATGAACTCCCTCTTCTGGTGAAGGAAGGTAGTGAGGCTGATTACCAAGCACCTGAGCTGGGAGAGGATGACTGGGCGACGGGGATCTCTGACTGGATATAAGGCAGCTGACGCCCTTCTGCCTTGCTGGTGATTTCTCTGTGGAATTCTAGGAGACCAGTCTGATTCCTGCTCCTCAAAAGCAAAGTTTTCTGCTTTGCCTTTTTGCATTTGTGTTTTGGTTTTAGTTTGCCTTGCTTTTCTGGATTCTGCCATTCCCTACTGGGGTGAGCTGAATTCCTTTTTGTCGGTTTGCTCTGTCTTCAGAAAATACCTGAGTACTGACATAGTCTTTTTTAAGCCTAGCGTCTTCAGGGCCTTTTTCCCTGTCAATCTGTTGGCTCTTATTTTGATAGGGTTTTTCGCGGATTGCAGACAGCAGCCTTCCTATCCTGTCCTATCTAGTTAGCTTGGGCCCCATCATTTGCTCAGTCTATCTTTCTATCTGTGTTAGTGTTTTTTCTTCTTGCTTCACCGTCATTATATGTTGGGGGCTGCCTATTGCTTTGGGGTCTGCTCTGGGGCAGTTTAGATTTCCCTTTCTGTCTTTAGGCTAGGCAGTTTTCTGTCTGTGATCGAGGGGTCTAGGGCATCGTAGGAACCCCCCACGGCTACTGCTTGTTGTTGTTGATAGGCTCAGGGGTCTGCAATCCGATAGCTGCCAACTTCTCTGGTTTTCTGGACTTAGCTAGCATTTCTGTTTTTGCCTCCTACGGTGACTCATTCATAGCATATACATATATATATACATATATATATGTCTATGAGATTTTATGTTATGCCACGCATCATTTTTTAATCTGCAGCTAACGCATTGATAGAGCAATTGTTGCTACATATAGAGGCTATTTGAATATTTACTCAGTGACTGCACAGCCTCACTATTCTAGGGGATCACAGAAAATTTTTGCACTTTAACCACTTTCTATAGACAATATGTACATGTTGGTTTACCCTCTATTCCTATTAGGTGCATATATTTTTCCACTGTAAGATTCACACTACAGCACAGTGCGGCTGTAGAGGAGTTGACTGTCATCTCTCAGGACCCATTTTGTCCCTCTTTCTCCCTTTGCAAAAAGGAGGAATGCAGCAGCACTCTGTAGAGACCAATAAACATGCATACAGTACACAGAATCTATCATAATTGCTGAGTAAACTGTAATAAAAAGTAAGAAAATAAAAAAAATTGCAAAAATGAAGGTTCTTAGCGCATAAATTGGCCAATTCATGTGAGCCCATCAACCTCGACAAGGTGACACTTCTCTGTTGGGTCCTATCATAAATAAATGTCTCTTTTGTGCTATAAAAGTCTACATTTATACCAGTTTATCTTTGCCTCTCTTGGCACCGCTGGACATGAACACGGCTGATGGAGATGATCTTTTTGAAGCTGCTTCACACCTCTTTCCTATTCATCACATGCGCTGTGTTGTGCACACGCTGCAGCTGGCAATAAGAGATAGTCTGCAAGAGGGACATGCTGGAACTCTTATTAGCAAAGTGAAGAAATTGGCTATTTCTGCCACAACCCCTAAAATTGATTCCATCTTGAAGAGACGTGCTGGAAAGGAACAATTGTGGTACAAGCCACTAGGTGGGGCAGCACCTATTTAATGATTGAGCGATTGCTTGAGCTGAAACCCTTCCTTGTAGATGTGGCCAACCCTCAGGTAATACTACATGAAGGTCAATGGACACAGGTGGCTGAATTGAAGGAATTGCTTCATCACCCATTTACAGTGACTAAAAAGTTACAAGCTGAGGATTTAACTCCTGGCATTTTTATAAAGGAATGGAGGAACATTTTGTTTTGACTGTGCCAAAGAGGAGGTTTAATTGCAGATGGCATTTCTGCTTCAATGAAACGGAGAGACACAGCTATTGGAAAATAAAATTTTTCTGGCAGCTGTTTATGTGGACCTGAGTCATCGTATATATCTGGATGATCAGCAGCTTACTAAAAGAAAAGAAGCTCTGATTGCGGTAGCAGTTAGGATGAGTGGGCTACAGGATGGCCAAGAGCACTTGGGTCCTGCCAGTGCTGCTGCTGCCGTTCCTTAGTCATCTACTCCCCCTCCAACCAGCCATCATATACCAACCTCCAGGCCCGACCACTGCCTTCATTGACCAATTCTCTACCTGGCTTCTTCACTTTCTTTCAACTGACATCCCCACTGATACCCTTCAGTCAGCAGCCTCCAAACTCCTGTCCCTTACAAGATAGCAGCTGTTTACCTCCTTGACACAGGTAAACAATCATTTAGCACAGCACTGGCCCCTACCTGTAAGTCTTTGGCACATGGGTGAAGGCCCAGTCAAGTACAGGACGAACATTCAAACTCCTTGCACATGTCATCCATGGTGGGATTTGAACCCTGGACTCCAACACTGCAAAGCACCAGTGCTTTCCACTGAGCCACCATGCTGCCCGGGAGACACCCTTTGGCAAAGTCATTGATATTACTACCAGCAGCTATGAGAAGATCAGGAAAAACTAGAGCAGGTACATTTGCTATTTCTAAAGTAGACCTGTGAGCAGGAATTATGCCAACCTCAGTCAGAGTAAAACCAAGGACCGAAGCATTGAAAGATAAGGGAGCTAACCACTGAGCCACCATTGCATTACCTGATGGCTAGGTGATCAATATGTCTATCAGTATCCACCGACAGGTCATGAAAAGGAAAAGCATGTTTCATTTGAGATCTCTGATTTAATTTTCTAAGATGTAACTGGGAGGAGAAATCTCATTGACCTCAGTCAGAGTTGAACTAAGGACCCAAGCGTAAGAGAGCAATAGCGGTAGCCACTGTGCTACCTGAGAGTTTATTTCTGGCCAGATCATCAATAGGACCCTCAGCATTTATGGAAAGGTCAGAAAGAACTAGAGAAGGTACCATTGCAATCACTGGCTACAATTTCTAAAATATACCTGAGAGGAGGAACCTCATTGTCCTCAGTCAGAGTTGAACCCACGGCATGAGCATTAGAAAGCAACAGTGCTAACAACTGTGTCATCATAATGCCTAAGTGCTAATCTCTGGGTAAGTCATCACTCTGACTCTCAACACCTATGGGAAGGTCAGGAAAAACTAGAGCAGGTCCCATTTGCAGTCACTGATTAAAATTTCTAAAATATACTTGAATGGAGGAACGTCATTGTCCTCAGTCACATTGAACCCAGGGAACCAGCATTGGACAGCAGCAGTGCTAACCACTGGGCCATCATGCTGCCTGAGTGCTAAACTCTCGGTAAGTCATCAATATGACTCCCGGCACCTATGGGAAGGTCAGAAAAAATAGACATAGCTGCCCAAAACATCTAACCAATCTGCTCATGGATTTCAATTTCTAAAGTGAGGTGGAAATCTAATGGGGTATTAAGGTTGGTCCAAAAATCTCTAACTTTCTGAAAAATGACAATAGCAATTGAATTATGTGTGTCTTCCTGTTTCTGAAACTGAGCATGCAAATGACTTCGTAACTCATGAATATTTCCCAAACCTATTTCTTTCTCACACTGGATACTTGTAAAATCTTAGCAAGCAAGCTTCTAAAATTCTTTCTAGACTACTGAAATAGTCTCATCTGTGGTCTTCCAACAGACCTAGAAAACTCCAGTCTATTTTCAAATGTCATTTAGATGTGCTAATAATTGGGGCAAGTGTGCTCATAGAAATCTGTGTTTCTGATGGAAGAGTCACATGACCGTTTTCTTCACATCTAAGGATAGCGGTCCAATTATTCTGAATAGACTCTGATCAGTTCATCAGAGTTGGATCAGGTTTTTTTTGGATGTGATGACAAAAAAATAATTTTCTCCATTATGTCAGTTTGTGGAAATCAAACCACACTCAGATAACTTAAATATGCATTACCGATTTTGATCCAACACTCACATCAAAATTCGTGCATGTCTCCGATTGTTTCTGTTGGCCTCTTGGTCCAAGGAAAAAGTTGGACATGTTATCATAGGTACGAGAGATATCTGTGAAGACCACGGATATCACTTCTACAAGACAATCAATAATGTATATGAGCCGTGATTGTTGGATAGTCTAAAAGACTAATAAGACTGGCAATTAACTGACAAATTAGGAAATATATTTAGAATGCACGGTACCCATAGAGAGGTGTATTTAGGCAGAGAAAAAAATTTTGTTAAATTTAGATTTGTTGAACCCTGCAAGCATGCAGGCCAATCCTGTCACATAAGCAGGATCCTGAATTGAAGTGAAAATGGTGTATCTAGGTCATAGGTATATAACTAGAGTCAGTAATGAGCGGCCATAGAGGAGCGCTTAGGAAGCAACCCAGGGGCAGATTAGAATGTCAGGTCTCCATCGCAGCTCCAGCCGAAAACCTCTGATGGAGGATAGGAGCAATAGAAAAAGGAAAACGGTCTTAGAAGCGCAGGAAAGAGACTCGGACGAGAGATGGGGTTAAACCACAACACGTTTCGACGGAGGATCCGTCTTCATCAGGTAGATCCGTCTTCATCCACCTCATGAAGACGGTATATAACTGACAAAGTGAAACATGGTTCACATATAGAATTTAGTTCTAGGTCCCTGATTCATAATTTGTATTTCTTTTTAAGTAACTTTCCTTTTTGTCATGTGGTACCAGTTGTCACTCTTGGCACCAAATTCATCAAAATGGTTCACGTGATTCGGGAATTTAGGGCACAGAAAAAAATGTGCTTTCTCCCCGTTTAAAACTGTTTTTGCAACTATTGAAACCAAAATAGACTAGCATAAGACTGGAGTAGAGTAGCGTAAAATTTTTGTGATACCATGGGTGACTGGATACTCCGCCTCCAGCAGGGCGAATTTCTGTGACACCCGTGACCCTGGATACACTGCCTCCAGCAGGGTGAATTTAAACAATGAAATGTGCAGCCGGATTCACCGCCTTCAGCAGGCGAATTTCAATAGTTACACGTGTATCTGGATACCCCACCTCCAGCAGGGCGAATCTACAGAGATAAGGGAAACACCAGGGAAACCGATGCAATGGAGGGCCCTGCAATAGGGAACGGGGACGTGGAGAACTCCTGCGAGTCAGTGTCTCTACACTCCTGACGGTCGCTAGGCAGGTTCTGCACCTGGCGACGAGCAGGATACCTAAAAACCCTAGCTCGCCCTGAACCTATCCCTTTCTAATGAATTGGACGGTGCAGAAACTAATCCCACCACTGCACTAAAACACACATAAGGAAAGTTACAAACAGAAACCACTTAGGCTACTTTCACACATCAGGTTTTCGCCGTCAGGCGCGTTCCGGCGTCGTGCTGGAGCGCCGGATCCGGCAAATGTTTTGTAAAACCGGATGTGACGGATCCGGTTTTCTGCCGGATCCGTCTTGCGCATGACAGCCAAAACCAGATCCGTTTCATCCGGTTCATCCGGTTTTCGATCCGTTTTTCGACGGATTACGCCGGATCCGGTCTTTAAAAACGCCCCTTGTGCCCTTCCGAACTGGATTGGCTACTGAAAAACTATATATAATGTGTTCCTACAGCCCTTCTTTGACAGGTTGTAGAGGAGAAATTGCAGGTTGGAGAGAAGAGCAAGTGACTGGCGAAGATGGATGTTGTGATTGGAAATATTTTGAAGAATTTGGCGGATTTTACAGCGGAGGCGAATCGTTTGAGGGTGATTGTTCTGGAGAAGGAGAGAGCGAGACAGCAGCGCATCAGGCATCGTAGACGACGTTTGTGGATCCACCCCATCACAGCCAAGAGAATGACGCGTGGGGTCTATTCTACACTCTGCATGGACCTTAGACGAAACCCGGAGAAATTTTTTAGATATGTACGGATGAAAATGGAGAATTTTGATTACTTGGTGGAGCGCATTGCACACCTCATAAGAAAATCGGACACCTATTGCCGATTCTTTGTTTCACCCGCAGAGCGTCTGATGGTGACTTTAAGGTAAGCCACATTTATTGGATATGCTCGCATCAGAGCACACTTTCACTGCAATCTTGTTGGTGGTAGTTTGTATCTCCAAGTATTATAGCTGAGTTTTGGTATGTAATGCTGTTATTTTAAACTAATTGATTGTTTTTTAATTCCCCACAGATTTCTTGCAACTGGAGAATCCCTTTCGTCACTGCATTTCCAGTACAGACTCGGGATTTCCACCATATCTGGAATAGTGAAGCACACATGTCGTGCACTGTGGGACTCCTTAGCTGAAGAGTTTTTACCAGAGCCCACAACAGATAGGTGGATTGAAATTTCTGAAAAGTTTCTACAGATATGTCAGTTTCCGAACTGCTAGGGCGCTGTGGACGGGAAACATATCCGCTTTACGCCAGCCAGATCGGGATCGGAATATTTCAATTACAAGAAATATTTTTCAATTGTCCTCATGGCCATCGCTGACACGGAATACAAATTTATTGCTGTTGATATTGGGGCCTATGGTCGCTCAAATGACTCTCAAGTTTTCAAACTGTCTGCCATGGGGCGTAAACTGTATGGAAACACCTTCCAGTTCCCATCCCCTAGACCGCTGCCGCAAACATCTGGTCCACCTATGCCATTTATCTGTGTAGGGGATGAAGCCTTCCAGCTGTCAGAACACCTTTTGAAACCATACGGTAGCAGAGGATTGTCAAGAACAAAATGCATTTTTAATTACAGCCTCACAAGAGCAAGAAGAATGGTTGAATGTACCTTTGGTATTCTGACAGCCAAATGGCGGGTCCTATTGACTGCGATCAACCTCAAGACAGAAACTGTGGACGAGGTGATCAAAGCTTGCGTGGTACGCCACAATTTTGTTATCTGCAAGGAACCCATATCCATTGAGGACACAACTGAAGAAACCACCTTGCAAGATTACCAGGACATTACCACTAGAAGTTCTGTGACGGTTTCAATAATGAGGGACAATTTTGCACTATACTTTATGTCACCTCAAGGCAGAGTACACTGGCAGGATGACAGAGTGTGAAAGATTTGTGCCCTTAACCAAACTTGTGTACCTTCTGTACCAACAGTATATACCTTTGCCAACCAAAGTTGGCTATCTTGTCATGGTCTTACTATTTTTACCTTTAGGCCACAGGTGTGTACCTGGTTGTGTTTTATGCAAAGTATTTCACCTTTTAACAAAAGTTGTGTACATTGTTAGGAAATCACCAAAAATAAACACAACTTTTTAGGTGAAATACTTTGCTTCAAACACAACCAGGAACACAACTGTAGCAAAAAGCTAAAATTTACCCACAGTTATATACCTGGTTTTGAATACCTTTTTACCTATTAAATACCCTGTATTTAACCTTTTTTTTTTAACATATTTCGCCGCAGAAAGAAATGACAGACAACCAGTGTAAACGATAATTTAACTTTTATTTAAAAATTTTTTTTTTTGTAAACTGTTTTTAAAGTTAAAAAAACTTTTTTAATAAAGGTTTTAAACCATAAAAATGTTCATTTTTATTAAAATACACACATTATAAATTGGTGTAGTGTGGGATGGAAATACTGCTGGAGGGGCTGCGGGACACTTCGACACTGGGAGTGTGGAGAGAGGACTGGGATCGTGGTGGGGAAGGAACAGTTAGAGGTGAAGGTGTGGAAAAAGCTAGAAAATGGGTGGACATGTGGGAGGCAGAAGAGGTGGTGGGTGGTGGAGTGGAGGGTTGGGCAGGGACTGTAGGAGCAGATGATGTGGATGGAAAGTGGTATGGGGAAGGAGTTTGGTACGGGGAAGGAGTTTGGTACGGGGTAGGTTGCTGGAAGTGGGGAGATGTCTGGTACAGGGGAGGTTGCTGGTACTGGGGAGGTTGCTGGTACTGGGGAGGTGGCTGGTATGTAATAGGAGAGGGAGGATGGAAAGTGGCTGGAGGGGGTGCAGGTGGAGGAACTACTGGGGTGGGAGGAGGAGGTTGGGAGGTAACGTGCTGGAGAGCACCGAGGCACGAATGCATTACATGCATCTGCTGGCTAGGAGAGAGCATTTCCATGCGCTCCACAACAGACCTGAAAAAGGTGTGGTTTGGCGAAGATCTTGCTTCTGAATGCATGGTTTGCAGAAGTGTCTTCACCTCCAGAATGCTGGAGTTGATCTGCTGAAAGCCTGCGGAGATTTGCTCTGACAAGACTTTTAGACAGTTCTGGAAAGATGCATTCAGATGCAAGAACTCTGGCGCATAAGTCTTTTCCTGACCCCTCTGCCGCTGCCGCCCAGTACCCGCAGGTGTACTAGAGGTGGCAGGGGCAGAAGGGTGGGGTAAAGGGAAAGCGATCTCCTCACCAGCAGCTTCATGTAATGTTGTCGGCCACGATGCTCCTGCGCTGGTGGATGGGACAGATGGCTGTAATGTGTGGGAAGGTGCAGATGTACCGGGCGGTCGAAGTGTCCCTCGGTGCCGGTCTCCTCAGGGATCGCCTCATAAGGGTCCAATCGTGCAGGCTCCCGAGTGCTGCTCACCGTGCTCTGGAATAAAGAGAAAAAAAACAATTAAAATAGTGACATGGCATGGCCCTGGCTGAAAAATTTTTTTTACATCTAAACTTTTTTTTTTACATGTGGTGTGTAATATTTACCTTCTGGTGACCATTGTAACCCGGAGGAACAACAGGGCTCGTGCGTACTTGTACTTGCTCCTGCGTCCTCCAGATCCACTCGGGGCCCGCATCTCTTTATTGAACTCCTTCTTGAAACGATCCCTCACAGACCGCCACCGCTTCACAATTCTGTCCCCTGAAACGAGAAATGACAAAGTGGTTAGTATACAACATCAGTGTTTCCCAAACTCCAGGCCTCATGGTCCCCAGGGGTCATGTTTTCAGGATTTCCATAGTAAATAGAAATCCTGATCACATGATCCGTGGGGACCACGAGGACTGGAGTTCGGGAAACACTGGTTTACATCAAGCAACCGGTACTGTATATACTTACGCTCTTTAATCTGGGCCCGAGCATCAAGGTCCTCCCAGCGGTCCACAAGGAGCGAACAGATTTCCTCCCAGAGCCGTCGGGTAACAATCAGGTCAGCATGGCGGCGGTCAGCCATACTCCATAGCGGCTCCCTTTCTCTGACGAGATCGATGAGGTGGTCCACATCTATTCCTCCATCCTCACCGTCAGAGTCGGGAGCACGCTGTGAAGGCTGTTAAAGTAAAATAGAAAAATAGCAAAATTAGTCACCACACTTTAAGACATGAAATAAAAAGTGTACCAAAATTTAACTTAAATATTATACTTACATGCTGGTGACCGCCGCGTTGCTGTCGCCGACGACCCTGGGAGGCACTGTGAGGACCTCTTGGCCGAGCACCAGATTGGGAAGACTAGAGAAGAAAAGAAAAAAATGTATGTGTTTGGATGTTGGCATATTTGTTTGCTGTGTGATGTCTGTGGTACATTGTTTTCTATGTGTTGTGTGTAGTGTGATGTTGTGTTTCTGCGTTTGATGAAAAAATCTTACCAATTGTGAGCCCACTCCAGGTGTCTGTCCACCCCTTCCTTCTTCTGGGAGCTCCTCTTCAGCTTGTGATTCCTGTTTTGAAATAAAAGGCAATGAATAGACATATATTGCAGAGATGATGGATTTTGGAAATAAAAACTTACCATCAAACGCTGACGATGCGAGGGAGGGCTCACAGAAGAAGATGTGGTGTCCTGTTGCTGGTCAGACTCCATGGCTGTGGGTGGTGCTGCTGCTGCTGCTGCTGCCAGTGCTGCCAGTGCTGCTGCTGCTGCATCTCTTGGGCGGCTGTTGAATAAAGAGAAACAAAGGGCCAATGAATATCTTGATATTCCATGGCCCTAGTTTTGAGGAATGGGGGATTTGATAATTACCGTCTCTCATCTGCTGCTGGACTCCCCTCCCGTTGTTCAGCATGTTCCCTTTGCTGCTCCATTTGGGGTGGTGTTGGTGCTGATGGTGCTGCAGTGGTCTCCTGCCTTCTCCTACGCCTGGTTCCTGTCTTGGGTGGCATGTTGGGTGTGGCTGAGGGTCCCACTGTCATGCTTTTATATATGTGTGCTGTGGGCAGAGCTACTGAGCATGCTCAGACCCAAAAAACCGGATCCGGCCACCGGATCCGGCGCATTGCGGCGCTCATAGACTTTCATTGTGTGAAAAAGCCGGACGTGCCGGATCCGGCGGGTCCGGCTTTTTCACCGGAGACAAAAAACGTTACAGTTGCCGTTTTTCCAGACGCCGGATTGCTACACATTGCCGGATCCGGCGAAAACCGGACGAAACGCATGGCCATCCGGCGCGATCCGGCGCAAATGCAAGTCAATGGGGGGGAAACCGGATTCGGCATTGCATTTCGCCGGATCCGGTTTTTGACAAAAGAGCCGGATCGCTCCTGACTGTGAAAACCTGATGTGTGAAAGAGGCCTTAGCTTTGCTCTGTTGCTATTGCTCCCAGCAATAGAGTCCAGCACCTGAGTGCAACTTTCCTCCTGAATAGCTGCTACTTCACCAAAGCTTTGTCAGAGCTGCAAGGAACTCCTCACTGTTGCTCCTTCCACACCAGGACTCTGAGCTGCAAGGAACTCTTCTCTAGCTCCTTCCTCTACCAAGGTTGGTTGAAAATGACCCATATGGCCACCGGGGGCAAAAATAACTTTAAGCAAACAGCTTAAAGGAAAAAAAGGTTACAAGTGCTTTTATCTGTCACAATCCAGCATGGATCGTGACAGTACCCTCCCTCAATGAGGGGCCTCTGGACCCTCAAGACCGCTCCTCATCAAGGAACCACCTACAGAGGGGACGCCCAGATCCAGAGTTCACCCCAGCCACTATCTGAACTTCAGGTTCATGACAAACGAGCACCGCTGGTATTGGCAATGTGTGTTCTGGAGGCACCACACATCTCCAAAGCGCCGACCTGGGGAACGGGTTGTGTATGTGCATGTTTGGGGGTAAATCGATCTGGCAAGACTCCGCAACACACTTCCACTGGATGTTTTTTGGTGGCCACCCATACATGCTCGTTCACACACAGGTCCGGACCTGAATGTTTATTGCCATACATTAGTTTGTCACAATACGGTGAACTCTTACTGGAACTGACAACAGAGGCTTCCCCCTGTGTCACCACACTCACACCCTCGCAATTCACCAAGGGGCTCACCACCCTCCAACACCTTCCACCACGAGGTCTGCATCTCCCAGGGTTGGCTAATGGCGAGGGTTGAGACTTGCCCCTACTCTCCTGTAGCACCTCTGCTGCTCCCACAGGAGT
The DNA here is from genome assembly GCF_039654945.1 of Dendrobates tinctorius. Taxonomy (NCBI): domain Eukaryota; kingdom Metazoa; phylum Chordata; class Amphibia; order Anura; family Dendrobatidae; genus Dendrobates; species Dendrobates tinctorius. Next base: position 3,090,772 of record NW_027361878.1, read on the forward strand.
GGAAGGGGCCAGTTGTAGAGAGACGGCAGAGACAGTAGCCCCTAGGCAGCAGTCCTCACACAACTGCCCCCAGCTGACTACTTCCCTAGCCCACCAATCTATTACCGGGTTGTGTTATTTCAGTCAAGGGAGGCCTAAAACGATAGGCACTGGCATTCCCTCCAAGACGTAGCATGCCAAGGACTCCTCATGATGTCCTATCCGCAGATGGATATTCTCTACGACTTGAGTCTAGCTCCCCTTGCTCAGTGGAACAGAGTTAATCGCCTGGACGCATATAGGTTGGGCTAGCGTCCTACACCTCAGGCCATGAGTCTGGACAAAGTGAGCATCCACGAGACTGACTCTTGCTCCGCTGTCCACAAGCACCAGTATCACCACCGTTACCCCGCCAGCCAACACCTCTGCTGACATAGTACCTTGGGAGGGCAAAATGGAGGAAATATACACTCCCTGGTCACCTCCCTCCAAGCGACCAGGGGAATGCAGCTTCTGAAATGGCTTATATAATTTGGCGCGTGTAGGGCAAGCCTTAAGGACATGACCAGTCTGTCCGCAGTAGAAACATGCCGAGACTACTCCCTGAACCGTAGGCAGCCCTGTACACAAACTAGCTCCTCCTACTTGCATGGGTTTGTCTGGAGACTTTGCACGCACTGGGCAGGCTCCCATGAAATTCCTCGGCTTCCCACAGGAAAAGCATACCCCCCCACCACAGCGAGCCGCAGACAACCCCTTTTTTGTACCAACAACACCGGGCTGCCTGGGTTCCTCCGTCCGCACTGGTGGGTCCTCCTCCCTAGCGAGGACAACAGGTGGCACATTTTGTGTATATCTCTTCCTAAGGTGTCTATCCACCCGGATGGCAAGGGACATGGTGGCCTCCAGCGACCTGGGGGCGGCGTACTGCGCCAGAGTATCCAGCAACTTTGAAGACAGACCCTGCACAAATTGACTCCTAAGTGCAGGGTCATTCCACTGAGTGTCTGTGGCCCACCTCCTAAACTCTGAGCAGTACTCCTCAGCAACCCAGGCTCCCTGTTTACACCTACGGAGTCGGGATTCCACCAGGGAGACGCCATCAGGATCCCCATACACTAGCGCCAAAGCCGCAAAAAACTCGTCCACGGACTCTAATGATGGTGAATCATCTGGCAGAGAGAAGGCCCAGGATTGGGGATCCCCCTTAAGAAGGGACATAATGATTCCCACCCGTTGCTCTTCACTCCCTGATGAACGAGGGCGCAGCCTGAAGTATAACTTACAGGTTTGCTGAAAAACCAAGAATTGAGCTCTCCCTCCAGAAAACCTGTTAGGGAGGGATATCTTGGGTTCTGGCTGAGCCTGTTCCTGAGCCAAGCCCCCAAAGCCCACCAACAGCTGCAGTTGCTCCACCAACTCACCGTGCAGTCCCCTAATCTCATCAGTAAAGATCTGCAGCATTTGGGCAAAGGTCTGCATTGGGTCCATGAAAAAATGTATGGTTGGTGATAATGTGATGTCACGGGTGACTGGATACTCCGCCTCCAGCAGGGCGAATTTCTATGACACCCGTGACCCTGGATACACCGCCTCCAGCAGGGCGAATTTAAACAATGAAAGGTGCAGCCGGATACACCGCCTCCAGCAGGTGAATTTCAATAGTTACACATGTATCTGGATACTCCGCCTCCAGCAAGGCGAATTTTACAGAGATAAGGGAAACACCAGGGAAACCGATACAATGGAGGGCCCTGCAATAGGGAACGGGGACATGGAGACCTCCTGCACTCCCCTGAGTCAGTGTCTCTACACTCCTGACGGTCCCTAGGCAGGTTCTGCACCTGGCGATGAGCAGGATACCTAAAAACCCTAGCTCGCCCTGAACCTATCCCTTTCTAATGAATTGGACGGTGCAGAAACTAATCCCACCACTGCACTAAAACACACATAAGGAAAGTTACAAGCAGAAACCACTTACTTAGCTTTGCTCTGCTGCTATTGCTCCCAGCAACCGAGTCCAACACTTGAGTGCGGCTTTCCTCCTGAATAGCTGCTACTTCGCCAAAGCTTTGTCAGAGCTGCAAGGAACTCTTCACTGTTGCTCCTTCCACACTAGGACTCTGACTGAGCTGCCAGGAACTCTTCTCTAGCTCCTTCTTCTACCAAGGATGGTTGGAAATGACCCATATGGCCACCAGGGGCAAAACTAACTTTGAGCAAACAGCTTAAAGGAAAAAAAAGGTTACAAGTGCTTTTATCTGTCACAATCCAGCATGGATCGTGACAATTTTGAAACTTTTTAAAATTACAATTTATGAATCTGGATAAACCATTTGAAATTGCAAGACTCTGTCAACAAAGCAGAAAACAAAATCAACAGGTGAGCACATATGCAATAGAAATAAAAAGCACAAATAGAATAATGAATTGGGTACAAGCAAAAAAGGCACAAAGCATAGAAATCCATAGGTAAGTGTAAAAGCAATGATGGATCATTGCCTATATCTTTATATTATAAAGAGGATTTTCTTCCAAAATAAAAAATACAATTCATATTTTAGTAAATCAGAACAGACATCAAGAGATATTGATGATTCTCAGTTTTTGCTGGGGTAGCTAACTATGTGTTTACAGTTTAACTTTTTCTTCTTTTAAAACCTTTTTATATCTTTTCAGCATTTGCACACGACACGGAATTGTTTGTCACTTTGATACACAAGGTATGTTGTAAAATAAAGTAATAAAAGTATGGGTGCATATAAGGGTATATGTATATATATGCACATTCATGGCCAAAAGTATTGGCACTCTTTAAATTGTTTCCACAAATTAAATATTTCTCCCAGAAAATTATAGTAATTTCACAAGTTTTGTTATACATATGTTTATTTCCTTTGTGTGTATTGTAACAACATAAAATCAGAGAAAAGAAGGCAAATTGGACATTATTTCTCACAAAACCCCCCAAACGGGCCTGCCAAAATTGTTGGCACCCTCAACTTAATATTTGGTTTCACCCCCCTTGGAATACATCACTGCAATCAATTGCTTCCTATAACCATCTAACAAGATTGTTACACCTCTCAACTGGAATTTTGGATCACTTTTCTTTTGCAAACTGCTCTGGGGATTTCATATTTGAAGGGTGCCTTCTCCTAACAGCAATTTTAAGATCACTCAAAGGGATTTAGATCTGGACTCATTGCTGGCCACTTCAGAGTTCTCTAGTGCTTTGTTTCCACCCATTTCTGTTGCTTCTTGGTATATGATTGGGGTCAACGTCATGTTTCATGATGACTTGCACGCAATCAAGCAACCCAGTGTCAGAGGTAGCAACACATCCCCAAAATATCTTTGAACCTCCACCTTATTTGACTGTACGTACTGTGTACTTTTTTCATTCCATTTTTCATAAACAGTAGAATGATATGCCCTAGCAAAAAGTTCTATCTTGGTCTTATCTGTATCCATTATAAGTTTATGCTTAGAACATACAACACTGCCCTTCACCTCTCCAAACAAACCTATTTCAACACCATCATCACCTCACTGTACAATAACTCTAAACATCTCTTTGACACTTTTCATTCCCTACTCAACCCAAGGGTGCAGGCCCCAATCACGGAGCTTCGAGCTGACGGTCTGGCCAATTACTTCAAAGAAAAAATTGACCACATCCGACAGGAAATTATCTCCCAATCACCTCATACCATGCATTTTCCTTCCTCCCCCATTGCATCTAGCTCACTCTCTGATTTTGAACCAGTCACAGAAGAAGTAAGCAGGCTCCTTGCAACTTCTTGCCCAACCACTTGCACCAGTGACCCAATTCCGTCACATCTCCTTCAGTCCCTTTCCCCTGCTGTCACCACCCACCTGACAAAAATATTTTACCTCTCTCTTCTCTTATCTTTCCCTCCTCATTTAAGCATGCCATCATACATCCACTACTTAAAAAACCATCCCTCGACCAAAACTGTGCCACTAAATATAGACCTGTCTCTAATCTTCCCTTCATCTCTAAACTCCTGGAACGCCTAGTCGCCTGGTCCAATCCCGTCTTATCCGCTATCTCTCAGATAACTCTCTTCTTGACCTTCCCAATCCGGTTTCCGCTCTTTATACTCTACTGAAACTGCCCTCAGTCTCTAATGATCTACTAACAGCTTAATCTAATGGTAATTACTCCATGCTAATTCTCTTGGATCTCTCTGCAGCATTCGACACTGTGGATCACCAGCTCCTCCTCACTATGCTCCATTCCATCGGCATCAAGGACACCGTTCTCGCCTGGTTTTCCTTCTATCTCTCTGACCGCTCCTTTACAGTATCTTTTGCTGGCTCCTCCTCCCCACATCTTCCACTTACTGTTGGGGTTCCTCAAGGATCAGTTCTAGGCTCCCTCATCTTCTCTTTGTACATTGCCCCTATTCGTCAAATAATCAATAGATTTGGTTTCCAGGACCATCTCTATGCTGATGACACCCAATTATATGCTTCTTCTCCTGACATCACACCTGACTTTTTAGAAATCTCCAGCAATTGTCTAAAAGCTGTGTCTAACATCATGTCCTCACTATATCTGAAACTGAACCTGTCAAAGACTGAACTCCATGTGTTTCCTCCCTCTACTAATGCACCTATGCCCGACATTGCCATTTCTGTGTGTGGTTCCACTATTACTCCCCAGCAACATGCCCACTGTCTTGGGGTCATACTTGACTCCGAGCTTTCATTTGCCCCCCCACATCCGATCACTGGCTTCCTCTTGTTATCTGCACCTCAAAAACATTTCTAGAATTCGACCTGTTCTTACTTTTGATTCCGCAAAAACTCTTACTGTTTCTCTTATTCATTCTTGTCTGGACTATTGTAACTCTCTTCTAATCTGTCTCCCTGTTACCAAACTCTCCCCCCTCCAATCTGTCTTGAATGCTGCAACCAGGATCACATTACTCGCCAATCGTTACACTGAGGCTTCTACCTTGTGCCAGTTATTACACTGGCTACCCATGCACTCCAGAATTCAGTACAATCTTATTATCCTCACCCACAAAGCACTCCATGGCTCAGCACCACCCTACATCTCCCCCCTCGTGACAGTCTATCACCCTACCCATGCCCTCTGTTCTGCTGCTGACCTGAGGTTATCATCCTCAATAATCAGAACCTCCCACTCCCGTCTCCAAGACTATACACGTGCTGCACCAATTCTTTGGAATGCACTTCTCAGGTCAATACGATTAGTCCCCAATCCCTACAATTTTAAGCGTGCCCTAAAAACGCATTTATTCAGACTGGCCTACCGCCTCAACACATTAACTCAACTATCCCTGTGTGGCACAGTCAAAAGTGTTACGATAACCAGGTTTCCCACATCATGTTCCCACATGTTTTATACATCTGTTAGCCCTCTGTGTTAACATTATGGCTGGTCCGAACAATGAAGGCAACTGTTACCACCCACCTTTCGTGTGTACCTTCTTTTCTTTTTTCCTCATAGATTGTAAGCTTGTGAGCAGAGCTCTCATTCCTCTTGGTATCTGTTATGATCTATGTGATTATTGTTATGCTGTAATGTCTATCATCTGTACAAGTCCCCTCTGAAATGTAAAGTGCTGCGGAAAATGTCGGCGCTATAGAAATAAAATTATTATTATTATTATTATTAGAAGAGTCACTTTTCCAAAGGGATTTTGACTTACTCACATGCATTTTGGCAAACTTTAATCTACAGTAGCTTTTTTGTCTTTGTGTCAGCAGTGGGGGCCATAGCATTTCATTTCATTCAAATATCAACACAGTTTGCGCTGACAATGATGCACCCTGAGCCTACAGGATAGCTTGAATTTCTTTGGAACGTGATTGGGGCTACTTATGCACCATCCAGACTATTATATGTCGCAACGTTTCATCAATTTTTGTTTGCCATCCACATCCAGGGAGATTAGCTGCAGTACCATCAGTTGTAATCTTCTTGATTGTGTTGTACACTGTGGACAAAAGAACATCAATATCTCTGGAGATGGACTTGTAACCTTGAAATTGTTGATGTTGCTCAAGAATTTTAGTTCTCAAGTCTTCAGACAGTCCTTGTCTCCTCTTTTTGTTCTCCATGCTGCGTGTGAGACACAAAATGCAAAGATTGAGTCAACTTATCCCCTTTTTATCTGGTTTCAGGTGTGCTTTTCATACTGCACACACCGGTTTCTTGCCACAGATGACTTTGAAAGCACATAAGATGCTTGAAGCAAAGTTCTTTACCCACAATTTTGGAAATGTGCCAACTATTTTGTCCGGCCCATTTTTGGGGTTTTGCATTAAATTATATCCAATTTGCCTTTTTTCCCCTTTGTATTTTTGTGTTGTTACAATACATGCAAATGAATAAATGAGTGCATAACAAAACATGTCTAATTACAATAATTTTCTGGGAGAAATTCTTCATTTTTTGGAATCATTTCAAGAATGTAAACACTTTGGCCATGGTTCTGTATATCTATTACTATATATATTTATACATTATATACACAGCTCTGGCAAACATTAAGAGACCACTGCACAGTTTTATAAAAATCAGCTTCTCTACATGTCTGACAGCCATTCCATTCCGGTGCCAGTTGAATTCCAACCAGAGTGCACCTCATTCTACTTAATGTGCTTCTGATTAGGTGATCACCTGAACCAAATCTTATTTAACGACGTAAAGTATAAAAAACCCTGCTCTGGTGTTCACATTAGAACAAGCTGGGTGGAGAAACAAGTGCTAGTAATATCCCAAAAGTGATAGGAATGAAAAAATAACCTTTAACCATGCCAAAGGAGTTGAAAAGAAAAATCTTGAGTGAGGAAAACAAGGGCTCATGTTGTGAATTCCCTTGCTCGGATTTCTGAGCCGAAGCTCCCTCTGCTCCCTCTGGTGGTTACTGAGAGTAGTGGAGCTGGCCAGGTTGATGGAAGTTCCCCACCTGATGATGATAATTGGGAACCAGGGATTACTGGCTGGGAGCATATAATTGAGCTGGCTGCTCTTGGAGGTTGCTGGTGATTTTTCTCCTTGTGCGTTTGGAGTTCTTTTGTCCCCTGCCTGATCTGCATGGTTCAGTTAAGTGATTATTTTGCTAATCCTTTGCTTCTAATCTGGTTGTGCCTTTTTTTGCTTTGTGCTTTGTGGCTAGGGTTCAGCGTACTCCCTGCTGGGGGCAGCGCTGGGCCCTGCTCCATATGTTACAGCTTGTGTCAGTTTGTTCAGTCCCCTGTTATGTTAGTATCTTTTGCTTCGCTTCCAGTTTATACCAGAGTGCTGATCTAGTGGGGGTGAGGTCATGTGGCCTTAGGTTTTTTGTATAACAAAAGTGTTGGATTTTTTTAGGGTTTTGTGCGTGATTGCACACAGTATGTTTTCTGTCCTGTCCTGTCTAGACAGCTTGGGCCCCACCGTTTGCGCAGTCTGTTTTCTGCCTGTGTTTGTTTTCAAATAATTTTATTGGTTTTTTTGGAAATAAACAGGGTAGGGAAAGGAAGGTAGTAAGGGAGGGAAGGGAGTGGGGAATAAACAACCTTGTACAGGTACGGAAAAAAAATTTAAAAACTAGAGAACCCACAAACAGGCATAGAATAACATATCGAATAACAACATAAAAGAAAAAAAAATCGACAATCCTTATTATGGGGTAACATTCTTGGAAGGAGATACAGCTCCCAGTACTAAAGCGCCCAGGTTTAAACTTCAAAATATAGTGCCTCTTGTTAAGTCTAGTTGATATGAAATTTGTTGTTCCATGTCTTCCATTTTTTTGAGTATTTGTGAATGTGATTGTTGTTAATTGCAAATCTGCATTCTAAATCGCTGTGTTGGCCTATCTTGTCAAGTATGTCTGAAAACTTGGGAACCTCTGCTTTCTTCCACCATTGTGCTAACATGGTCTTGGTCACTAAGAGGATGTGTATGATAATGTGTCTTACCGAATCATCAAATTGTTCCATGTCTAAAGAAAGAAGTGCTCTTTCGGGTGTAATTCTGAAGTCCTTAGCAATGAGGTTAATGTGCTGTGTGACTTGAAGCCAGAGGTTTTTGATTTTTGAACAACCCCAGAAAATATGGTAGAGGTTCCCTTGGTGTCCACAATCTCTCCAGCACAAGGAAGATAGCTCTGTGTTAAAATGCGATAACCTCGTCGGGGTATAGTACCATCTATTTAACAATTTGAAATAACTCTCATGAAGACCCATTGATATGTTGGAATTGTAAGTGTTTTTGATGGCATCGTTCCAGTTCTCGAGACGGATATCAGCACCAAAATCGGACTCCCATCTCTTCATGTATATGTTTTTGTGGCTCGTTAGGTCTTTGACAACAGATCTATACAAATTACGCAGACTCCAGAGGTTTTCATTTTTAAGGTTGCACAGTAGTGAAGATAGCATTTCATAATTCAAAGTCTTCCCTTTCATGAATTTCCAAATTCTGTCTTTCAACATGGTGTAAAAGACTAGCTCAGATGACGGTAAATTATATTTAACCCTGATCTCACCGAATTTCAGGAACTCCACTCCACTAAAAACATCCCCCACCCTTTTAATTCCAGATTTCCCCCAAACCTTCGGTATCGGGAGATCATCCATCAGTGCCAATGAAGATAGAGGCAACTATAAGATTTGCTCTGATTTTTTTATATTTTTAGTCGGCTTAAAGAGATCCCTCCAGGCTGAGATTATCGGCCGGAATATAGGATGAGATGAGTTCGCACTGGGCTTTTGCAGAAGGAAGTGAAAGAAAAGTTTTTGAATGGAACCTCTATCACTAGCATCTCTCTCCAAGCCATACCAAGCTGGATGTGTCATGTTTTCAGTAAACCAGTGCCAGCTCTGTTTGATGAGCGAGGCCTGATAATAAGCGTATATGTTGGGCAGTCCTGCGCCCCCATGTTTTTTATTTTTGTACATCAAGTCTGCAGATATTCTTGCTTTTTTACCTTTCCAAATAAATAGTCGGATGAGCTCTTGAGCTCTATCAATGGTTTGGCGCGGAAAGCTAACTGGTAAAGTCCTAAATATGTATAAAATTTTGGGAAGGATAAAAGTTTTGACTGCCAGAATCTTCCCAAAGATGGAAGTCTCTAGCTGAGCCAAAAAGGATAGATCGCCTGTAATAGTCTTTATAATGCTGTCTAAATTGGCCCTAACTGTGGCTTGGATTGATCCTGCTATTCTAATCCCTAGATAGACAATCTCTTTCTCCTCCCAAATGAACTGGGTTTGGGCCTTTATTTCGCTAATTTCAGATTGTTTCATGTTTAGAGTTATAAATTTTGATTTGTTTGGGTTTATCTTAAAATAAGATGCTCTAGAGAATTTTTCTAGTTCAACTGAAAGGGCTTTAATGGAGTTTGCAGGATCCAGTAGCGTGAGGAATAGATAATCTGCGAATAATCCAATTTTAAAATTTCGTGATGGCAGTTCAAAGCCTTTAATATCATTGTTTATTCTTATTTTTTCGGCTAGGGGCTCTATGGCAAGCACAAGTAGAAGGGGGGACAGGGGGCACCCCTGTCTCGTGCCATTGGTAATGTCGAACTGGTTGGAGAGGAAATTGTTTGCATAAATCCTGGCACTCGGACCTGAGTACAAGGCGAAGACTGTTGATAGAAACTTCTCATCAAAGCCAAATCTAGCGAGAGTTGCTTTTAAGTAAAGCCAATTTAGCCTATCAAACGCCTTCTCGGCGTCCAGTGCCAGAAAAGCAGTTTGGGTTCTCAGGTTGGTCGCTAAATTTATCAGATTCAACACCCTTCTAGTTCCATCTGAGGCCTGGCGGCCCTCTGTAAAGCCTATTTGATCATCCGCCAACAGACGTGGAAGCATGTTTTTTAATTGGTTTGCAATGATCATTGAGTAGATTTTAATATCGCTATTTATGAGCGATATTGGCCTATAGCTCTGTATCCTCTCAGGGTCCCCCCCCTCCTTTGGAATCATGATAATTGTTGCCTCTAACATCTCCTTTGTGAAGGAACCCCGAGAGGATGCCAGATCAAAGACAGAAGCTAACTGTGGAGCCAGAACTTTTGAAAAGGATTTATAGTAGTCTCCAGAGAAGCCATCCGGCCCTGGTGATTTTTGGGACTGCAGTTTCTTGATTACGTCAGCAATTTCTCTCTCTGTAAAGGGGCTATTGACATAACTCAAGTCCAGCTCATCGACTCTTGGTAGATCAATACTCTGTAGAAAAGAATCTACAAAATTGGAGTTAACCACCGGTGTTTGGGGGTCATCTTTCAGGTTATAGAGATTTTTAAAGAATTCTGCAAACGAGTTGACAATGTCCCTAGGGTGAGTTTTGGGGTCACCCGAGGGAGATACTATCTTATTTATTCTCCTTTTAATTCTTTCTCTTTTTAATTTCCTCATCATAAACCTGGTAGGCTTGTTAAGAGACGCATATGATTTGTACCTAGATGCTTTGATGACTGCATCATATTCCTGGTAGATTTCAGATCTCAAACTCTGTCTAAGTTTCAAAATCTCAGCCTGGACGGTCTGGGAAGGAACTTTTAAGTTTGTTTGTTTTTTCTCTAGATCATTAATTTGGGCCTGTAGGTTTGAAATATTTTCCCTATTTCTCTTCTTATGTTTAGAAAGAATTTGCATAAGACACCCCCTCAGGACCGCTTTATGGGCGTTCCAGACCGTGAACTGATCTACTTCACCAGATACGTTTTCCTTGAAGTAGTTTAAGAGAGCGTTTTCTATCTCTTGTTTGTAATCTGGTATATATAGCAAAGCTGAGTTAAGCTTCCAGCGGAATGGTTTGTCAGGGGGAAGACCCACAAGGAAGTCAATGAGAACCGGGGTATGATCCGAGATGGACTTCTGCATGAAGCGAATGTCCTTAATTTTGGACAGAGTGAATATGTTAGTAAGTAGAAGATCTATCCTGGATGCTGTCTTATGTACATCTGAAAAGTGGGAATACTCACGTGACGATGTATTCAAGCAGCGGAAAGCATCATAAAGCTCATTTTGAATTAACCAGTTTTTTAAAGCTGGGACTTCTGCCTGTGTTTGTGCCTCATCTTGTCTCACCGACAATATATGTTTGGGGGCTGTCTATTCCTTTGGGGATCTGCTCTGGGGCAGTTTAGATTTCACCTTTCTGGCTTTAGGCTTAGTTAGTTCTCCGGCTGTGATGAAGGGTCTAGGGCATCGTAGGAACGTTCTACGGCTACAGCTAGTTGTGTTGATAGGATCAGGGGTCTGCAATCCACTTAGTTACCAACCTCTCTGGTTTTCTGGTGGCTTAGCCTGTTCCTGCCTTCCTCCTCAGTGACTCATTCATAACAGGCTCAATTCTGGCTTTACTAGCAGAGGGATACTGTAAGCGTCATGTTGCCTCCATCCTTAAAATTTCTAAAAACGCAGTCCATTACAACGAAGTCAAGCAGCAGACATTGGGGACAACAAAGCTACAGACTGGCAGAGGGTGAAAATGACTCTCCACTGACCGGGATGATTGTCATCTTATTCAAATGTCACTCAGCAACTGCAGGATGACATTAAGTGAGCTACAAAAGGAATTGCAAATGGCAGTTTGGGTAAAGTGCATGGCAAGAACAGTTCATAACAGGTTCCTAGAGGCAGGGCATAAGTCATGCAAAGGTAGAAAAAGTCTTTCAATGAGAAGCAAAGGTGTGCCAGGCTGAAGTTTGTCAAAGACCATACGATTGGACCATAGAGTACTAGAGTAAGGTAATTTTCTCTGATGAGTCTAATTTTCAGCTTTGCCCAACACCTGGTCGTCTAATGTTTAGATGGAAACCTGGAGAGCTGTACAAGCCAAAGTGTCTTGCACCCACTGTGAAATTTGGTGAAGGATCGCTGATGATCTGGGGATGCTTTAGCAAGGCTGGAATTCAGCAGGGTAATCTTTGTTCACATGTATGAATCAAGCCGCATACAAGGTTATCCTGGAAAAACAGTTGATTCTTTCAGCTCAGGCAATGTTCTCCAACTCTGAGGACTGTTTTTTCCAGCAGGACAATGCGCCATGCCACACAGCTAGGTCAATCAATGTGTGGATGAAGGACCACCACATCAAATCCCTGTCGTGACCAGCTCAATCTCCAGACCTGAACCCCATTGAATACCTCTGGAATGTAATCAAGAGGAAGATGGATAGTCACAAGCCATCAACCAAAGAACTGCTTAAATGTTTGTACCAGGAGTGGCATAAGGTCACTCAAAAGCAGTGTGAAAGACTGGTGGAAAGCATGCCAAGACACATGAAAGCTGTGATTAAAAATCATGGTTATTCCATAAAATATTGATTTCTGAACTCTTCCTGAGTTAAAACATTAGTATTGTTGTTTCTAAATTATCATGAACTTGTTATGTTAGCATTATTTGAGGTGTGCAAGCACTGCATTTTTTTGCTATTTTGACTAGAGTTGAGCGATACCAGCCGATACTTGAAAATATCGGATCGGAATGGATCGGCCGATCTTAAAAAAAAGTATCGGTATCGCCGATTCCGATACCGGGAACCAATGCAAGTCAATGGGGCCAAAATATCGGAATTAAAAAAAACCCTTTCTTTCCTTGTAGGTTAATTCTACATGAAGAAAAACAACTGAGAATAATGTAGAATGTATTGTGGGAGGTGGAGGAGACATTAAAGCCATAGAGGTTTAGCCCAATCAAATGGAATAGCAGGAATTAAACTTTTTTTTTAAAGACGTTAGGAGTTACAAAGATATTGACTATGTTAGCCTCATTTATATTTTGCCAGACATGTATGTCTTCTTCTTCTTTCTTTTCTTCTTCTTTCTTATTCTTCTTCCTTTTTTTACCTTCTTCTTCTTCTTCTTATTCCTTTTTTTACATTCTTCTTCTTCTTCTTCTTCTTCCTTTTTTTACATTCTTCTACTTCCTTTTTTTACATTCTTCTTCTTCTTCTTCTTCCTTTTTTTACATTCTTCTTCTTCTTCCTTTTTTTAAATTCTTCTTCTTCCTTTTTTTAAATTCTTCTACTTCCTTTTTTTACATTCTTCTTCTTCTTCCTTTTCTTACATTCTTCATATTCTTCTTATTCAACAATTATTATTCTACATATTCAACTTCTTCATCTTCTTCCTATTCTTCCTCATCATATTCTTGTTTGTGTCAGGCATTCCTGTAGTTGTTATCTAGAAAAGTTAGAAGTTTACACCTTCCATTCTGCCTGTCACAAAAGATTTACAACAGGATTTGTCCGCCTTCAGTTTGGCCTGCAGCAGCAGGCCTTTTCCAGGGGCACCACGAGGAGGAACGGACTCACCCCCATACACTGCTTAGTCTTCTGCTTATAAATAAGATAATATCATTTGCTCAGAGTATTAGTCTTATGCTTAATGTTCTTCTGCTTTGTTTTTTTATGCTTCTTTGTCTTCTCTCTCTTGTTGTTCTGCATCTTGGTGGTTGTCTTCCTGTTCTTTGTCCTCTTGAACCAGCTGACGGTACTGGCACCCGGAGGGGCAGCAGAAGGAGCAAGAGCCAATGGCACTACCGAGGACCAGCTGACGGTGCTGGAACCCGGTTACTAAGCAGGAGGTACCTGTGCTACAAAGCACTACCAAGGACCAGCAGACGTTGCCGGAACTCGGATACCGAGATGGAGGCACCTAGGCCAAAGGCTCTGACGAGAACCAGCTGACGGTGCTGGAACCCGGAGGGGTAGCATAAGCTGCAAGAGCAAATGGAAATAGCGAGGACCAGCTGACAGTGCTGGCACCCGGAGGGGCAGCAGAAGGAATAAGAGCCAATGGCACAACCGAGGACCAGCTGACGGTGCTGGAACCCGGTTACTAAGCAGGAGGTACCTGTGCTACAAAGCACTACCAAGGACCAGCAGACATTGCCGGAACTCGGATACCGAGATGGAGGCACCTAGGCCAAAGGCTCTGACGAGAACCAGCTGACGGTGCTGGAACCCGGAGGGGTAGCAGAAGTTACCCCTGAAAAGCAAAGTTGGCATGCCGCAAGCTGGCCGCAGTTACCGAATCACACAGTCCTACAGGGGGTGCTTGTCCTACTGGCACTACGGAACAAGCCTTTCTTACCAGAACCCGCAGTCCACATAGGAAGCACCTAAACTGCTGGCACCCTAGCCTCAGCTAACCCAACCGCAACACGACATGGCAACTTGGGGTGGCAAACTGACATTGACACTTCCCGGAAACAGCAGGCAGGGCTGGAACCAAGCTGGGCAGGAGGGAGTACCCGTGCCAAAGTCAGTTATGAGCAGCAACTGGCGATGTTGGAGCCCAGGGACAAGCACTTAGCAGGCTGAGGGTATACTAATAGATCACAGACTGAATATGAGTCAACAGTGTGATGCAGCAGCAAAAAAGGCAAATGCAATTCTAGGATGTATTAACAGAAGCATACAGTCTAGATCACGTGAAGTCATTATTTCCCTCTACTCCTCTTTGGTCAGACCTCATCTGGAATATTGTGTCCAGTTTTGGGCACCACATTTTAAAAAAGACATCAACAAACTGGAGCAAGTTCAGAAAAGAGCGACCAGAATGGTGACCGGTCTGCAAACCCTGTCTTATGAGGAAAGGTTGCAGGATTTGGGAATGTTTAGTTTGCAAAAGAGAAGACTGAGAGGAGACTTAATAGCTGTCTACAAATATCTAAAGGGCTGTCACATTGTAGAAGGATCAACTTTATTCTCATTTGCACAAGGAAAGACTAGAAGCAATGGGATGAAACTGAATGGGAAGAGACACAGATTAGATATTAGAAAAAACTTTTTGACAGTTAGAGTGATCAATGAGTGGAACAGGCTGCCACGAGAAGTGGTGAGTTCTCCTTCAATGGAAGTCTTCAAACAGAGGCTGGACAGACATCTGACTGGGATGATTTAGCGAATCCTGCTTTGAGCAGGGGGTTGGACCAGATGGCCCAGGAGGTCCCTTCCAACTCTACGACTCTATGATTCTATGATTCTATGATTCTCTATGATGTGCTGTCAATTGGGAGGCAGCAGGACAGATTGCCATCAAAACAGCAGGGGAACAGCTGACGTTACTGAACCCCACAAACACAGGAGCTAGTGTTTTACTCTGTGAAGACGGCACTTCCGAGCAACAACTGGCTGTGTTGAAGCCCAGGGACAAGCACGGAGCAGGCTGAGGCTGCATTGAAGAAATGTTAAGATCGGTTGTAGACTTCTACTAATTTTAACCAAGCTCCACTTAGGCCTGTGGCTTCACTGATTTTCGTATTTCCCCTGTCCTCCAACCCCGCCAGTTACAGCTCCGAAGTGGCGTCTGCACAATCCACACTTGTTCCTGTGTTACAGGTGTTCAGTCCGGTCAGTTAATCCCCTGATGTGTGTCCGGCAATGTCGCCTGCTCTGTCCACATTCCCATAACTAGTGTGGATTGTGCAGATGCCACTTCAGAGCTGTAACTGGCAGGGTTGGAGGACAGGGGAAATACGAGAGACAGTGGAGCCACAGGCCTAATTGGAGCACGGTTAAAAATCAGTAGTGGTACGACTGTGTAGGCAGCAGGAGACTTTGCCATCCACACAGCAGGGGATCAGCTGACGTTACTGAACCCCACTGAGACACGGGAGCAAGTGTCTCTTTCCGTGTGGACGGCACTTCCGAGCTACAACTGGCTGTGTTGAAGCCCAGGAAATAGGAGGGTGTAGGCAGAGGCCTACTGTATTTGGAATGTGGTGACAGCAGGAGAGACTGCCATCCACACAGCAGGGGATCAGCTGACGTTACTGAACCCCACTGAGACATGGGAGCAAGTATCTCTTTCCTTGTGGACGGCACTTCCGAGCTACAACTGGCTGTGTTGAAGCCCAGGAAATAGGAGGGTGTAGGCAGAGGCCTACTGTCTTTGGAATGTGGAGACAGCAGGAGAGACTGCCATCCACACAGCAGGGGATCAGCTGACGTTACTAAATCCCACTGAGACACGGGAGCAAGTGTCTGTTTCCGTGTGGACGGCACTTCCGAGCTACAACTGGCTGTGTTGAAGCCCAGGAAATAGGAGGGTGTAGGCAGAGGCCTACTGTCTTTGGAATGTGGAGACAGCAGGAGAGACTGCCATCCACACAGCAGGGGATCAGCTGACGTTACTGAACCCCACTGAGACACGGGAGCAAGTATCTCTTTCCGTGTGGACGGCACTTCCGAGCTACAACTGGCTGTGTTGAAGCCCAGGAAATAGGAGGGTGTAGGCAGAGGCCTACTGTCTTTGGAATGCAGAGACAGCAGGAGAGACTGCCATCCACACAGCAGGGGATCAGCTAGCGTTACTGAACCCCACTGAGACACGGGAGCAAGTGTCTCTTTCCGTGTGGACGGCACTTCCGAGCTACAACTGGCTGTGTTGAAGCCCAGGAAATAGGAGGGTGTAGGCTGAGGCCTACTGTCTTTGGAATGCGGAGACAGCAGGAGAGACTGCCATCCACACAGCAGGGGATCAGCTGACGTTACTGAA
Organism: Dendrobates tinctorius; assembly: GCF_039654945.1. NCBI lineage: Eukaryota > Metazoa > Chordata > Amphibia > Anura > Dendrobatidae > Dendrobates > Dendrobates tinctorius. The sequence goes on from NW_027361878.1 coordinate 3,107,259, forward strand.
CCCCACTGAGACACGGGAGCAAGTGTCTCTTTCCGTGTGGACGGCACTTCCGAGCTACAACTGGCTGTGTTGAAGCCCAGGAAATAGGAGGGTGTAGGCAGAGGCCTACTGTCTTTGGAATGTGGAGACAGCAGGAGAGACTGCCATCCACACAGCAGGGGATCAGCTGAAGTTACTGAACCCCACTGAGACACGGGAGCAAGTATCTCTTTCCGTGTGGACGGCACTTCCGAGCTACAACTGGCTGTGTTGAAGCCCAGGAAATAAGAGGGTGTATGCAGAGGCCTACTGTCTTTGGAATGCGGAGACAGCAGGAGAGACTGCCATCCACACAGCAGGGGAACAGCTGACGTTACTGAACCCCACTGAGACACGGGAGCAAGTGTCTCTTTCCGTGTGGACAGCACTTCCGAGCTACAACTGGCTGTGTTGAAGCCCAGGGACAAGCACGGAGCAGGCTGAGGCTGCATTGAAGAAATTTTAAGATCGGTTGTAGACTTCTACTAATTTTAACCGTGCTCCACTTAGGCCTGTGGCTTCACTGATTTTCGTATTTCCCCTGTCCTCCAACCACGCCAGTTATAGCTCCGAAGTGGCGTAATGGGAACTAGTTATGGGAATGTGGACAGAGCAGGCGACATTGCCGGACACACATCAGGGGATTAACTGACCGGACTGAACACCTGGAACACAAGAACAAGTGTGGATTGTGCAGATGCCACTTCGGAGCTGTAACTGGCGGGGTTGGAGGACAGGGGAAATACGAAAATCAGTGAAGCCACAGGCCTAAGTGGAGCACGGTTAAAAATCAGTAGTAGTAGGACTGTGTAGGCAGCAGGAGACTTGCCATCTCCACAGCAGGGGAACAGCTGGCAGTGCTGAACCCCACTAACACTCGAACGAATGTGTTTGGCTCTGTGGAGACGACACTTCTGAACACCAACTGACGCTGTTGGAGCCCAGGATAAGGCGTGGAGCAGGCTGGGGCCTACTGGATTTTGGCAGGTGAAGGCAGCAGGAGACTTGCCATCTCCACAGCAGGGGAACAGCTGGCAGTGCTGAACCCCACTAACTATCGAACGAATGTGTTTGGCTCTGTGGAGACGACACTTCTGAACACCAACTGACGCTGTTGGAGCCCAGGATTAGGCGTGGAGCAGGCTGAGGCCTACTGGATTTTGGCAGGTGAAGGCAGCAGGAGACTTGCCATCTCCACAGCAGGGGAACAGCTGGCAGTGCTGAACCCCACTAACACTCGAACGAATGTGTTTGGCTCTGTGGAGACGACACTTCTGAACACCAACTGACGCTGTTGGAGCCCAGGATTAGGCGTGGAGCAGGCTGGGGCCTACTGGATTTTGGCAGGTGAAGGCAGCAGGAGACTTGCCATCTCCACAGCAGGTCAACAGCTGGCAGTGCTAAACCCCACTAACACTTGAACGAATGTGTTTGGCTCTGTGGAGACGACACTTCTGAACACCAACTGACGCTGTTGGAGCCCAGGATTAGGCGAGGAGCAGGCTGGGGCCTGTTGCTTTTGGCAGGTGAAGGCAGCAGGAGACTTGCCATCTCCACAGCAGGGGAACAGCTGGCAGTGCTGAACCCCACTAACACTCGAACGAATGTGTTTGGCTCTGTGGAGACGACACTTCTGAACACCAACTGACGCTGTTGGAGCCCAGGATTAGGCGTGGAGCAGGCTGGGGCCTACTGGATTTTGGCAGGTGAAGGCAGCAGGAGACTTGCCATCTCCACAGCAGGGGAACAGCTGGCAGTGCTGAACCCCACTAACACTCGAACGAATGTGTTTGGCTCTGTGGAGACGACACTTCTGAACACCAACTGATGCTGTTGGAGCCCAGGATTAGGCGTGGAGCAGGCTGGGGCCTACTGGATTTTGGCAGGTGAAGGCAGCAGGAGACTTGCCATCTCCACAGCAGGGGAACAGCTGGCAGTGCTGAACCCCACTAACACTCGAACGAATGTGTTTGGCTCTGTGGAGACGACACTTCTGAACACCAACTGACGCTGTTGGAGCCCAGGATTAGGCATGGAGCAGGCTGGGGCCTACTGGATTTTGGCAGGTGAAGGCAGCAGGAGACTTGCCATCTCCACAGTAGGGGAACAGCTGGCAGTGCTGAACCCCACTAACACTTGAACGAATGTGTTTGGCTCTGTGGAGACGACACTTCTGAACACCAACTGACGCTGTTGGAGCCCAGGATTAGGCGAGGAGCAGGCTGGGGCCTGTTGCTTTTGGCAGGTGAAGGCAGCAGGAGACTTGCCATCTCCACAGCAGGGGAACAGCTGGCAGTGCTGAACCCCACTAACACTCGAACGAATGTGTTTGGCTCTGTGGAGACGACACTTCTGAACACCAACTGATGCTGTTGGAGCCCAGGATTAGGCGTGGAGCAGGCTGGGGCCTACTGGATTTTGGCAGGTGAAGGCAGCAGGAGACTTGCCATCTCCACAGCAGGGGAACAGCTGGCAGTGCGTAACCCCACTAACACTTGAACGAATGTGTTTGGCTCTGTGGAGACGACACTTCTGAACACCAACTGACACTGTTGGAGCCCAGGATTATGCATGCCGCATGCAGAGGCCAATGGGCAGCGGTTTTTATGGAGGTTGTTGACTACTACTGATTCTAACCATGCTCCACTTAGGCCTCTGGCTCCACTGTCTCTACTATTTACCCTGGCCTCCAACCCCGCCAGCTACATCTCTGAAGTGGCGTCAGCACAATCTACACTTGTTCCTGTGTTACTGGTGCTCAGTCCCGTCAGTTGATCCCCTGATGTTTGTCCGGCAAGTTCGCCAGCTCTGTCCTCATTCCCACTACTGGTTATGGGAATGTGGACAGAGCCGGAGACCTTGCCGGACACACATCAGGGGATAAACTGATGGGACTGAGCCACAGGAACACAGGAACAAGTGTAGATTGTGCTGACGCCACTTCAGAGATGTAGATGGCGGGGTTGGAGGTCAGGGGAAATAGTAGAGACAGTGGAGCCAGAGACCTAAGTTGGGCACGGTTAAAAATCAGTAGTGGTTTGAATGTTGATGGAGCTGGTGACTTTGCCGTCCACACAGCAGGGGATCAGCTGGCGTTACTGAACCCCACTAACACAGGAGCTAGTGTGTTTCTCTGTGCAGACGACACATCTGAGCGACAACTGGCTGTGTTGAAGCACAGGGATTATAGTTCAGGTGGTAGAAAAATGAACACACCAGCAGACCTGGATACAGTTGCCAACCACTAATTTAGTGTGTAAGAGGAATGGCAAATTCTTTGGAGATCCAGGCCTTGTTCATTTTCAGAAAAGTCAGCCGGTCAACATTATCGGAAGATAGTCGCGTGCGACGGTCTGTTAGTACACCATCTGCGGCACTAAAGACACGTTCCGATAATACACTGGCAGCAGGGCAAGCCAGCACCTCCAATGCATACTGGCTAAGCTCTGGCCATGTATCCAGCTTAGAGACCCAAAACTTGAAGGGGGAAGAGCCATCTGGGAGTACAGTGACAGGGCAAGACATGTAGTCTGACACCATCTGACGGAAGCGTTGCCTCCTGCTGACTCGAGGCGTCGCTGATGGTGTAGACAATTGTGGTGGACACACAAAACTTTGCCACATTTGGGCCATAGTGGTCTTGCCTTGTGCTGCGGCGCTGCCTCTGCTCCCTCTTTGTGCAGAGTTTCCTCCACTGCCTCGACGCACAGAGCTGCTTTGTAAAGCACTAGCAACAATGCTGTCGGGTGGAATGGAAAACATTATGGACTGCACCAGTGACTCTTCGTACTCCCGCAGTTTACACTCCCGGTTCAACGTTGGTATGAGCCTTTGTACGCTGTCCCGGTAGCGAGGATCTAGGAGGGTGTACACCCAATAATCAGCCGAGACGAGAATGTGGGCGATGCGGCGGTCGTTTCTCAGGCACTGCAGCATGAAATCAACCATGTGCTGCAGACTCCCAACTGCCAAAGAACCGCTGTCCCCTGTTTGAGGCGTGACCTCGGCCTGCTCTGCATCACCCCACCCTCACTGTACATACTGAGTAGAGGTTTGTGTACCTCCCTCCTCTGGAGAGATGCCTTCCTCCTCCATCGACTCCTCCTCATCCTCCTCACAAAGTGTCCCCTGCCTAGGCCTTTGTGAGGAAACACGTAGCGCAGACTGTCCAGAAGCAGATGGCATTTGGGACTCCTCATCCTCCACCTCTTCTGAAACCTCATCCCTTAGTGCTTGCAGTGTTTGTTGAAGCAGGCAGATAAGTCATGCTGACTAGTGCATCATCTGCACTCGCCATCCGCGTGGATTCATCGAAGGCACGCAAAACGAGGCAGATGTCCTTCATAGAGGCCCACTCAATGGTGCTGAAGTGTGAACGGCGCACAGTGCGACTTGTTTGCGCCTGATGCAGCTGGTACTCCATGACTGCTGCCTGCTGCTCACACAACCGCTCCAACATATGTAACGTTGAATTCCACCGGGTGGGTAGGTCACATATGATGCGATGTTCCGGAAGGCCAAATTGTCGCTGCAGAGCAGCGAGGCGCGATCTTGCCGTGCTGGAACGCCGCAAGTGATTCGTTTCGGCAGCCAATCACAGCCATGCCAATAGTTAACATGCCTACATGCCTAACAGGATGTGCCCACACTTCGGAGGATTCCCATTGGCTTAATCAAAGCAAGCAGGCTCATAGCATGATGGGAACTTCCGATTCCGATTCAACAAAAGTATCGGAAGTCAGTATCGGAATTCCGATACCGCTAATATCGGCCGATACTTGCGGTATCGGAATGCTCAACACTAATTTTGACCATTTCTCATTTTCTGAAAATAAATACAAAATTTAGTGCTTGGAAATTTGGAGACATGTTGTCAGTAGTTTATAGAATAAAAGAGCAATTTACATTTTACGCAAAAATATAAAGAGAAAAATCAGACAAACTGAAAATTTTGCAGTGGTCTCTTAATTTTTGCCAGAGCTGTATGTGTGTATATATGTAATATAATCTAACTTTCCAGTGGCTTATCTATATACTGTATATATGCTATATACTGTTTATATATTTTACTTTTATGTATGGCACTGTTTTGCGACACTGTTTAACAAGATACAATATCTTTATTCTATAGACATATTTTCATCACTACAAGACCAAGGCTGTAGATAAAAGTTATAAACTTTTGGGGCATTGACAACTTAGTAACTTTTGTGGCATGTACAGTGCAGGAGAATATTGATCATAGCCACATCCTCTTCAGTGATGACCCCCATCCTTGGTTCTAGCTATTATCTGCCCCAGCTTTGCTGCAGTACCTGCCTAATGAGTATAAGATACCTCCTGGTATTGCTAAAAACAATAATGTTTGGGTAGTGTCTAAGATAATTGCCAACTCTTATGAAAATCTTGAGGTCTCTCCTTTATTCCAAGTGTCTCATGAATATTCCAAGAGAGTTGCCTATAGTGATGCCCCTGTTGTCACTGAATTTAAAGGTAACCTGTTGTAAAATAAATGGCATTTACCTGCAGCCATAGTGCTAATGTACAAGTAAAATCAAAGTTTAATTATTTCTATTATGAATGCTATTTTCAAGTGACTCAAATTAGTAAAAAAAAAAAGATAATATAGAAACATCCTTAACCTCTTGCCTCCACAGCCAATTTTAATTTTTAACTTGGCATTTGTCCCTCCATATCTTTCTAAGGCATAACTTTTATATGTTTCTGTCAACATATCCAAATGAGGGTGTGCTTCTTGTGGGTTGAGTTGTAGCTTTGAATTACACCATCAATTTTGCCATATAATATACTGAAAAGTAGTAAAAAAATAAACATGGACTGAAATGGAGGAAAAAATGCAATTCCACCATTCATTGTATGGTACAAATGAATAGAGAACAAGACTCTCAGGGTGAGTATGAATTTAGAAGTACCAAACTTACATAGATTTCTTTTTTAATGACTTACTTGGTGAAAAATTCTGATGTTTGTAACACGAATGGTTTGTGTTACCATTTTATCAAGACTCATAGTGTCTTTATTTTTATGTTGATGGAGCTGTCTAAGGTTTTGTTTTCCAACATGGCAGCAAAGGAGGCCTTCAGCAGGACCCTTTATACCATGGGACTTGGAAGGCTGATAGAAGGCGGTGACTGCTCATATCAGCAACTGTTCCATTTTACAGAAGATCATGTGTTGCTGAGAATGATGCTTCTTAAATCTACTTAAAACGTATTTCAGCAACAAACGAGTGTGTTGCCCTTTCAATTGGTGATCAACAGCCTGCAAGATAATCGTAAAACAAACGTCTCTATGAACCCTTTTTCAGGAAAGTCTTGCAGTGTACATGCACCTTTAAGGAGGTTGTACCTTTTAAAGTTTGATAGAAAAATAAAACGCGTTTTACTCCCTTGTTCCTCAATCCTCCACTGCTTCAAATGTCTGGCAGTGGTTGTGTTACGTGTGTCACGTCAACAGCAAATTAGTAAGCTCAGCAGCTCTGAATGGGGCAATCTATTTATACTGGCAGAGCTGCTGAGTTCTCTGCTTGGCTGTCACGTCGATGATGTGACATTAATGCCAGACCCAATGCCAGAGACCTGGAGCAGCAGTTGAGACTCACCACTGGAACTGGAGATGGTTAGTAGATTGTGGTTTGTTTTTCATACCGAATGGCACAAGTGGGTCGCCCTCCCAGGACTGTGGGGTACTCGGTACCGGGCCGGTCTCTCAGAGGGGATTGTCACAGCAGCGGTGACCCGGTCCGTGGCCCTGGGCGCCCATGTAAAAGGGGTTGAGTTGGGAATAAAGTTTATAAGTGATTTGTGACGTCACCTGTGGTGTTCGTCAATGTAGATGTAAGCCGACGCTGCAGACAGATCCTCTGGGACAGATGGTGTAGTGCAGCAATGATGTTGTAGCCCTCCACAGGTAGGGCTGTTGGTCCCAGGGCAGTGTAGCGGAATGTTTAGGAAGAGGGTGCAGTGTTTGGCAGAGAGATGAAGCAGTGCTGAGGATGTTGCAGGAAGGAGGCAAGGACACAACAGGGTGCAGTTTCTTTACCTTTACTTGGCAAACGCAGTCCAGGCTCCTGATTACAGATGGCACAGGAGCAGGCTAGCCTGGAAGCAACTCAGGGATCTCTCTATCAGATGGGTTGCGTAGTCTCCTTCCTAGAGCTGGCTTGAGGTACATGCAGTACAGTGTTACTCTGAAGTTCCTCCTTATCTTCTCTTAGAACTACCTCATATGGCAGACAGCTGTAGCCCTCTATCTCTATTGGCTCACCCGTCACTGTTGTGCCTCCGAGTCTCAGTTGGGAATAGAGCATTTACAGCTTCCTATTCCTCTGGTTTCTGTTGCAGGACCTTCAGTATCCATACAACCGTGGAGACCAGGCTCCAGATCATGCGCTACCACTAAGAGGGAGCTCTCTTTCCTCAGCTCAACCTCCAGCTTCTCTCCACACATCTACACTCGTTGCCCTCCTCACACTAACTCCTCATTTCCCTTCCTGGCCCTCAGAGAGCACTCCTCCCCCAATTCTGGTTCAGAGCTCCCTCTGCTGGCCAGGAGTGGGAACTGTGTTGCATGACATGGTTAACTGTTAGAGAGACCCTTCATTGCCTCCAAGCCTGACATCACCCTCCCTGGAGGAAGGCAATGCCACTGTGGCGACCATACTCCTGGGGGCACCACATTCCCCCCTAGTGCAAGTCAGTACTCCTGGACTGATAAAAGAAAAACATGAAAAACATATAAACATGTAAACAATATGAAGGTTACAGAAAAAATGAAAAATTTACAAAAACCACATGCTCCAAAAATAGTCCTATGATGATAAGTCCAAGCATCAATGTCCATGGTCCATTTCTGGGCAATTGGTGAACTATGTACAAGTTGGTTTTGACCACACAAGTCCTGTGGTCCAATGTCCATCAAAACATGAAACAAGAACTTCAAAAGGCTTCTTACAGGTTATCTGTAGGCACAAAGTTTGAGAGCAGTTACATATATACACACAATTTCAACATTTACCTCACCTTATCTATACACGATATCTGATGGGCGGTTTACCTTGTGTAGTACGGGTAGACCTGCGTAACTCTGGTGTGGGTAAACTGGGTAGTATTCTCCTACCGACTCTTAGTCTCACCATGGGCATGACAGATTCACCACTGGCAGGGAGAGGGTTCTCTGGCTCCACTGCTGGTATGGCATCTGCTACCTGAACTTCCTGATTTTCAGAGTTCTCATGAGTCACTTCTTCTTGTACTACCAGTTGGGGAAATGTCAACACTGGCACCACTATGGCATCATTCACTTTAGTCCAATTTGCAGGGAATTCTCCAAGTATAGTGTTGACCTTTTCTTCTTCTATGGGTTGGATGTTATTTTGTTCTTCCATTCTTTCTCTTAACTGGTCAGGGCATAATTTCAAATGATCCCTTGATACTGCTGCTGAGGTTTCTCCTCAATCTTTACTAATAAGGCACACCTTGGTATTGTCAAAATTTGAGGGTAGAATGGTGTAGGGTTCAGCTTCCCATTAGTCATCCAATTTATGCAGTCTTCTTTTCCTCTTGAGGACTTGTTCCCCTTGTGACAAGGGGACTGCAGGTGCATGCTGATTATAGTTCCTCTCTTGTTTTTGTCTTGCCTGAGCTAGACTCTTTTCCACACGCTCTTGTACTCTCCTGTACTGTTGCTGCCTCTCTGTATCCCAGTCAGCATCTGGTGATGTTACTTCAGGTGTCAGGACTCCCATGTCCAAATAATCAATAGGCGTTTTACCAGGCCTCGCTCTCATTAGGTAGGCTGGAGTGCAGTTGGTGGAATTCACAGGAATGTGGTTGTAGAGGTCTACCAGATCTGGCAACTTTTCTGGCCACAGATTCCTCTCCTCCAAAGGCAAGGTCTTCAGTAGGTCAATCACTACCTGGTTCATCTTCTCACACATGACACTGGTCTGTGGATGGTACAGGGTCGTCCTGATCTTCTTGCAACCGTACAAGTTACAATGTTCTTGGAACACTTCTGCCTTGAAAGCTGGACCTTGATCTGTAAGCACTCTCTCAGGGTAACCGTGGGGCTGACAGAAGTGTTGTTGAAAGGCTCTGGCTGCTGTCCTGGCTGTTTGATCTTTGACAGGCACAACTACCAGGAATCTTGAGTAGTGGTCCACGATGGTAAGAGCATAGATGTAGCCTGAGTGACTTGGGACCAGCTTCACATGGTCTAGGGTGACCAACTCAAGTGGCTGTTTGGTTATTATTGGCTGTAGAGGAGCTCTCTGGCTGTTTCGATCCTTTATGTGCAGGTTACATTGTACACACTCTCGGCACCACTTTTCAATGACTTTCCTCATACCAGCCCAGTAGAATCTCTCCCGGAGCAAAACTTCCAACTTCTTCCATCCGAAGTGGAGAGCTCCATTGTGGTATGCTTCCAGGACCATTGATGCCTCTCTCTTTGGGACTACCACCTGCCAGACCAACTCATGAGTGCGGGCTTTGATACTCCTCCAACACAGCTTTCCTTCATAAATGAACAGCCGGCCTCTCTCCTTCCACAACTGCTGGCTTTCTTCAGGAGCATCCGACTCTGGGCATGAGTCAGCTTGTGACAGTAGCTCCTTCACCAGGCGGACTGCGGGGTCGCTATCCTGCGTTTCTGCCCAGTCATGATGGGGCAATGGATTTAAAGTGACCTCCTTCAAGCCAGACAGCCTGTTTCTCACTCCTTGCGCACGTTGGGCCGCAATCAGCCGGTGGAAGGGAGGTAACTGTATTTCTTCAAGTGCCTCAGGGTCTTCTCCTGCATCTGGCAGATTAGGCATTCTGGACAGCGCATCAGCATTGGCATTCTTGTGCCCTGCCCGGTACTTGATGGTAAACTCATAGTTAGACAGCCGAGCCATCCATCGCTGTTCCAGTGCACCTAGTTTTGCAGTTTCCAAGTGAGTCAACGGGTTGTTGTCCGTGAGGATGGTAAACTTGGCTGAAGCTAGGTAATGCTTAAATCTTTCAGTCACAGCCCAGACTATGGCCAGGAACTCCAGATTGAAGGAACTGTAGTTGTCATGGTTCCTTTCAGTGGGACGACGCTTCCTGCTGGCGGAGGAGATCACCCTTTCTTTGCCATTCTGTACCTGTGACAGTACTGCTCCAAGTCCCACGTTGCTGGCATCAGTATACAACACAAAGGGTTTGTCTTAATCTGGGTAGGCCAGAACTTCATCTCCTGTGAGAGCCATCTTCAGTCGGGTGAAGGATCTCTCCAACTCCTCAGTCCATTCAAAGGTGGAACTTTTCTGTTTGGCCTTCTTGGACTGCCCCACCAGAAGATTTTGCATAGGAGTGGCTATCTCCATGAAGCCTTTGACAAACCTTCGGTAGTAGCCTACCAACCCGAGGAATTGGCGTACTTCATGGAGGTTGCTGGGTTTTGGCCAGTCCCGGATGACTGTGACTTTGTCCGGATCTGGTGTTACACCTTCTGCACTCACTACATGACCGAGGTACTGTACCTTGGGCTTCAGGAGGTGGCATTTGGAAGGCTTCACCTTAAGGCCAAGGTTGGACAAGGCATCAAACACCTCAGCCAGGTGCTTCAGATGGTCTTCATAAGTCTTGGCGAAAACAATGACATCATCAAGGCACAACAGGACCGTCTTGAAGTTCTTGTGTCCCAGGCAGCACTCCATCAGCCGTTGAAATGTTCCTGGGGCGGTGCAGAGCCTGAATGGCATATAGTTGAACTCACAGAGACCCTTTGGGGTGGTAAATGCTGTTTTCTCCTTGTCTGCCTCTACCACGGTAACCTGCCAATACCCACTAGTGAGATCTAAGGTTGAAAAATAGTTAGCAGTTTTAAGTGCAGCTAATGACTCCTCAATTCTGGGTAATGGGTAGGCATCTTTATGTGTAATGCTGTTAATTTTTCTGTAATCAACACACATTCTCATGGTACCATCCTTTTTCTTTACAAAAACTATTGGAGCTGCCCAGGGGCTACAACTGTCTCTGATAACCCCAGCTTCCTTCATCTCTCTCAACATTCCTTTGGCACATTGGTATTGTGTTGGGGGTATAGGCCGGTACCTTTCTTTTATGGGAGGATGATCTCCAGTGGGGATATGATGTTGAACCCTTTTGCCTTCCCAAAATCTAGAGGGTGTTTGCTGAATACCCGCTCATACTCCTGGGTCACTCTGTAAACCCCATTCTTTTGGTATGAAGGGGTGGAGTCAGTTCCCACCTGCAGTTGCTGACACCACTCCTCCCGCTGCTTTGCAGAGCCATTGTCCTCCACCTGGTCGGATGAGACCAACGGCTCTGCTGCCTGCATTGCATTGTTAGTGACAGTGAGCAGCTTAGCAACTGAGGCATATCGAGGTATTGTGGCCTCTTCCTCCCCACAATTCATAAGGCGTACAGGTACTCTCCCCTTATGGACATCCACTACTCCTCTGGCTGTCAGGACAGTGGGCCTGCTTTCAGAGTACACTGATTCTACCATTGCCTGGTAATCTTTTCCTCTGAGGCCTATGGCTGCCCGACACCAAATCAACATTTCACATCTGGGGGGTATTGCAATGGGGAAAGCATCACTCACTCTGACGCTGCCAATTTCTCCTCCAGAGAGTTCTACCTGCAGTCTTTGCATCAGGGCCTTGATCTCCTTCTGCAGGACTCATTGTTCTCTGGAACCAGCAGTCTCAGCCACCTGTTGCAACAAGATAATAACCTCGGAAAGACAATTTTCAATTACATTTGTACCAAGAGTCATCATGGGATTACATTCTCATAGATCAATATCCACAACTATCAGACCTTGGGATTTTAACTCCACCCTTCCCACTTTAACAGTAATTTCTTTACATCCCACTTGTGGTAAAGACTGACCATTACTGGCAACTACTGTTAGTTCATCACTTTGGTCATGGGTGAGTTCAGAGTCAGCCCAATACCGCTTGTAGAGGATATAGGGCATAGTGGTCACCTGGGAGCCAGTGTCCAGCAAAGCTTTAATGGGGATGTCGTCAATCACCACTGGAAAGATCGGTCTTCCTCCAACATACTTGGCTCACCAGTTCCTTGGGCCTTGTGGTCCTATTCCTGGGGGTTGGCCCTCTGCCCAAGGGGTTACTCGTTTAAAGGACAGAATCTTGCGAGGTGGCCTGCTTTGTGGCAGTGACGACAGATGGGACGTCCGTTCTGGTCATAGCGATCGCTGTTCCTCCCTCGGAGTGGCGGAGTTCTCCTCCTCCGGAGCCACGGGACATCCTCTGGACTGGAAGCAAGCTGGATCTTTTCCTTGGAGAACACCTGCAGGGACTGCACAGTTTTAGTAAGTGCAGCCATACCTTTGGTCAACTCCTGGACCTGAAGACGCAGCTCTTCTGTCGGATCTTTGTCCAGAGTCTGTGCATCAGCCTCCACAGGGATGGAAGGGAAAGATGTTGCTTCCTGGTGGTAGGTGATCGCTTGGCACCTGGGGGGCGCTGGACGGCTGACAGTTGGTTCCTGCAGCACCCGGATAGCCCAGTCCTTGAAATCAGCAAAGTCCAGATCAGGGTTCTGTAGGGCTATGATGTGCAGATGTGCTCTGTGGGTGCTGGATAAGAGTCCCTCAATGAATTGCTCTTTTAACAGTCCGTCTCCATCTTTCACACTGTCAGGGTCAATCTGCATGACAGCTCGCAGTGCCTCCTGCAGGTTAAGAGCATAGTCCTGTATACTGTCCTGCGCTTTCTGTTTACATCCAAAGAATCTCATCTTTATTTCAGCTGCAGTGCGGGTGTCAAAGGTGCTTCTGAGCTTAGCCAGGATCTTTTTAGCAGTCTCTTTGTCAGTGTCCTGCCAGGCTTTTACTTCTCTCTGTGCTGCACCTGTTAGCTGCCCAATAAGAATGTTCACCTTCTGGCTTTCAGATAGAGGATACACCTCAAACAAACTGCACAGTCTCTCTTTAAATTCACTCAGGGTATGTGACTCACCCGAGTACTGCGGTAGCCAGGCCGCTCCCGGTATATAGGGCATAGAAAGCGGCATTATGGGGACCGCTGCGGTGGGCGCTGATTCTTGCGGTGTCCTGGAGGCAGTGCTGGCTGCCGGATTCAGTGGCGCCGTTGGAGTCACAGCTGCGCTGGACCCTGCATCTGGCAGCACTGGGAGGTTAGCGGGAGTGTCCGCTGCTACATTGGCATTGTCCTCAGACATTTTCTCTCCCCCCTAGTTAACGTGGGCCAGGCCGCGGGGTTACGCTGGCTTACCGGATGCTGCTCCTCGGCGGGATCAGGGAATGCCGCAACTGCAGGCCTCAGCTTTTCACTTCCCGTGCTCTCTTCACCTTTTGCGCTTCTCGGCTGATTCCGCCCACGAAGGCCTGCCCCCTTTTCTTCCCGCGTGCGCCAATCAGTGGGATAATGGCGGCATTGGCACCATTTTCGCACACAGTCTAAAGCACACAACACAGTCTCTGGCACACAGGACCAGGGGACACCGGACTCCGCAATCCTGTTCGTGACGCCAAAATGGGTCGCCCTCCCAGGGCTGTGGGGTACTTGGTACCGGGCCGGTCTCTCAGAGGGGATTGTCACAGCAGCGGTGACCTGGTCCGTGGCCCTGGGCGCCCATGTAAAAGGGGTTGAGTTGGGAATAAAGTTTATAAGTGATTTGTGACGCCACCTGTGGTGTTCGGCAATGTAGATGTAAGCCGATGCTGCAGACAGATCCTCTGGGAAAGATGGTGTAGTGCAGCAATGATGTTATAGCCCTCCACAGGTAGGGCTGTTGGTCCCAGGGCAGTGTAGCTGAATGTTTAGGAAGAGGGTGCAGTGTTTGGCACAGAGATGTAGCAGTGCTGAGGATGCTGCAGGAAGGAGGCAAGGACACAACAGGGTGCAGTTTCTTTACCTTTACTTGGCAAACGCAGTCCAGGCTCCTGATTACAGATGGCACAGGAGCAGGCTAGCCAGGAAGCAACTCAGGGATCTCTCTATTAGATGGGTTGTGTAGTCTCCTTCCTAGCGCTGGCTTGAGGTACATGCAGTACAGTGTTACTCTGAAGTTCCTCCTTCTTATCTTCTCTTAGTACTACCTCGTATGGCAGACAGCTGTAGCCCTCTATCTCTCTTGGCTCACCCGTCGCTGTTGTGCCTCCGAGTCTCAGTTGGGAATAGAGCATTTACAGCTTCCTATTCCTCTGGTTTCTGTTGCAGGACCTTCAGTATCCATACAACCGTGGAGACCAGGCTCCAGATCATGAGCTATCACTAGGAGGGAGCTCTCTTTCCTCAGCTCAACCTCCAGCTTCTCTCTACACATCTACACTCGTTGCCCTCCTTACACTAACTCCTCATTTCCCTTCCTGGCCCTCAGAGAGCACTCCTCCCCCAATTCTGGTTCAGAGCTCCCTCTGCTGGCCTGGAGTGGGAGCTGTGTTGCATGACATGGTTAACTGTTAGAGAGACCCTTCATTGTCTCCAAGCCTGACATCACCCTCCCTGGAGGAAGGCAATGCCACTGTGGTGACCATACTCCTGGAGGCGCCACACAAGTAAGAAATTGGTGCGTAAACTGGTCTCTGTGACAGAGCCTGTTCCATTCTTGGCAGGTGATGGCTGTGATATTCAACCATCACCTTTTTCTAACAGAAACAGGCGGAACCGAGCCCCCTCTGTCTGTTGTTAACAGTGTATGGATTGGTGGTGTGTTATTCTGTGTGACATTGGTGTCCCTACCCTACAACTCAATCTTGGGGTTCTGATAGATTGCTACTGCAGAGCCCAATGGCTTCCGTTATAGTTTACTGTTCTTCTTTTTACAGTATACTTCAATACAGTAGTATAAGGGACCAGATGATTTCAGGTTCAAGACCACTAAGGGAAATAGAAACAAAAGTTTAAAAAAGTTCAAAACAATACAAAAAATAAAAAAACATACAAATTTTAATCACTCAACTTTTTCCCATTAAAATAAAAGTATAAAAAAAACATATTTGTTACTGCATCCATAAAAGTACAATCTATCAAAATATAAAACCAGATAACTTAAATAATAAGCACGATAATGAGAAAAAAAAATGAAACTCCAGAACTGCAGGCGTTTTTTCTAGCCGCAATGCAGCAAAAATTAAAATCAAGTGATCAAAATATGGTATCTATCCTAAATTGCTATCAATAAAAATGAAATTAAGCCCTCAAATAGCTCAACCAACAGAAAAATAAAAACTTACGGGTCTCAGTTAGAGATGAGTGGATCTACGAGGTAGCACATTCAAACTCACCAGATGTGTGGATTTTCCAAGGAAATTTTCCAAGGAAATTTAATTTACAGTCTTTTTTTCTATGTGGACTGAATGTTCATTATTATTTTCTATTGTCTCCGCAGACCCCAGAATACAATAAATGTAATATGTAAGAAATAATAACATACTTATAGTCCCTCACTTTTTTGAGCCCTTGCCCTCCACTTCTTGTTGCTTCATCTTATCCATATCGCAAGTGCTAAAACCCAGAGTCTTTTCACCCTAGGCCATGGCTTCCATCTTTGATGAGGCATAGGATTGTTCTGAGGAAAATAGGGGTGTAACCAGCTTGACACACTGTAAAAATTAAAAATTAAAAAAATCTTTATTGAAAATCCTTAAAAAAAAAAGGGTTGAAAAAGTGATGAAAAAATGGGCATCTCAGACAACAAAGCAATAAAGAGGGGTGGTGTGTATAACAGGAATTAATCCATACGCGTTTCGAGCTACATGCCTCTTTAACACTGGATATAGAGTGGTATACCAACTTGGATTTAAATATACTCCCACATAATCAAGGAAAAACAAAAACACATGGCACATATGAGACTGCTCAGAGGAAAAAAAAGAGGTTTACATGAATGTGTGCAAGAAATTTATGATTAAAAACAATAAGAAATAAAATGAGACATTACAAAACATCGTAGAACATTGATAAATAAAGAAAAAATTGTACAAATTACAAGAAGGTCAAATATGGCAATGCAAAGATAAAAACCGATCCAAAAAACTAATAATGCAGCAACGCTTCACGTCTGAGGTTCAGTCCTAATAGAATGTAAGTATTTAAAGAACAAAAACATCCAATACGCTTCTTTATTGCGGACCGCACCCGAGTGATTACCATCTCTAATATGTCTAGGTATATGTTCAATGGCATATGCACGAAAACCTACTATATTACCATTATGACTTTCCACAAAATGTCTGGAGACATGTGATATGTTTCTATCTGTGGATTCTTCAATATCACAGAGGTGTTCTCTTATTCTAGATTGCAGTTTTCGGGTAGTGGAACATATTTAAGATTGCAAATTGTACACTCATTAACATAAACCACATGATCACTGTTACTATTCAAAAAGTTTTTTATAAAAAACTTCTTACTGTGGTCATGGTTGAAAAAAATGATCGGTTTTAAAAGAAAATCTGCAAGTTTTACATGGTAATTGGCCACACTTGAAATAGCCTTTGAGAGACAACCACGTTTCAGAACTGGGTTTTTGGAATAATTAATATGCAAATTTGGAGATAATGAGTTTCCTAATGTTCTTGCTTTTTAGGGTACAATCCTGACTGTCGTTAGTCAACCACACAGGAAATCCTCAGCTGTAATAAAATTTTAGATGCACGTAGTTTTCATCCTTCTCATGTTGATAAGGCAATTCCTGTAGGTGAATTTATCAGAGCCAAAAGAAATTGCAGTACCACTGAGGCTTTTGGATTAAATCTGAAAACATCAGACAACGTTTATCTGACCGTTTATTATCCAATGTGGCGTCTAAACGGAGCAAAGAAAATTGCTACTAATTGGGACAGAGTTGATTTAATCAATAAAAAATCATAACCCAAAGCCAAAAGAAGCAATGCACTAACTTTGGTTTAGACACATGGTTCATACTTTCAGTCCATCTCCCGAATAGTGCAGCACAATTTACATATTTTATATGATGATCCCATTGTTATGGATTTATTGCAAGACGGTGTCAGGATTGTACCTAGAAAAGCAAGAACATTAGGAAACTCATTATCTCCAAATTTGAATATTAATTATTCCATCAAACCCAGTTTTCATATGTGGTTGTCTCGCAAAGATCATTTTTTTAACCATGATCACAGTAAGACGTTTTTTATAAAAAAATGTTTTGAATTGTCTCATATATGTGCCATGTGTTTTGGTTTTTCCTTGATTATGTGGCAGTATATTTAAATCCAAGTTTGTATACCGCTCTATATCTAGTGTTCAAGAGCCATGTAGCTCAAAACACCTATGGATTGATTCCTGTTATACACACCTCCCCTCTTTATTGCTTTGTTGTCTGAGATGCCCATTTTTTCAGCACTTTTATTTTTAAGGATTTTCAATAAAGATTTTTTGAATTTTTAATTTTTACCGTTTGTCGAGCTGGTTCCACCCCTATTTTTCTCATTCTACTTCAGCGCTGTGCAGCAGCAGGGACGCCGTGCTTCTACCAGATTGGTAATTAATTAGAAAACATATATAGTACAGCTACATAATAAAGTAAGCTTATTCTTCTGCTCTTTTTTTTAATGTGATTCATTTTAACTGTACTGCCTGTTTATAGAAAACAAGTGATAGCATTTTGTAACCTTATCATTTTTTCTTTTCACTGGAAGCTTGTAATTGTGACTATAAAGGACATCTGATGGACATTGGTGACATGATCGAAGTGGCTGATAGCTTGTCTGGCTGCAAAAAAGTGTTCTGTGGGTCAAATGGTATCACTGAAACTCCATGTTATGAAACCACAGAAACAACCACAGGTAATTTCATCTAACAAATGATTTAGATTTTATTGACTTAACATTTTCTCTGACTGATTCATCAAAGTGTTTTCGCCAGAAAACTGGTATAAAATATTTTGATAAGTTGTAAACTTTTTCTGCAACTGAAAGTAGAGGTTCATGATGAGCTATGGCGGCATACCTTATGGCCTAAATCTTACTCCAGTATTTCAGAGGTGCCTGATTTACTTAGTGTCATGCGCCTTTGACTTCACCCTCTTGTTAAGACTGGCATGAGCAATGCTGATCTTGATGATTTGGGGCCTTTAATTTTTTGAGCAGTGCAGTAACCATATGGTAAATTCCTGCTTTACTGTAATATATATATATATATATATATATATATATATATATATATATATATATACACATATACCAAAGACTTTTTACAAAAATTTTATTAACTGAAATTCAATTCCTTTATATTGAATCTGGTTAATTTTTTTCACCTGTGAATATACAATATTTGCCGATAACTATATTGTGAAACAAAAACACAAAATTATGTTAAGGAGTCTTCCTCAATCAGTCCTCCACTAGCTTTATCTAACAATATCTAATTTCATGAAATCTAGGTTGCAGTTCAATTACAAAAATGTAACTCCTATTCATTAAGATATATTAATCAACACTACCTCAAGTTTAATTCCACGTATATTCTTTAAATGGTAACTGTTGTTTCAAAAAGCTTAAGCTCATTTGAAAGGCAATGTAATGACTAATATACCATAATTGAAAAATTCTTAACAGGAACATTTTCAGACTGAAAATCTGTGCTAGTCAGTAGATTCTTCTCTACTATCTAACGTTTTACTAGTACCTCCTGTTTTGTAATATACTGTTACCAGTGAAAGCACCAAAATAAATTACAGGAAGCAGCAGGTCTTAAGCTTTATGATTTTGCTTTCCTGTCTGTTGAATTGCATACAGGTATAACAAAGAATCTGGTCTTTAGTTCAGGGCGTACAAGCCATTTTGCAGCTCATTGTTCTTTATTCTGCAGAATTTTCTGCATAATCCTCAATAATTATGGGCAGACTTCTGGATGCGATTTCCATGCTATCAGATGACAGCATGAGCCAGCAGCTGTGACTGGCGGTAAAAAGGTTACCGCCATTCACAAGTATCTGGCTGATGAGAGATTTTTACCATCATTAACGTACGCCTGCTGTCGCTAATAACAGTTAGAGCAGGCACCACTGATGGGAGTATTCGTCAGCTGCTGCTTGTGCGCTATAAATACATTTTTTAAAAATTACTTGAGGTCTCTTCTAATTCTAATAACTAGGGCAGCAACCCTCAGCTATCAGCTGCATCATGGCTGGTTATCAAGAATAAAAGGGTCCCACACTGTTTTTTCTAAATATTTAAATCAATAATTTTAAAAAAGGTGAGTGGTCTCCCCCCTTTTTGATAATCAGCCAAGCTAAAGCAAACAGCTGGGGGCTGGTTTTCTCAAACTGTTAATGAGCCATGGATATTGTCCCTCCCAGCATAAAAACTGCAATCTGCAGCCACCCATGAAAAGGCCCATTTATTAGATGCACCAATTCATGCTCTTTGACCGGCTCTTCCCACTTGCCCTGTGGTGGTGGCAAGTTGGGAAATATTTCGGGGTTTGATGTCAGCTGTTTTTTGACTGCTGACATAAAGCCCACATGTTAGTAATGGAGAAGCTTCTATAAGAAGCCCCCATTACTAACCCCATAGTTGAATTGTAAAAAAGACAGAGCCAGAATAAAATCATTTAATTGAAATTTCGACAAAGACTCTTTTATTTGAAATAAAAAAGCAGTTATACTCACTTTATGCTAATCCATTGAAGCCCATGTTACCTGTAAAAAAACAGAAAATAATAAACAACTATAGTACTCACCTTTATACCTAATCCACCGATGCCCATGTCCCGTGGAAAAAAATAAGAATAATAAACAACCATATCACTCTTTTCCCAGGCTATTAATATCAGCACACAGCTGTTTGCTTAGCCTTTACTTGTAATTATAGAGAAGACTCCCCAAAACATGATGTGGAGTTCCCCTATGCTCAATATCCAGCAAAAGCTATGCAGACAGCTGAGGGCTGATATTAATAGCCATGGGAAAGGCCACAAATATTGCCCTCCTTCCAAGCAAAAAACTTCAGCTTTTAGCCACCTCAGAAAAGGTGCATCAATAAGATGCTCCAAATATGGTTTTTAGCCTGGCTCCTCCCACTTGCCCTGGTCTGGTGGCAAGTGGGGTAATAGTTGTAGGGTTGATATCAGCTTTGCATTGGCAGCTATCATCAAGCACCGGGGTTTAGCAATTGATGTCGTTTATTAAAATTATTTATTTAAATAACTATAAGAAAAAGGGCGGGACACCTCTATTCTTGCTGGGTATCCAATACAGAAGAGACTCCACATCATTTTTTTAAATGTTTTTATTTATAGCACAGGTGCTGGCTGATGAATACTCCCATCAACGGCCGTGCTCTCACTGTTATCAGCCACAACAGGCATAGGCTGATGAGAATAGTACTCTCTCATCAGCCAATGCCTGTGACCAGCGGAAACCTTTCTACTGCCGGTCACAGCTGCTGGCTCACACTGTCATTTGATAGAGTGGGAAGTGCAGCTTTCTGACCTGCGGTAATTATCGGTAACGAGCACCAAATTGATATTAGTCATTTGTTTTCTTTTTTTCTCCATCTTACGTTTATTATGCTTTTGGGTCTCTAGAGACCTAAAACATTATAAAGGACATTTTATTTGCTGAAAATAAAGTTGTTACAAATTCAATTTCCCAATACATTCCACTCATCTCTGAGATTTTTTTTTACAGTTCTTGTGCATTTTCTGTGTTAAGTGTTCATTTTCATGAAGCTACTAAGCTTAAAATTGCATTTAAATTTCTTATTAGAATTTTGTCTCATTGTGTAATTTGCGACTGTAGTGCTATGTTAGTAACATAACATTTTACAACTTTTACAGAATTCTCAAAAACAACACCATTTTCAACATTGTCTACTGAAAAGACCACCTCAATTGGTATAACTAAAACATCAATTGGCAGAAGTACAATTACATCTTCTTGGATGACAACACTATCTTCACCAAAATCATCAAGCACACCACCTTTAAGGACAACCATATTTACAACCACAACAAATCCACTCACTGAATATTCATCTGTAACTTCAAAGCTTACTAAAACATCAAGCATAAGCCCTAAATCATCAACAGAAGTGAGCAGTAAGGCAGTGGCAACATCCTTCACAACAGTGTCTTCATCAAAGTCATCAACACGAACTACATATTTGAGTACAATGGGTTTTAGTACTACAACAAAAACTCTACCTAAGAGTTCAACTTTAAGTGCAAGCACAACAAAAAGCCATCAGCAAGAAATGTCGAATACAACAAAACATCTAGCAGTAGTCTCAAGTTTATCTCCAATGGTTAGTGAATTAACAAGATTAACAACAGGCCCGGAAACTTCTGAATTTACAGTTGAGAAGACCTCCATTGAAACTCCTAAGAAGGACTTACATGAAAATTCAACATTTTCTTTACACTCGTCAAGGATGGGAATACTTGTAACTGAAGGACAAGAGGTAATTATAACAGAAAAGGATTTGTCAGGAGAAAAAGGAAAATCACCGCTTACAACTATCAAGAAATCGAATGTTTCTCTGACAGATTTGAAATCAACTAAAAATGGGGTATGTAGCCATGGTTACGTAATAAATAGAAATACATGTAAAGGCTGGGTCATTTATATAGATACACCTGGGTGGGCCATTTATAAAGTTGGATTCAAAATGGCCGACTTCAAAATGGCCCCATGGTCACCACCCATCTTGAAAAGTTTCCCCCCTCCCATATACTAATGTGCCACAAACAGGAAGTTGATATCACCAACCATTCCCATTTTATTTAGGTGTATCTATATAAATGGCCCACCCAGGTCTAACCCTATAAATGACTCACCCTGTATAATATTTAGAAACTAAGTATGTATTTGTATACTGAAGCATTATGTTTCAATTTTCTTTTCGATTCTATGAAGCGAATGTATGCTAAACTTATGCTAAACTTAGCTACATGGACGTAATATTGAATCTTAACTGTAAACTGGAATTCTGATAGAACTTCCTTTATTCACAAAAGCATACAAACTATTATGCTAAAAGCCTGCATACACCTTATTGCACACATTAGTGGTTAAAGGGAATTTGTCAGCAGGTTATTGTTACCGCATCTGAGAGAAGCATGATGTAGCAAAGAGACCCCGAATCCCATGATGTATCACTTAGTTTACTGGATACAGCAATTCTGACATATTCAGAGTTTTTAGAACTAGCCCACACCAGACTCTGCATGTACATTGTCTATTGACAGTGAGCTGCTTATCACAGGAGAGGGGCTGGAGGTGGATATGCACATCACACCTGGCAATGATAATCTCCTAGTGAAAAAGCCTGTATTGTAAATAAACAGCAGCACAAAGCTTGATAAGTGACACAACGCTGATTTCTGTGTTTTAACCCCTATCATGCTGTCCTCAGGATACATAGAAAAAAAACCGCTGACAGATGGCGTTTAAGTGATATAGAGGAGAAGGTTTGGTAGTTAAGATACTGTATGCTTGTTTGCCGATGACGTAAATATGTATAAAAAGGTTGATATTCCTAGAGGTCTGTATGTAATTTTGACAATAGTTAAGGTTTACTGAAAAAAGAAACAAAATATTGGGATCTGTAATTATATGTTTCCAATTCTACAATTTAGAATCCTCTGAGTATTGCATAGGCAGTTGTGTATTAGTTAGGACTAGAGATGGACAAATTTATTTAATTACAATTGAATGCTACTCAAATTTTAAAAGAAACAACATTCTTGTGAATAAAAATTGAAGAAAATGGCAGCCAGCTGCAGCCGCCATTTTGTTGAACAAGAAAGCGTCAGCAAATTATAAAAAAGGAGAAAAAACATTCTCACTGTATTGCTTACCTCTCCTGCCTGCCTACTGCTCCCTGTCCACTGTCTAATCTTCCATGCGTCCACTGTGTTACATCTCTGGCTCAATGTTCACTGTAGACCATGGGACAAACAGGTCTCGGAGTTCACTGGACATGCTCTAGGGCCTACTTACAGCTAGAAGTCCTCACCTCGAATGAACACAAGGCCACAAGTTCTTGCCGTGGGCCCCGGAGTTCACTGCACATTTTCTGGGGCCTGCTTACGACTCTAAAAACCCCTTTACACATAACGATGTCCCAGTGATCCCACCAACGATCCGACATGGATGGGATCGTTGGGACATCGTTAGGCTGATCGCTGGTGAGCTGTCACAGACAGCCCCTCCAGTGATCAGGACCAGCGAGCAAGCTGGTATCCAACATAAACATCGGGTTTCTAAGAGCCCTGCGGCTCTTAGAAACCCAAGGTTTACCTTAGAAACCAGCGTCACGCTGGTATCCAACGTAAACATCGGGTGTTGTAACCCGATGTTTACCCTAGATACCAGTGTGCACTGCAGGGTGGGAGGTGGAGGCAGAGCGGCACACAGACAGACTGGAGTAGCAGATAGCAGAGCTACTCCGTTCTGTCTGTGCGCCGCTCTGCCTCCACCTCGCGCCCTGCAGTGCACGCTGGTATCTAGGGTAAACATCGGGTTTCTAAGAGCCCCATGGCTCTTAGAAACTCGATGTTTTACGTTGGATACCAGTGTGCAGGGTCGCTCATCGCTGGCTCCCGCTGCCACAGGCAGCGATGCGTGCTGGCCAGCGGGAGACCAGCAATGAAAAAAGGGCCCAGGACCATCCAGTACGATTAGCGATACCCGACAGGGGGGCCGATCGCTGCTGGATGTCACAAACAGCAATCTCGCTGGAGAGATCGCTGATGTGTCACAAAATCAGCGATCTTGCCAGCGAGATCGCTGTGTGTAACGGGGCCTTAAGTCATGGCTTAGCTGGAGATGCAACTCAGCAGAGGTGCATGGAACTGAATAGTGGGCAGGGAGCAGCCAGAAACATGAGTATGATATTTTTTATAACCTTTTGCTTGCTGCTTACCTCTTCAGTCGACCTCTATGCTCCCAGCCTGATGTCCAGTCACGTATGCCTCTGTTGCATTCCATCTCCAGCACAGTATTCACTCTAGGCTCGGACTAAATTGTCTTGCCATGACTGCTGCCCAGTCATTGACACCTTTTTCCTGATTACTCCTTCATGCACATCTGTAATTTTTAATAAAGTAACCCAAGATCTGAGTCCGAGTGATGACACTGCACGGATGCATAATGAAGTTCAAAGCCTAGTGGAAAGGTGAAAGCCATGGTGTCAAAGTGAAGATATCTGTAGAGGGTGCATGTGATGGGGAAATGAAAAGAAGGGGTTCTGAGGATTAGATGGCAAATTGCAGGGACATCTAAACAGGTGAGCCTTGAGATAATCATATTTACTTTTTTTTAACCATTTGCCTAACTCTCTATGATTCAGCAAAATGGTGGTTTGCTGCATTCCCCTTTATTCTGAACTTTAGAAGGTCAGGCAGACTGTTAAACTAAATGAAAATTGTGGAGAGCAAATTGTGAAAATTTCTGGTTCTGACCCAACTACTGGACTACTCTGCTTGCCAGCTTGCCCCACTGAACGGAATCTAGCTTATCCTAGTGTCCCTATTAAGTACATAACCCTGTATAGGGGTTAACGGATAAAGGTCAGAGCAACCTCTGGGATCTGGAACATGGAGTAGCTAACATTTCTCCTGATTAATTGAGCTGTGGGCATAGTTTCACAGTACGTCCCAGCCAAGTATACAGCGCACACTTTCATTAGCCGCAAGCGCACGCAGTATACTGGACTGTGACGTGTGGTGGAACACCGCCAACAGCCAAGTCAATTAGGATGGGTGCACGCTGCAGTAGTTGGTCAGTATTTTACATCAGTAATTCTAAGACAAAATCAGGAGAGGAACAATCAGAGGAAAAGTATAATAGAAACACGTCACCACTTCTGTATTTATCACCCACTCCTGGTTTTGGCTTACAAATACTGAGGTAAAATACTGACCAAATACTGAATGTGTGACTGTGGTATAATAGAAACACGTCACCACTTCTGGATTTATCACCCACTCCTGGTTTTGGCTTACAAATACTGAGGTAAAATACTGACCAAATACTGAATGTGTGACTGTGGTATAATAGAAACACGTCACCACTTCTGGATTTATCACCCACTCCTGGTTTTGGCTTATAAATACTGATGTAAAATATTGACCAAATACTGAATGTGTGACTGTGGTATAATAGAAACACGTCACCACTTCTGTATTTATCACCCACTCCTGGTTTTGGCTTACAAATACTGAGGTAAAATACTGACCAAATACTGAATGTGTGACTGTGGTATAATAGAAACACGTCACCACTTCTGGATTTATCACCCACTCCTGGTTTTGGCTTATAAATACTGATGTAAAATATTGACCAAATACTGAACATGTGAATGTGACCTAAGTCTGCATGCCCACAATGAGCTTTTTGGTGAGTTTTTGACAGTGCATATATTTACTGCTTCAAAAACGCATCTTACCATTCCGACAAAGTGGATGGGATTTACAGAAATCTCCTGCCCACTGTGCTTCTTTTTTACGCTTGTCTAAACTGACCTGCAGTGCATTTTTCGAATACCCAACATGTCAATTTCTCTTGTGGGTACGCTGACCTTTACATGCAGATTTGCTTTAAAAAAAACACATAAAAAATGCATGTAATCTGCACATAAGTATATCAAACAAGTTTTGTCAAAACTAAATAACAGGAAGTATCAAAAACAAAGCAGATCTGTTTAAAACATGACATATAAAAAAAAACTAAAACTACAGCTTCAAAAATGTGATAAAAACACATGTAAGAAACACGCTCAAAAATGCAAAGACAAAACGCATTCTAATTTACTTAAAAAGGTTGTCCACTACATTGTATAATGTCCCCACTGCTTTAAACCTTGTAAAGAAGAATTTTGGTAAATACCTTTCATTGCCATCTGTGCCTGGGAGCATCGCTATCACTGACCGCTCACTCAGCATCATGTGACCCTGGCTGCAGCCATCGCTGACATCCGCTGATGTCACGTCAAGTTCTAGATCTCCTGCATTCCCCTGGCATGACCCAGTCGCGTGCACTCCTCCTGATTGATTGAGCTATGGCAGAGTTTCATAGCACGTCACAACCCAGTATCCAATGCATGCTTTCCCTCTCTCCTCTGCTTTCATTAGCCGCAAGCGTGAACAGTATACTGGGCTGTGAAATGAGGTGGAACACCACCCATAGCCCAGTCAATTAGAAGGGGTGCGCGCTACTGGGTCACGCTTGGACGAATGAAGGACATTCAGAACTTAATGTGACATCAGCAGATGTCAGCGGTGACTGCAGCTGGGGTCAAATGTTGCTGAGTGAGCAGTCAGTGATAGCACCACTCACACAGATGGCAAAAAGAGGCTTTTACAAACATACTTCTTTATGAAGTTTAAATTGGTGAGGGCATTATGCAATGTAGTGGACAACCTCCTTAACCCCTTCGTCCCGAAGCCTGTTTTTACCTTCCTGACCAGGCCAATTTTTACAATTCTGACCAATGTCACTTAATGAGGTAATAATTCTGGAACGCTTCAATGAATCGCACTGACTCTGTTTTCTTGTGACGTATTGCACTTCATGATAGTGGTTAAATTTATTTGATATGACTTGCGTTTATTTGCGGAAAAACAAATATTTGGTAAAAATTTTGAAAATTTCGCAACTTTCAAACTATTAATTTTTATGCCCTTAAATCAGAGAGTCATATCAGACAAAATAGTTAATAATTATGATTTCCTACATGTCTACTCAGCATCAGCACAATTTTGGAACCATAATTTTTTTTGTTAGGAAGTTATAAGGGTTAAAAGTTGACCAGCGATTTCTCAATTTTACAAGAACATTTGCAAAACCATTTTTTTAGGGACCACCTCGCATTTGAAGTGACTTTGAGGGGTCTATATGACAGAAAATGCCTAAAAGAGACACCATTCTAAAAAGTGCACCACTCAAGGTACTAAAAACCATATTCATGACCTTTATTAACCCTTCAAATGCTTCACGTGAATTCTTGGAATGTGGAAGGAAAAAATAAACATTTACTTTTCTTTCACAAACATTTTCATTTAGACCAAGTATTTATAAACTTTCACAAGGATAACAGGAGAAAATGGACCCTCCAATTTATTGTGCAATTTCTCTTGAGCATGCCGATACCTCATCTGTAGGGCAAATCTGCTGTTTGGGCACACGGCAGGTCTTGGAAGGGAAGGAGTGCCATTTCCACTTTTTGAATGTAAAATTTGCTAGCATAATTAGCGGACACCATGTTATGTTTAGAGAGCCCCTTATGTGCCTAAACAGTTGAAACCTGCAACACATGACACCATTTTGGAAACTAGACCCCTTAGGGAACTTATCTAGAGGTGTGTTGAGCATCTTGAGTCCCCAGGTGCTTCACAGAAGTTTATAATATTAAGCCGTGAAAATAAAAATATCACATTTTTCCTAGATAAATCTTTTATAGCTCCAAATTTTGCATTTTCATAAGAGTAACAGGAAAAATTGTGCCTTACAATTTGTTTTGCAATTTCTCCTGAGTGCGCAGATACCCAAAATGTGGAGGAAAACAACTGTTTGGGCGCCCAGCAGGATTTGCAAGGGAAGGAGTGCCATTTGACTTTTTGAATGTAAAATTTGCTGGAATGATTAGCAAACACCATGTCATGTTTGGAGAGCCCCTGATGTACCTAAATAGTGGAAAACCCCAACAAGTGATGTCATTTTGGAAACTAGAACCCTTTGGGAACTTATCTAGATGTGTATTGAACATCTTGGCACTCTTTTGCAATCCTAAAAAGATAGACACTGCCGGATCACAGGTCCTGAGGTACCTCCAGTGCCTCCATCTGCCTCATTAAAGGGAATCTTCTGCAGGAGATTCTGTCTGAATCACATATTTCAGAGATTTACAGGGAAACCCCAGTGTAAGCACTCGACCCAGAGCGCCGGATAAGTGTGCACCGAGCCTTACTGCGATATTTGAGAAGCAGAATGAAAAAATCAACAGCAGAGGAAAAATTGGTTTTATTTGTTTTTTACACCAGTCTTCGTGTGGTATAAGTGATTAGGCGACTTTCTTCTTTGGGTCGGTGCGATTACAGCGATACCAGATTTATATTGTGTTCTTATGTTTGGCTGCTGTCACACACTAAAATATGCTTTTTATTGCAAAACTAATTTTTGCATCACCATGTTTTGAGAGCTATAATATTTCCATATTTTGGCCCACAGAGTCATGTTATGGCTTGTTTTTTACAGGATGAGCTGACATTTTCATTAGTACCATTTTTTGGGCACATGACTCTTTTATTGCTTTTTATTCAGATTTTTGGGAGATAGAATGAAGAAAAAACAGCAATTCAAAACCAGCAACGCGTTGTCCTGATGGAAGCGAGCAGGGAATCCATTCCCTGCACGATGCTCCTCTATGTCGCTGTCACTACTGACAGTGGCATAAGAGGGGTTAAATGCTCTCTCTCTCTCTTCTGGTATTTTTCCCTCCTCATTTAAGCATGCCATCATACATCCACTACTTAAAAAACCATCCCTTGACCAAAACTGAGCCGCTGACTATAGACCTGTCTCTAATCTTCCCTTCATCTCTAAACTCCTGGAACGCCTGGTCCACTCCCGTCTTATCCGCTATCTCTCAGAAAACTCTGTTCTCGACCCTCTCCAATCTGGTTTCCGCTCTTTACACTCCACTGAAACTGCCCTCACTAAAGTCTCTAATGATCTGCTGACAGCTAAATCAAATGGTCATTACTCCATGCTAATTCTCTTGGATCTCTCTGCAGCATTCGACACTGTGGATCATCTGCTCCTCCTCACTATGCTCCATTCCATTGGCCTCAAGGACACCGTTCTCTCATGGTTCTCCTCCTATCTCTCCGACCGCTCCTTTACTGTATCTTTTGCCAGTTCCTCCTCCTCTCACCTTCCCCTTACTGTTGGGGTCCCTCAAGGATCGGTTCTAGGGCCCCTCCTCTTCTCCTTGTACACTGCCCCTATTGGTCAAACAATCAGTAGATTTGGTTTCCAGTACCATCTCTATGCTGATGACACCCAATTATACGCTTCTTCTCCTGACATCACGCCAGCCTTTCTAGAAAACACCGGCGATTGTCTAAACACTGTCTAATATCATGTCCTCACTATATCTGAAACTGAACCTGTCAAAGACTGAACTCCTGGTGTTTCTTCCCTCTACTAATGTACCTATACCCGACATTGCCATTTCTGTGTGTGGTTCCACTATTACTCCCCAGCAACAGGCCCGCTGTCTTGGTGTCATACTTGATTCCGAGCTTTCCTTTGCCCCCCACATCTGATCACTGGCTCGCTCTTGTCATCTGCACCTCAAAAACATTTCTAGAATTCGACCTTTTCTTACTTTTGACTCTGCAAAAACTCTTACTGTTTCTCTCATTCATTCTCGTCTTGACTATTGTAACTCTCTTCTAATCTGTCTTCCTCTTACCAAACTCTCCCCTCTCCAATCTGTCTTGAATGCTGCAGCCAGGATCATATTCCTCACCAATCGTTACACCGATGCCTCTACCTTGTGCCAGTCATTACACTGGCTACCCATCCACTCCAGAATTCAGCATAAACTTATTACCCTCACCCACAAAGCCCTCCATATCTCAGCACGACCTTACATCTCCTCCCTTGTTTCAGTATACCACCCTACCAGCGCCCTCCGTTCTGCTGATGACCTGAGGTTAGCATCCTCAAAAGTCAGAACCTCCCACTCCCGTCTCCAAGACTTTACACGTGCCACGCCAATTCTTTGGAATGCACTTCCCAGGTCAATACGATTAGTCCCCAATCCCCACAATTTTAAGCGTGCCCTGAAAACACATTTATTCAGACTGGCCTATCGCCTCAACACATTAACCTAATCTATCCCTGTGTGGCACAGCCTAAAGTTTTACCATAACTAGATTTCCCGCATCATGTTCCCACATGCTTTATGCATCCATTAGCCCTCTGTGTTTGTACTGTTACACACTTAACATTATGGCTGGTCCATACAATCAGGGCAACTGTTACCACCCACCTTTCGTGTCTACCTCTTTCCTCATAGATTGTAAGCTTGCGAGCAGGGCCCTCTTTCCTCTTGGTATTTGTTATAATCTACTGTATGTGATTATTGTTATGCTGTAATGTCTATTGTCTGTACAAATCCCCTCTGAAATGTAAAGTGCTGCGGAATATGTCGGCGCTATAAAAATAAAATTTATTATTATTATTAATGCTCGATCATGGGTGTTGCTGCTGGGTGTCAGCTCTCACGCAGAGCTGACACCCGCACCCGATTGCCACGGTGCTCAGTATGAGGTCGTGCCGTCGTACATGTACTGCTGTTTGTGTGAATGCAGCTCACGCATAGCAGTACATGTACTGCGCATGTCGGGAAGAGGTTAAGATGCAGAAAATCTGCAACATCGAAAACTCA
Organism: Dendrobates tinctorius; assembly: GCF_039654945.1. Classification (NCBI taxonomy): domain Eukaryota; kingdom Metazoa; phylum Chordata; class Amphibia; order Anura; family Dendrobatidae; genus Dendrobates; species Dendrobates tinctorius. Next base: position 3,137,712 of record NW_027361878.1, read on the forward strand.
ACTAAAGTTTATCATGGAAATGTAGCCTAAATGTAAAGATAGCAGCAACAATGTATCTATACAAAGGGAAGACAATTTTGGCTTCAGCATTTAGGTTTCATATTTATCCTATTTAGCCCAGTCTTCCCACGTTCAGTATTTGGTCAGTATTTTATATCAGTATTTGTAAGCGAAAACCAGGAGTGGCTGAAAAATGCAGAAGTAGTGACATGTTTCTATTTTACATTTTCTCTGATTGTTCTACTTCTGGTTTTGGCTTACAAATTCTGAGGTAAAATACTGACAAAATAATGAAAGTGTGAACGTGGCCTTATAGCGACAACATTAGTACCTTTATATATCCCCTTTATAGTGCCTTCATTTAACAGCATACTTGAGAAACTGACTCGATTATGTCAATTTTGGCATCTATATTCAGCTAAGAAGTTGTATCACAGTAAGCGGACATCTTATACGTCTGACAGTAATTATATTTTTGGTTGTGTAACAGGATACGTATGGGTATTTAGGGAAGACACCATGCTTGCTATTTTAATAATGTCTAAGGTTAGTTTCACACTAGCGTTCGGCAGAGTTAATCCGTTAAGCCCCTCCCACTGCTGCACCTCTTCCTTAAGCTCCGCCTACCTAGGCATGCGTCCTGCATACCCTATCTTTAACATTGGGTACGCAGGCCATGCAAATGCATGCGGATGCCTGCACATGCGTAGTTTTAATGCTGCGCAGACCGCAACAAAATGCAACATTTTGCACTCGGTGCAGCGTCAAACTGACGCAAGCGTAGGCATCCTCATACATTCGCATGGCCTGCGTACCAAATGTTAAAGATAGGGTACGCAGGACACATGCCAATGTAGGCGAAGCTTAAGAAAGAGGTGTGGCAGTGGGCGAGGCTTAACGGAGGAACTACGCAGCCCTCCACAGCTCTGTCGAATGCTAGTGTGAATCTAGCCTAAGAAAAATGTGTTTTTAAGGGTTTTCTTTGTGAATTTTAGACTGTTGTCAAATGGCCATTCGCAATACTATATATTTTTTGGGCATGTTTGCATCGGCACATGAAATTGTCATGAGCTTGAAGTGTATTTGCTTCAGCAATCTAATTTAATTACTTCAATAATTTATTAGAAACTGTCAATCAAAGAAAAACTAGAACTTAGTTGAAGAAGGTAACTCATTATTTATGGCAGGCTATCTAGTAGAGTTATGGTTTAGTTTAAATTTTAGTAAAAATCATTTAGAAATGCAGCAATCTGATGCTAGATCACAAGAAGAGTAGTAACCTGTGTGACCTGTTAATAACTATAAGGATTTCTCATAGGAAATAACGCTTCCAGCTTACATCTCTAAATGTCACAATATCACTTGTAATGCAAATGGGACCCTAGATATTGTAGAAGCCCCATGTCCGGACGTTAATACTATTACATGTGGTGACGGAAGTCAGCCTTGGAAAATTTATGATGAAGATGGATGTTGTTATCACTATGAATGTCCACGTGAGTATCTATATATGCCTATAATATCCCATATTGTATCTCTTTATTGTGGGAAGTAAGTATCTGTAATCTATTTTCATTTATTGTGTGTTTATAATTACAAGTATATTTTTTAAAAAAAAACAATATAAACAATCTCTCGCTCTCGATCTCTCATGAAACACTAGAAACAATGGAATGAAACTGAAAGGGAGAAGATACAGATTAAATATTAGAAAAAACTTTTTGACAGTGAGGGTGATCAATGAGTGGAACAGGCTGCCACGAGAGGTGGTGAGTTCTCCTTCAACGGAAGTCTTCACACAGGCTGGACAGACATCTGTCTGAGATGGTTTAGTGAATCCTGTATTGAGCAGGGGGTTGGACACGATGACCCTTGAGGTCCCTTCCAATGCTAACATTTTATGATTCTATGATTTATTTTTGAAAAGACCAGAATACAATATCATCATAAGTACAGAACATCTACCAATACAAATTTCAGGGCTAGTTTACCAGCTTGTCTCTGGCCAGAAATGAGTGGGTATACTTTTGTAAATAGGTCCCACAGACTGTAACCTGAAAGTCTTGCCCTGGGAATCACAGTACAAAATCACAGGTACACATGATCATTCTTTATCCCTTCTTATAATGGCCAGATTTCTGCTTTTGTGCATTCGGTTTTTCCTTCAATTCTTTTTTGTTGGGGTTTTGCTTTCACAGCATTGATTGTTTAGCAAATATGACCTGACAGTCAGTACTTATAATAACAGTGATACCATACTTGTATAGGTTTTCTTTAGTGGTCAAGTTAACAACTTTATAAAAAGAAAAATTAGTTTGTGTTGACAATTTTGAGACAAAAAATATTTTATTTTTCTGTGGATGGAGCTATGTGAGAAATTTCTTGTTGCATGTCGAGTTGCATTTTTTGGATACCATTTTTGGGCTACATATGGTATTTTGATTGCTTCTTATCCATTTAGGCTAAGTTCACACGTAGCGGAACTCCCACGGAAGTTACCACAGGAATTCCGGAATTCCATTCTGTGGGAAAATCGCATTTTAAATTCCCGCGATTTTCCGGCGGAAAAACTAGCGATTTGCAAGCGTAATTAGCTTGCAGAATGCTAGCGTTTTCCAAGTGATCTGTAGCATCGCTTGGAAAACTGATTGACAGGTTGGTCACACTCATCAAACATAGTGTTTGACGAGTGTGACCAACTTTTTACTATTGAGGCTGCCTATGCAGCCTCAGTAGTAAAAAGATCTAATGTTAAAAATAATAAAACATCTCCTCTAACATCCCACCTGTTCACCATACTGTCTCCTCACATATTTACCCCCTCACTCTCTATACTGTCTGATCACACATACCCCTGACTCCACATACTGTCTGCACACATCCCATTACCCTCACTCCCCATACTGTGTCCACATACATTTTTCCCATCGCTACTCATACTGTGTCCACATACATTTACCCGTTCACTCCCCATACTGTCTGCACCCATCCCCCATACTGTTTCCTCATACATGCCCTCATACATACATACTCTTCTGTTGTGAGTTCATTTTCCCCTTCGTCACTGAGGTCTGGTGAACTCCCTATTCTGGTAAAGGAAGGTAATGAGCCTGATTATCAGGCACTTGTGCCTAATGATGATGACTGGCTGAGTGGAGTCACGGACTGGATATAAGGCTGCCGACGCCCTTCTGCCCTGTGGGTGATTTCTCTGTGGACTTCTAAGAGACCAGTCTGATTCCTGCTCCTCTAAAGCTAAGTTTTCTGCTTTGCCTTTTAGCATTTGTGTTTTGTTTTTGTTTGCCCTGCTTTTCTGGATTCTGCCATTCCCTGCTGGGGTGAGCTGAATCTTCTTTTGCCTGTTGCTCTGTCTTCAGAATATTCCTGAGTACTGACATAGTCTTTTTGAAGCCTAGCGTCTTCAGGGCCTTTTTCACTGTCAGTCTGTTGGCTCTTATTTTCATAGGGTTTTTCACGGATTGCAGACAGCAGCCTTCCTGTCCTTTCCTATCTAGTTAGCTTGGGCCCCGTCTTTGCTCAGTCTGTCTTTCTGTCTGTGTTGTGTTCTTTCTTCTTGCTTCACCGTCATTATATGTGGGGGGCTGCCTTTTGCTTTGGGGTCTGCTCTGGGGCAGTTTAGATTTCCCTTTCTGTCTTTAGGCTATTTAGTCCTCCGGCTGTGATCGAGGGGTCTAGGGCATCTTAGGAACCCCCCACGGCTACTGCTAGTTGTGTTGATAGGTTCAGGGGTCTGCAATTCGATAGCTGCCAACCTCTTTGGTTTCCTGGACTTAGCTAGCATTTCTGTTTTTGCCTCCTACGGTGACACAATCATAACAGAATCACCCGCCCTACCGCAGATCCTAGGGTACTCAATAGCAGGAAAGAATTGTGTTTTTAAAAAAAAAAAAAAAGTGTGTATATTCTTTCCTCTATATCTCTGAGGCCGTAAGGGGAATTTTTTTTTCTCTCAATGGAGATAAAGCAATTGTCTGATCGTGTGGAGCAGCTCGCTGCGGAAGTGCGGGAAATTTCCGCCTACCTTGCTCGTTCGCATGCTGTTGAACCAAAGATACATACACCTGATGTGTTTTTTGGTGATCGATCTAAATTTTTGAGTTTCAAAAATAATTGTAAATTATTTTTTGCCTTGAAGCCTAACTCGTCAGGGAGCTCCGCGCAGCAGGTTAAAATTGTCATCTCTTTGCTGCGTGGCGATCCCCAGGATTGGGCGTTTTCTTTGAAACCAGATGATCCTATTCTGTCTAATGTGAACGCATTCTTTCAAGCCTTGGGGTTGTTGTAAGACGAACCTAATGCTATTGATCAGGCTGAAAAGACCCTGTTGGCATTGAACCAGGGTCGAGATTCTGCAGAGTTGTACTGTCAAAAGTTCTGAAAGTGGGCGGTCCTTACTACCTGGAATGATAATGCCTTGGTTGCTCTCTTTTGGAAGGGTTTGTCAGAAGCCGTAAAAGATACTATGGTGGGATTTCCTGTTCCCTCTGGTCTGGACAATTCTATGTCATTAGTAGTGTTGAGCTTTCCGATACCGCAAGTATCGGGTATCGGCCGATATTTGCCGTATCGGAATTCCGATACCGAGTACCGATACTTTTTTCGTATCGGATACCGGAATCGGAAGTCCAAAATGCAATGAGCCACTTTTGTGGCTCTGATCAGCTGCCGAAATGACGTCATCATGATGCGCTGTCTGTGCGCATCATGATGCGCCATCAGTTCGGGCCTTCGGGGGGGCTGTGCCGACTGTCCGGGGGTCTGTGCCGGCCTGCCGCTGGTCTGTGCAGGCTCCGGGGGTCTGTGCCGGCCTGCCGGTGGTCTGTGCAGGCTCTGGGGGTCTGTGCCGGCCTGCCGGGGGGGCTGTGCCGGCCTGCCGGTGGTCTGTGCAGGCTCCGGTGGTCTGTGCCGGCCTGCCGGGGGGGGCTGTGCCGGCCTGCCGGTAGTCTGTGCAGGCTCCGGGGGGCTGTGCCGGCCTGCCGGTGGTCTGTGCAGGCTCCGGGGGTCTGTGCAGGCATTGTCCGATGGGACTATTGGGCGATGCCTGCTACCATGACAGTGATTGACACATTAGCCAATGATGGGACAGTATTAGTCCCATCATCCGGCTAATGTGTTGAATGTAAAAAAAAAAAAAAATTACATGCTACATACATGCTACATACATAAAACATGCATACTACATATATACTACATGCAACATACATACTACATGCAACATGCATACTACTACATACATGCTACATACTGCATGCATGCTACATACATGCTACATACATAATACATATATACTACATGCATGCAACATACATACAACATATATACTACATGCATGCAACATGCATACTACATATATACTATATATACTACATGTAACATACATACTACATATATACTACATGCTACATACATGCTACATACTACATACATAATACATATATACTACATGCAACATACATACAACATATATACTACATGCATACTACATATATACTATATATACTACATGTAACATACATACTACATATATACTACATGCTACATACATGCAACATACATACTACATACATGCTACATACATACTACATACATACTACATGCATGCAACATACATACAACATAGATACTACATGCATGCAACATGCATACTACATACAGTCATGGCCAAAAGTATTGACACCCCTGCAATTCTGTCAGATAATATTCAGTTTCTTCCTGAAAATGATTGCAAACACAAATTCTTTGGTATTATTATCTTCATTTAATTTGTCTTAAATGAAAAAACGTAAAAGAGAATGAAGCAAAAAGCAAAACATTGATCATTTCACACAAAACTCCAAAAATGGGCCAGACAAAAGTATTGGCACCCTCAGCCTAATACTTGGTTGCACAACCTTTAGCCAAAATAACTGCGACCAACCGCTTCCGGTAACCATCAATGAGTTTCTTACAATGCTCTGCTGGAATTTTAGACCATTCTTCTTTGGCAAACTACTCCAGGTCCCTGATATTTGAAGGGTGCCTTCTCCAAACTGCCATTTTTAGATCTCTCCACAGGTGTTCTATGGGATTCAGGTCTGGACTCATTGCTGGCCACCTTAGAAGTCTCCAGTGCTTTCTCTCAAACCATTTTCTAGTGCTTTTTGAAGTGTGTTTTGGGTTATTGTCCTGCTGGAAGACCCATGACCTCTGAGGTAGACCCAGCTTTCTCACACTGGGCCCTAAATTATGCTGCAAAATTTGTTGGTAGTCTTCTGACTTCATAATGCCATGCATACGGTCAAGCAGTCCAGTGCCAGAGGCAGCAAAGCAACCCCAAAACATCAGGGAACCTCCGCCATGTTTGACTGTAGGGACCACGTAATTTTCTTTGAATGCCTCTTTTTTCTCCTGTAAACTCTATGTTGATGCTTTTGCCCTAAAAGCTCTACTTTTGTCTCATCTGACCAAAGAACATTCTTCCAAAATGTTTTAGGCTTTTTCAGGTAAGTTTTGGCAAACTCCAGCCTGGCTTTTTTATGTCTCGGGGTAAGAAGTGGAGTCTTCCTGGGTCTCCTACCATACAGTCCCTTTTCATTCAGATGCCGACGGATAGTACGGGTTGACACCGTTGTACCCTCGGACTGCAGGGCAGCTTGAACTTGTTTGGATGTTAGTAGAGGTTCTTTATCCAACATCCGCACAATCTTGCATTTAAATCCTCTTGTCAATTTTTCTTTTCCATCCACATCTAGGGAGGTTAGCCACAGTGCCATGGGCTTTAAACTTCTTGATGACACTGCGCACGGTAGACACAGGAACATTCAGGTCTTTGGAGATGGACTTGTAGCCTTGAGATTGCTCATGCTTCCTCACAATTTGGTTTCTCAAGTCCTCAGACAGTTCTTTGGTCTTTTTTCTTTTCTCCATGCTCAATGTGGTACACACAAGGACACAAGACAGAGGTTGAGTCAACTTTAATCCATGTCAACTGGCTGCAAGTGTGATTTAGTTATTGCCAACACCTGTTAGGTGCCACAGGTAAGTTATAGGTGCTGTTAATTACACAAATTAGAGAAACATCACATGATTTTTCGAACAGTGCCAATACTTTTGTCCACCCTCTTTGTTATGTTTGGTGTGGAATTATATCCATTTTGGCTTTAGGACAATTCTTTTTGTGTTTTTTCATTTAAGACAAATTAAATGAAGATAATAATACCAAAGAATTTGTGTTTGCAATCATTTTCAGGAAGAAACTGAGTATTATCTGACAGAATTGCAGGGGTGTCAATACTTTTGGCCATGACTGTATATACTATATATACTACATGTAACATAAATACTACATATATACTACATGCTACATACATGCTACATACATGCTACATACATGCTACATACATGCTACATACATGCTACATACATACATACTACATATATACCACATGCATGCAACATGCATACTACATATATACTGCATATATACTACATGCATGCAACATACATATATACTACATACAATACATACATATAGACAAACAGTACATATAACATAGAGTACATACTCACCGTCACTTGTCACTTTGATCCCCGAAGCCATTGTCCCCTTGAGGAATAAATATCAAAATAAAAAAACACCAATATACTTACCCCGATCTGCAGAAGTCCACAAGGGTCCCACGTCCATCTTGCATGGAGAACAGCAGCATCAGCTGATGCTACCGTTCTCTACCAGCTCCAGGAATACAATGACGGAAGGTAGGTATCCTTCCGCACTGTATTCCTCCACCACTTTAAAAAAAAAAAAAGTCCCTAGTCTCACTTTATGCCATTGCTGCGTGGGAATTTCCCACACAGCAATGGCATAAAGTGAGACTAGGGACTTTTTTTTTTAAAGTGGTGGAGGAATACAGTGCGGAAGGATACCTACCTTCCGTCATTGTATTCCTGGAGCTGGTAGAGAACGGTAGCATCAGCTGATGCTGCTGTTCTCCACGCAAGATGGACGTGGGACCCTCGTGGACTTCTGCGGATCGGGGTAAGTATATTGGTGTTTTTTTATTTTGATATTTATTCCTCAAGGGGACAATGGCTTCGGGGATCAAAGTGACAAGTGACGGTGAGTATGTACTCTATGTTATATGTACTGTATGTCTATATGTATGTATTGTATGTAGTATATATGTATGTTGCATGCATGTAGTATATATGCAGTATATATGTAGTATGCATGTTGCATGCATGTGGTATATATGTAGTATGTATGTAGCATGTATGTAGTATGTAGCATGTATGTAGTATGTATGTTGCATGTATGTAGCATGTAGTGTGTATGTATGGAGCATGTATGTAGTATGTATGCTGCATGTATGTAGCATGTAGTATATATGTAGTATGTATGTTGCATGCATGTAGTATATATGTTGTATGTATGTTGCATGCATGTAGTATATATGTATTATGTATGTAGTATGTATGTAGCATGTATGTAGTAATGTATGTTGCATGTATGTAGCATGTAGTATATATGTAGTATGTATGTTACATGTAGTATATATAGTATATATGTAGTATGCATGTTGCATGCATGTAGTATATATGTTGTATGTATGTTGCATGCATGTAGTATATATGTATTATGTATGTAGTATGTATGTAGCATGTAGTATATATGTAGTATGTATGTTACATGTAGTATATATAGTATATATGTAGTATGCATGTTGCATGCATGTAGTATATATGTTGTATGTATGTTGCATGCATGTAGTATATATATTATGTATGTAGTATGTAGCATGTATGTAGTATGTAGCATGTATGTAGCATGTAGTATATATGTAGTATGTATGTTACATGTAGTATATATAGTATATATGTAGTATGCATGTTGCATGCATATAGTATATATGTTGTATGTATGTTGCATGCATGTAGTATGTATGTATTATGTATGTAGTATGTAGCATGCATGTAGTATGTAGCATGTATGTAGTATGCATGTTGCATGTAGTATATATGTAGTATGTATGTTACATGTAGTATATATGTAGTATGCATGTTGTATGTATGTAGCATGTAAATTTTTTTTTTTACATTCAACACATTAGCCGGATGATGGGACTACTACTGTCCCATCATTGGCTAATGTGTCAATCACTGTCATGGTAGCAGGCATCGCCCGATGGGACTTGTAGTCCCATCGGACGATGCCTGCACAGACCCCCGGAGCCTGCACAGCCCACCGGCAGGCCGGCACAGCCCCCCGGCAGGCCGGCACAGACCACCGGAGCCTGCACAGCTCCCCGGCAGGCCGGCACAGCTCCCCGGCAGGCCGGCACAGACCCCCGGAGCCTGCACAGACCACCGGCAGGCCAGCACAGCCCCCCCAGCAGGCCAGCACAGACCCCCGGAGCCTGCACAGACCACCGGCAGGCCGGCACAGCCCCCCGGCAGGCCGGCACAGACCACCGGCAGGCCTGCACAGACCACCGGAGCCTGCACAGACCACCGGCAGGCCTGCACAGAACACCGGAGCCTGCACAGACCCCCCGGCAGGCCGGCACAGCCCCCCGAAAGGCCCATACAGACCCCAGAGAGGCTGTACAAGGCAAAAATAGGGTTTTTCTTATTCCGATACCTGAAGTCCCATAGACTTGAATGGGACTTCCGGTATCGGAATCGGCGATACCCGATATTTTTTTTAGATCGGCCGATACCATCCGATACGATACTTTTAAGTATCGGACGGTATCGCTCAACATTAGTCATTAGCCATTCAGGTTGATCGGCGTTTACGTGAACGCAGGATTGCACGAGAGGTGTTGCCACCGGTTGAACAGATGTCTGAACCTATGCAATGTGATAGAGTTTTGTCAAAGGCGCAACGTCAGGAGTTCAGAAGGCATAATAAGCTGTGTTTTTTCTGTGGAGATGCCTCGCATATTATTTCTGTTTGTCCTAAACGAGAGAAACGCTTTGCACACACGTTTTCTGTTGGTGGTGTTCAACCTAAGTTTCTTCTGGCAATTACTCTGATCTGCTCCCTGTCCACATTTTCCGCCAAGGCTTTTGTGGATTCGGGAGCAGCGCTAAACCTAATGGACTTGGATTTTGCCATACGTTGTGGATTTCCGATGACACCTCTGCAGACACCTATCCCTTTGAGGGGGATTGATGCTACTCCTTTGGCAAAAAATAAACCTCAGTTTTGGACCCAGGTGGTCATGCGGGTCGCCCCAGACCATCAAGAAAATTGCAGGTTTTTTGGTGTTGCATGGTCTGCATGATGCCGTTGTTCTGGGGTTTCCCTGGTTGCAAATTCATAATCCAGTTTTGGATTGGAAATCTGTGTCTGTGGTGAGCTGGAGTTGTTGGTGTGCCTTTAGTGGGGCTCCGGTTTTTTCTACCTCTCCTCAGTCGCATGATGTTCCTGACTATTTGGCGGACTTTTATGATGTATTTAGTGAGAATAAGTCTGCGTCCTTGCCTCCTCATAGGAGTTATGACTGTGCAATTGAACTGAGCCCGGGGTGTAAATTTCCCAAGGGTCGGCTCTTCAATTTATCTGTACCCGAGCACGAGGCTATGCGGTCCTATATTAAGGAGGCATTGGAGAAGGGTCATATTAGACCATCCTCTTCACCCTTAGGTGCCGGGGTTTTTTTTGTGGCCAAAAAGGATGGTTATTTAAGGCCTTGTATTGATTATCGTGCCCTCAACAAAATTACTATTAAATATCAGTATCCGTTACCCCTGATTTCGGATCTATTCTCTAGAGTTAGAGGTGCTTGCTGGTTTACCAAGCTTGACCTCAGGGGGCGTATAATCTTATCCGCATTAAGCAGGGGGATGAATAGAAGACGGCGTTTAATACTCCGGAGGGACATTTTGAGTACCTGGTGATGCCTTTTGGGCTCACTAATGCCCCTTCTGTCTTCCAGTGCTTCATGAACGATATTTTCCGAGACTTTGTCGATAAATTTTTGATTATCTATCTGGATGATATTTTGATCTTCTCCAAGGATTGGGATTCTCATGTGGAACATATTCGGACTGTGTTCCGGATCTTGAGGGAGAATTCCCTGTATGTCAAAGGAAAGAAATGCCTTTTTGGAGTACAGAGGATTTCATTTTTGGGATTTTTTTTGTCTCCGTCAACTATTGAAATGGACCCGGCCAAGGTACAGGCCATTTATGATTGTGTTCAGCCCACTTCTTTGAAGGCCCTCCAGAAGTTTTTGGGTTTTGCTAATTTTTATCGGAAATTTATAGCAAAATTTTCTAGTATTGCCAAGCCATTGACTGATCTGACTAAGAAGGGTGCTGATGTGTTGAATTGGTCTCCGGAGGCTGTTGCTTACTTTCAGGAGCTGAAGCGAAGATTTACCTCCGCCCCGGTTTTGCGGCAACCTGATGTCTCACTCCCGTTCCAGGTAGAGGTGGATGCTTCTGAGATTGGTGCAGGAGCTGTTTTGTCCCAAAAGGATCCTGTAACATCTAAAATGAATCCCTGTGCTTTCTTTTCCCGAAAGTTCTCTCCATCCGAATGTAACTATGATGTGGGGAATCGGGAACTGTTGGCCATGAAATGGGCATTTGAGGAGTGGAGACATTGGTTGGAGGGAGCTAAACATCAAGTTGTGGTCCTCACTGACCACAAGAATTTGATTTACCTAGAGTCGGCTAAACGCTTGAACCCTAGACAGGCTAGGTGGGCCTTGTTTTTTACACGTTTTGATTTTGTGGTCTCTTTTCTTCCTGGAACTAAGAATGTCAAGGCAGACGCCCTCTCTAGGAGCTTCTTTGCTGATTCTCCTGTGTTGACCAAGCCTGCTACCATCTTAGGCGAAGGGGTAGTTCTTTCTGCCATCTCGCCCGATTTGAGACTTGCTCTGCAAGAGTTCCAGGAGGACAAACCTGAGCGTTGTCCCAGTGGAAAGTTGTATGTTCCTGACCAGTGGAAGAAGAGAGTGATGTCTGAAGTTCATTGCTCTGCATTGGCTGGTCATCCAGGTATTTTTGGTACTAGAGATCTGGTGAGTCGCTCTTTTTGGTGGCCCACCTTGTCTCATGATGTCAGGAATTTTGTGCAGTCCTGTGGGACTTGCTCCCGGTCTAAATTTTGTTCTCGCTCTAGTGGGTTGTTGATGCCTTTGCCGGTCCCCAGGAGGCCATGGACCCATATTTCAATGGATTTCATCTCTGATATACCGGTCTCTCAAAGAATGACTGTTATTTGGGTGATTTGTGATAGGTTCTCTAAGATGGTTCATCTTGTACCACTCCCTAAGTTGCCGTCTTCCTCTGAGTTGGTGCCCCTGTTTTTGCAACAGGTGGTTCGCTTGCACGGGATTCCTGAGAACATTGTATCTGACAGAGGAGTTCAGTTTGTGTCTAGATTTTGGAGGACTTTCTGTTCCAAGCTGGGAATTCAGTTGTCCTTCTCCTCTGCTTTTCACCCTGAGACCAATGGGCAGACAGAGAGAACAAACCAGACCTTGGAGTCGTATTTGAGATGTTTTTTTTCCGCTGATCAGGATGATTGGGTTTCATTTTTGCCCTTGGCCGAATTTGCTTTAAATAATAGAGCTAGTTCTGCCACTTTGATGTCACCTTTTTTTTGTAACTTTGGGTTTCATCCTCGATTTTCTTCAGGGCAGGTGGAGCCTTCTGCCTGCCCAGGTGTTGACACTGTGGTGGAGAGAATGCACCAGATCTGGGACCAAGTGGTGGATAAGTTATCTCTCTCCCAGGAAAAGGCCCAGCGGTTTTCCAATCGACATAGGACCATTGGTCCCCAGTTTAAGATTGGTGATATGGTGTGGTTATAATCAAAAAATATTGCTATGAAGGTGGCTTCTCCTAAGTTTAAGCCTAGATTTATTGGACCATACAAGATTTTGGAGATTATTAATCCGGTCTCTTTTCGTTTGGCTCTTCCTGTCACATTTAAAATCCAGAATGTGTTCCATAAGTCCTTGTTGAAGAGGTTTGTTGAACCAGTTGTTCCTGGGGTGGCACCTCTGGACCCTGTATTGGTTGAAGGTAACATGGAATATGAGGTAAAGAAAATATTGGATTCCCGTCTGGCTAGACGGAGACTCCAGTATTTGGTTAAGTGGAAGGGTTATGGTCAGGAAGATAATTCCTGGGTCTCTGCCTCTGATATTCATGCCAAATGATTGGTGCTGCCTTTCATCGGGCTCACCCTGATCATCCTGGTGGCGTGGTTGAGGGTTCGGTGACCCCTCCTCAAGGGGGAGGTACTGTTTTGAGTTCATTTTCCCCTTCGTCACTGAGGTCTGGTGAACTCCCTATTCTGGTAAAGGAAGGTAATGAGCCTGATTATCAGGCACCTGAGCCTAATGATGATGACTGGCTGAGTGGAGTCACAGACTGGATATAAGGCTGCCGACACCCTTCTGCCCTGCGGGTGATTTCTCTGTGGACTTCTAAGAGACCAGTCTGATTCCTGCTCCTCTAAAGCTAAGTTTTCTGCTTTGCCTTTTAGCATTTGTGTTTTGTTTTTGTTTGCCCTGCTTTTCTGGATTCTGCCATTCCCTGCTGGGGTGAGCTGAATCTCCTTTTGCCTGTTGCTCTGTTTTCAGAATATTCCTGAGTACTGACATAGTCTTTTTGAAGCCTAGCGTCTTCAGGGCCTTTTTCACTGTCAGTCTGTTGGCTCTTATTTTCATAGGGTTTTTCACGGATTGCAGACAGCAGCCTTCCTGTCCTTTCCTATCTAGTTAGCTTGGGCCCCGTCTTTGCTCAGTCTGTCTTTCTGTCTGTCTTATGTTCTTCTTGCTTCACCGTCATTATATGTGGGGGGCTGCCTTTTGCTTTGGGGTCTGCTCTGGGGCAGTTTAGATTTCCCTTTCTGTCTTTAGGCTATTTAGTCCTCCGGCTGTGATCGAGGGGTCTAGGACATCGTAGTAACCCCCCACGGCTACTGCTAGTTGTGTTGATAGATTCAGGGGTCTGCAATCCGATAGCTGCCAACCTCTCTGGTTTTCTGGACTTAGCTAGCATTTCTGTTTTTGCCTCCTACGGTGACTCAATCATAACACTCTTCATTGTGTCCTCAAATCTCCCCACACATTAATTCCCCCATCCTCACTCCAAATCACCCACATACATTAAATCCCCCAATCCCCACTCCAAATCTCCTCACACATTAAATAACCCCCATGTCCCCACTCTAAATTCCTCCCACACATTAAATAACCCCCCATTCCACCCTCCAAATCCCCCCACACATAAAGTATCCCCCCTTCCACCCTCCAAATCCCCCACACTTAAAGTATCCCAACATCCACCCTCCAAATCCCCCCACACATACAGTAAAGTATCCCCCATTCCACCCACCAAATCCCCTCACACATAAAGTATCCTCCCATCCACCCTCCAAATACCCCCACACATTATGTATCCCCCTTCCCCACTGCTTAATCTTCAGTGGTTCTTAAGCTCCACAGTGGAGCACACTTACCACCAGCATTCGCTCTGGGCGCTGGGGAGTGATGTCAGCAGCGTGATCACATGACCTGATCACGCTGTTAACGTCGCTCTGACCCGGCGGTCAGAGCTTCAATTGTACTGGCATCTGTACAGATGCCAGTACAATTGCTCCCTGGGAGCAGGCACGCACAGCTTCTCTGTGCCTGCTGTCAGCTTGACAGCCGACACAGAGAACTGCCAACTCCCAGGCCGGGGGGCGGCAGAATGCAACCGCCAGGGGAGACACTGCAGACCGCCGCATTAGGCGGCCTGACTGCACCCCCCTGTCAGCTGCGCCCGGGGCAAATGCCCAGAATGCCCCCCTAGATATGCCTCTGACACTATGGGCAGTGCAGATATGCAATTATTTTCTCATGCGAGAAAAATGGAAGCATGCTGCAAGTCGCAGCGGAAATGGATTGCCCTCAGCAAATGACTTTTTTGGAGTATTGGATATCACAGAAATGTACCCCAGACCACGGAATACTGCATGACTGAGAAATGTAACCCTGAAAAACTTTTTAATGCATTTTTTTAGTTTTATAGATCACAGAAATGTACCCCACACGGTGGAATTGTCTAGGGAAAGAAATGTAATTCAGCAATTTTTGTAATGCTTCTTTGGAGTATTAGATACAGTATCACAGAAATGTAAACCAGACCACAGAATAGTGTATGGGTGAGAAATGTAATCCTGCCAATTTTTTCAGTTCTTTTTTGAGTGTTAGATTTCACAGAAATGTACCCCACACATGTAATAATGTAAGGCTGGGAAATATAACCTTGAAAAACTTTTTAATTTTTTTTTAGTTTTGTAGATCATAGAAATGTACCCCACTCTATCGTAATACCGTATGGCTAAGAAATGTAATTCAGCAAGTTTTATTAACTTGAATTATAAAGCGCTGTGGAATATGTTGGCGCTATAAAAGTAAAGATTTATTATTATTCATTATTATTTTTATTATCGCTTTTTGGAGTATTATATATCACAGAAATGTACCCCACACTACAGAATAGAATATGGGTGAGAAATGTAATCCAACAAATTTTTTTGCCACGTTTTTTGAGTGTTAGGTATCACAGAAACATATCCCAGACCATGTAATAGTATATGGGTGAGAAATAATATCCAGAAAATTTTTTGACCTCTTTTTCAGTTTTATAGCTCACAGAAATGTACCACACACCACAGAAAAGTGTATGGGTGAGAAATTTAACCCTGTAAAATTTTCAAATGCTTTTTAGGAGTGTTATATATCAAAACAAATGTACAAAAGAACACAGAATAGTGTGTGGATAAGAGATTTAACTCAGGAACAATTTTCAACAATTTTTTGGAGTGCTATACAGCACAAAAAAATAACACAAAGCACGTAATGCTCGATGGATCAAAATATTCATTTTTTTCATACACCCAAAATATGTGTAGCTATATGTTTGACAACGGACTGCACAGCCCTAATCCCTGTCTACTGAATGTTTTCAGCCAATCTCTCTGCTCCTGCAGCTCTCTTTCTCTCCCCAGGCTAAATACACATTGTACGTGATATGAACAGCAAAGCAAGCGATTAACCCTTAAAAGGGCTGTTAGTCTGATTGTTCAGCTTCAGCATCAGTATCAACATTAAAGGACTATATCTTGTTATACTGTGCACATAAAGGTCTGGACATATGAACTGTCACAGAGCTGTTCAGTGACGTCAGGGAGCCAACTGGGCGGCACCTATCTTTTCATAATCCCTGATGATGTAACACAGACAGCCAATCACAGTAATGCCACAACAGCGATGGCTACGGCATTACAGTGATGCACAGGTGATCTCCACATACTTCTTGGTTGTGCAACAGGCACCAAACATGCAGGACGGGGATCGAGCTTGACATCGAGCACCACCCAGTGCTCACTGAATAACAAACACATCCAAGCACCCATCTGTTTATCTCATATCTAACTATCTACTGTATCTGTATCTTTGTACATCTTTACACATAAACATTTGCCACTTCTATTCTGCATTCTATTCTGGTATGTCTCACATGAATGATGCACACTGATGTCACAGTGTACATCATCCGTGTGCACGTATGCAGGATGTTTTGACATCTGTGTTGCTGGAAAAAAAACAGACATGTCTATGTGTGGGTCACATGGACACATGGTCAGTGTGAAACATGTGCACAGTCCCATAGATTATAATGGGTGTGCTTGTGTAATTTTCTCAGGATCTTTGCTGTCCACTTTTTTTTCCAAGTTCTCTTTGTAAAATAGTAAACAGACTGCAAATGAACGCCATCTGAAGAATTGACCTGTCACTTCTTTTAGCTGCTCCACGGCTTATGAAGCATAAATTAAAAACACATTAGCCATGCACACAAATGAACAAGTCGGTAGGACAGTGTTCACACCACCCAAAGACTGAAACACAGAAAAAACAGTATAACAAACGTGCAAAAATACTCTGCTGTAAAAAATATATATACTGTATATATAACAGTAAACAGCAAGTGCTAGTTAAAAGATGATAACAAAAACAGGGTATTTAGTTGATATGTTTTTTGCAAAAAATGTATACTAAGCCACTCTACCAACGTCAAGGTATACCCATCTTTGAGCAGTCCTATCTAATGTATTTAAAACCTGATCATGTGAAAAGTACCTATATGAGCAGGATTCAGAAAGGTAATGCCTGATGTGGATACGCTGTGCAAGACGGCTTTTTATGTGCATGTGGAGCCCCCCGCGGGGCCTGTGGGTACTCGGTACCGGCGGCAACCCGGTACGTGGCCCAGAGGCGTCCAGTAATAAAATAGGGGAAAGTTGTGTGGTATTCATGTGGTAAAAATGAAGATAAAGTTTATAGATGGTTAAATACGTGACGCCACCTGTGGTATTCTGGTCAGAGGTGACCAGCGCTGCGGTGTTGTTCCCCTGAGACTGTTGGTGTGTCGCAGCTGAGGTGAAAATAGCTCCCCACAGGTAGAGCAATAGTCCCAGGGCAGAGATGATAAATTAATAGTCAAAATGGCTGTGAACATTGGGGGCAGATAAATGAGAGAAAGACACAGAGAGGTGCAGTTTCTTTACCTTTTACTGGTAATTGGTTGCAATCCGGAGTGCCACATACAGGTGATGGAATGAGTCAGGCTCGCATGGAGGCAATCAGGGGATCCACCTTGCCGGGTGGGGATTTAGGACCTTCCTTTCTGCGCTTTGTGTGTGGGTCTCCACTGTTTATAACTAAGCTGCGACCCTCTATTGCGTGCTGATTTCACTAACTTGTATGGCTGTCAGCGTGAGCCTATTCCACGGGTACCATGCTTTTCACCGTCGGCCCCGGGTTCCTTATCTGCTGCCGTGCCCTCAGGTGCTCAATGTCGCACAGGAATCTACAATTCGGCTATCAGGACTTACAGCTCCTGACCACCCAGGACTCTGATGTCCCTTTTCTCCCTATTAGCGCTGAGCTCAGGGGTCTGCTCTATGCAGTATTTTCGCTTTCCCAGAGCCTCTCCATCTCTGCTCGTGTCCTTTTCCTTCTTGTCAGATCAGCTCCCTGTCTTGAACTGACAGGATCTTCCAGGTTTTAACTGCCTTGTCATTTGCTCACAGCTGCTCTCGTTTCCATGACAACTCCCTCAGCTGACTTCTAGCTGACTCACCAACCCCCTCTGCTGGCCAGAATTTATAAGGCAGCTCCCTTTTCTGACCTGCAGCAGGAATTGTGATTTAATCTATTACCTGGCATGGGGGCCCCTTTCTGCCTCCAAGCATGACTTCACCACTTAGAGGGAGGCAATGTCACTGTGACAGCCGGACTCTGGGGTGTCACACCAGGCTCACAAGAGCACATGCTGTTTACTGTTATATATATTTTTTACAGCAGAGTATTTTTGCACATTTGTTATACTGTGTTTTTTCTGTGTTTCCGTCTTTGGGTGGTGTGAACACTGTCCTACCGACTTGTTCACTTTTTGTTATCATCTTTTTACTAGCACTTGCTGTTTACTGTTATATATATACTGTATATATATATATATATATATTACAGCTGAATATTTTTGCACGTTTGTTATTCTTGTTTAAAAGCATCTTTAGAAGACTGAACACTTGCATTGCATGTCATTTTGACATTGCAGTGCATGAGTTATTTATTTTAAACCTCTTTTAATAGCTTTTTAAAAAGTGGATTTAGGCAGAATCCACTTGAAAAAGGCATTTTGCACACATATCCTAAGCAAGGTGGATACTGGGAATAACTTTAACTTATAATTCAGCTCTATGAATTCTGCTGATGGCTATCATCTGTAAAGCATCTACATTTATGAACGGAAGGCCTTTACTCATAAAGGGCATAAATATACAAACACTCCAAGACTACTGTGGAGATTGTTGGGTACACATGCCTGTGAATTTCATCTATTCTTAAACCCAGAAACTTCTAAGTTGGAGTAAAAAACACTCCATAAGTGTAAATGTATAATATACATTATGTTATTTTTAAAACTTTGTTCAAATATGTGTATAAACTTTAATCATTTTTACTTATAAAATGTTTTTTTTATATATGTTTTCAGATTGTATTGGGCCACAAGGAATAATCAAACATGTGAGTATTTTAAGATGGTAAGTCATCAGGAGACTTACATGAGTTTTACTTTGCTTTTATTTTTTTCAAGATATAGAAAAGACAAACATTGAAGTTTTAAAACTTTTCCTAAGTGTTGCGTTTGAGCAAATTTTCTAATTAAGGACCTATATTGGATTCTATCACAATAGAGATTGGAATAGGGGTGTGAATTTAAGTTTCTTAGCCTCTATTTTCATACATTTATTTATCCCCAATTTTCTGCAAGTGTGAGCCAAGTGTCATTTTACTATGATCCGATTCTGTCGCATGCGAGAATCGAATCACAGATGCGGAGAAGATGCACAACTTAATTTCTCCATCTTCTCCATTTTGTGAGTTACGGTAGCTTATATCGGTCTGCACTCCGAGGACATCCGAGTGCAGTCCGATGTTCTACATGCACCCATACACCTGTAGTGACTTTTGCTTTTCATTTAGTGGTATTTGGTACTGTTCTTTTTTGCTACAAATTGTTCAAAACTGTGCAAAACAAGTTGACTTTTTTTGCAAAATAAAGAGATGCTCTATTTTGACCTTTATCTTCTTTGTGCCTTTTTAGAGCATAAAACTTTACTTAACTTAAACTAGCTAGGTGTGTATCACATAACTTTGGTTATGTTGGTGTGGCAGTGTTTTAATTTGCCAGCATCGGAGCACAAAAAAACAAATGCTCACAGATAAGTTCTGTAGTATATATCCAGCTGATTGACATGAAATTTTCCTCTTTTTCTGGGAGTAAAAGTTTGTAATCGAAGGACATAAAAGAAAAATACTTCATCAGAATCAATAAAGCAGCACCAATTTGGGGAAGTACTCAGATTCAAAAAAATTCTAGTGCAAGATTTTCTTTAACCCCTTCATGACATGCGCCGTACTGTGCATGTTTTGTCTCCCCTTTTGATATGGGCAGAGCCCACATCTCTTCCGGGCACATGTCAGCTGTTTTGAACAGCTGACATGTGCCTCTAACAGACGAGGGTAGAATCGCGATCCACTCGCGGCTGTTAACCTGTTAAATGCCGCTGCCAATCTCTGACCTCAGCATTTAACTCACGTTTACCCAAAGCGTGCCGGAAATCTTGCCCATCGATGACCCTGTCATGTGAACGTGGGTCACCAATGGGTTGGCAAGACAACCAGAGATCTCCAGCAGACCTCCTTGGTTACCATAGCTGGATTGCTAGGCTGTCTGTAGCAGAGGTGATCAGACAACTGCAGCTTCTAGTCTCCCATAGGGACTATTAAAGCATGCAAAAAGTAAAAAAAAAAAGTTTTTAAAAATATAAAAAAACAAAAAAAGTAACAGTTCAAATCACCCCCCTTTTGCCCCATTCAAAATAAAACAATTAAAAAAAAATTAGCATATTTGGTATTACTGCATTCAGAATTGCCCGATCTATTAAGCTATGAAAAAAGTTAAACAGATCGGTAAACGGCATAGCAAAATAGGTGAACACCCCAGAATTTCTGTATTTTTGGTTGCTGCAACATTGCATTAAAATGCAATAACGAGCGATCAAAAGATCATAAACGCACCAAAATGGTATCATTAAAAGTGCCAGCTCAGCAAGCATAACCCATCACTCGGCCCCAGATCCTGAAAAATGGAGACGCTACGCGTCTCAGAAAATGACACAATTTTTTTTTTAACAAACTTTGGATTTTTTTATTCACCATTTAAATAAAAAATAACCTAGACATGTTTGGGGGTCAATAAACTCATAATGACCTGGAGAATCATAATGGCAGGTCAGTTTTAACATTTGGTGAACATGGTAAAAAAATCCAAAAAACAATTGTGGAATTGCACTATTTTTGCAATTTCACCACAGCTGGATTTTTTTCCCGTTTTCAAGTACACAATATAGTACAACCAATAGTGTTGTTCAAAAGTACAACTCATCCTTGCAAAAGACAAGCTCTCACACAGCCATATTGACAGAAAAATAAAAAAGTTATGGCTCTGGGAAGAAGGGGAGGGAAAAACAGAAACGCAAAAATGAAAAAGGGCTCCATCGTGAAGGTGTTAAACAGTTTGGATTACAGTTGGGCAGATTTTTTAAAACTGAAATTCTCCAACTTTGTGAGTTTTCCCCCAAAATTAGATTTGCAGTAAAATCATAATTTGATTTGCAAATCATAAAACTACAAAGCCTCTAATTGCCCCGAAAATCCTTGTATAATGCTCTGATGTCTCCTAGGTGTGTATTGCACCCCTTTTAAGTTTTGTAATGCAAATATAGCCCTCCTAATCTCCAAGTGACCTCAACCTATCTGGCAAGGTGTAAAAAGATGGCAAGCAGTGGTAACCAACAGCTATATTCTAGTTATGTGTTTACAAGTCTAATTTTGGACTATTACAACAACAATCTGTGCAGAAAATATAAATTATTTTAAAGCACGTGCCCTTTGTGAGGTACACAATTGTGGTTACATTTGTGAATTATATAGATTTTTCTTTAGGATATAAAAAAATGAAGCACACTTTTTGTATTACACAAGCATTGGATTTTAATTCAGGATTTTGTTTTAGGCTATGTGCACACGTAGCGGAACTCTCGCGGAAGTTACCGCGAGAATTCCGGAAATCCATTCCGCTGGAAAATCGCATTTTAAATTCCCGTGATTTTCCAACGGAAAAACTATCGATTTGCAAGCGTAATTAGCTTGCAGAATGTTAGCATTTTCCAAGCGATCTAGAGTATCGCTTGGAGAACTGATTGACAGGTTGGTCACACTCGTCAAACATCGTGTGACACAAATAAAAATTAAATCAGCTGTCCCCTTTAAAAAAAATGGCTGCTTTCCAGTTCAGTTCATTGTTAACCAAAAAACTGTTCCGGCCTCTTTTGTTTAGTTGCAGTAGTGGCGTCATGCCGGAAGGCTACAGTTAATCACTGAAATCAGTGGCTTGTGTCATCTACATTGTCCGAGACCCTGAGCTCAATGATTGACTGCAACAATGAGGAAGTAATGTCACCACTGCAGCCTATATGCACCACAACCACCGGAGCATTACCAGAGACCCAGCACTTTCAGAACTGAGAAAGCAGGCCAAAGTTTTCCAAAAGGGAAGTAGGAGAATTTGTAAGTACCAAAGTAGAGCTTGCAGATAAAAGATTACAATCAGTTACTATTCAAAAGTGTATAGAAAAAATTGACATTGTGAACTTCGTATTCCTAGTTTGTAGTTTTTATAAAACACAAATACATCAACCATCAATAGTTGCTAAAATAATGTCTTAAACCCTATTCATATATAGGCATATTTTACTTGGCTCTACTATGAAGACTTTAGGCATTGCTTAAGATCGCATGTTAATACTACAAGAATGGATTTCTAGGTGCTATTCGCTTTCATGAAAACATGGTTATAATATAAAACCAAAGAAAAATAAAACTAAAAACAAAAAACAGAAAAAAAGACAAAATCAGCACATAACCTACAGCAAGCAAATAAGCAAATAGTAAAAGTACATGCAAATAACATAGGGAGCTTAGTTAATTCAATTTTTTTTTATTTAAAAAAATACATAAAAGTCACCCCACCACAACTAGGTGTACCCATCGGGAAGGTCCTATCTTGTTTCTAGTATTGAAAATTTTACTTTGTGTTAAATGACCTTAATGTGAATAAGGGCAGAGAAGAATTGCATCCTGACTGAGACCTTCATCCATGGGAAGATGTAGATGACATAGTTAACTCCAAAAGGGGACCACACTCCTGTTTGTACAAAGTGCAAGAAATTATAGCAAAGCCAAATAAATGAGACGGACTATAAGTGTAAAAGCATGTTCACAATGGGGCCATTTCACAGGCAAAACCCAAGGAAAAAAAAACACAAAAAAACAAACCAAAATGAGCAAATAAGTGCATGGTAATAGTACATGTAAATAACATGTCGGAATTGCCCTCTTCTGTCTCTAGTATTAAAAGCCTTACCTTGTGTCAAACGACCTCAATATGAATAAGGGCATAGCTAAGTACCCTATGTTATTTACATGTACTTTTACTATAGGTTTATGCTCATTTTGTTTTATTGATTATTTTTCTTTGTGCTTGTTGTTATGACCATGTGGTTGCAGTGAATTGAGAGAAGGCAGGAGCTGCTAGGTCCTGGGTCCCAATATACCAGCCCCAGTTACAAGGGAAAAAAATATGAAAAGAAAAAATATATAAATATTAGAATTACCTCAGCAAAAGTCTTTTATGAGCTTAACTGGGAATAAAAAATTAATAAAAATAAAATAAATTAAAATAAATAAAAAATAGATAAATGAATAAATAAATAAAATATACAGCATGTAATAAAAAATGAATTAATAAAAATGCTACTGTCAATCCAAATTGCTGTTACTCACCTTGCCCCTATAAAAAAAAAGTGTACAATATGTTAAAATAATTGTTACAGAATGGGGAACAAATTTTTAAATCAATTTAGAGGTCTTCTGTGATCATGTAAAATAAATGTATAAAAAAAAACATGACTATGTACCTAGTAGGGTATAGGGTAAATACAGTGTATTGATTTTCCAAAATAATAATAATAATAATAATAATAATAATAATAATAATAATAATAAGTAAATATCTAATAAAATAATTTTTCAGAAAAATTATACATTGTTGTACATTGTTGGAATTGGTGGCTTTTTTATATTTCTTGCTGTACATTGTTGGAATTGGTGGCTTTTTTATATTTCTTAGACAGAGAATAAATTATAATAAAATTATATATATTCCGAAATGGTGCCACTGACAAATCCAACTCATCCTGCAAATCCCATATACAGTCATATGTTAAAGTTTGGGCACCCCTATTAATGTTAACCTTTTTTCTTTATAACAATTTTGGTTTTTGCAACAGCTATTTCAGTTTCATATATCTAATAACTGATGGACTCAGTTATATTTCTGGATTCAAATGAGGTTTATTGTACTAACAGAAAATGTGCAATCTGCATTTAAACAAAATTTGACCAGTGCAAAAGTGTGGGCACCTCAACATAAAAGTGACATTAATATTTCGTAGATCTTCCTTTTGCAAAAATAACAGCCTCTAGTTGCTTCCTGTAGCTATTAATGAATTCCTGGATCCTGGATGAAGGTATTTGTGACCATTCCTGTTTACAAAACAATTCCAGTTCAGTTAAGATTGATGGTCGCCGAGCATGGACAGCCCGCTTCAATCATCCCACAGATGTTCAATGATATTCAGGTCTGGGGACTGGGATGGCCATTCCAGAACATTTTAATTGTTCCTCTGCATGAATGCCTGAGTAGATTTGAAGCGGTGTTTTGGATCATTGTCTTGCTGAAATATCCATCCCCTGCGTAACTTCAACTTCGTCACTGATTCCTGCACATTATTGTCAAGAATCTGCTGATACTGAGTTGAATCCATGCGACCCTCAACTTTAACAAGATTCCTGGTGCCGGCATTGGCCACACAGCCCCAAAGCATGATGGAACCTCCACCAAATTTTACTGTGGGTAGCAAGTGTTTTTCTTGGAATGCTGTGTTTTTTAGCTTCCATGCATAATGCCTTTTTGTATGACCAAACAACTCAATCTTTGTTTCATCAGTCCACAGGACCTTTTCCAAAATGTAACTGGCTTGTCCAAATGTGCTTTTGCATACCTCAGGTGACTCTGTTTGTGGCGTGCTTGCAGAAACGGCTTCTTTCTCATCACTCTCCCATACAGCTTCTCCTTGTGCAAAGTGTGCTGTATTGTTGACCGATGCACAGTGACACCATCTGCAGCAAGATGATGCTGCAGGTCTTTGGAGGTGGTCTGTGGATTGTCCTTGACTGTTCTCACCATTCTTCTTCTCTGCCTTTCTGATATTTTTCTTGGCCTGCCACTTCTGGGCTTAACAAGAACTGTACCTGTGTTCTTCCATTTCCTTACTATGCTCCTCACAGTGGAAACTGACAGGTTAAATCTCAGCGACAACTTTTTGTATCCTTCCCCTGAAAAGCTATGTTGAATAATCTTTGTTTTCAGATCATTTGAGAGTTGTTTTGAGGAGCCCATGATGCCACTCTTCATAGGAGAATCAAATAGGAGAATTACTTGCAAGTGCCCACCTTAAATACCTTTTCTCATGGTTTGATGCACCTGGCTATGAAGTTCAAAGCTCAATGAGGTTACAAAACCAATTTTGTGCTTCAGGAAGTCAGTAAAAAGTAGTTAGGAGTGTTCAAATCAAGAAAATGATAAGGGTGCCCATACTTTTGCACCAGTCAAATTTTGTTTAAATGCAGATTGCACATTTTCTGTTAGTACAATAAACTTCATTGGAATCCAGAAATATAACTGAGTCCATCAGTTATTAGATATATGAAACTGAAATAGCTGTTGCAAAAATCAAAATTGTTATAAAGAAAAAAGGTTAACATTAATAGGGGTGCCCAAACTTTAACATATGACTGTATACAGTAAGCGATGATGAAAAAAAATGGTTTCTGGAATGTGATGATGAGTAACAAAAGTAATAGTTTTGTCATTAAGCTGTAAAAAGACCTGAGGGGTTTGGTTTCTGCTGTAATAAAAAAAATCTCCTTGTATCGTTAATGTCCTTGATTCGGTAACTGATTTTTTGCTGACAAATATAGAAAGCCCCCCGTGTGATGGGAATATATGTAAGTTAACCAATGGAAATTTATTATTATCCATTTTTGAATTTTTACAGCCTGGTGAGACGTGGATAGACAACTGTCAAGTCTGTTCTTGTGACAAATATCTTGCCAACGATGTTATCAAAGTCAGGATTTCTTGCAACCATGTGAGATGCCCACCCCTAGATTCCAGTGTTTGTGACAAAGACGGGCTACTGCCTTATTTTGCAATGATAGAAGAGAATCCCTGCTGCCAAAAGATTGAATGTAGTATGTACATTTTTGTTCCTATCTAGCTCTAAACAATAAAAGTGTATCAAGGATAGAAGTCAGGTATCACTACTGAACACTGTGTATTAGCTGTATTTTTCCTATATTGATCATTTCTGATATCTTCATACTCTAGTCAACTACATATTCCTCAATATAGATGCAGCAATTTTTACTTCCTAATGCTTTCCATTTTTCCTCCCCTTTTTGTAAGATCCTTAAAAGGTTTGTCCACTACTCAAACAACCCCTTCTCAATCACAATGTTTCCCCCAATTAAAATTATAACACACTCACCTCCTGCTATTTCAGCAGTGCCGGCATTGGCTCTCCCAGGTCTTGCATAACATTATTATGTCATATGATCCCTGTGACCAATCAGCAGTCACTTCTCTCACTGCCTCCTAATGCCAATTATGTCTGAAGGGTGTGAGATGACTGTTGATTGTCTGCAGGGATTTTTGGACATAACAATGTCACGCAAGCCCTGGGAGAGCAAGTTCTGACACTGTTGTAGCGGCAATGGCATCGGAGGTGAGTATGAGTGTTATTATGTTAGTTGGGAAAACATAATAATTGAGCAGGGGCTGTGCAAGTAATGGACAACCCCATTATCTTTACTTTTCCATTGACATAGCCATATGAGGGAAAGTTTGCTTAAGGCCGGGGTCACACTTGTGAGTGCAATGCAAGAAACTCACACGAGTCTCTCACCTCAATACCCAGCACTTCTGCCAGCACTCGGGACTGGAGCATGCAGCTGCATGTCTTTCTATGAAGCTGAACATTCTGGTCCAAACCACTGGCGGCAGTGCCGGGTATTGAGGTGAGAGACTCACGCGAGTTTGTTGCATTGCACTCGCAAGTGTGGCCCCGGCCTAAAGACGAGAGTAAATTAGTAAGGTCAAGATGGGAAAAAAAATCAAGTGGGGAGGAATAAAAAAATTAAAAAAAACATCGTCTGTGGTTTTTGTTGTTTTTATAATGTTCACATTAATTTATGGAAAAAGCAGAGTTGTGATATTTTACTACTAATAAAAAAAGCAAACATAGAAAAATTGGCTTTCAGTGCCCATAAATAATTATGATTTCTGTTAATACAACTGTAAAAGGATTTTTTTGTGGGGTAACTCTGTAATTTTTATTTTGTGATCCAAATGACTTTTTGATGATACCTTTTCCATTTTATTGGAGGCATCCTGACCAAAAAACAGCGATCTTGCTGTTTTGATTTTTTTCACATTTCTCCATCCATTCCTCTTGTGGAATAAATATTTATATTTACTCTTAATTAAGACAATATGTATATGATGGTATCAAATGTGTTACATTTTTGCATTTTAGATTTAATCTAAATTTTTTTTTCATTGTCAATTTTTTTTAAATTAGTAAATCAAGTTATGTATAAATCTATATACAACAGGGGAAAAAAGCATGAAATAAGTATTTCACCAGCTACTAACCAGCAAGAATTCTGGCTCTCACAAACCTGTTAGTTTTTTCTTTAAGAAGCCCTCCTACTCTGCATTCATTACCTGCATTAATTGCACCTGTTTGAACTTGTTACCTGTATAAAAGGCACCTGTCCACAAACTCAATCAATCACTTTCCAACCTCTCCACCATGGCCAAGATCAAAGAGCTAAGGACATTAGCGACAAAATTGTAGACCTGAACAAGGCTGGGATGGGCTATAGGAAAATAGGCAAGCAGCTTGGTGAGAAGGCAGCAAGGGTTTGCACAATTAATAGAAAATGGAAAAAACACAAGATTACTGTCAATCTTCCTCAGTCTGGAGCTCCATGCAAGGTCTCACCTTGAGGGTAACGATGATTCTGAGAAAAGTCAAGAATCAGTCCAGAACTACACAGGACAGGAGGACCTGGTCAATGACCTGAAGAGAGCTGGGACCACAGTCTCAAACTTTACTGTTAGTTTCATTCTACGTTTTCATGGATTAAAAGCTTGCAGGGCATGCAAGGTCCCCCTGCTCATGCTAGCACATGACCAGTCCCATTTAAAATTCACCAATGATGTGGATGATCCAGAGGAGGCATGGGAGAAGGTCATGTGGGCACATGAGATCAATGTAGAACTTTTTAGTATCAACTCCTCTCACCATGTTTGGAGGAAGAAGAAGGCTGACTACAACAACAAGAACACTATCCCAACCATGAAACATGGTGGGGGAAACACCATACTTTGGAAGTGCTTTTCTGCAAAGGGGACAGAATGACTGACTATTGAAGGGTGGATGGCTGGGGTCATGTATCGCAAGATTTTGACCAACAACCTCCTTCCCTCAGTAAGAGCATTGAAGATGGGTCATGGCTAGGTCTTCCAGCATGACAATGATCCAAAGCACACAGCCAGGGCAACTAAGCAGTGGCTACATAGTCTTATAGTAGCATACTCAGCTCCAGACCTGAACTCAATAGAAATCTTTGGAGGGAGCTGAAGCTCAATGTTGCCCTGCAACAGCCCTAAAACCTGAAAGATCTGTAGCAGATCTGTATTGAGGAGTGACCCAAAGTTCCTGCTGCAACGTGTGCAAACTTGGTCAAAAACTACAGGAAAGTGTTGACCTATGTAATTGCAGTTTTCTGTACCAAATATTAAGTTTTGTGTTTCTATTATATCAAATACTTATTTCATGCAATACAATGCAAATTAAATATGTAAAAATCATACAATGTGATTTTCTGGATTTTATTTTTAGATTCAGTCTTTCACAGTTGAAGTGTACCTACGATAAAAATTACAGACCTCTCCATTCTTTGTAGGTGGGAAAAATTGCAAAATCATCAAATCAGCAGTGTATCAAATACTTATTTTCCCCACTGTATCTATCTATCTATCTATCTATCTATCTATCTATCTATCTATCTATCTATATCTATATACAGTATATGTATGTATCTATATACTATATGTATCATAAATATTTATATTCATGTACATATTTAGATTTGGCATCTTTATAGCCATACTGGCAAAGTTTCCAGATGATTATTACTGCAATGTGAATGTCATAAAACTAAACTAATGATTTATTATAATTGCTGTTGTTTTTTTTCAATTCCAGCCCACTTGACATGATTTCATTCAAAACAACAACTCATCCACCAAAAAAAGTCCATATGGCTGTGTTGTAAATCCAAAGAACTAGGCAATCATATATATAAATGTGTGTGCCTGATGAAGGTCAGATTCAATGACTGAAACATTGTACTGTCATTTTTGGATTGCAAATAATTTTTTGGCTATCTCATATCTACAGCTCTGGCAAAAATTAAGAGACCACTTCCAAATGTTGTCTGCTTTTTCTCTTTATAGGTATATTTTTGAGTACAATGTAAATTGTTCTTTTAGTCTACAAACATCAGACATGTCTCCGAATTTCCAAGCAATAAATTATGTTTTTATTTCTGAAAAGGAGAAATGGTCAAAACTAAAAACAAAAACCCAGTGCTTTCAGACCTCAAATAATGCAAAGAAAACAAGTTCATAATCATTTAGAAACAACAATACTAATGTTTTAACTCAGGAAGAGTACAGATATCAATATTTTGTAGAATAACTATGATTTTTAAAAACAGCTTTCATGCGACTTGGCATGTTTTCCACCAGTCTTTCACACTGCTTCTGGCGCAAAAATGTAAGCAGTTCTTCTTTGTTTGATGGCTTGTGACTATCCATCATCTTCTTGATTAGACTCCAGAGGTTTTCAATGGGATTCAGGTCTGGAGAATGGGCTGCCCATGACAGGGTTTTGATGTGGTAGTCTCTTAATTTTTGCCAGAGCTGTACATAAGTGCCTAGTTCTTTTGATTTACAGTATGTAAGGGCTGAGCCCACAATATTAGTGCACCATGTCATCTGGAGTAACATAGTTTATAAGAAAATCTATTTTAACTGGTAAATAAAAAAGTTATGGCTTTTGGAGAGTGAAGAAGAAATAATGAAAGCAAAAATGTAAAATTGGAATAGGAGCTAAATGGGTTATTCAGCAAATTGAGAGCTTTTAACAAAAAGTTTGCAATGGTATAGTGTAATCTAAACAGTATAGTGTAAACTGAATAATACATGTCTTACCAATCCCCCAGACAATCTTTTTCAGGGGTATTAGTAAAGGTTATAGAAACTCCATTAATAGGAAAAAATGTCCTAAGCTAAAAAACTCTCTGCACATTTCTTGGCAACATTAGCGTAGAGTTTCTTCCAAATAGATATACTGTATTCTCTGGAGTTTACCCAAAAGCTTTGCATTACCCTGGACCAGTGGACACATACAGTCATGGCCAAAAGTATTGACACCCCTGCAATTCTGTCAGATAATATTCAGTTTCTTCCTGAAAATGATTGCAAACACAAATTCTTTGGTATTATTATCTTCATTTAATTTGTCTTAAATGAAAAAACACAAAAGAGAATGAAGCAAAAAGCAAAACATTGATCATTTCACACAAAACTCCAAAAATGGGCCGGACAAAAGTATTGGCACCCTCAGCCTAATACTTGGTTGCACAACCTTTAGCCAAAATAACTGCGACCAACCGCTTCCGGTAACCATCAATGAGTTTCTTACAATGCTCTGCTGGAATTTTAGACCATTCTTCTTTGGCAAACTACTCCAGGTCCCTGATATTTGAAGGGTGCCTTCTCCAAACTGCCATTTTTAGATCTCTCCACAGGTGTTCTATGGGATTCAGGTCTGGACTCATTGCTAGCCACCTTAGAAGTCTCCAGTGCTCTCTCTCAAACCATTTTCTAGTGCTTTTTGAAGTGTGTTTTGGGTTATTGTCCTGCTGGAAGACCCATGACCTCTGAGGTAGACCCAGCTTTCTCACACTGGGCCCTAAATTATGCTGCAAAATTTGTTGGTAGTCTTCTGACTTCATAATGCCATGCACACGGTCAAGCAGTCCAGTGCCAGAGGCAGCAAAGCAACCCCAAAACATCAGGGAACCTCCGCCATGTTTGACTGTAGGGACCATGTACTTTTCTTTGAATGCCTCTTTTTTCTCCTGTAAACTCTATGTTGATGCTTTTGCCCTAAAAGCTCTACTTTTGTCTCATCTGACCAAAGAACATTCTTCCAAAATGTTTTAGGCTTTTTCAGGTAAGTTTTGGCAAACTCCAGCCTGGCTTTTTTATGTCTCGGGGTAAGAAGTGGAGTCTTCCTGGGTCTCCTACCATACAGTCCCTTTTCATTCAGATCCCGACGGATAGTACGGGTTGACACCGTTGTACCCTCGGACTGCAGGGCAGCTTGAACTTGTTTGGATGTTAGTGGAGGTTCTTTATCCAACATCCGCACAATCTTGCATTGAAATCTCTTGTCAATTTTTTTTTTCCGGCCACATCTAGGGAGGTTAGCCACAGTGCCATGGGCTTTAAACTTCTTAATGACACTGCGCATGGTAGACACAGGAACATTCAGGTCTTTGGAGATGGACTTGTAGCTTTGAGATTGCTCATGCTTCCTCACAATTTGGTTTCTCAAGTCCTCAGACAGTTCTTTGGTCTTCTTTCTTTTCTCCATGCTCAATGTGGTACACACAAGGACACAAGACAGAGGTTGATTAAACTTTAATCCATGTCAACTGGCTGCAAGTGTGATTTAGTTATTGCCAACACCTGTTAGGTGCCACAGGTAAGTTATAGGTGCTGTTAATTACACAAATTAGAGAAGCATCACATGATTTTTCGAACAGTGCCAATACTTTTGTCCACCCTCTTTGTTATGTTTGGTGTGGAATTATATCCGATTTGGCTTTAGGACAATTCTTTTTGTGTTTTTTCATTTAAGACAAATTAAATGAAGATAATAATACCAAAGAATTTGTGTTTGCAATCATTTTCAGGAAGAAACTGAGTATTATCTGACAGAATTGCAGGGGTGTCAATACTTTTGGCCATGACTGTAGCTATTTGTGGCTTCCAAAACAGAACATTGTGAACCACCTACAACCACAATGTGATTATATTACGGCACTATACTACATGTTGTTTCTAATTGGAAGACGCACTAGGGATGTTCCGGGAAGTTGGAGGTTCACAGTGCTCTGGACCAAAATCAATGGACTTACGACGTGGCCACTGGACCAGGGTCCTGCCAATCTTTTTGCCCAAGTCTAATATAACCCTAAAAAAATCATGCTCATAATAATTATGGCACTGTGACCAATATATCTTCTAAATCTATTCCCTAGAATGTGAACCATTCAGTTGCAGCCACCCAGAACCGTGTCCTTTGGGATATGAGACTGTTCCGACAGTTATGGAGGGAGAATGCTGTACCACTTTTAATTGTAGTAAGTATTGCTTTTAAATGTTAAAATGGAAGGAGCATCAACAAACTTGCAAACACAATATATTGTCTTAAATATCGTAGGATGTGTGTGATGAGCAAAGTAGATTGAAATCTTTGTTCCAAAAAACTGAAGCCAAATAAATTTCCGGCTGCAAAGTACCATTTTCAATCACTTTATATTTTGTTTTATATATCTTATGTACAAGTATATTAGTTAGAACAATTTATTTACTTTTAAAATGCATAGTCCAAGAAACTACTAAAGGACCCAGCCCATCATGGCACAGACACAACAAGCAGCTACTCATAGACAAGGGGGTTATATACATGAACAAGTGAGTATTGTGATTGGGGGGCTGTGTAGGGACATCATTCTGAATGAGGGACTGTGTGGGGAAATTATAATGTTTGAGGGACTGTAGGGTGATATCATACTGTATGTGGGGTCTGTGGGGCATTATATTGTATAGTGAGCTATTGATCAAAAGTCTAAAGCTGAATGACGGGAGCAGTATGATATACAGCTTTATATTAACTTACTAATAAGCAATAAATTATGTGGTTTTGATTAGCAGGTACTGGTAAGAATACAGTTTACAATAAGCCGTATCGTTAAGTGTAATAACAGTAATATGTAGTTAGCGCACTTAATTCTGCTCAGTATTAAGTGATAAAAATGGAAACAAAGCAATAACACTAAGCAGAATTAAGTTTGACCAATTGGTTCAACCCTCCACAACCCTCCCACTATCTCTTGTGGCACCTTGGGAAAAATTAATTGCCAATCCCTGATATAGACAATAGAGAAAGGACCAGATTCATCAAGACTGGCAATTGTTCTGCTTGTCTTGTTGAGGGGATATGTAGAGCGTTGCCAACCATCCAGAAAGTCCATAAAAAATGTTCCTTGATTTTTTTTAACTTGTTCAGATTATTTTGATGATAGCTATCTTGGTTTTACAGTTTATAATGTCTTCATATCAGAATTATTTGCTGTAGACATGGATCACTTATAAGGATTTATTGTGATTTTCCAGTGTGTCTGTAAAAAAAATATTGTCTGTCCGTGAATTTTTGATAAACTGTCCAAAAAAATTAAAATGGCGAGTTGGCAACCCTGGGTGTGTAGGTGTCAGACGCGTCTGATTAATTAAAAACTAAATTAATTGTAATTTTAATTGTTGTTTCAATCTGTTGTTTCGCAATTCAATAGTACCCTTGAACAAAAGCAATTTTGTAAAATATGTTATCATAGAAATCTGCCTCTCTCTCCTCCAGGACTGATCTTTTGTATTCAAAAATCCCAC
This sequence comes from Dendrobates tinctorius, assembly GCF_039654945.1. NCBI lineage: Eukaryota > Metazoa > Chordata > Amphibia > Anura > Dendrobatidae > Dendrobates > Dendrobates tinctorius. The sequence continues at coordinate 3,171,357 of NW_027361878.1, forward strand.
TTCACTGGTAAAATCTGTATTCAGTGAAGACAGACTTTCCCATTAATGAGATACTTGATGGCAGTTGCTAGTGATAAGATTCTCTGCAGAGGGTGAGGGAGAGTAGGAGGAAGGCGCTTTGCATGTAGCTCCTCCCTCTTTCTCTATATAGAATCTTATAATTTGCAACTGCCATCTTCTGTTTTGCTCATGGCAGGTTAGAAATAAAGATTTGGGCTCACCAAATCCAATGGGAATCTGTTATAAGGTTCATTACTAGTGCGTCAGAGGAGTGAAAAGGCATCCCTCACTGCAAGATATCGGTCTGTCGTAATGGGGTTGGAGTTAGATGTTGTCTCATGTGAAGGCCTAATAGTTCCATTTTCAGTGTCGTCTATGACAAACACTGTAAGTTTCAGAGAGCTTTTAGGTTTGCTGCATATCATCTTAATTCTAAAAGTGCTGGGACATTCCACTGCACTTTTGGAAAGAGACTTATTCAGCAGGCTTTAGATACCAACTAGTACTGGAGCAGGAAAAACACACAACCCCTTTCATAAATGCTTGGGCACGGCGCCATCATTCTTTGTGTTTTTAACCTTATAAGTGATAGGAATATGATGTATATTTTGAGCAATATAAGTGAAAAATAATTATTATTTTGCCTCACAACAGGACCCATGAATGTTTGCCTAACAAATGGAGCTGTGTGCGAGGTAAGACTAAGACTGGTGAATTTATATCTCGCAATAAAGTGGATAAGAAAGCTTGATATTTTTTGGGTTCACTCCTAATATTATATGCTCACAGGTGGGACAAAATATTTCAGTAAGCCAGCCAGCCTGTGAGATATGTACATGTTCAGATGTCAAGAACCCCAAGACTGGCTTTAATGCTATTGTATGTGAACCTATTTTGTGCATGACCGAGTGCCAAGAGGTGAGTTCTAAATATGATAGAAGAATTACCAATGTTTCTATGTTTACAGAAGTATAAATAAAAGCATTTAAAAAGTTGTTTGATTTTTTTTAAATACATAAACTTTATTCAAAGACTCAATATTTACAGTGTTGACCCTTATTTTTCAAGACCCTGTTAGGGTCGGCGGAACGCACCAGATATAAATAATGGAAGGCGCGTTTGCCGCCCTGTGTCCACCGTGCGGTAGATGACAAGACCGCTGCTGGACAATGGCAGATACGCTAGAAGTGCGATACAGCGCTCGGGTTAACGTCACCCGAGAGCCTGAGGGCGGACTCTGTTTAGTCACAGAGACGCCAAAGTATGAACTAGACGTAAAGGCTGAACCTGTTAGCTGCACAGGTCAGCCGGCGTGTGGCGTCGCAGCCGCGAACACCAAAAGCTGCTACTACTGCAGCGCGGCCGTAACTGAAGCCGCTAAGCGACGATGCCGGAGGAGCCGGGCACCGACGGACGCTAGTGTAGGTGAGGAAGGCTCAGTGGCGTGTAGCCTGCCACAATCTGGAGCTGACTAACCCAACATACTGTCACCATTCGTAATAATATCCGAGGGAAGGGGTTTCATAATAAGTCAGTCACCAGTCCATGCATCCATCACCATACACACACAGCATAATATGCTACACTAGCGCATGGCCGAGCCGCCATGCAGGCTTTTTATAGCCATGCGCTTCCGGGACCTTCCAGTACTATAGGAAGGACCAATCAGATCCGACATAGGACCTTCACATGTCACCCCTGCTCTCCACTGAGAGGACAAGTTGCGGGCATGCCCAGTCGCACGGCGCGAGGACTTAGCCTCTAGAGCAGTTCCCTGCAAAGTAGGTTGCGTTATCATTGCTGCACCAGAGGTGGCAGCAACATCCAGGCTCACAGAACGAGTCTGCGGGGAATGCCTGGTTCACTGAGATTGCTGAGCAGGAGTCCGAGCGGTTGGAGGAGAATGGGAGACCTCAGGATGTCTGGCTCTGGATTCCCGCTGTGCAGTGCCAGGAATCCGACGCCTCGCAGACCCCATTGCAAGGCAATATTGAAAACTAATTAGTTCAGAGAACAAACATTGAAATTTTAGGTCCATGGCCAGGGAACTCCCCAGATCTCAATCTCTTGTGATCAATCCTCATAAAGTGGGAGGAAAAACAAAAATACAGAAATTGTGATAGACTCTAAGCACTTATTAAGCAAGAATGGGTTGTCATGGACAGTATTTGGCCCAGAAACTGATATCCTGCTCCCAGAGCGAAGAGCAGTAGCCTTGAAAAATAGTAATCAACACTACACATATTGAAGTTTTGCATAAACATGATGGTTTTGCATAAACTTGATGGATTTTTCCTTAAAAGTTTAAAAACTTTAAAAATGCTTCTAGAAATATCTGACTAAAAGCAGCAAACCATATGACTGGCAAAATTTGTGACAGTCTCAAAACTTTTGGCCACAGCTGTGAAATTTTTTCTTAGATTTACTTTGCAGATTTGCCATTTTCCAGTAATATATAACGTTATCATATTAGCTGATTTAATTGACATCGCTGTGTAATTATTTGCCACACACATCCATAAAATGGAAGTCCTAAAAGAAGTTGTCTAGTGACAATAGGATATTACTCATTTACAGAATAGTTGATAACTTTTAGATCACTGGGGGGACTGACCACTTTGACCTTCGCTAATCAGCAGAATAAGGCACTTTTATTCCCATTAGAATAGAGCAGGAGTGCGTATACTTGTCTGCCACTCCATTCATACATTATCTAGCTGCCAAGTTTTGCATCCAGATTTTTATGCCAGCTGATAGAAAAGCAATGGAGCAGTGGTAGGTAGTGTTGAGCATTCCGATACCGCAAGTATCGGGTATCGGCCGATACTTGCTGTATCGGAATTCCGATACCGACTTCCGATATTTTTTCAATATCGGAATTCGGCATCGGAATCGGAAGTTCAGTTGATTGACAGCCTGACGTCATCATGATGCGCGGTGTGTGCGCATCATGATGCGCCGTCATTTCGGGCCTTCCGGGGGTCTCTGCCGGCCTGCCGGGGGGCTGTGCCGGCCTGCCGGGGGGCTGTGTGGACTGCCCGGGGTCTGTACCGGCCTGCCGGGGGGCTGTGCCGGCCTGCCGGTGGTCTGTGCACCCTGTGGGGGTCTGTACCGGCCTGCCGGGGGGCTGTGCCGGCCTGCCGGTGGTCTGTGCACCCTGTGGGGGTCTGTACCGGCCTGCCGGGGGGCTGTGCCGGCCTGCCGGTGGTCTGTGCACCCTGTGGGGGTCTGTACCGGCCTGCCGGGGGGCTGTGCTGATGTCCGGGGGTCTGTGTAAGCATCGTCCGATGGGACTACAAGTCCCATCTGGCGATGCCTGCTATCATGACAGTGATTGACACATTAGCCAATGATGGGACAGTAGTAGTCCCATCATCCGGCTAATGTGTTAAATGTTAAAAAAAAAAATACTACATACATACTACATGCTACATACATACTACATACATACTACATACATACTACATACATGCTACATACATGCTACATACATGCTGCATGCTACATACATACTACATACATACTACATACATACTACATACATACTACATGCATGCTACATGCATGCTACATACATACTACATACATACTACATACATACTACATACATACTACATGCATGCTACATGCATGCTACATACATACATGCATGCTACATACATACTACATGCATGCTACATACATACTACATGCATGCTACATACATACTACATGCATGCTACATACATACTACATGCTACATACATACCACATACATACCACATACATGCTACATACATACTACATGCATACTACATGCATACTACATACATACTACATGCATGCTACATACATACTACATGCTACATACATACCACATACATACTACATACATACTACATACATACTACATGCTACATACATACTACATATATACTACATGCATGCTACATACATACTACATGCTACATACATACCACATACATACTACATACATGCTACATACATACTACATATATACTACATGCATGCTACATACATACTACATATATACTACATGCATGCTACATACATACTGCATGCTACATGCATGCTACATACATACTACATACATACTACATGCTACATACATACCACATATATACTACATACATACAATACATTCATGCAATACATACATAGACATACAGTACATATAACATAGAGTAACATACTTACCAATACTTGTCACATTGTTCCCCGAAGCCATTGTCTTTTCCGGAATAAATATTAACATAACAAACCACAAAAATACTCACCCACGATCCGAAGCAGTCCACGAGTGTGTCCCACGACGATCTTGGGTAGAGAACTGCAGCATCAGATGATGCTGCCATTCTCTACGGGCTGCAGGAATCCAATGACGGAAGGTAGGTATCCTTCCGCACTGTATTCCTCCGCCACTTAAAAAAAAAAAGTCCCTAGTCTCACTTTATGCCATTGCTGTGTGGGAATTTCCCACACAGCAATGGCATAAAGTGAGACTAGGGACTTTTTTTTTTTTAAGTGGCGGAGGAATACAGTGCGGAAGGATACCTACCTTCCGTCATTGGATTCCTGCAGCCCGTAGAGAACGGCAGCATCAGCTGATGCTGCAGTTCTCTACCCAAGATCGTCGTGGGACACACTCGTGGACTGCTTCGGATCGTGGGTGAGTATTTTTGTGGTTTGTTATGTTAATATTTATTCCGGAAAAGACAATGGCTTCGGGGAACAATGTGACAAGTATTGGTAAGTATGTTACTCTATGTTATATGTACTGTATGTCTATGTATGTATTGTATGAATGTATTGTATGTATGTAGTATATATGTGGTATGTATGTAGCATGTAGTATGTATGTAGTATGTATGTAGCATGCATGTAGCATGCAGTATGTATGTAGCATGCATGTAGTATATATGTAGTATGTATGTAGCATGCATGTAGTATATATGTATGAATGTATGTAGCATGTAGTATGTATGTAGTATGTATGTGGTATGTATGTAGCATGTAGTATGTATGTAGTATGCATGTAGTATGTATGTAGTATGTATGTAGTATATATGTAGTATGTATGTAGCATGTAGTATGTATGTAGCATGCATGTAGTATATATGTAGTATATATGTAGCATGTATGTAGTATGTATGTGGTATGTATGTAGCATGTAGTATGTATGTAGCATGCATGTAGTATATATGTAGTATGTATGTAGCATGTAGTATGTATGTAGTATGTATGTAGTATATATGTAGTATGTATGTAGCATGTAGTATGTATGTAGCATGCATGTAGTATATATGTAGTATGTAGCATGTAGTATGTATGTAGCATGCATGTAGTATATATGTAGTATGTAGCATGTAGTATGTATGTAGCATGCATGTAGCATGTACTATGTATGTAGCATGCATGTAGTATATATGTGTTATGTATGTAGCATGTAGCATGCATGTAGTATGTATGTAGTATGTATGTAGTATATATGTGGTATGTATGTAGCATGTAGTATGTATGTAGCATGTAGTATGTATGTAGCATGCAGTATGTATGTAGCATGCATGTAGTATATATGTAGTATGTATGTAGTATATATGTAGTATGTATGTTGCATGTAGTATTTATGTAGTATGAATGTAGCATGTATGTAGCATGTATGTAGTATGTAGTATGAATGTAGCATGTATGTAGTATGCATGTTGTATGTATGTAGCATGTAATTTTTTTTTTTTTTTTTTACATTCAACACATTAGCCGGATGATAGGACTATTACTGTCCCATCATTGGCTAATGTGTCAATCACTGTCATGGTAGCAGGCATCGCCCGATGGGACTTGTAGTCCCATTGGACGATGCCTGCACAGACCCCCGAAGCCTGCACAGACCACCGGCAGGCCGGCACACCCCCCCGCAAGGCCGGCACAGCCCCACGGAGCCTGCACAGACCACCGGCAGGCCGGCACAGCCCCCGGCAGGCCGGCACAGCCCCCCGGAGCCTGCACAGCCCCCCGGCAGGCCGGCACAGCCCCCCGGCAGGCCGGCACAGTCCACCGGAGCCTGCACAGACCACCGGCAGGCCGGCACAGCCCCCCGGCAGGCCGGCACAGACCACCGGAGCCTGCACAGACCCCCTGGCAGGC